>NW_028327174.1:159003920-159683920 GCF_987537825.1 Furipterus horrens
GGATAAAGAGGAATCTAAAATTGCTGAGGCTTCAAGGTTATATGCATGGGAGGATAATGATAGCATTAAAAATATTGGGCAGTCAGTTGGAAAGTATGTTTTGGCTAGATAACAGAGTAAGTTCTTGACACAGACTGAGTTGTTGAGCGACAGTTAGAGATTTCTGATTAGTATCCAGGCAACAGGCCAGGCTCACAAATTTAGCTTTATGGTGGAGATGATAGCTGAAATGTGAACTTAGATAAGATTTCTGTGGGACAAACTCTAAATGCAGTGAGGAAGAGAACAAAGGACCGAACCTTACAGTTATTAAAGCCATCTTCACAAATAACCCTAAGCAATGTGGCCCATTTATAATTAATGCACTCATCTCACGTATATCCATTGAGTCCTAACATCCCCCCTCCCCGTACACACATGACCCGTCCAAGTGAATTAGCCATCCCAGCTCCAGCCAGCTATAGTACTGATGTTGCTAGATCTTATGATCTTTCAAGACAAGCTGAGGTTTTACGTGAAAGTTAATAATGCCTAAATGTAAGAATGTAGGACGTTGATTAAAATGTGTGAACCAACCAAAACCTTTTTGCTGGCTGGATATATTTTGTAGCCAGCCCTATTGTAATCTCATTCAAGAAGAGATTCCTCTAACCTCCTCACCCCTAAACTGTACAATCTCTGGGGAGGATGCTTTTAGTCATTTGAGAATCCAGTTAAACAATCTGCTTGAGAGAGATGTTTTAGGATGGCTGTTTTATAATGAAAGATAAATTAGTAGGTTTGTAATACTCACTTATTTAGTTAACAAATATTTACAGGGTTCATACTATGTGGTAGGCATTCAATATATAATGAACAAATTATACAAATAGAAATTTTGTTTAGGCAAATTTCATCAGATGGGAAGGGACTTAGGGTCACTACCAATGGAAGGGAGAAAAACTCCAGTAGCTGAAATAAAGAACGCCCTGGTGTGCTGGCTGAAACTGCTTTCATTTCATGAGAAAGCTGAGGTGAAGGGGTAGGTACTATTTCTAGATGAGAGTTTCTTTCTCTGTAACACGGAGGGAGGGTGGATAGAGACTGTGAAAGAGGCCCTAGAAACGCCTAGTGTGGACAGGGGGAAAGAAATCAACGAAGAACAAAATATATCACATTAGTTATCTACAGAAGAAAACAGTGAAGAATAAGTTGGAACTGAATAATGATTAAACCAGTGGCTTTCAAGCTTTCTTGGATCATGTCACAGTTAAATAAACCAGTTCCCTTTCCGTGCAGTACACAAAGACTCATGCATTTAGACATCTTCACACACACATTAAAACAACAGTTGCAAAGGGCAAGACCTACTAATGAGTTAAACCCTCATCTTTGAAAACTCTAAATCAAATTGTCCATAATTTTTCTCAATGAGCCATGGATTTTTCCAGGACTTCAGTGTTGAGAGTGAATGGTGATTCCTGAGATATAATATAATTCTTAGAGATTTAAATAATTTTATTATGTATCTGTTCTTTTATACGCAATACCAATGCACACTAAGAAGCTTTGCTTATTTCAGGGACTTTTTAGTTTTACCAGTCAAAATCAAGTCAGTTGTGATTTTGAAAGAGTATACAGACTGAAATTTTTAAATAGAAGGTATCCAGAATAAATTTATTTCCATTTATAAAACTTACTTTAAGGATACTAATGAACAAACATCAGTAATAATTCAAACTATTAATTATTGCTCTAAGTTTCTAGTGACATCATAATAGTGACAGAGGATCTAGCCCAAGGTGTGTAGCGTTTTTAAAATATAGAGGCTTACTTATTAATATTAATTCATAAAACCATTTTAAAATTTATTTTGATAATTGGTCGAATTTTGAAATAATTAAGAGTCAGATATTATATAGAAATCACCACCTTTGTGCAACCTTTTAGGAGTTGAATTTCTCCAATGCAGGGGAGTTTGAATGTAATGTTTAAATTATGTTTAGAAATACACTGATGTAAATTGAAATAATGTAGAATCAAACCAACTCTTCGATAATGTGTAAAAAATTTTTAAGGCAAGAAAAGAAGACAGGCACCAAAAAAGCAAGTGAAGTAAGGAATCATAAAACTGAAAATCTAAGACACACAAAACAAACTTTGATAAAGTTTTCTATTAATCTAACTTCTTGGATTGCATTTCCCACATAATAGAAAATGAACATGTATTTCCTATAACAGGTCTACACTATCATAGCATTTGATTTCCCTGCTCTTAATCTATAATGTGGCAGAGGTCAGAGTAAATCTTCAGTGATAATGATAGAAATCATGGACTTTTGTTAGTTCTGAAATTATTTATGATGTTATGCATGGAGGTTGAGGACGTAGGCTTTGGGTCCTCAGACAGGTTTAAGTGCTGGCCTCAATGTCAATAAGCTGTGTGATTGTGATAGAGATACAAACTGTCATTGGAACACTCTGGTAAAAATACATCATCTGAACATAATCTTGAGGAAACATCAGATGAATTTATATTTAATGACATTCTAACAAAGAATTATCCTGAAATCTTCTAATATGTTAAAAATCACAAAAGACGAAAGAAAACTGTGTAACAATTCTAGACTAGAGGAACTTGTAACAAGATGACTAAATGTAATGTATTTCTTTAACTATAAAGAACATTATCTGATAATTTGAACAAGATAATATGATTGTATCAATGTTGATTTCCTGACTTTAACTGTACTGTAGTTATGCAAGCACCCTGGCTGGTTTGGCTCAGTGGATTGAGCGTCGGCCTGCGAGCTAAGTGTCGCTGGTTTGATCTTCCAGTCAGGGCACATCAGAGAAGGAAAACTCTGACTCCAAAAAAACCTCCGCTGCCTTGCGGCATACCTCTTCAGGGGAAAGGCTAAGGGAGTAAACCCCGACAGAAAATCCGGAGCCGGAGTCCCTAAGGCGGTGTGACGTCGTAGTCAACACCGGCAACTCCTGCGGCGCACCTGAAGCCAAGCTGTATTGACTCCGTCTTTCCCTTGGACCCTTCAGCTGCGAAGAGAGGGGGGGTCTGCTGCATGGGCAACAGCAGACCCTCCACATCACCCTGCCCAGGCTCTGTAGCTTCAGCTTCACTGGAGAGGACACTCCAGCGTCATCGCAAGATGTCGATTCAACACGGGAGGAGACAGATACCGTGTCACTCCCGAGTCGGACTGCACAGCCATTCTTGGCGGTGCAGATAGACTCTTAAGAAGCTACACCATCGTCTCTCGAGGCTTTGTAGCTTCAGCTTCACTGGAGAGGACACTCCAGCGTCATCGCAAGATGTCGATTCAACACGGGAGGAGACAGATACCGTGTCACTCCCGAGTCGGACTGCACAGCCATTCTCGGCGGTGCAGATAGACTCTTAAGAAGCTACACCATTGTCTCTCAAGACGGATGGCTGCCGACGAGTTATGTAAGGGACTGTCTTGTTTTTAAGAAATATACTCTGACATATTTAGAAGTAAAGGGTTATCAAGCATGTCTGCAATTTACTTGTAAAAGCTGAGAGAAAGAGAACAATAAAGTCAAGGTGATAAATTTTACCATTTGGAACTGCTTGAAGGATATAAGGGAGTTTTTTGTATATCTTGCATAAAATGCCCCTGAACTACAGCGAAATATTCTCAAAAAATGGGCATAATTATCTGAACTAAAACAAAACAGAACGAAACAAAAGCAAACTTGTATTAAGGATTAAATGAGATAAGTGGAATAAAGCTGTAAATAATCCTCCAAAAATTTTAGGTTCTACATGTTGCTACAACACACTATATCTACTCCAGAAATACCTGCATTTCTGCAGAAAGGGACACCAACAGGGCTTTTTGGAAAAATAAGGTTAGCAGCAGACCACTCAAAGGCACCCTTATTCACAACCAGAGCACTAATAAAAATAATTAAAACCCTAATAAAATCTCAACACTTACATCGCCATTGGCAGTCCACACTTTGCATCCTTTAACTCTCAGCTCAGGATTTTCTCATTGGGGATGAATTAAGGAGGGTCTTTTTTTTTTTTTTTTTTTTTTTTTTTTTTTTTTTTTAGAAGACCTATTTCATCAAAATAAAAAGTGACCTGGGACTCTGGGATACAGAATTTTTAACCACCTTTTAGTTTTTAAACCACAGGAGTAAATAGTTTTGGAAATTTTCTATGTACATTTTTAGTTTCACCAAGTAGCTAAATGTGTGGGAAGCACAGCCACTAAACCAGCCATCAAAGAATATCTCAGAATTTAAGCCCCCCCCCCACCTTAGTTCTTCATCTATTGATAACACTGGTAAACACAGTTTTCACTGAGTTAGATCTGACCATTGTTTTTGACTAACTTTTGGCATCTGAATCCAAAAATGACTGCAGTTTTTCTCTACCATGTCAACTTTTTAAGGTACAGGATACCCTCCCTTTGTCCCAAAAATCATACAAAGTGTACATACAAAGGAAAACAAAGAAAAAATTACCTGAGTAGACAGTTTATTTAGAGTTATTTTATTCATATAAAGGCTATATATATTGTTACTGTAAATCAAATTGTGTACAAGTAGTAAAGTTCTGCTACCAAACATACATATTAAGATATTTTATCTTTTCAAACGACAAGCTAGGAAATGCCAAAATGAGACACTTAAAACACTCTCCTTCAGTTGGCAAAGTTTTAACAAATGGCTTCATGAGACCCAGTTTTATGTGCAGAGGTGGGAATATAATGTTCTTTCTGTCAACAAGTGGCTCATGTAGAATGTTTGGATCACCAGGTTTAAGGTCAGATCTTGGAAGCCAATTCGACTCCACCCAATGCTCCTCATGAGCTCTGCCGTCCCACATACACAGAAAACAGGGATACTTGGTGTATCCATGTTGCTGACCAATAAGGAAGCAGACCATTTTAAGGTCAACACAGATTATCCAATTGTGCTTGTGATATTGCAACAGATCAATGACTCTCTTTAAGTCTTCATATTCTTCAAGAAAACAAACTGAATGGCCAATTGGGACTGCACCAACTAAATCGCCATTGTGGAGGAGGACACACTTCAAGCTCCGCTTTGGGCTATTGATGAACAGTCGCCATTCATTTGCATTATAGACTGGAATCCCCAATTCCTCCATTAAACCATGTGTGTTATGGCAATACACAAAGCCACTGTCACTTCAAAAGTACTGCAGAAAAGCACTTTCTCTTGACTAAAAGTAGGATGCCTTCGCTCCTTTTTCAAGCAAGTTTTTCTCATGCAGTCTTGATGCTAGGAGTTCTGAAGCATTTTTGGATAGTCCCAAATCTCATGCCAAATCATTCAACTCATGCTGATCAAATCCCTTATGAACTGAGTCACCTTCAATTTTAAAATCTTCATTGTTGCTGTCACTTAGTTCTTCACCATACTTCTGCTTTTTGAAAGAGGGTAGTTCAATGAAAACTGGCACTGGGATTTCAGCTGAACGTGGCACTGGGTGTATAGCTGATAGTAGACAAGGATATTCTCTTTTACATTTATTTTTCTTGTTATATCCTGACATTTTCACTATACAAAGTAACAGTCACTTGAGTGATCTCTGGGCTCTCACCAAACCATAGGTATATCAAATGGCAATTTATCATGTGTTCCCTTCGTTCACATCTGTAAACTCTTGACACACTGCTTGCACACCTTGTGAGGGGCCCAAGACTTATCTTGATCACCAAGTTTTACTTTAAAATATGCAAAACACACTTGCCTGACAAATGCGCTGACACAGATATAACAAAACGAATCAGGGTTGTTTAGGCACTTACAACAAGAAATAGCAGAGGCAGACATGATCTGAAGGATAGAAAATATGTACATATGTAAGTAAAAAAATAAATTCCGCTAACTCCTTGTATACAGACAAGAACTTGGACTACACTTCAGAATACAATTCACTACACAGAGCAGCACACAACCCCTCACCACACTGTCTCACGTGTAACTGAATAGCCTAGACAAGTATGAACCTGTTGCTGGTGTCCAAGGTCATCCCCCACCCCTCTGCACTTGAGGGAGGTTTGCTCTCAGCCAATAGGAGAGCACTGGTGCCTCCCTCAGTCCAGGCTCAATGCAGCCTAGAGTGATTGTATTAAAATAAGATGTACAGAAAAAACCTGATGTGATAGATGAAAGTTAACTGCAGTTTCAAAATCAACATGCCTATTTAAGTCTAAAACAGCTTTAAAATCAAACTCAACAGAAATTTTGCTAAAAATTGTTCCCCTGTGTAATGATGCTCTGTGATAGAAACTTCGCCCCTGCTGAATTCAACACATTCATATACCAAGGGAAGTCACAGATTAAATAAATTTGACTTTTTCTTTAAAATAGCATAAATCCCCTAACAGGTATGAGCACATTTCGTTCACTGAAACATGCATTATAGAAACAGACTGTATTATTTTCTAAGTAGGAAGAATAAGAGGTGATGGATTTTATAAAGAGCATATTGCTGGGCAAAGGTATTTTGAACCAGGAATAGTATTATTAAGAAATAGAATAGACTCTTGAGAGTCTTAGAAAAGTGAATAAAATGATAAAGGGCCATCTTCCTGAAATGGATGGATCCTTCATAGAACAGATGAACTAGGTACCTTCTTGAGTTTGTTTTGAACCCTTTAAAAGGATTTGCTGTGATCTCAAGTCAAATCCAGATCTATTAATACAGTCATAGCAATTACTCCTGGGGGTCAAGTATTCTTTGAAATTATTTTTACAAAGAAAGCATGGCTTTTGTATTTATTTAAGAAAAGGACAAATATTCAAATACTGCAATATTGTAATAAAGGGTAAAAATAAATCCCAGCTCACTTATCTCTGAAATGTTTAGAAGTGATACATGAATAAATAACTAAACTAAAAAATATTTTTAATCAACAGAAGGCAACGCTTGAAAGATAATTTTGACAACATGTTCATTTTTTAAATTTATACCATGGCATCAACTGAATGAGGAGTACATGCTAAATAAATTGGAACCATATCATGATATTACTAACAAAGTAAAGACATAATATATTAAGAACTACAGTTTTTCACTTGAGAATTTCAGTCACACATTTTTTTATTGTGGCAAATATATATATAAAATAAAATTAACCATTTTAACCATGTTGAAGTGTTCAGTTCAGTGATATTAAGTACTAAATAGTAACTTCCCATTCTTTCCTATCCCCAGCCCCTAAAAACTACCATTCTACTTTTTGTCTCTGTGAATTTGACTATTCTTGGTACCTCACATAAGTAGAATTATACAATTTTTTTTCTTCTCTTACTGGCTTGTTTCACTTAGCGTAATGTCCTAAAGTTTTATTCATGTTGCAGTATATGTCATAATTTCTTTCCTTTTTAAAGTTAAATAAATTTTTTTTATATACATACCATATTTTGTTTATCCATTCATCCATCAATGGCTTCTTGAGTTGATTTCACTTTTTGGCTATAGTGAATAATGCCATTCTGCACATGAGTGTGCAAATATCTGAAGTCCCACTATTGATTATTTGGGGTTATATACCTTAAAGTGAATTTCTGGATCATGTTAAAGAAAAAATTATTTTGACACTTTTAACCAGTAAGAAAGACTATTCAGGACTATTGTGATAGGTGTCAAGACTATCACAATAGGGGAGAGATTGGCAAGAAAATCTGGGAATTTATTGCCAATCTGCAAATTAAAAGTTTTAGTGGATGGAACATTACTAACAAGAGACATAAAAGGTAGAGGAATTCAGGCTAAACTGACTTAACAGAATCTTAAAGGCAGACCTGGGTTATCAATGATCAAGGGTGAGGGATTGAGAATTTGATTAGATGTCAAGGGTGAGGGATTCTCTCTAAACTGACTTGGCAGGATTCTTTCTATAACTGGACTAGGCCAACTGAAGACAGGGCCCAGGACAAGGTCAAGTCAAAAAGGGCTCAGATAAGCCTAGTTACAGTTTGGTTAAAGGGAAGAGTTTTTTAGAATCATGTGGTAATCAAATGTTTAATTTTTTTTTTTAACTGGCATGCTGTTTTTCACAGCTGCTGGCCCCATTTCATATTCCTTTCCCATCAACAATACAAAAAAATTCCAATATCTTCTCAATCTTGACTCACCTATCATTTCCCAGGATTTTTGTTTCATTTTGTTTTTGTTTTATAATGGCCACTCTAATATGTGTGAGGTAATAGCTCGTTGTGGTATGATTTGCCTCTCCCTGTTGATTAGTGATGTTGAGCATCTTTCATGTGTTTTTTGGCCATTTTTATATCTTTGAAAATGTCTATTTAAGTCTTCTTGCCCATATTTTTCTCTTGTTATTGTTGTTGAGTTGCAGGAGTTCTTTATATCTTCTAGACATTAATCCCCTGTCAGATACATGATGTGCAAATATTTACTCCCACTTAATGGGTTCTCTTATCTCTCCTTTGACAGTGACCTTTGATTCACAAAAGTTTTAATTTTGATGGTCCCATATATGGTCAAATGATTTTTCTACATGGTGCCAATACCATTTGATCATTTCACTATCCATTCTATTCTATTGGTCTATGTGTTTGACTGATTACTATAGTTTTGTAGTAAGTTTAAAATCAGAAAGTGCGAGAACTCTGTTTTTCAAGATTATTTCAGTTATTCAGGGCTCCTTAGGATTCCATATGAATTTTTGGATGCATTTTTTTCTTTTTCTGCAAAAACAGCCTTTGTAATTTTGATTCATAAATGAGATGTCTTTTCATGTACTTGTGTCTTACTTAATTTCTTTCAGCAGTGTTTTCTAATTTTCAGTGTACAAGCCTTCAACTTTCTTGGTTATGTTTACCCCCAAGTATCTTATTCCCTTTGATAACATTTTTTTGATGAAATTGCTTTCTTAATTTCCTTTTCAGATGTTTCATTTTTAATGTATAGAAACACAATTGATGTTTGTGAATTTTATATTCTCTATCTTTGCTAAATACATTGATTAAATTTTTTTAATAGAATTGTTTCCTCAGTATAAGATTATGTCATCTGTGATATTCTTCCTTTCTAATTTGGGTACCTTTTATTTCTTTCTCTTGTCTAATTGCTCTGGCTAGGATTGTGCTGAATACAAATGGCAAAAGTAGGCATCCTTCTCTTCTTCATGATCTTAGAGGAAAAGCTTTCAGTCTTCTACCATTGAGCATGATGTCAGCTATGGTTTTTTATATATGAATTTTATTATGTTGAGGTAGTTTTTTTTATTCTTAGTTTGTTGAGTGTTTTTATCAGGAAAAGTGTTGAATTTTGTCGAATGTTTCTTGTAGATCTATTGAGATAATCTTGTGTTTTTATCTCTTCTGTTAATGTGGTATATATATTTATTGACTCAAAACTCTTTAGAGCAACCCAAGTCTCATACTGGAAATCACCATTTATGCCCCACTCAATTTTAGGATGAAATGTACCTTATTTTTCACACTATAAGACACATCTGACCATAAGACACACCTAGGTTTAGAGGAAGAAAACAAGAAAAAAAATATTCTGAACCAAATGGTGTACTAAAATATTTAATAAAATATAACAGAATAATATTTCAACCATGTAAAGTGAACAGCAGTCAACAGTAGTATTAAGAACCATCATCACTGTCATTAACAAGTGAGGAGAGACTTTAAGGTTCAAGTACTCTTCCAGTTCTCTGGGAACCCCAAGAACTCATCATTGCTAGTGTCAGAATTTATGGGGGCCTTTAATAACAGGCATTGAGGGAATTAAGAGGTATCACTAGTTGTAACAGTCACTGAGAGTATCACTATCCTAGTTACAGGTTCTGGCGGACTACCCCCAGTGCCTGTTACAGCTAGTGATACCCCTTAGTCCCTTCAGTGCCTGTGATACTACTAGAATAGTGACCCCACCATAATTCTCTTTATATACAATAATGTTCAGCATTTATGGCTGCTCACCCAGGTACTGCTGGCCTCCTCACACAGAAATGTGGTGAGCACTGGAAACAGGATGGAGGTAGACGAGACAGCTGCAGCATCTAATGGAGCCAGTAGCCAGCTGAGAACATATTACTTCAGCTCCACCCATCTGCCTCTCGTGATTGGCAGAGCTTAAGACACAGTAATTGCTGATGGGAGGCATTCTACTGACACAGACCCCACCTAGTGTCAAAGACAATTGGCAATTGACACTGTGCCTCATACCTGTTATTAGGCTCAGCTGACTCGACAGGTCAGCGATTGTAGCTGGGAGTGTCAGGTGACTCTCTGCACTCTCCCAGGTCCTGGTAATGGGCAGAGGCAGACGGCAACTGACCAGACACCCTGAGATTCAGCAGTAAAGTGGGACATTAAAGCATCCCCAGGGGTTTTGTGTGGGACCACTGCTTTCTCTTCTAACTGCTGTTGCCACCGCTGACAGGTCAGGTAACAAAAATCATGATCTGCAATGCAATATTCGCTCCATAAGATGCATAGACATTTCCCCCCACTTTTGGGGGAAAAAAGTGCATTGTATTGAGCAAGAAATACGGTATTTTATTTTAAAATAATTAATCGATATGCATATAAACAGTTAATCAAAATCCTAAATTAGCCAGAAAGTCACATTTCTAAACTGCATGAATGCTTACTGTATTTTAAAAATCAGTATTACTTACTGTATTTTAAAAATCAGTATTATGGAATTCTAAATATTTATTTATAAATTTATCATTGTGACAGCTTCTTATTAAATATTGTTGTGATAATGAAAACTTACTAGCTAATTAATTTTATTTCTTTGCCATGGTCTCATGTATTAGGTATAAAATATATTAAGCTAATAAAACTGCATCACAAATCAATACATGTGATTATGATTTGTCAAGCCTAAATACATATACATGAGGAATTAAAGAAAAATTCATTAATGCCTCCTTCACTTTCAATGTGTACAATGTTCATTAGTAATTTTTTACACTAGTAATGTGGAATTTATGAGAATGAAAAGTATTGTACGGTATCTGAGGAAAAATTATTGTGCCTGAGTAAAAAATTTAGCACAATGCAGAATAGGCCACAGACCAAGTGTCACCTACATGAAGGCAAAATTAATTTATGATTTATGCAATTTAAAATTGAAGGTTTTTTATGTGCTGTTAAGTTAAAATTTACATTTCATTATACATAAGTGAGATATAGAAGAAAAAATTCTTCCTTTCAGACTGAATCATTATGAATAAATAAAAATGTAGATATATGGTGATACTTTATATTTTGAAGAACAGAAAGACATTTCTTGTGTTGTGGAATAAAATCCCCCTTTTTCCCCCTTCCATGAAATTCATCAGGTGATTTTTCAATATTATACTTCCTGATGTAACAGCAGCAACAGCGACAATATTAGTAATAATAACAATGACAACTATCACTAACTGAATGCCTACTATAAATCAGGCATTTGGCATACACAATTGAGCCTTAAATAACATGGATTTGAATTGAGTGGATCCACTTTCTTTAATTTTTAAAAATTTTATTTATGTATTTATTTTTTAAAGAGAGGGGAAGGGATGGAGAAAGAAAGGGAGAGAAACATTTACGTGAGAGAGAAACATCTATCGATTGCTTTCCATATGCACTCTGACTGGGGACTGAATCTGCAACCTAAGCATGTGCCCTGACCAGGAATCAAACCAGTGACATTTCTCGTTGCAGTAAAACAGTCAACCAACCAAGCTAAACCTGTTAGGGCAAGTGGGTCCACTTTTTAAACAAATACTATAAGTGTATTTTCTCCTCCTTATGATTTTCTTTTCTTTCTTCTTTTAAAGATTTCATTTATTTATTTCAGAGAGAGGGAAAGGGAGGGAGAAAGGGAGAAAAACTCAATGTGTGGTTGCTTCTTGTACACCCCCAGCTGGGAACCTGGCTCATAACCCAGGTATGTGCCCTGATTAAGAATCAAACCAATGACCCTTTGGTTCACAGCTGGAGCTCAATCCACTGAGCCACATCAGTTTAATAACATTTTCTTTTCTTTAGCTTACTTTATTGTAAGGACACAGTATAAAATACATATACAAATACATGTTGATCAACTGTTTATGTTATAGTAAGACTGTCAATAGTAGGCTATTAGTAGTTAAGTTTTGGGGAAGCCAAAATTTATACACAGGTTTTGCTATTGATATTCTGTTGTCTAACACAGGCACCAACTATAATTGCCTTTGTGAGCCACAATCTTTACCAAACTTCAGAGTTCCCTGATAGAGGTCAAGAAGAGGCAAAGAAACATAGTAGCCAACATATGCTATACTTTATGCCCATATGGTTACTTTTAGATCTTGCAACAAACTCTATTTCATCTACAAAAATGGATAGAAAGTTGATTTTATTCTATATGCATACAAAGCAGAAAGATTTAAGCTTCTTTTATTGAGAATAGGCCAGTGTAGGTGGCCTATATTTGAGATTTCCTGGATGCCTCATACTCATTGTCAAGAACACTGTTGTGTATACATACATATAGGAGGGAATTATGTGTGTGGTGAGCTTGGGTGCATTTGGGTGTGATCAGATGGAAGGTCAATGTTAAAATTAATATCAATAATCTGTACAGATATACACATTTGTGGTTTTTAACATTTTTAAGTATATTTTATTGATTATGTTGTTACAGTAGCCCCAATTTTATTCCCCTTTGCTCCCCTCTTCCCAGTACCCCTCTTCCCTCCAGCAATCCCACCCCCCTTAGTTCATGTCCACAGGTCATGCATATAAGTTCTTTGGCTTCACCCTTTCCTATATTATTCTTAACATCCCCCTGTCTATTTTGTACCAACCAATTATGCTTCTTAGTCCTTGCACCACTTCCCCATTTCTCCTCCTCCCCTCTCCCAGATAATAACCCTCCAAATGATCCCTGTACCTATGATTCTGTTCCTATTCTGGTTTGCTTAGTTGGATTTTGTTTTTATTTTTTAGATTTGGTTGTTGATAGTTGTGAGTTTGTTGTTATTTTAGTGTTCATAGTTTTGATCTTCATTTTCTTAAGTAAGTCCCTTGGCATTTCATATAATAATGGCTTTGTGACGATGAGCTCCTTTAGCTTCACCTTGTCTGGAAAGCACTTTATCTGCCCTTCCATTCCAAATGATAGCCTTGCTGGATAGAGTAATCCTAGTTGCAGGTTGCCTTTAATTACATTGAATACTGCTTGCCAGTCCCTTCCTGCCTGCAAAGTGTCCTCTGAGAAATCAACTGATAATCCTATAGGCACCCCACTGTAGGCAACTCTCCGCCTCTCTCTTGCTACCCCCTGGACTCTGTCTTTATCTTTCATCTTTGGCATCTCAGTCATGATGCATCCTGGTGTGGTCCCCTCTGGGTCCAGCTCACCCGGGACCCTCTGTGCTTCCTGGACCTGTATGTCCATTTCCTTTGCAAAACTTGGGAAGTTTTCCTCAGTTTTTTCAATTCTTGCTTCCTTATTCTGCATTGGTTGACTTCGTTTTTCTTCCTTATGTCCAAGTTGTTGATTTGAACCCTGGTTTCCTTCCATTCACCATTGGTTTTGTATGGATTTTCCTTTGTTTTACTTAGCATAGCCTTCACTTCTTCTCTTATGCGTTTTCCATACTCAAGCATATCTGTCAAGCCTGTGAACATCTTTATCACCAGTGTTTTGAATTCTGCATCTGTTAGGTTGTCTATCTCCTCATCTGTTAGGTTGGATATCTCCTCATAGCTTAGTTCTCCCACTGGAACCTTGATCTGTTCCCCCTTTTGGGCCATACTTCTCTGTCTCCTCATTCTGACAGGCTCCTGTGTTTGTTTGCCTATGTGTCCCAGGTAGAGTTGTCACTCCTGTTATGTTAAGGAGCAGGGCCTTAGGGATTCATCAGTACAGGGCGACCTATTTCACCATGTTGTGGCACTGTATGTGGGGGAGGGGTCTGAGAGGGAACAATGCCACCAGCCTAGCACTCGCCCCTTTTCCGGGCACCTCTCCCACTTCCGCACCAGACTTGCACCCCTCTAGCTGCTCCCCTGCCAGTCGTTCCCAGAGTGGGTGGGTCTGTGGATGTTCTAGGACCATGGGGGTCCCTTGAAACAAGTGGACTCAGCTGAGACTGGCAGTTTCTGCCTCCACCCTAACTCCCACTGGTCTGCACAGTCAGAAGCAATGATGCTTAATTTTCCCTTATGCTGGGACTATGAGCTGCAAGGTCGGTTGAGGAGCTGGGAACACTCCCCAGGTGTCCCTCCTGTCTTTTTAAATGTTAATGACAAGGAGGGTAATCTTAAGGAGAAAAATCGTGATTCAAGGAAAATCACAGTGCTTATTGGTAGACTATAAAGTCATGCAGCTAACTGTCTTTAAAGTTTGTTTTCATTTGAAAGTTAAATTAGGTCTGTGACATCATCAATGATGCTTAATTTACAGGGAAGAAAAATGTCAAATGCCTTACAACTGGATGTCTTTCCAATAAGACAATCTTGCAGATTTAGAGACTGGTTTGTGGGTTATGTTGCATAAATTAACACATGTGTTCTGTTTTCATGGGGGATAAGCCAATGATCTCATCACCTGAGTGATTGTCTATATGTATAGGCCTCACTTAATCTTATCTGCATCGCTGCCTCCTGAGACTCAAAGGTTTGGCTGAACTAAGTGGCTGGGTTGGTGAAGTATGGAGTGGTCTGTGGGCTTCACTTTAAAACTGATGTCTCTTTTCTATCCTAATGGCTTGGGCAGAAAGGGCCCAGAGGTCTGAGAGGGGGGAAACCTAAAATATTTCCCTCAGCCCAAACTAAGTATAGTGGACAAAAGAGTTTTGGACAGGTGTGACGTACCTCACACACCTTCCTCCAAAGAAGCCCTTTTTTTTTTTTTTTTTCCTAATGTGGGACATTGAACAATTAATACCTGCCTTTTGTCATCTAGTGGTTATGGATTGAATGGTGTCTTTTAACCCTGTTGCCAAATCTGTTGCCCCTAGAATACAATATGGATGCCAGCCTGTTAAACCAAGCATGCCATTGTCCAGGGACAGCCATCTGACCTGGAGTCTGCAAGATCCTTCCCCATGTGGGAAGGCCACCCTCCCCTCTACACCCCCACTCCTATTAGGGATTTCTGGACCCACGGGTAGGTAGGACGACAACCATGTCCAGCTTGAAGCAGCTAGAGGAGCACGAGACCTTCACCCATTGTCCTTTATAAGATTATAAAGGGTCTTAAGTCTGAGAGGGGAGAATTGTTAGAGCTGGGGTCCCCCCCTAAAAATAAATAAATTAATTAATTAAAAAAAAAAGACATGTCCTCACTCCAGACCCTATAAATGGGATCTTATTTGACAAAAGGATCATTGCAAATGTAATTCAGTTAGGGATCTCCAGTGGAGATCATTCTGGATTATCCATCTGAGCCCTAAATCTAAAGACAGGTATCACTATAAAAGACACACAGAGGAAAGACTGGGAAAAAAGGAGAAGGCCATGCGAAGACAGACAGGGATTATAGTTACACTGCCACAAGCCAAGGAACACCTGGTGCCACAAGAAGCTGGAAAAGGCAGCCTTTAGAAGGAGCAGGGCCCTGCTGACACCTTGACCTCAGATTTTCGGCCTTCAGACTGTGAGTACTATATTTCTGTTGTCGTAATCCACCAAGTTTGTGGTAATTTGTCACAGCCTCCCTAGGAAACTAATACACCATCCCTGGCCATTCAGTGCAAGGCAATTTTCATTATGTTCTCCTATCAAAGCTTTCAAATAACACATCATCAAGCAATTATTATCAACACACTATAATACGGGTACTTGCACCAAGTTTTAGATATGGCTGCATAGTTTCTATACTTTAATCCAATGTGGGGTTAGTTATATTAGTGAAGGTGATACTTCATGGAAAAACATTAGGAATACTTTTTTTCAGTAGCTAGGTATGACATGATTAAATGCCAATTAGCATAAGTTGTGCCAGTAGGTCAAAAACTTTCCATAGTTTATAGGCCTTTGTCAGATTTATTTTTGAATTTTTAAGCGTTTAGATATTTAGAAATCCAATATATTTTGTGAATTTGACATTGTAGTGCAGGCCCTGAAGATTTATCCTTGAGGAAGTACATTACGTTTAGCATTTACTTTAAGGGCTTGCTATCTTCCCTATGTGAGAACATACTGACTACCCATGATCATTCATGGATACTCTCATTCAAAACTGACCTTGAAACTTCAAATATTTTGGGGGCCAAAGGCTCTAAAATGTTTTTTTAAGCAGTTTGTTATATAATAAGTTGCAGGAAGCTATCCCCAAACCATATGTCATTTACCTAGTAACTAGTAGAAAAGCTGGATAGGTAGAAAAAGTTTCCTAGATTTTAAATTTCATTCCAAGACCCCCCTCCCTGGCCTCCGCGCCTTACCTAGTGTGCGATGCATTCCTGGTTTCCTGAAACTTGCAGCAAAGCAATGCCGCTATGCAATCCTCTTTTTCCTCCCTGTTCTTTAGCCCTTGGTTACCTTTTGGACCTACCTTTGTTTGTCACAAGTGCATCCTACCCCTTTCTTCAGGACCCCTTGATCCATGTGTCCCTCTCCTTCCACTCACGCTGGAATTTCCCAGCTTCTGGGCCCAATTTTGGCTGCAGAGGCTTCTCCATCCCTCCCTCTAGCTCTCAAATGACCTAATCCAGTTCCAGACTCCTCCCCACATGGGTCCAAGGTCCTCCCCTCCCAGGTCTTTTCCCAGAAAGTTTTCTCCCAGCCTTTCCTGAGATCTACTGCTGCGGTGAGCAGACGGTTCTGCTTCCTCGGAAACTGTCCACTTTCTCCAAAGCTTTCTCGGTGGTTAGAGCCTTCTGCCAGATTCCTCACAAGGACCTGCAAGATTTCTGGGCACAGGTGAGTCTTCCAAGCTTAACTGAAATTGGGTGAATGGAATTGTTGAGCTCATACAGGTTGTTTTTCCTCCAAAAAGATCCTCGACTTGGAATTCCCCTTAGTCATACTGGGGATCTTTTAAAAAATGTATCCACCAATTGAGATTTGGATTTAATTGGTCTGTGTGGGATGTGATCACTGCAATGGTTTGTTTAATCAGCTTCGAGGGGAGGAATAATGTGTGTCTATGTTTGAGAATCAGAACAACATCCCCCAACCTATGTATGTCTTCTTACCTGGCTGGATATCTAGAGAATTTCCTTGGAATCGTTGATGATGCGGCACCCACCCTTGGGGAGACTTTCACTCCCTGTCCTCAGCCCTAATTCAGCCTCAAAACAACAGGAACAGAATGTACCTTCAGAGCTTTCCAAGAAAGTTGCTGGGAAAGTTGGCAATACGTCTGGGCCTGGAAAGCAGCCAAAGGGATTTTAACAAACGAAGCTACAAGGGCCCACTCTGAAAAGAATCCAGGGCGATCACAGTTACTTATATTTGTTGATGAACTGTAAACTTCCCTGGAAACTCTGGCAATGTAATATTGCTGGGCAATTAACCCTGTGGGTCACACTCGTGCTTCTTCCCTGTTTTCCTTGCTGGTTTTGATTACTGAAGACTGCAGCCGGCCTTCAAGGTCTTCCAGTCTGAGGTGGTCATTTTACAGGCAAGGAAAATGAGGCTAAGGTTAGATGTATTTTAACAGAAGTCTCACAGCTGAACAGGACAGGAGGGAGGCAGGAAACCCAGTCATCCTTATGAGTGTCCAAAATTCTTCCAGACATATCCACTTCTCACCTATTTAGTAGTCTGCTTTGGAAGTGCCACTGATGATTCTCAATGTGCAAACTGGTAGTTGGGTGAATGCCCAAGAGAAATTAGGTTTTGTAAAAAACAAACAAACAAACAAAACATTAGTGGTAATTGATGATTCATTGTTCAGCTCAGAAAACATGGGAAGTCAATGGGGAAAATGACTGTTTCTCTAAGCTTCTCTATAATTCTCACGGAAAGATGAGTTTTAAAAGACAGTGCAGATTTAATGCTTAGTTCTGGATCTGACACATGGTAAGTGTGCAATACATGGTCATAGTTATTTTTAATGGAAATGTTTTGCAAAATCAGCAGCTGCAAAGCATAAACACAAGGAATCCCCCCCACTGTTTCCCTTTTGAACAGAGAGAAAATGAAAATTTGCAAATTGTAGCTGTTGCATTGATTAGGGACTCAGTTTTTCTTCTTAGTTTAAATGTATATTCAAGTTCTTTATTTTCTGTAAAAGATGTTGATCTCCCACTTTTAATTCCAAAGTTCACTTTTTAGTAACCAGTGCCAACCAAATTGGTGCAGTTAGTCACATTTTGTCTGTGAACTTAGAAAAGTGAAGCAATCAGATAAAACAGGTGACAAGAGTTTGCTTGCATATTTATTTTAAATGTCTAGAACAAATCTAGCGAGAACCAGACATTTACACTGGCCAATGAATATATTGCCTACTAATGTATTTGTCCTGTAAATAATTTGAGAAAAGTGAACAGTTTAGTTATATATACTTTTAAAGAAAAGTTTTTTTTTATTTTCTCTATAGTTACTATAAAATAAAATGGCTAACAAATGTATTCTGCATGTATATGAAACTTTATTTTTTTGTTAGGTCCCTCTTTGATGCAAATAAAGAAACAAATTGTAGCTAGTTTAAGCAGGAAAGAATTCAGTCAAAGGACTAGATCTCACGAAGGTACTAGAAGTATTGAATGCAGGTCATGATGCCTCCCTCAGTCTATTATTTCTTTTCCTTCCTACTTCATTTATTTTTCAGACCTGCTTTTACAATTTCTCATGTCCTTCTCATGGGTTAAAGGTCCCCAAATCATATCTTTAGACTTAGATTTTGTAGATATAGTTACCCAAAGAAAGGATGATCTTTCCTTGTTCCAATTCTATGTTCCTAAAGAAGGTTCATTTTGGGTCAGTGGCCCATTCTTGGATTAGTCACCCACAGATGCAAGGGCAAGTTATAGAGCAGAATAATATAGCTTCAGTAGGTCACCCTTATAAGAGGCCTGGGAAGTGTAAGGACAGGCTAGGCAGACAACCAATTAGATATTCACTAAATAGCTATAATGCACTAAGTACTTTTTAATGATTTTATTCGACCCTTAAACAATGACAGACAACTCTGTACTCAACTCTCTATAGCATTTAACACTTTGTAATCTTATTTTTATTTATCTAGTTTCTTCATTGGTCTGTGAAATTTTGTATTTTTTAGTGCCTGACATGGGGGGGTGTCAATAAATATTTATTGAAAAAATGAATGGCTAATCCTCTCAGGTAGGATACTTTGATAAGAAAACTAGGATGAACTTAGATTAAGTCACAAGATGAAGATCCTTGGCTAATAATGAGTATGAAATTAGCATCTATAGCCTTAAACCCTTTCCCAGTCACTGGGGTGCTTTGTACACAAAATTGTCTTCTTCTATCCATTACATCAATGACTGACATGAAAAGAGTTGGTCTGGTGTTTAGAATTGTAAAAATAATAGAATTGGAATAAAGGTACAATGCATTTTATAAGAATTTGATTTTGCCCTCTTGGTACATAGGTTAAAAATAGTTTTCAACTAACTACAAAGAGTCTGTACTTTTCATTTAAATGTTTAAAGGGAGAAAGAGTTTTAGTCTATTGCTTAGAATGGTAAAAATTAGGTTTATATTTTTCTATTTTAGGTGCTTTATTCCTTAAAATGATATTTGACATGGCAATCACTCCTGAAGAGGTGACCACGTCTCTCCTAATTTTGGTGATGGTTTTTATTTTTGTGAGAGCACTTGTGAGTAAGGGGAGAAAGCAGGTGTCTCCTCCTGGCCCATGGTCCTTCCCCATCATAGGAAATCTTCTTCAGCTTGGAGACTATCCTTACCTTACATTCATAGAGATGAGGAAGAAGTATGGAGATGTTTTTCTCGTCAAACTTGGAATGGTGCCTGTCGTGGTGGTGAATGGAATGGAAATGGTGAAGCAAGTACTACTCAAGGATGGAGAGCATTTTGCAGGCAGACCTAATATGCATACATTTTCTTTTCTCGCAGAAGGAAAGAGTCTTTCATTTTCCGTCAATTTTGGTGAGAGTTGGAAGCTTCATAAGAAAATAGCCTCTAATGCTTTACGAACTTTCTCTAAAGCAGAAGCAAAATCCTCCACCTGCTCTTGCTTACTTGAGGAACATGTCACTGAGGAAGTTTCTGAGCTGGTAAAAGTCTTTGCAGAATTGACTTATAAGAATGGCAGCTTTGATCCCAGAAGTGCCATCACGTGTGCAGTGGCCAATGTTGTCTGTGCCCTTTGCTTTGGCAAGAGATATGACCACGGTGACAAGGAGTTTCTTAGGATAGTTAAAACTAGTGATGACTTACTCAAGGCCTCCAGTGCAGCTAATCCTGCTGATTTCATACCATGCTTTCGCTACCTTCCACTGCGGATTATAAATGCTCCTCGAGAGTATTATCAGGCCCTGAACCAGTTTATTGCACTACATGTACAAGATCATCTTACCACATATGATAAGGTAGGATAAAAATTCATGCCAAGGCAAGGGATTTGGTAACAAGCAAAAGATAATGATGAGATGTGTTGAGTACACAAGAAGTTGTATATATTCTTCTGTGGTTCTTTTTACTATAATTTTGCCATAATGACCCTTACACAAACTTTTAGGAAATGTGTGTTTCAGTCAGTAAGATTATAGGGCAGTATTACTTAGTTCTCATGTAGGGACCCTAAGAAGAGTTCTGAATTCTTTGAGACCTCAGAAATTTCCCCAGTGTGTAGTAAGGTACATACTTGAATTATGAATCTATAGTTGGTTGATGAATAATTACCATGTAAGTGAGTTCTTTGAAAAAAATCTACCAATTATTTTGTCTCTTCCACTTTACGTCTGGGACTATAAGGTCTTAAAAATATCAGGATTTATTTTCAGAAAGTGTTTTGAATAATTACAAAAAATATTGTATAGGGAGCTTCCAATTTCCGCTCTTTTTCTACTTGAGTCCCTTTACTATATATAGAAATGAACTCTGAGAAGCTTCTTCGGGTGATAGAAGTGGACCTTTTTGTGAGGCCACTCTAATGTTTTTGGTCCATTTTTATGGTCCACAGAAGAGTAAATTTCTCTCATGAAATGTGTATATACTAGAAAGAATCATAGCTGTTGATGGCTGATTTGCTGAGATGATGACATCCTGAAAAAATAAAAATGAAAAGGGTAATGGGTAACTGAGCAAATGAAGAGATGTAAGGCATTAAGTCCCTTCCAGTGAAAAAAGAAGAGGCAGTAAACAATCTGTTTCAAGGTGCCATTCGGGATTTTTAGAACAAATTCAGTATGCAAAAGAATTTGTAAAGTCCTAAGTTTTTCTTCCTACTCCTTAACCCACTTCAGCCTCATTTCTTTCTGCATGCTGATTACAGTAAAGTTCTTAAAATGGTTTTGGAAACCTCTGATTATATTCATTACCCAGCAATTTCTACATGGTGAGCTAATCTTTAATTTTTTTTCAACTATACTTTCAGTCATAGGAACATTTTTTATTCATTGAAAGAAACTTTAAAAAGAAAATTAAGTTTGGTATCTTGGTTTTCTGTTCTACTTTGTTTTAAAATTGAGCATTACCATTGACAAGCAAAATTGGCTGTAAGGTTTAAAATGATCTACTGTAGTCTTTATACTCCTAGGCAAATTGGGTTCGTTTTATGTGACATGGTGCATGAGATTCATATATGATGTAAAATGTAAATAGGGATCAATAATCATACTAAGGTTTGTCTCCTCAGGACCATATGCGAGACATTACTGATGCTCTGATTAGTACATGCCACAACAAATATGCCACTACCAAAACAGCCACCTTAAATGATGATGAAATCATAAGCACTGTGAATGACCTCTTCGGAGCTGGTATGTGAGAGTATTTGTCAAAATGTGAGGTGAATAAGGATTGCTATTTTTGTTTTCTACTGTATACAGTTTAGAGTATTTCCCTTTTTCAATATCGACATTTCGTGTAGTTATCTCACTCTATTTAAACAATTTGACCATCTGCCTTCTTCCCATGGCATTCAGAAAACATTATTTTCATCTCTGGAGTAGAGAATTGAGTTAGTCATGGTCTCCAGTTTATGTGCGTGAACATCATCGTTCATGAAATGCCTGGCCTTGTTTGTTCATTTTACTCTTTATCCCTGTATCCCACTCTCAATCCACTGACAGTTATTGTTCATCTGTTTAAAATGTATTTTTTGTTTCTTTTATTTTTTATAGAACAGGTTTTATATTGTCATCTATTACCATGAATTCTTATATTATCATGATTGTTTGTTTAAGATTTTATTTATTTAAATTTAGAAAGAGAGGAAGGGATGGAGAGAGAGATGGAGAGAAACACCAAAGCACTTAAGGTGTGTTAGCACTTTTATTTTAGGTGGAATAGTCTTCAACCTCATTATTTTCCTTTTTTCTTTGTACTATATTTACTGGCAACTAGGTTCATTTTCCCCCTGGATCCCTGCATCTGTGTTCCTGAATTTTCTAACAAACAAGAGGCATCTTTTTTTATTTGTATTATTTTTCCTACACAAATACCCCTGCTTCCCTTCCCCACACTCCTACATATATATGTATATTAGTTTGATCACGATTTATATTTGATGGATGCACTCATTATTTATCATGCAGATGTGATCATGCTGTATTTAATATTTCTTCTGCCAACTCTCTGATGCCAAATACTATTGTTAGAATTTGTGAGGACCTTTATTTAAAGCCCGAACACCCTGAATACTAAAGACTGGGTGTGTGGGGTGTGATTAACACATTGATTTGATGAGATAATGTATTTCAGAAATATATGATACTGTCAAGATCCTGAAAAAAATCAACAAATATAAAATTATGGCAAATGAAAACAATGACTGGATATAGATTAGTGGCACCAGATGTGCACAACACAGTTAAAGTGGCTTGTATAAATGTGTTCAAAACAAAGAACATTCAGTATAATACATTGCTATGTAATGCATTTATTCATTCAATAAACATAACTGATAGAATTTGTAATTTGAATGAAAATAAGAATAATGAAAATTAATAGGACATAAACATCTACAAGTGTCTGTTACTTCTTTAGTGATATGTAATAGAATACTAGAAGAAAATAGCTGATCTCTAAACAGCATATTTTAGTGGATAAAATTTACAAACACACAGTTTCATCAGCTCTACCATATTATTAAAATTTATATTTCCGTATCTGACTTTTCAAATTGATCATAGAGATAATTTTATTCCTGCTTTGGATATAGGCAGGATCTCCCAAAATCATTTCTTATGACCTCAATTTTTAGATAAATGTTAAGCCTTGATATATAAAACAAAATTTATGATGATAAAAATACGAGTTACATAGTTAGGTAGTCCCAGGTCTTGGATATAATGCCCATGGCTCTACAATAGTCAAAATCAGTGTCTTTCATGCAATATTCATGACTTTTTTTTTCTTTTGCTAGAGAACGGAGTCAATATATACTGAATAGAAGCAATATGACCATACTATGCTCTAGAAGAATCATACCTCGACAACTTACTTTTAGAATAATATCTTGCAGTTTAAAGTCATGGTGGAAATCTCATCATTTGGAAACTGTAGGAGCTACTGTCTTACTATAAGAGATTGACTTTTTCAAAAGATCTGAAAACCAGGTCTTGAGAAGGGATACTTGGAAAGGCGTTTCCTCTGCTCTGCAGCTATACCTGGGTGTATTTCTTGTGTATGTTGTGTTGCAAATTATTTAGAGAACAAATACATGGTTAGGTCTCAATGCTCCAGAGTACACAGACTTGATTTTGGGTGCTAGCTTTATCTCTTTTTGGTTCTGGTGAAATATTTAACCATATCCTTGCTGCAGGTTTCTCATCTTTAAAGTGAGAGTAATTACAGCCCCATCTCAATGACAGGGTAATCAAGTGATTAATGTTTGCTCTCGTTGTTGTTGTTGTTGTTGTAATCATCACCATAAAACCTGGGAAAAAAGATATGCTGGGCTGAGGAGGGCGCAGGGGAAAAATTGGGACAACTGTAATGTAATAATAATAAAAAATTTAAAAATAAAAAATGGAAAAAAGGTATGTTGATTTAAACACTAATTCACTGATTTCTGCTAGTATATTTTGTTTCATAGAAAAACAAATAGCATAATTAATTTTGACATTTGGTTAGCATACAGGTGAATTTATAATTGAAACAGTCTAGAAAAGCTTTTTGATGTGGCATTTCTGGGTGTTAGGTTTTTAAGAAGTGATCATATTTTTGATGTAGTGTTAGTTACTCTTAAGAAAAAAATGACAAATGACATTTTTTCTTTCATTTCCAATAATGAAAAGGATTTAGTCAATGTATAGATAATCTCAAAAGTGATAATATCCTATTCAAAGGATGAATTTTGAACCATAACAACAAATACACTAAAAATTAGTATTAAAAAAATTGAACCTACTCAATCTTCCATTATGTTCTATGCTAATACAAACTTAGGGCTTTTTGATCTAGATAAGTCCAACTTTAAATGCGGATTCTGCCTCTTCCCTTTGAGTCACCTTCAACAAGGCTCTTAATGTCCTTGAGTGAGGTAAATTTTTACTTTCAGTAAAATAAGCGTAATTATATACACCTTATATATAGATATATAGATATATAGCATAGGACAAGTGATCAGGCAATGGTCACTTATAATTATAATTATTATTGCTACATAGATCATAACAATTATTAACATAGTATAGTGAAATATTTCCTTATACTATCCTCATTTTTTGGATTATTTTATCTTCTTGCTGTTCTGATTGAATGCTTTTTTCTTCCTTATGTTCCAAATCATTGATTTGAATCTTGGCTTCATCCCCTCCACTGTTGGTTCCCTATAGATTTTTCTTTATTTCACTTAATGTAACCTTCATTTCTGCCTGGGTCTTTTTTATGCTGTTGCCTTACTCAATGAGTTCTTTGACCATCCTGATAACCAATGTTTTGAACTCTGCATCTTATAAGTTGGTTATCTCCATTTCATTTAGTTCTGTTTCTGGGGTTTTGTTCTCTTCTTTCATTTGGGCCATATTTCTTTGCCTCCTCAATTTGGCAGTCTCCCTATATTTGTTTCTGTGTATTAGGTAGAACTGCTTTGACTCCCTGTCTTAGTGCAGCATGGCCTATTGTAGAGGAAGCACCTATAAATTATGTGGGGCAGAGTCTTAGGTAATCACCTATAGTGAGGCAACCCGCTTAATCACTGTGTAGCTCTGTGTTGGGGGGAGAGTTCAGAGAGGGGACAGTACTGCTGCATGGCTTATAGAGGTTTCTTTGTCCTTGGCCTGTTTCTAATCACTTCACTTACTCCCTGTATGCAAATTGTGTCCTTCCAGCTTTTGCCCTGGTGCTGAATCCCAGAGGTGGGTCTGCGTAAGTTCTAAGTCTGTGCAGACCCTTTAAGAAGAGTCTCCTGAAAATATGCAATTTCTTTCTGCCACCCCCACCCCTACTGGTTTTTATAGCCTAAAGTTATGGGGATTTATCTTCCTGATGCTGGAACCCTGGGCTTTGTGATCTGGCCTGGGTCTGAGATCCCTCGCTCTCAAGGTATCACTTCTGATTTTTATCTACCACATATGAATGTGGGACAGCCTGTTCCCCTGCCTCTCCTAGCCACACCACATCTCTGTGCTCTCTGCACATATCGGCATGTCCGCCTCTCCTACATGTTTGGATAAATGTGGCTTCTTTAAGTCCTTGGTTGCAGACTTCCATACAGCTTGATTTTCTGAAAGTTCTGGGTGTTACTTGTTTTGAAGTCTAGTTGTAATTTTATCTATAGTTGTGCAAGGAGGCAAAGCATGTTTTCCTATGCCTCTGTCTTGACCAGAAGTCTCTAGTCTTATTTCATCTTGCAAAACCGAACTCTATGTCCATTAAACACCATTTTTCCTCCCCCTTCCCCCAGGCCTTGGCAACTATTTTTTTAAATTTCTGTTTCTATGATTTGACTACCTTAGATACCACATATGAGTGAAATCATACAGTATTTTTCTTTTTGTGACTGACTTGTTTCATTTAGCATAATAAACTTGAGTTCACTCATGTTGTAACAAGTGACAGGATCTCCTTTTTTAAGACTAAATAATATTCTAGTGTATGTATATAGCATGTTTTGTTTATCCATTCATCCACCAATGAACATGTGGGTTTTTTTTTCACCTCTTAGCTATTGTGAATATTGCTGCAATGTACTTGGATGTGCAAATATATCTTTGAGACCTCATTTTTATTTGTTTTGGATCTGCTATACCCAGAGGTGGGATTCCTGGATCATATGATAATTCCTTTAAATTTTTTTGAGGAACATTCATACTGTTTTCCTTAGTGACTACACCACTTTACCTTCCAACCAGCAATGCATAAAGATTGCAATTTTCTACATCCTCACTAACACTATTTTCTGTCCTCTTGATAGTGATTATCCTAATGGATGAGAACTTAAGCCTAAATTCTGAAACAAACTTTAGTGTATAATAATTACTGTGAGTTTACTAATTTTCAGTTACATTTAGATTATTTTCTCTGGATTCATAATATTCAAATATGAAGTAAATTGAGAATACCAATTTTGCTAATGATTTTTCTCTTTGACATTTTGTGTCTTTTTATTTTTTTTTTTAGGTTTTGAAACTGTATCAACATGTTTGTATTGGAGCTTTCTTTATCTGATATACTATCCAGAAATTCAAGCCAGAATTCAAGAAGAAATTGGTAACATCCTTTCAGATGAAAAATATAATTCTTATAATTGTCATTTTTCTTATTAAAGTAAAAAAAAGAAAATTTTCTTTCAGATAGAAACATTGGGCTTAAATCACCCAGGTTTGAAGACAGGAAAATTTTACCTTACACAGAAGCTTTCATAAATGAAGTATTCAGACATGCGTCCTTTATTCCTTTTACTATTCCACATTGGTAAGCTTATGATTCTCCTTTGAAAAATCAATCAATGGTGGGTTGAGGGGAATGAGGAATTGAAGGCATTCAAATACTTTATGTCCTTTAAAATATATACCATGTTAGTATTAATTATTTTTATTTTAAATATTATTTCATTTTATTTTGAAATTTTCTAATGAAATTTTTATATAGAACAATAACCTATTTTGTGACTTTTTCATAACTAAACTATGATGCCATTAAATTTCATCTTATATCTACTAATTAAGGGGAGAAAAGGATATAGAGGTTCCAGACAATGGATAATACAACCATAATGTATTTTTGGTTATGAAGTGTCTTACCAACTCACTCAACTTTCTCCTATAAGCAGTCTTAGCCACTTACTGATGTAGTCTCATTTTTCAGTAGCTTAGAATTTTGCTGGTCAATTGACTAAGGAGGCCAGTGTTACCACAAATAGATTAAACAAAGTTTCTATTTATGAATATTTGAAAGTTTACTGAACCTTATCCCAGACTCTCTAGCTCACAAATGCATGCCAGTATAGATTAAACTTTATTAAGTATAAATGTGGGTAACCAAAGTTCTGGTAGTTTGAACTATTTCCATTCCACACAATTAAAATAAAAAATGAAAATCTCAGTGCTTTTTTGCTTCCCATCTTTAAATAATGAGGGATTGGCAATGTCTGTCACCCTAGGAAGCTGATGTAATTATGGTTATTGGTGCAGCAGGAGGTGATGCCTTCAGCTGAGATGTCCTAAGGACCAAACAGTGAGCAACACAGTTCCCTGAATTTTGTCTCTTTGCTTTGTTTCCCATATTCACACACATTGCTATGTATTTACAGTGGTCCCTTTCCTGCAGACCCTCTTTCTGTTTGAAGTAAATTTCATCTTCAAGTTAGGTTTTAAAAATAGGTCCTATTTTTAAAGAAACCATTCTTCTGTCCCAATGACTCTCATAAGGTGACTTGGGTTCCTCGTGAAAGAATATGACCTATAATCAGGAACAGAGAGGCTCTGCAAAATTTACAGGCATAATTTGGGTTAAATGATAGTCATTATTGACTTTGGAGCCCTGAAAATCCACCTGACTATGTATCTGATAGGAAAATTCATCTTCAAACATAGGTGTTCATTATATTACTAAAAGTGAAGAAATAAAATTTAAAAGAGCAAGTCATTGACCAATGAGAGTAAGGTGATACTAACTAAAAATCTTTTCACACACATAAAAGACATCTTATGTATGTTCTTTGGGACTAATCTATCTTCCTATATCTGGAAGCTTACTGTTTTCCATTTAAAACGGCATGAGATCAAAAAGCAGAAAATATGTTAAAATGAAATGAATTAAAACAAACTAAGTGGAATAATCATAGATAAAAGGAGCAAAAGTTTTACTATTATCTATAACATATACATGCACACACACTACACAAGACCAAAAATACCCTAATAAATATTTATTAAATATATGTTTCTTAATAGTTATGTGGAAACCCACTTTCATAAAAATGTTTTAGGAATATATATGGAGAGACAGAAACTCTACAATTAATGCATTTATATATTGAATTCTCCTTTAAAATAGTTACTCATATTTTAATAATAGTAAAATCAAATTTTACATGTTAAATTCCCATAGAATAGGAGCATGAAGCTACCTATGTAGAATAGAATTAAAGCAGTTGAACACACAGAGTGCATGTGGACAAGAATGTGTTGAGATAAGCAAGTGCATAAGAGGAGGTAATATTTCCAAAAAAGTTGGTCTATTCCTTTTTTTGGCCTTCCCCTTCATTGGGTTTTGAGGCCACCCAATGACTAATGCCCATATTATTTGCCAACATTGAATATCAGCTACAAGAGGAGCATAGATCAGGTAGAAATTAAAATATGAACTTCCCTAATGATCAGAGGTAGTTTGCACAATTTGGTTTAGCGCTGGACCAAGTAGGCTTCCTTATACTTCTCAGCTTAATTAGACATACTTTGCCACTCAGTCTCTGGAAAGTTAAAACAACAGTAGTGTCCTCTGAAAGTACAAAATCTGCTTCTCCAAGCTCATCCCGTTAATGATTATAGATGAGATATACCTTCTCTACAGGTTTGCTTGTCAGAAGAGAGAATGCAGAAGTGGACAGGTTAAGTGTTTTTAGATTCTTCTCTCAAGCTCATCAAATTGAAATGTTACTGCTGCTGCTTTGGGGCAGAAGTGAGTGAGGGAGCCATCTAGGAAATTAGGGATTGCCACATGGAAACATAAAGTGATTTAATCTAATCCATGCATAATTACAGATATATAAAAGACAAAGGTATACAGTTTGCAGAAAGAAGTTTGAATACTGGCCAGAGGCCCCCAGGTGGATCCACAGGAAAGGAGGTCGTGCTTGCATCCTAGTTCCCACAGGGAGTGGAGAGGTTACTTCCAGCCAAGATGGAGGCCTAGACTGACATGCTCTATCTCCCTCCACAACTAAGAAGGAATACAACTACCTCAAAACTAGAGACAACCAAAAGTTCCAGAAAATAAAGCTACATGGAAGTCCAATGTATGAAGTTATAAAGAAGTGGTGCTTGTCTGGACAGGTAGGAGGAGCGAAGCCGGGGTGCAGAGGTCAAGCTGTGCCAGCAGTGGCAGCTACAGTGATGGCTGTGGGACAGTGGTAAGCACAGACACCCGTATTTAAGAGAAGGCGAGAAGCACCGGGGGAGCACCCCCGGTTACAGACCAAACCTGTGAGCTCACAATTCCCATGCCAGGGAAGGCAGACCCCCAGTGCCTCAGACTGTGAGGACTGGAGGGAGTGGAGATGGAGGAGGAGGTTCCTGGTCTCATAGCAGAGAGTGAACAGCAGGAATCCACCTTAGACCCCTGCCCCCACACAAAACACCACTGCATGGTGAGAAGAGTCACCAGGGAGTGACAAGTGCACAGGGCTCTGCCCCCTATAGCATAGCAGGTATGACAGCCCTGCCCAGGAAGCCAAGGTAAACACAAAGCTGTCAGGATGGCACAGATCATGATTGAGATCCCAGTGACACAGCTGACCAGACAGCAAATATCTAATCTAATGGATCAGCAGATAGGAAATCTTTCTGAGGCACAGAAAGATTTGGTTATACGAATGCTTACAGACCTAACAGCAGATCTTAAACAAGATGGGGAGGGAATGAAGGCTAGTCCTACTAAAATGAATTAAAACATGTATGAACCTAGTAGTGAGGGAAAGAAAACCAGGGATAAAATCAACAAATCAGAATATAGAGAAAGAACAAATAGTCAACCAGTGCAGAAAGAGGAAACAAAAAGTGAGGAAAATCAGGAGAGTCTCAGAAACCTATGGGACAGCTATAAGCGGGCCAACATCCGAATCACAGGGTTGCCAGAAGATGAAGAAGAAGAACTAGAAATTGAAAAATTATGTGAAAAAATAATGAAACAGAACTTCCCTAACTTGGGGAAGGAAATAGAATTACAGGTCCAGGAAGCACAGGGAGTTCCAAAAAAACTGAACCTGGGGAGAACTCCACCAAGATACATTATAATCAAAATGTCAAAGATTAAAGATAAAGAATCTTAAAAGCAGCAAGAGAAGAGAAGAATTATGTACAAAGGGGTCCCAATTAGACTATCAGCTGATTTCTCAAAAGAAACTCTGCAGGCAAGAAGGGACTGCCAAGAAATATTCAAAGGAATGAAAATCAAAAACCTACAACCACAATTATGCTATCCAGCGATGTCATTCAGAATAGAAGAACAGAGAAAGTGCTTCCAGGACAAAGTAAAACTGAAGGAGTTCATCAGATCCAAACCACTGTTATATGAGATGTTAAAGGGACTTGTTTAGGAGAAAGAGGATCAAAACAATGAACATTAAAATGAAAGCTGTATCACAACAACCAACAACAGGAGCTAGGGAATCAAAACAAAGGCAAACTAGGCAACAAGAGTGGGAAAAGAATTATAGGTATGGGGAACATTTTGGGTGGAGGTCAGAAGGAAGGGGGGAAGGGAGGGAGATGGTACAGGAATTAAGCATGGTAGGAGGGAGTGGAGTAGACAGGAAGATGTTGAGAAGAACTATATGCACAACCAATAGGCATAGACTAAGGGCAGGGATAACTGGAGGGAGAGGGGTTACTGGGTGGAAGGGAACAAAGGGAAAAGAAAATGGGACAACTGTAACAGCATAATCAATAAAACATGTTTTTAAAAAAGTTTGAGTATGGGATTAGAAAAATAGAACATTTGTTCTAAAGACAAGTTAGAGATCATCCAACACAAACAATATCACTCGATAGCTAGAAATTGAAATCATAGAGTACACATGAGATTTGCCCAATAGTTCACTGTGAGAAGTATCTATTAGAGTTCAGACTTTCTAGTTCCAATTCCATTGTTCCTTCTACCAAGTACAAAAAGATGTTATGTTTTGTTTTCTTAATCTATTGATAAAGCCAAAAGACGCTGTACACACAGAAAGTAATAATTTCCTTATAGTTTCCTGATATAATTTGATGTGTCATAGAAATAATGAGATAATTTTCTTCTGAGATTTTAGCTCATAGCAATCCTTAAATATGTTAAGTGCTCAATATGTTTTACAAATTCAAGAAAAGGAATAAATTACTAATTTGGCATAGGTGGAAGATATATCAGTTAATGAAAGAATGAAGATTTATAAAGATTGCATATCATTATACTTTCTAAAAAGACATTAATAGGGATGGGTTATTTGAATTCACAGGATATGCTCTAATGATAATGGTGTTTTTTGCTTTTCTAGTACCACAGCAGACACTACTCTGAATGGTTATTTCATTCCCAGGAAAACATGCACCTTTATTAACATGTATCAAGTAAATCATGATGAGTAAGTCACCAAATTATTTCTTGGGGTTAAATTTGTTTGGTTGTTATTTATTAATCAGGGAAAGATATGCTTTCATAATGAAACATCATCCCTTTTATTTCTCGTGAAAGTTGGAAGGAAATTCGGTTTTCTCCCCTCACTGAAATGGGAAGAATGATATCTTAATACTGATTAATTCAATGCAAATCCAATTTCAAAAGTGATCTTACTGGGGGAGATGTGGACCAAGAATTTTTTGGGCTCGCCCTCAGCATGGGTTAGGGGAGCTGCTGTTTGAAATGCAGCATGAAACCCCCCAACAGAATATGAAAGACCAAGCAGAGTATTTTTTCTTTCTGTTTGTTTGTTTGGTTTTCCTCTGCCTCAGCACCTAGATCAGTGCCTGGTACATAGTAGTCACTCAATGAATATTTGCAAATAAAATATAGGTAGAGTCCCATCCACATCAGCTATAAAGGGGAGGGCAGAGATGAAGATACCTCACACAGTGGAAGTGAGGATGATGGTGGTTGTGATAGTAATGCTGGGAATAATGATGTCAGCTAATATTTATAGACCCTGATGTTGTTGGGCACAAAATCTTGAAGTGTTTCCTCTGAGCTTCAACAATAACCCTCTGCAGTGTGCTACCATGATCCCAAGTTTACAGCTGAAGAAACCCTCAGCCAGGTGAAACTAATTGCCTGAGGTCACATACTCAGTAGCAAAAGCAGGATTCACATTCAATGTGTATATCCTGTTTAATGGAAATCGAATGCTCCTGTGGTCTGGCCAGTGCTTAATGTCTCCAGGGAACTGATGGAGACTGCGTTAGTGGGCTGTTCCTCTGCCTCAGGTCTCATGCTCCAGGCTGTTGGGGAGGGAGGCAATTATCCTGTGTACCTAACAGCCCCTTCACAACTACCAAAATGGTGGAATGTACTGCACAGGCTGTTCCATCACAAAGTTTATTGTCAGAAAGATTGACACCTCCATTCTTCACAATCAGTCATTACGCTGAATAAAACTAAGCATTCAAAAACCCATTATAACAAAAAGATAAGTCAGTGTAAACTTAATGGCATTTGTTCTCAGCACTTCCTCAAGTGCCCTAAGTTTCCTAATATCTTAAGAATGTGTAATTATATTGAATATTGAGTAACGGTCAAATAAACTGTTAACACAGGTGCTTATAAAGAAATATTGTTTGTATAGAGGCACTTATTTAAGGTAAATGAGTATGTGATTCAAGACGTGATATCATGGGGAAATTACTCCTACTTATCTAAAACAGAAGTTGCTAACTTAAGCACCTCCTGAGCAGTGGAAAATACCAAAAATGAGATAATTGTCCCTTGTTGAAGCTGTGTGGAGGGGTTATCTGTTGTGTGTAATTCAGCTCAGTAAACTGAGGACAAGCAGGACATTGTCCTAGTGTTGTCAGCTCTTCAGTTGTAAGACACAACTAGAAAATGGAAATTTTCATGTGGATTCTTCTAATATTTAAATGTTAGCAACAATGAATTATTTCTAAAATAATGAGAGCAAAACAAAATTTATTGGAGGATTGAGTACAACTTGTAGGTCTCCAGACCTATGACCTTTGATGCAGAAAGAAAACAAATTTTCTCCTAGAGAGTGACATCGAAACCCAAAGAAACCAAGTTCTTTGTAAAGTCAGATGGGACCCTGATGTATGCCTTAGGGTGCATTGGGGGCATGCTAGCACAAGTTGTCATAGATAAGCAGATATGGTGCCTGAAACAAAAGGTGGAGGGAGAAGAGAGAACCAGATGCATGACAGGTGGGGATCTGTGGGCATCCCCCTCAGCCAGAGCTGCTTCTGGCCACCTGACTGCTCTCTGTGATGATGTATGAAGGCCTTTTACTCAGCATATTTATACCAGAGTGAGAGGTGTGGCTTGTTTTGTTTAAAGAAAAGGAGATTGAATATTTATTCCTTTTATTTATACCACAATTTTGACATATTCGTGGGAGAATTTTGCAGAACTCTTCATTTAAAATAATAAAAAATTGAAATAAATTTTCAAGTATTTATTCAATATTTAATAAATAGAAGTCATTTTAGTGAAAATTAAAAATAATTGTACTAATTCTTATGGTATCTAAAAATGTCAATAAATTAAAGAATTTTATGTACATACATTCATAATAATGATATACCTACATATTTTATATATATATATGTATGAATATTTACACATGATTATATAAAATGTCTAAAGCATATTCCAAACTGGAATAAAGCATTTCATGCAAAACAAAATTATTGTGGAGTAGTTGGCAAGAATGGCAAAATGATAAAATTATTTCTTTTAAAAATGTAACTTTTTTCTATTTCACACAGAACTATCTGGGATAATCCCAATTTATTTAGTCCTGAGAGATTCCTAAACAAAAACAAGGAACTGAATAAAAGTCTTGTTGAGAAGGTTCTGATATTTGGAATGGGAATCCGGAAGTGTCTCGGAGAAGACGTTGCACGAAATGAGATATTCATGTTCATCGTCATGGTTCTACAACAACTCAAGCTGAAAAAATGCCCCGGAGCCCAGCTGGACCTGACACCCACGTATGGGTTGGCCATGAAGCCCACGCCCTACCAGCTCCAAGCAGAGCCCCGCTCCACATCTTAGGTTCTCCGACAGTGGCAGGTTTCTGGTTTAAGTCAGAAAAATTATGTGATTCAGATTCATTTAATAAGCACTTTAAAGATTGTACCCTAAGCCATGCTATTAGTTCAATTCTTTGTCTATCACCCTAATATAGGAAGTGGTTTTTTAAAATGTGTGGTATAGCCTCAGTTCTAGTATGAGTGATCTTGTCTCATAAGTATATTTTAAGATAATAATAAAGTGTGATGTAATTCAGGGACTTTAAAGCCATGTCTCATGTGGTGGTGCCGCAGGGGCCACTGTGAACATGAAAGGAAGAAACAGGTGTGTGGTGGATTGAGCAAGCAGCTAAGGAGGCTCTGCCTATGTTCCTTGACACCAGCTTCAAATGGACGGACATACTTTTTTGGTTTTAAATGATAGGGTTCGGAATGAGAACAAGGTTCTGATGTTAAAAAAAAAAATTTTTTTTTTCCAGGGGCCTAGGAAATAGGTGCTCAAGATTTCCAGAGAAGGGAGCAAGAGTGACCGAGAAGAGCAGAGAATATTTCACTGGTAATAGTCTTAGGGCTAGTGTTAGAGAGGTAGAGAAAAGGATGTGAGTGGGAATTCCTTCAAAGTCCATTTTTATATTGGCTCTTATGTTCTCTGTATTAAGAAGTTAACTTCAGGGCAAACTGGTGTCTTTAGTAAGCTACCAATTGCTTTTGACACCTACTAAATATATACATGTGTATTAGCCTGCTAGGGCTGCTGTGTGAAAATAGCACAGCCTGAGTGGCCTGAAAAACAGAAATTTATTTTCTCAAGATCAAGGTGTCAGCAGCGTTGGTTTCTCTCAAGGCCTCTCTTTTTTCGTAGATGGCCATCTTCTCATCAGGTCATCACATGGTCCTTTCTCTGTGTGCATACACCCTTTGTGTCTCTCCTCTATCTTATAAGGACAGCGGTCATATTATATTGAAGCCTCATCCTACCGGCCTCATTTCAAATGATCTCTTTAAAGACCTTACTTTCAAATACAGTTTCATTCTGAGGTACTGAGGGTTACTACTTCCACATGAACTTTGGGCATGGGAGATGGGCACAATGCAGACCAGCACAACATGGAAATAATATATATAGCAATTATTTTAAAATATTTTTCAGTGTAGTACCCAGCATTATATATGTGCTTCTTTAATTGAATTTTTTAATGAGCTAAGTCATATAAGGAACATAAAACAGATGGTGAAAAACCATATATTTTAGATCAAGGCTTTAAGAAGAGTTGCATTATAAAGGACTTGGAAATCAAGCTGGTGCATGAAAGCATATCTGAGGTCTAATTTAAATGGGAGAGCAGTTTGGGAGGGGCAGCTCTAAATAATGACTGCCGACCAGGTTGCAGCAATAAAAGCAGAGAAATTAAACAATTCAGAGACATTGAGGATTAAAGTCAGGATTTAGTCTTTCTTTTCAAATATAAATAAACCCAGCATTATCCTTGGGAATAAGCAAATTGGACTGCTTGTCTTTCATTTTTTGTGAAAGCTTTTGAAATTATTTATATTATACCCATGACAATGTGTTCAGCGGAAACTATTTTTGCCTTTTTTTCTGTAAGTGGTTGCCAGATCTTCTGTGTACTCAACAATAATGAGAATGACTAGAACACTAAAAGAATCTTGGTATCTGGTTATCTGGTATTTTCTTTAAAGAACTGTACTTTTCTAACCTCTTCTTTTTTTAACCAGTAAGCATATATGCTTTGCTTTTTAACACACTGTAGTGTAAAATGCTAATCTTCACTGTTACTATGCTTCCGAGGCATAATAAATGGTGTACTACTGTGATTTTTGTACAATTCATAAGTTTGCCTTTTATGTATTTTTAGAAACATGGACAAGAATAAAGTAAGTATAAAAGCAAAATAGGAATAATTTTCTTTGTCATTTAATATGTAAAGATGAATTATTTTTAATTATATGTATTTGTTTATCTTTAAGTAATAAGGTACTTAATGAAGGGTAACCAAAAGCAACATAGTGTACAAAATATTATATCAAAACAACATATTAACAAATACTTTAAATTATTAGCTGGAAACAACCCACAAAATTCATTATGACTATAGGGCAGATGATAATATATAGATATATGCATCAGTGATAAACCAAGATGAATTAAATCCTTAAAGTCATTATATAGGAAGTTTAAAAAAAACAGAGTTATAAAAATTAGATATCTTGCTACACACAAGTATATATGGCTGCTTAGAACTCCACATCCTCCCTTGGGGTTCTTGGTAACGTCATGAAAATGAAGACCTAGAAACATTATCTGCTTAATGATGCAAATGGGATGCAATATGTCTAGTCTCAAGTGCTTTTCAAGGAAGAAAACTTGCACCAGAATTTATATAGGCATTTATATATTCCCACATTGCAATTTTCTTACTTCTTGCCAGTTAAACCTATAATTCAGATGTGATATCAATCCACATGACAGAATGAGAAATCAGAACCTTTTGGGAGAGGCAGAGAAGTCTTTGGGGATTTTACTGTCTACATAATTATTAATTAGGCTATGAAGTCTACAGATATTTCAGGCCTCCAGAGGGGTGGATACACGATTTGATTTTTCAGATTCACACAGTACTTCTCCACAAAATCTAAGATTCATACTTTAAACAAACAAAAGCACTGCACTGTGTATACCTTGAATCAGAAATAGCTGAAAGGGAGCTGTTTTATGGCTTAACGGGCTATAAAAATAAGTTGTCTCTGAGGAATGAACAATTGGCTTTCCCTATGGATCAGAATAAAATGTAGGATGCAGACAAGTGATTCTCTATGGCAAACGTTGCTAACACTGAGAAAAGTTAAGTAAATAAAAACCATAAACACATATAGGTCTTCCTCCTTCCTTGGTCATGTTTACAGGAAACAGTTTACCTGAATTCAATATGATGATCAGGTCCCACTAATAGTAAATACAGATATATACACAATATCGTTGCCTTTATCTGCTACCCCTGTGGACAGAAGCATGTTGCAGGAATGAATTTTGCAGAAAGTGAGACGATCTAGTTCCAAAATTCTCATATTAATGGAACTTAATAAAAGTATTTCTGTGTTGCTAATGTTTTTAAATACCTTTACTAAACATAATTTTATCTTTCTCAAGCTTTATAGTGACATTTATTTCTAAATTTATTGCATGGGGCTGTACTCATTTGATGGACTCTTGATCACATCCTTCATTCTTGCCCCAGTGTCTGGTTTCATTCATTATTTTAATGCAAACATCTCTACTTTCTGCAAGCTCCACAAATTCAGGGCCAAGTCTGTTTGGCTTCCCAAGTCTCTCCAGTGTCCAGCACTGTTTCAGACACAGCAGAAAATCAATAAATGGTTCAGTCAATGCAGAAATTAATTAATGATTTAAATAAATGGATCTAGTGAGAGGGCAGGAAAACCTTTAGCAAAAAGAAGTGTCTAGATTTTCTAGTATGGGTAGTACTTCTGGCATCTCTGCATATATTTTTGACTTTTACCTTGTTGCATACATCTCAGACTGAAAATCTGTTTTGTCTTCTCACACTTATTTAAGCTCTAAGATCCAGGTCTCATCAAATAAGCCCTTAATTCTTTTTTATTAACTGACACATGTATGGCACCAGATTCCAGCTGGAATTTAGCCCCTAACTTTCTCCCCAGGACCACTATCAAAGTAGGTCCTAAGCATTTCCAAGGGCAACATCTCCAATGTGTTCCAAAAAGTCATTGTGTTTCTCCCACTTTGACCTCATCTTGCCAACACACATGAATTTCAGCAGCTGACCTGGTCACTGACTTTATCAGGAACATTTGTTGTCTAATGGCATTTGTCAGTTCTGCCCACTATGATGGAGAGAAGGGATCGCTGCCTTCACCCTGTAATGTTTACACCCAAGGATGGGTTTAAAGGACTTGCCTATTTTTCAATGGCATAACTGAGAGTGGTAATTCTGAAGAAAGCTTATTTGAAGGTTTGGGGAACATTGGAAGGAACTAAAACACACACACACACACATGCATGCATGCACAAGATCATGTCCTGTCCTAGCCTAGACTGCCCCAGGACCTCATGTGCTCCCTGTGGACAGGTGCAATTCCTCCACCCTGCACCCACCCCACTGTTCCAGTCCCCATTAGAACTGTTCACACCAGCTTTTGCACACCCCGAGGCTGGTAAAACAAACAAACTAACTTTCTTTCAGTCCTAGAGAGATGAGGTTTATCTTCTGACCCTTGCCCCAGGCATAACTCCTGTATTATCACTTTCTACCCTAGGATTAACCTTTGCCATCTGTGGAAGTGGCTTCAGAGTGTATCCCTTAATTCAAAGAAAATGTTGATGACATCTGAATGTGTTAAATTGTTTTTCTAGTCAAAGTAAGGATGGAGAGCTTAGAACTTTGCTTCTTCGTCCCCCATCCCACTACCCACAGCACCAGAAATCTAGAAGCAAGATACATAAGCACGATGGATCTAGGAAAATCAGCTACACACTTAAGAAGTATCTGAAATATGTTCCAAAGTTACATCATTAAGAAAAATTAACTTCAGATATATTAAAGACCTAAATAATTAAAGCCAACTGTTAAAATGTTTAAAATATGTCTAGAAGAGTAAGAAAATATTTTTTAAACAAAATACAGAAAATTCAATCCCTAAGAAAATTCTTAATTCATTTACTACATCGAAATTTAAATTTTCCACTCCACAAAAGGCTCAATAAACAAAAGTCAAAACAAGCTATGGAGTGGGAAAGAATGTTGGTAACGCATAACAGATGGGAAGTAGTATCCAGAATTAAAAATAATTTATTCAAATAAATATGAAAAATATAATCGGCAACCCATGTCTTCAAAATAGGCAGTTTATGAATAAACAAAAGCATAAAGGGCTAATAAATAGGAAAAGCTATCCACCTTAGTAATAATCAGTGAAGTAAATATTAAATCAAACTAAAATACCATTTTACACATAGAAAACTGGTAACATTTGAAAATCTGACAATAGTAATGCTGGTGAGTATTTGGAGAAACAAGAACATGCATTCACTCTTGTTTGCAGTGTAAATGGTACAACCAATATAAAATTTGGAAATTTTTGATAAACCATTTGGAAACTTGTATTAAACTTGAAGATGCATTTACTTGATATTCAGCAATTCCATTAGAGAAACTCACACACTCACTAGAAATCATGTATTGTCCACTACAGCTTTCTTTTTTTTTTTAATACTGAAAAATTGGAGAAAACTGAATGCTCATAAACATACAAGATAAATGTAATTATGTTGTAATCATATAATAGAATACAGTAGTGTAAATAAGTATACTAGTGTTACATGAATCAGCACATCTAAAATTCGAAATTGTAGATCCAAGATGGCGGAGGAGTAAGTGGAAGCTACACTAACCTCCTCCCAGGACCAGTCTGGATTTACAACTTAATTTTGGAGAAATCATCTGGAATAACCAACGGAACACTAGCTGGAAAGAAGTCTTATAACCACAGAGAGACAGAAAAGGCCGCTACATCACAACGTGACCGGTAGGGAGTGCGGAGACGCGGAAGGGCTGGCTGGGCTCACACGGGTGGCTGCTGAAGGGACTGAGAAACAGCTCAGCAGCCGGGGATTCCCCCTGAGAAGGGCAGGGTCTAAACCCCCAGCTGGGCTTCCCAGCCTACAGCGACAGAGTGGAAAGTAAAATAGTATCAGCTGTGAAAAGCGAAAAGCCACAGGCTTTCTTGCTAGCCGGAGAGAAACAGCAGGAGAAAAAGAGCTCTTAAGTGGATCACATACGAAAATATTTTGGCCACCACTTACCCTGGGCTCAAGCAGAGGGAAGGCAGAGAGGACTGGAGACACTTGGGGAGAATTTGGCACGGTGGCTTTGAGGGGAGAACTGGAGGAGCAGCTGACTGGGTCCCAGTGCTGACTCATCCCCAGTACTGCGGGTAGACCATTCCCCTCCAAGTGGCGTCAGCCTGAGGGGAAGCAAAAGCCCTGCCTACAGGAATTAAGCTGCCACACCCACAGTCCTTAAGCCGGACAGCTAATCACAGATTGAATAGATTAACAATCAAAGAAGACAGACAACAGCAGTAGATCCCTGGAAGTCTCCAACAGGCTGCCTAGGGCCAGACTGGTACATGATCTGACGCCACCAGAGGCAGATCCAGGAAGTGCAGATCATTCCAAGAAGCACCAACAAACAATAGGAGTCAAAAAAATGGGGAGACAGAGAAACAACCTCCCATCAAAAGGAAAGGTAGAATCCCCAGAAAGAGTGCTAAATGAAATAGAGGGGAGCGAACTATCAGATATGGAATTCAAAACATGGATTATGGAGAAGCTGAATGAGCTCAGCGGAAACTTCAAAGAACTCCAGAAAAACTACAAGGAACTCACAGAAAATTACGTGAGCATGAAAAAGGACATAGAAGCTATCAATAAGAGCCAGGAGGAAATGAAAAATATGATCTCTGAATTGAAGAACACAGTAGAAGGAATTAAAAGCAGGCTAGAGGAAGCAGAAGATCGGATCAGCGAGCTGGAGGACAACCTACACAAAAACTCCCAGACAATGCAACAAAATGAAAAAAGACTGAACAAGACTGAAGAGGTTCTAAGACAGCTGCAGGACAACATGAAACGTAATAATATCCGTATCATAGGAATTCCAGAAGGAGAAGAAGAAGAGCAAGGGATAGAAAACCTCTTTGAAAAACTAATGACAGAAAACTTTCCTAACATGATGAGAGAAAGAGTCACGCAAGTCCAGGAAGCACAGAGGGTCCCAATGAAGATGAACCCCAACAGGCCCACCTCAAGACACATCATAATTAAAATGGCAACATTCAAAGACAAAGAGAGGATCCTAAAAGCAGCAAGAGAAAAACAACTAATAACATACAAGGGTACTCCAATAAGGCTATCATCAGATTTCTCAGCAGAAACACTACAAGCCAGAAGGGAATGGCAAAAAGTATTCCAAGCAATGAAAAACAAAGGCCTACAACCTAGAATACTATACCCAGCAAAGCTCTCATTCAAAATGGAGGGTGAAATAAGGAGCTTCCAAGACAAAAGAAGGCTAAAAGAATACATCTCCACCAAACCAGCAATGCAAGAGATGCTAAAAGGTCTGCTCTAAGAAGATAAAGAAACAGAGAGAGACAGAGAAGAACACGAGTACAAAGGGGAAAAATGACAATGAATAAGTACTTATCGGTAATAACCTTAAATGTAAATGGATTAAACGCTCCAATTAAAAGACATAGGGTAGCTGAATGGATTAGAAAGAATGACCCACATATATGCTGTCTACAAGAGACCCACCTTAGAACAAAAGATCTACACAGACTGAAAGTAAAGGGATGGAAAAATGTATTCCAAGCAAATGGACATGAAAAAAAAGCTGGGGTAGCAATACTTATATCAGACAAAACAGATTTCACAGCAAAGTCCATAAAAAGAGACAAAGAAGGGCATTTCATAATACTTAAGGGAAAAATCCATCAAGAAGATATAACCCTTATAAATATATATGCACCAAACTTAGGAGCACCCAAATATGTAAGGAAACTTTTGAAAGACTCCAAGAAAGATATAGACAACAACACACTCATAGTAGGGGACTTTAACACCCCATTGTCAACAATGGACAGATCTTCAAAGCAAAGAAACACCAAAGATATGGAGGCACTGAACAACACTCTAGATCAAATGGACTTAGTCGATATATATAGAAGTTTTCACCCCAAAGAAGCAAAATATACATACTTCTCAAGTGCACATGGAACATTTTCAAAGATAGACCACATGGTAGGACACAAAACAAGCCTTAACAAATTCAAGAAAATTGAAATTATATCAAGCATCTTCTCAGATCACAATGCCTTAAAATTGGAAATCAACCTCAAGGAAAAAACTCAAAAACATTCAAACTCATGGAGAATGAATAACATGCTATTAAATAATGAATGGGTTAACAATGACATCAAGGAAGAAATCAAAAAGTTTCTGGAAACTAATGATAATGAACACACAACAACCCAAAACCTATGGGATACAGCGAAAGCAGTCCTAAGAGGAAAGTTCATAGCAATACAGGCCTACCTAAAAAAGCTAGAGGAATATCTAATAAAAAATTTAACCCTACAGCTACAAGATCTAGAGGAAGAACAACAAGCAAAGCCCAGATCAAGTAGAAGGAAGGAAATCATCAAGATCAGAGCAGAATTAAATGACATAGAGTCTAAACTAACAATTCAAAAGATCAACAAAAGTAGTAGCTGGTTCTTTGAAAAAATAAACAAAATTGACAAGCCTTTAAGCAGGCTCATCAAGAAAAAAAGAGAGAGGACCCAAATAAATAAAACCAGAAATGAAAGAGGAGAAATCACGACTGATACCACAGAAATACAAACGATTGTAAGAAATTATTATGAACAACTGTATGGCAAGAAATTTGACAACCTAGAGGAAATGGACAGATTCCTGGAAACCTATAGTCTTCCCAAACTGAATCAAGAAGAAGCAGAAAGTCTGAATAGACCAATAACAGCTAGTGAAATTGAAGCAGTAATCAAAAAACTCCCAGCACACAAAAGCCCTGGACCGGATGGCTTCACAAGTGAATTCTACAAAACATTTAGGAAAGAACTAACTCCTATCCTTCTCAGACTATTCCAAAAGATACAAGAAGAGGGAAGACTGCCAAACTCATTCTATGAAGCCAGTATAACCCTAATTCCAAAACCAGGTCAAGACACAACAAAGAAAGAAAACTACAGGCCAATATCGCTGATGAACATAGATGCTAAAATCCTCAACAAAATATTGGCAAACCGGATCCAGCAACACATTAGAAAGATCATACACCACGATCAAGTAGGATTCATCCCAGGGATGCAAGGATGGTTTAACATTCGTAAATCAATAAACGTAATACACCACATAAACAAAATGAAAGACAAAAACCACATGATAATATCAATAGATGCAGAAAAAGCATTTGATAAAGTACAACACCCATTTATGATAAAAACTCTCAGCAAAATGGGAATAGAGGGAGCATACCTCAACATAATAAAGGCCATATATGAGAAACCTGAAGCCAACATCATACTCAATGGGCAAAAACTGAGAGCATTCCCCCTGAGATCAGGAACAAGACAAGGATGTCCGCTCTCCCCACTCCTATTCAACATAGTCTTGGAAGTTCTAGCCACCGCAATCAGACAAGAAAGAGAAATAAAAGGCATCCAAATTGGAAAAGAGGAAGTAAAACTGTCATTATTTGCAGATGACATGATAGTGTACATAGAAAACCCTATAGACTCCACAAAAAAACTACTCGACCTAATAAGTGAATTCGGCAAAATAGCAGGATACAAAGTCAATATTAAGAAATCAAAGGCATTTTTATACACCAACAATAAAAACTCAGAGATAGAAACTGAAAGAAAAATTCAATTTACCATAGCAACAAGAAAAATAAAATACCTAGGAATAAACTTAACCAAGGAGGTAAAAGACCTGTACTCAGAAAACTACATAACATTGAAGAAAGAAATTAAAGAAGATACAAATAAATGGAAGCATATACCATGCTCATGGATGGGAAGAATCAACATCATTAAAATGTCCATACTACCCAAAGCAATTTATAGATTCAATGCAATCCCTATTAAAATACCAGCAACATATTTCACAGACCTAGAACAAATACTTCAAAAATTTATATGGAACCAAAAAAGAGCCCGAATAGCCACAGCAATTTTGAGGAAGAAGAACACAGTAGGAGGAATCACAATACCTGATATCAAACTATACTACAAGGCCACGGTAATCAAAACAGTCTGGTACTGGCATAAAAACAGACATATAGATCAATGGAACAGAATAGAGAGCCCAGAAATAAACCCAGGTTCATATGGTCAACTAATATTTGACAAAGGGGGAAAGAACATCAAATGGAGTGAAAAGAGCCTCTTCAACAAATGGTGTTGGGAGAACTGGACAGGGACATGCAAAAAAATGAAACTAGACCACCAACTTACACCATACACCAGAATAAACTCAAAATGGATCAAAGACTTAAATGTAAGCCGTGATACCATAAAAGTCCTAGAGGAAAAAATAGGCAGGAAAATTTCAGATATCCCACGTAGCAACATTTTCACTGATATATCTCCTAAGGCAAGGGAAATAAAGGAAAGAATAAACAAATGGGACTACATCAAACTAAAAAGTTTCTGCTCAGCTAAAGAAAACATCAGCAAGATGAAAAGGAAACCAACCATATGGGAAAATATATTCGCCAATGACATCTCAGACAAGGGATTGATCTCCAAAATATATAAAGAACTCATACGACTCAACACCAAGAAGACAGACAACCCAATTAAAAAATGGGCAAAGGACCTGAACAAACACTTCTCCAAAGAAGACATACGGAGGGCCCATAGACATATGAAAATATGCTCAACATCACTAGCCATCAGAGAGATGCAAATAAAAACCACAATGAGATACCACCTCACACCAGTCAGAATGGCCATAATCAACAAATCAACAAACAACTTGTGCTGGAGAGGATGCGGAGAAACGGGAACCCTGGTGCATTGCTGGTGGGAATGCAGACTGGTGCAGCCACTATGGAAAACAGTTTGGAATTTCCTCAAAAAACTAAAAATGGAACTGCCTTTTGAACCATCAATTCCATTACTGGGATTATATCCGAAAAATCCTGAAACACCAATTCAAAAGAACCTATGCACTCCAATGTTCATAGCAGCACTATTTACAATAGCCAAGTGCTGGAAACAACCTAAATGCCCATCTGTAGATGAGTGGATCAAAAAACTGTGGTACATTTACACAATGGAGTTCTATGTAGCAGAAAGAAAGAAGGAACTTCTACCATTTGCAACAACATGGATGGAACTAGAGAGAATTATGCTTAGCGCAATAAGCCAGGCAACGAAAGAAAAATACGTTATGCTGTCACCTATTACAGGAAACTAATGAACAACACAAACAAATGAGCAAAATTGAACCAGAGGTATGTAAACAAGGAGTAGACTAACAGTAACAAGGGGGGAGGGGGGAGGGAGAAAAGGGGGTAAGAAGGGGAAGTGTAAAATCAAAGAACATGTATAAATGACCCACAGACATGGGCAACTGAGTGGGGACTGAATGTGGGGGAAGGGAGGGGCAGGATACAGGGAAGCAAGAGGAAAAAAAAAAAAAGTGAGACAACTGTAATGGAAAAACAAACAAAAAAATTTTTTTTAGTGGGGGAAAATGAAAATATGAAGAATGGAAATGCCAGTTCAGTGAATATTAGGACAAAGATTTTCCTTCACGTTGTATATTTTTCTCCCTATTTGATCTCTCCAGAGTTTGGCATTCTAAACAAGTAAGTAATGACTTAAGTTTCTTTGCATGGACCTAATAAGACCAGTTGTTAATAGAGGTTCCTTTTTCTGAACAAGCCTTTGACTGGAATGTCAAGCCTAAAGGAGACATGCTTGGGCTCATGTTGTTACCAAAAAGCCCTAAGGAACTGGGAATGACTTTCAAAGGTAATAAAAGCCCGCGAAATAAAAGGCCTGCTGCCATGGTTGGTTGTGCGGTCCACAGCAATCTCTCCAGGGAAGGAACGAAGGTTGTTTTCCTGAAAGATGGCTAGAAGGGACCTTAAGGCACAATGGAAAACCAGAAAGACTTGGAAAGGACAGGTGTGTACAGGCAAGGATGAATGCCAGGTATGTGGCCCAGCTTCTGTGCACTGAAGAGCAGACTGAGGGCCACCCTAAATGTTCCTTGGGTAAGTTCCAGCAAAACAGAACTAAAGATCATAAGTGATCATTTGCTGCTCTTGTTATGCTTATGCAAATGAACAGGATAAATTAAAAATGGACTTAATGTAGTCCCTTTAAAGACAAGGAGAGTAATCTTAGGGAGAAAAATCAGTATTCAAGGAAAATCACAATGATCAGTGGCAGACTGTAAAGTAGGGCAGCTAACCGTCTTAAAAGTTTCTTCTCATTTAAAAAATGGTTTCACTTGAAAATTAAACCATATCTGTGATATCACCAAAGAGATTCAAGTTGCAGGCAAGTAGAATGTCAAGTGCCTTGCAACTGTATGTCTTCCCAATAAGACAGTCTTACAGATTTAGAGACTTTTTTGTTGGTTATGTTACATAAATTAACATGTGTTTTCTGTTTTCAAAGGGCATAAGCCTATGACCGCATTACCTGAGTGATTGTCTGTACGCATAAGCCTCACTTAATCCTCTCTGCAGCGCTGCCTCCGGAGACTCAACAGTTTGGCTGAACTAAATGGCTGAGTTGGTGAAGAATGGGGTGGTCTGTGGGCTTCACTTTAAAACTGAATTCTCTTTTCTATCCTAATGGCTTGGACAGAAAGGGCCCAGAGGTCTGAGAGGGGGGAAACAGAAACTATTTCCCTCAGCCCAAACTAAATAAAATGGGCAAAAGGGTTTTGGACAGGAGAGATGTGCCTAGCACACCTTCCTCCAAAGAAGCCCTTTTTTTTTTTTTTTTTTTTTTTTTTTCTCCTAATGTGGAACATTGAAAAATTAATCCCTGCCTTTTGCCACCTAGTAGTTATGGATTGAATGATGCTTTTTAACCCTTTTTGCCAAATCTGTTGCCCCCAGAACACAACAAGGATGCCAGCCTGCTAAACCAAGCACGCCGTTGTCCGGAGACAGCCAACTGACCTGGAGTCTGCACAATCCTTCCCCATGTGGGAAGGCCACCCTCCCCTCCACACCCCCACTGTTATTAGGGATTTCTGGACCCAAGGGTAGGTAGGACGACGACCATGTCCAGCTTGAAGCAGCTAGAGGAGCTTGAGACCTTCGCCCATTGTCCTTTACAAGATTACAAAGGGTCTTAATATCTGAGAGGGAGGGATAGTTATTTTTTACGAACCATGGGTATGGACTTGGGGGGGGATGCTGGGGGAGGGAGATACTGGGTGGAGGGGAGTAAAGGGGGAAAAATTGGAACTACTGTAACAACATAATCAATAAAATATACTTTAAAAAAAATAAAATAAAATAAAATTCGAAATTGTATTCAGTAAAAAAAAGTGCATTGCATACAAGACTATTTATATAAATATTTTAATAAATGAGAAGTACTGCTGTATGTTGTGGATGCATGCAATATAGTAATGATATTAACACATACATGGGAATGACAAACACAAAATTTAGTATTCTGTGGATCATGCATGCATACTTTTATTGATTTTGTTAAAAATGTATAAATGCTTACATGGAAAGTGTAAGAGGCCATATATAAATAAAATGCTGATGAAAACATGGTTTTTAATATTTCAGTTTAGGCTTATGCTCTAAATGTAGTATTGTATTAATTTGAGCTTATAAATTCCCTATACTTCTGTGAACTCACATAAAGGGTGAAGAAATGTTTGAAGATGGCAAGTATTTAGCATAAAATTCATGGTTTTGGTCTAGAGAGAGAGTGAATCTTCAAACTCTTTGACTAGACAAACTATGAGTTAAAACATGAGGTTATAGAAGTTCTGTATTATTTAAATTAAAACAAAATCTGACAATTGAGAATATGGAAAAGGAAGAAACTGTATAAAATGTTAAAAATCTGGGATTATTCATTATTCATTACTAAGACACTCTACACACCTACATAACACTTTATTTAATTTTTAATGAATGTGCTCAGGTGCCTACTCCAGACCAGGTCCTTTAGATGACAGACATAAAAAACTGACTAAAACATGATCCCCAACTTCAGAAGCTGTTTAAAGATAGAGACAACTAATGATAATTGTATATGTGTGTGTGTATACACAATATGCAAGTCTCTCTTTTTGTAAAGTCTTTAAGAGAGTGAATGCTTTTTTTTTTTTTTTTTTGGATCAAGTATGTATTTGTATAATTCTGCCAATGTAGCTCTTTGCACAGCTGGCCACTCTTCTAAGGAATTTTCATTCTTTGATTCTTCTAAGCCAACTTGGTCTATTTTGTATTATTATTATTATTATTATTAGCATTCCATATTCAGTGGTCTTCACTGGGTTTCACGGTGCCTCTTACTCCTCCGCCTGACATTTTGACTTTCATCTATCTGTTCAGAATTGCTAAGGGATTTTTGCCATTTCAGATTAGGTAAGAACAGAGCAGTTTATAAATTCAGTATCTTGGCGAGAGGGTTTAACACCTTTCGAGGGCACAGCTTCTATTATCTTAGTGCTTTCTTAACTTATTTAGTGCCTGGAATGTAAAGTCACTTACCATGTACTCAAGTGACTCATTCCCATTCAAAATATTTATTGGCAATCCACTTCATTGGGCTTCTGTGGGCAATGCGTGCAAAGGTTTTCCAAAGTTTAAATTGCTGTGGGTGGTGAAGTGATTTTACAAGATGGTTCTCTTCTTAGTTAGTAATATTCTTACTCTAGCTATTTCAGAAAATTGGGGAAAAGAGAACAGTATATGAAAACTGTTCTTTGGAACAAGAGCAATAATGGCCTTTGATTTTGAATTAAAAATCAAAGGTGGTGTTTTCCCAGGCTATTGAGCAAGATAGACATGAACCCAATTACTCTATATATGGAAAGCTGCTGTTTTCTTTTTAGTTAAAAATTTTTATAAAATATTCCTTCCGTTCACAGAATGTTAACTTGTTCACTTCTCCTTCCTGTGTTATACTACAAACAAAAATTTGTCAGGGAGCTTTTTATTAAAATATACATACAGAAAAATATACAAAATAGAAGTTTAAAGCTTGATAAATTTTTACAAACTGACACCATCAGTGCTCCATACCCCCCTATCTTTTCATGTCCCCTTCCAGTCTCCAGCCTTTTTGCCCCAAGAACAACTATTATCCTGACCTTCAATGCCATTGTTTGGTTTGTCTGTTTTGAATTTTAAGTAAGGGAATGAAACAGCATGTACTCTTGTGCTTGACTTCTTTTGTAACACATTGTGCTTATAAGATTCATCCACATTCTATTTGCAAAATTGATCCATGTTGTATGTCATTACTTCATTCATTGTCATTGCTATGGTGTTCCATTAGGTGGATATATCACAATTTATTAATTTATTCTTTTGATAGAAACCATTTAAGCAGTTCTTAATTGGGTTTATTATACATAATGCTTCTGTGACTGTTTCACAGCACATTTTTTGGTGAACATATGTACATATTTCTGTTAGCCATATGAATGTCAGACGAATTGCTGAGTCATAAAACATTCATATGTTTAACTATAGAACTTTCAGCTAGTTTTCAGCATGGTTATAACAATTTATAATTTCACCAACAAGGTAACAGAGTTCTCTTGTTTTTCTCACATCCTTTTCAACAGTTGGTGTTATCTGTCTTATTTTCTGCATTTTTGTTTTGGCCACTGGGATGGCAAGCATGCCCTTATTGCCCTTATTAAAAAGACAGATGGTCAGAAACATCCCTGGCCTGTTACCTTAAGTGAACTTGATTTTGGCAACACTGCTTAGCTCATTCTCCCTTAATGAAATAACTCTAGGACAGACTGAGTGCATTTGTCTACTGAAGTCCTTCAAAAGTGAACGATCTCCCAACACTCTGCCGCCTCCCCACAAGTACTACAAATGATCTTAGCTCAGCTACCATGGCCTCTTGAGAAAGCATTTTTTGCCAAGACAATCTTTCTCCTGTTTCCTTGGGAAGAGATGCTACAGGGTATTCCCTATTAATCAAAACAAATTTTGCCTTCAAAAGATATCTCAGTTATTATAATGTCTATGTTTTGTTCGTAATTTTGTAGGTAGTCTAGAAGTGGTTGTTTATATCTGTTTATCTTGTGGTGTATTACTTTTTTTTCAGAATTTTACTTTTTACTGCAACAGTCGAAACTAAAAAAAAAAAAAAAACAACAAAAAAACAGAATGTTCTCTTGTTGCATTTCTAGAATTCCTTCTTGGTCAAAAGTGTAAGTCTCTTGACCCTTTCAAGCTTTTATCTTTCTGAGAAAAGAAAGGGGAGAACATTTTGAAATCTTATTTATTATTTATTATTTTCCATTGCTTTTGTGTTTCATTTGCTCTGTTTCAGTTTATATATATTTTTTCAACTAGTACAATTCTATTCATTATGTACATATTTTAAAATAAATAACTGGAGTAATGATTCTTAATTTTCTAGAAGTATGATTTCATTAGAAAGGTAGTTCTGGTAAAAAGTTAAGTTTTAACAGTGAAATTCTTCTAATATTTGATTGAGAAAGTTTGAAATTCCTCTTTCAGTTGTTAGGCAGTCCTATGAATTCCAAAAGTGAATTCCATATGCAATGATCCTTCAATAAGTAGTCTCTAAGAAAAATGGAACTTTTTCCACACTTAATTTACAGACATATTTGAATTTGTAACTTCATTTTGTTTATGGTACTTTTTGCCATACAAATATATGTAATTTTAAAATAGCCAAATATATATAGTTTTTTTTTAATGGTTTTTGAGATTCCTGTCATACTTAGGAAAGTCCCACCCCATATTTCTACAAATAGCCACTTACATTTTCTTCCAATATTTTCCTTATAAAAAATAAAGATAGTTATCCCATTGTTTCCTTCTAAAATATAATCAATCATATCAACACTTTATTAAATTAAGCACTTTTTCCACTGTTAGATTAAAATCCCCTATATACTGATCTTCATGTGGGCACTCAACCATATATGACTAATATATATAGTGCTGTGCCAATATCATACACGTTTGACTTTACTGTTAGCTTACTATTCAAAAGTCTTGTACTTAGGTTTCTTAATTGTTCCTTCAATATTCATAAGATTTGGGCTATTCTTAGAGATTCATATAAATTCTAGAATCATTTTATATCTGCACTTCATTTGGATTTCATAGTTTAACTTTTATGTCTTATGCTACTCTTGCAATATTTAGCTCTCAGAATTTTATTCTTTTGTCTCTACTATAAATGAATATGTTCTTTCCACGTTAGTTTCAAATTTATTATTATTAGGGTAGAGAAAAAGCTATTGATTTGCAGAAGGTGTCCAATCAGAATTAATTTTAGGATTTTTCAGGAGCTACTGGGAAGAGTTCCTTACTATTCCCCCTATTTCCATTTGATATAAGTGGGTTTAAGAAAATCTTATTTTTATTTTCTTATCAAATAAAGTCGGTATGGAAATTTGAATTTAACTTTCTCAGCTGATGCTGATGCTGGGAATCTTCCAAAAAACGCCAGATTACACTCTGCTACCATCGTGGGGAAAATAATTCAATGTAGAATTGAACATAAAAGAGTGCTGAAATGTTATCCAAGATGTATAGGATGAAACTGAGATTGCTTCATTCAAGAGTTGAGTTTTAAGAGATATTAATATAGCCCTGGCCAAGGAACTCAGTTGGTTACAGCATCATCCTGTATGCCAAGGTTGTAGGTTCAATCTCCAATCACAGCACATACAAGAAACTACCAATGAATGCATAAATATGTAGAACAGCAAGTCAGTTTCTCTTTCTCCTCCTCCCTTTTTCTTTCTCTCTAAAATCAATCAATAAAAAGGAGGTACTAATATAATGAAAAATAGAGAAACTCAATGCAAAACTGTAAATATCAAGTAATTCAGTTTTGTGAAATCATGGTGAAGCATACTTTTATTGTCTGTAGAATATAAATTTGATGTATTAATATTTTCTTTTAATGTAGAATTTAGAAATTCACTTGACAATCACAATTTTATTCAAGAAAATTTTGCTAATTAAAAAATCAACATTAGTTATAATATCAATATCATAATTACATTCTTTTACTTAAAGAAAATATTGCTTGAACCCACTCGAGTGCTCTGAAGTTTCTTTTGTATCCTTCTTGTTTATCCAACTGACTTGTTTCTTCATCACTGGCTTCCTTACAAATCATTGCACAACTCAGATTCTGTTTGTGTTTCAGCTTTAAGGTGACTTTGAGAGCAATCAATAGCTTTCAAATATTTTACTATATTTGAGATTATATTTAGGGAATGTCTTTGCTTTCTGCTGAAAAATGGTTGAGACTCAAATGGGATTAGGACTGCCCATTTATCACTCAGGGTTTCAAAACATAACTTCTGTACCATTTGATAATTCATTTATTTGCTCTTTCATTTTACTCCACGCATGTTTAATTGGGTGTGGCCACAGCCCAGGCGCATTTACAGACACAGCAGAAACATCATCAGAAAAAATAGCCAAAGTATTTTTCTCATGGAACTTAGATATATGTCAAGTTGTGGTAAGTGCTATGAAGTAAAGCGAGGTAGAGTGAGGAGGGTAGCAAGTACAAGTGGAGATGACTGAGGATGCTCTTTCTGGGGAAAATATGACTTTTATGCAGAGAGTTGTGGTCAAGTAGGGGCTAAATGGGAATCTAAGGGAAGCAGATTCCAGACAAGTAAAGAGACCCTAAGACAAGAATATGCTAAGTATATTAAAGGAGTAGCAAGAATGCCAAGAGGACTGAAGTGAAAGGAAGCTCCAGGAAAGAAAGAAGGCACGTGGCAAGGGCTTGGTCATGAGGGATATGACATTTGTTTAAAAAACACTCTGTGTATGAGAATAGACTGTAGAAGGGCACCTGTAAAGGGCTATTACACACTTGCACAATGATTACTGAGAAATAACATTAAATTTTTCAGTGCAGAGGTCATTAATGTCCATGAAAAAATCAGTTTAGAAAAAATAAATTTTATGTTTAAAGAGAAAATTATGCATTTTCTCTCATACACTTTCCTGGTTTTTCAAATTCTAGGGCAAAACCAATGAAGTGGCTATTTAAAAACATAGATGAGAGGTAATGGTGGTGAACCAGGAAACTTTAAATGAGAAGTGGTTGAACTCTGGATATATTTTGAAAATAGAGGAGAATTTGTTGGATGTGAAAGAGCGTTCCATCAGAAAACATATGACACATTAAATTAAGGTAATTAGCCCTGGCCAGAGTGGCTCAGTTGGTTGGAGCATCATCCCATAAAACCACAAGGTTCAATTCCTGGTCAGGGCACATGCCTGAGTTGCAGGTTAGGTCTGCAGTCGGGACATGTGCCGAAGGCAACTGATCAATGTTTCTCTCTCACACAGATGCTTCTCTCCCTCTCTTTCTCCTTCCTTCCCCTCTCTAAAATCAATAAGCAGGTCCTAGGGTAAGGATAAAAAAAGATATTTAGAGGCGTGTTTAACAAAATAATTATTTAGAAAGATGTGAGCAGGGTATATGGAAACTCAAGGAATAGTACAATGCTCTAAAGAATGAAGAGAAGATGTAGATATGCAAACTTGGAAGTTGAAAGTTTAGTATATAAAAATAAAAACATTAAGATCAGCCTTAAGGAAAGTACCTAGTTCAAAGCTACCCCATAAAAACATAGACAAGGGGATCAATACTTTGACCTCACTCTCCTCCCTCTCTCCAATCTTCAGCAAAGACTTCCCATGAACTGGAATCAACTGCAAGACAAAGGACAAGGGAGAACTTTGGTTTAGTTTCTACAGGTCAGCTGTTCTCATCATGAATCAGGGTGTAGAAAGGTGAAGAATGGCCTGAGGGACACATGAAAGATACTCAGGATGACTCTACAGCAGCGATTTTCAACCAGTGCGCCACAAAAACTTTTGAAACATGCAACAGGTTCTCTGCTCCTCCAGTTCAACGGACTGCTGCATTTTTCTGTGCAGTGCCAGCCTCAACCCTGAGACACGATGGTGAAGGTCGGAGTGAACGATTTGGCCGTATTGGGCGCCTGGTCACCAGGGCTGCTTTTTACTCTGGCAAAGCGGATATTGTCGCCATCAATGACCCCTTCATTGACCTCAACTACATGGTCTACATGTTCCAGTATGATTCTACTCATGGCAAGTTCAAAGGCACAGTCAAGGCTGAGAACGGGAAGCTTGTTGTCAATGGAAAGTCCATCACCATCTTCCAGGAGCGAGATCCCACCAACATCAAATGGGGTGATGCTGGTGCTGAATATGTTGTGGAGTCCACTGGGGTCTTCACTACCATGGAGAAGGCTGGGGCTCACTTGAAGGGTGGAGCCAAGAGGGTCATCATCTCTGCCCCTTCTGCTGATGCCCCCATGTTTGTGATGGGTGTGAACCAAGACAAGTATGACAACTCCATGAAGATTGTCAGCAATGCCTCCTGCACCACCAACTGCTTGGCCCCCCTGGCCAAGGTCATCCATGACAACTTTGGTATCGTGGAGGGGCTCATGACCACAGTCCATGCCACCACTGCCACCCAGAAGACCGTGGATGGCCCCTCTGGGAAGCTGTGGCGTGATGGCCAAGGGGCTGCCCAGAACATCATCCCTGCTTCTACTGGCGCTGCCAAGGCTGTGGGCAAGGTCATCCCTGAGCTGAATGGGAAGCTCACTGGTATGGCTTTCCGTGTCCCCACACCCAATGTGTCGGTTGTGGATCTGACCTGTCGCCTGGAGAAAGCTGCCAAATACGATGACATCAAGAAGGTAGTGAAGCAGGCATCAGAGGGCCCCCTCAAGGGTATCCTGGGCTATACTGAGGACCAGGTTGTCTCCTGCGACTTTAACAGTGACACCCACTCCTCCACCTTTGATGCTGGGGCTGGCATTGCCCTCAATGACCACTTTGTCAAGCTCATTTCCTGGTATGACAATGAATTTGTCTACAGCAACAGGGTGGTGGACCTTATGGTCCACATGGCCACCAAGGAATAAGAGCCTCCAGGACCACCAGCCCCAGAGACAGGAAGAGAGGCCCTCAGCTGCTGGGGAATCCTTGCCCCAAACTGATCCCCCAACATACTGAGAATCTCCTGACCTCTAGTTGCCATCCTAGACCCCCTAAAGAGGGGAGGGGCTTAGGGAGCCCTACCTTGTCATGCACCATCAATAAAGTTCACTGTACCCAGAAAAAATAAATAAATAAATAAAACATGCAACACCTGACTATTTAGTCAGGGGCACTGATCTCTTTTCCCTTAGATTGTCAAATAAAAAAAAATAACAACAGCCAACACAGCAATAGCTATCTGCTGTGAATAAATCAAAATTATACCTATTTTTTTTTCATCAGACTGGCAAAAATATAATATTTTTTGGCATGCCACAGAATTTTAGTAATTAGTTTATGTGTGTCATAAGATGAAAAAGGTTGAAAATCACTGCTCTACAGACTTGCCTTCAATAAATAGAACTGCATGAAGTTTGTGTGTGATTGTGTGTGTGTGTGTGTGTGTGTATGTGTGTGTGTAAAGAAATGGATTGAAAGAAATCAAAGTTCAGTTATGGATAACACAGTTTTAAGATGACAAATTGACAGTAGATGTGAATTCGAAAAATTAATGCCAGGAGTACCAAACAGAAGTTAGGACTGAACGTAACTAAAAGCAGGTTTGGCTGCCTGCTGCTACAAAAGCCAGGACTTGAGAGGCAGGCACTGATATAAAGGAAAGGGGTTTATTTTTATATGCCAGCCATCTGGAAGACGGGGGCTCATGTCTCAAAGTTTATCTCCTGGGAAGATGGGGAACTCACATCTCAAAGCCCATTTCCACTTCGAGATCTTCATAAGGAGGGAGAGAGGAACAGAACACAGAGATCAAAGAAGGGAGTTGCAAAGTTCTCTGCGTGCACAGGAGCACAGTCCATTCTGATAAGGCAAGTCATCTAGCTACAGGTCATCCTGGCTCCATGATTAAAGGTCAGCAAATATCCTGAAGCTGGTATGCCTGAAGGTCAGAGTCTATATTTTTCAAAGTTACTTCCTAGGAATCTTACACAAACATGTTCTTCATCTACAAGCTACACATTGGCCAGAGTCCTCATTGTAAGAAACAATGCCAAAAGGATGAGGGGGTGGGTTAAAATTTCGCACCATTACAATTTTCCACTGTTACACAAAGATACAATATTAGGAATTTTAAATAGATAGTTGGTATTTAAACTCTTTGAATTAGATAAAGTCACCTAGGCAACAAGTATAGGCAAAGTTTATGAAAATATTAAGGAAACCAGCAAAGAAGACAGCAAAGAAATTTTTTTTTAAAAAAGCAGTGAATCATTAGTTATGTCAAAAGCTTTTTTAATAAGATGATTAGTAAGAAATTACATTAAAATTTTCAGTGTAAATGTCATTAATAACCTTGAAAAGACTGGTGTAGAATAAAAATTGTGTTTCAGAAGAATTCTGCATTTTATGACCTTTTGGGTTATCAGATTTTAGTCCAGTTCATTGTCTTTGAGCTATCTTGCAACTCTTTGTAAATGTAGATTTCTGATAGGAAAATTCTGACTTATCTGGAAGTATTTAATTGACATTTTCTGTCTAGTTTGGTAGTGACTTAATTGGCTATGGAAAAACCACAGTTTTTCTCCATTTGCAATTTATTTTGTAAATAAAAGTTCCACAGAACTCTTCTGAGATTTATAATTTTATTTGAATGTGATTTGAAAATCAGATAATGAAGCGTTTGGCATGAACAGAAGACACACTCTAGGGTGGGAAGAACAAGGCAAGGGTTTAAAAGCAAAAGTTGTGAGGTGGAGTTGCTGATCAAGGGGATGGGTAGCTAGGGAAACAAGACCATATGCTTACATCATTCATTTTATGAGTGGTGGAAGTGACTGGATTTTCAGGGGTCTACTGACTCAGTGGTCAGGAAGTAGTACTGTGAGATAAGAACCATGAGCAGTTTTCGCCGAATCGGAATCAGCAGGTAAGAGTCCCCGGATATGGCCAACAGTTGGAGTCATAAGACATGGTAAGCAGGGAAGGGGAGGGTCACAGAGTGGGAGCCAATATTTCAGTTTCCCTTGGAAGCTGCAAAATAAACTAGTAATACAAGCTTTGTAGTGAAGTGGACAATGCAAAGAATGAAGTTCTTCAGGTAGACAGCATCAGAGTTTAAACTACAAAATAGTCCACTCAATTAAGCAGTGTCAGAGACCAGATAGAAGAAATTTTCATATAGTTGGAAACAAAATCATGATATTAGAGTCCCTGATTTCAACTTTCCCTTACTCCATAAAAATGTGTGCTAAAGCTCATGATCCTGAACCTAGATTTAATATCTGATCTAATTGCTGTTTCTGCCTCTCCTTTTAAAAACCCAACTTTAATCACCAGTCTGGTATTTTCTGGTCAATCATCAGCAAGGTGATCTGTCCTGTGGGCTGTCTCCATCCTTCTCTCCTCCTTCCCCTTCCTCCCCCATAGAAAAAAAATGGCAAGCGCCCTGATAAAAACCCTTGCCATTCCATTTCCCCCAAAAGAAGATGTCCTGAGATCCAAGATGGCGGAGGAGTAAGTGGAAGCTACACTAAGCTCCTCCTAGGGCCAGTCTGGATTTACAACTTAATTTTGGAGAAATTATCTGGAATAACCAACTGAACGCTAGCTGGAGAGAAGTTTTATAACCACTGGGAGACAGAAAAGGCCGCTACATCACACCGTGACCGGTAGGGAGTGCAGAGACATGAAAGGGAAAGGGTGGGTTGGGCTCCCATGAGTGGCAGCTGAAGGGACTGAGAAATAGCTCAGCAACTGGGGGTTCCCCCAGAAGAAGCACAGGGTCTAAACCCTCAGCTGGGCTTCCCAGCCTACAGAAACAGAGCAGAAAATAAAATAGTATCCAGGTGTGAAAAGCAAAAAGCCACAGGGTTTCTTGCTAGCTGGAGAGAAACAGCTGGAGAAAAAGCTCTTAAGCAGATGACATACAAAAATATTTTGGCCCCACTTACCCTGGGCTCAAGCAGAGGGAAGGCAGAGAGGACCAGAGACGCTTGGGGAGAATTTGGTGTGGTGGCTTTGAGGGAAGAACTGGGGGACCAGCCGACCGGGTCCCAGTGCTGACTCATTCCCAATACTGCCAGCAGACCATTCCCCTCCACGTGGTGTCAGCAAAAGCCCTGCCTACAGGAATTAATCTGCCCCACCCTCTGTCCTTATGCCTGACGGCTAATCACATATTGAACAGATTAACAACTAAAGGAGACAAAGGCAGTAGATCCCTGTAAGTCTCCAACAGGCTACCTATGGCCAGACTGGTACACGATCTAATGCCACCAGGGGCAGATCCAGGAAGTGCAGATCATTCTAAGAAGCACCAACAAACAAGAAGAGTCACACAAATGGGGAGACAGAGAAACAACCTCCCTTCGAAAGGAAAGGAAGAATCCCCAGTAAGAGTGCAAAATGAAATAGAGGGGAGCAAACTATCAGACATGAAATTCAAAACACGGATTATTGGGAAGATCAGTGTGCTCAGTGAGCTCAAGGAAAACTACCAAGAACTCCAGAAAAACTACAAGAAACTTACTAAAAATTACACTAGCATAAAAAGCGACATAGAAGCTATCAATAAGAGCCAGGAGGAAATGAAGAATATAATTTCTGAATTGAAGAACACAGTAAAATGAATTAAAAGCAGGCTAGAGGAAGCAGAAAATTGGATCAGCAAGCTGGAGGACAATGTAGACAAAAACTCCCAGACAGTGCAACAAAATGAAAAAAGACTGAACAAGAACGAAGAGGTTTTAAGACAGCTGCAGGATAACATAAAACGTAATAATATCCATATCATAGGAATTCCAGAAGGAGAAGAAGAAGAGCAAGGGATAGAAAACCTCTTTGAAAAACTAATGACAGAAAACTTTCCTAACATGCTGAGAGGAAGATTCACACAAGTCCAGGAAGCACAGAGGGTCCCAATGAAGATGAACCCCAACAGGCCCACTTCAAGACACATCATAATTAAAATGGCAACATTCAAAGACAAAGAGAGAATCCTAAAAGCAACAAGAGAAAAACAGCTAATAACATACAAGGGAGCTCGAATAAGGTTATCATCAGATTTCTCAGCAGAAACACTACAAAGTCAAAAGAGAATGGCAAAAAATATTCCAAGCAATGAAAAACAAAGGCCTACAAATAAGAATACTCTATCCAGTAAAGCTCTCACTTAAAGTAGAAGGTGAAATAAGGAGTTTCCCAGACAAAAGAAGGCTAAAAGAATACATCTCCACCAAACCAGCACTGCAAGAGATGCTAGGGGGTCTGCTTTAAGAAGATGAAGAAACAGAGAGAGACAGAGAGGAAGACAAGTACAAAGGTGGGAAATGACAATGAATATACCTATTGATAATAACCTTAAATGTAAATGGATTAAATGCTCCAATCAAAAGACATAGGGTAGCAGAATGGATTAGAAAGCATGACCCACATATATGCTGTCTACAAGAGACCCACCTTAGAACAAAAGATCTACACAGATTGAAAGTGAAGGGATGGAAAAAACTATTTCAAGCAAATGGACGTGAAAAATAAGCTGGGGTAGCAATACTTATATCAGATAAAACAGATTTCACAGCAAAGGCCATAAAAAGAGACAAAAAAGGACATTTCATAATACTTAAGGGAAAAATCTATCAAGAAGATACAACCCTTGCAAAAATATACGCACCCAACTTAGGAGCACCCAAATATGTAAGGAAAATTTTGAAAGACTTCAGGAAGAATAAGAAAGCAACACACTCATAGTAGGGGACTTTAACACCCCATTGTCAACAATGGATAGATCTTTGAAGCAAAGAAACACCAAAGATATTGAGGTATTGAACAACACTCTAGATCAAATGGATTTAGTTGATATACATAGAACTTTTCACCCCAAAGAAGCAAAATATACATTCTTTTCAAGTGCACATGGAACATTTTCAAAGATAGACCATATGGTAGGACACAAAATAAGCCTCAACAAATTCAAGAAAATTAAAATTATGTCAAGCATCTTCTCAGATCACAATGGCTTAAAATTGGAAATCTACCTCAAGGAAAAAACTCAAAAACATTCAAACTCATGGAGAATGAATAACATGCTATTAAATAATGAATGGGTTAACAATGACATCAAGGAGGAAATCAAAAAGTTTCTGGAAAAGAATGATAATAAACACACAACAACCTAAAACCTATGGGATACAGAGAAAGCAGTCCTGAGAGAAAAGTTCATAGCAATACAGGCCTACCTAAAAAAGATAGAAGAATCTCTAGTAAAAAATTTAACCCTACAGCTACAAGAACTAGAGGAAGAACAACAAGCAAAGCCCAGATCAAGTAGAAGGAGGGAAATCACCAAGATCAGAGCACAATTAAGTGACATAGAGACTAAACTAACAATTCAAAAGATCAACAAAAGTAGGAGCTGGTTCTTTGAAAAGATAAACAGAATTGACAAGCCTTTAACCAGGCTCATCAAGAAAAAAAAGAGAGAGGACCCAAATAAATAAAACCAGAAATGAAAGAGGAGAAATCACGACTGATACCACAGAAATACAAACGATTGTAAGAAATTACTACAAACAACTGTATGGCAAGAAATTTGGCAACCTAGAAGAAATGTACAAATTCCTGAAAATATATAATCTTCCAAAACTGAATCAAGAAGAAACAGAAAGCCTGAACAGACCAATAACAACTAGTGAAATTGAAGCACTAATCAAAAACTCTCAGCACACAAAAGCCCTGGACCGGATGGCTTTACAGGTGAATTTTACAAAACATTTAGGAAAGAACTAACTCCTATCCTCCTCAGACTATTCCAATAAATCCAAGAGGAGGGAATACTCCCAAACTCGTTCTATGAAGCCAGTATTAACCTGATTCCAAAACCAGGTCAAGACACAACAAAGAAAGAAAACTACCGGCCAATATCGCTGATGAACATAGATGCTAAAATCCTCAAATAATATTGGCAAACTGGATCCAGCAACACATTAGAAAGATCATACACCACGATCAAGTGGGATTCATCCCAGGGATGCAAGGATGGTTTAATATTTGCAAATCAATAAACGTAATACACCACATAAACAAAATGAAAGACAAAAACCACATGATCATATCAATAGACGCAGAAAAAGCATTTGATAAAGTAAAACACCCATTTGTGATAAAACCATTTAGAAAAATGGAAATAGATGGAGCATACCTCAACATAGTAAAGGCCATACACGAGAAACCTGAAGCCAACATCATACTCAATGGGCAAAAACTGAGAGCATTCTCCCTGAGGTCAGGAACAAGACAAGGATGTCCACTCTCTCCACTCCTATTCAACATAGTCTTGGAAGTTTTAGCCACAGCAATCAGACAAGAAAAAGAAATAAAAGGCATCCAAACTGGAAAAGAGGAAGTAATACTGTCATTATTTGCAGATGACATGATAGTGTACATACAAAACCCTATAGACTCCACAAAAAAACTACTCGACCTAATAAGTGAATTTGGCAAAATTGCAGGGTACAAAGTCAATATTCAGAAATCAAAGACATTTCTGTACACCAACAATAAAATTTCAGACATAGAAACTAAAAGAAAAATCCCGTGTACCATAGCAACAAGAAAAATAAAGTACCTAGGAATAAACTTAACCGAGGAGGTAAAATACCTGTACTCAGAAAACTGCATAACACTGAAGAAAGAAATTAAGGAAGATACAAATAAATGGAAGCGTATACTATCTTCATGGATGGGAAGAATCAACATCATTAAAATGTCCATACTACCCAAAGCAATTTATAGATTCAATGCAAGCCTATTAAAATACCAATGACATATTTCACAGACCTACAACAAATATTTCAAAAATTTATATGGAACCAAAAAAGAGCCCGAATAGCCACAGCAATCTTGAGGAAGAAGAACACAGTGGGAGAAATCACAATACCTGATATCAAACTATACTACAAGGCCACTGTGACCAAGACAACCTGGTACTGGCACAAAAACAGACATAGATCAATGGAACAGAATAAAGAGCTCAGAAATAAACCCAGGTCTATATGGTCAACTAATATTTGACAAAGGGGAAGGAACATAAATGGAGTGAGAAGAGCCTCTTCAACAAATGGTGTTGGGAGAACTGGACAGGGACATGCAAAAAAAATGAAACTAGACCACCAACTTACACCACACACCAGAATAAACTCAAAATGGATCAAAGACTTAAATGTAAGCTATGGCACCATAAAAGTCTTAGAGGAAAACATAGGCAGGAAAATTTCAGATATCCCACGTAGCAACATTCTTACTGATATATCTCCTAAAGCAAGGGAAATAAAGGAGAGAATAAACAAATTGGACTACATAAAACTAAAGAGTTTCTGCCCAGCAAAAGAAAACATGAGTAAAATGAAAAGGGAACCAACCATATGGAAAACTATATTTGCCAATGATACCTCAGACACTGATTGATCTCCAAAATATATAAAGAACTTATGAACTTATATGACTCAACACCAAGAAGACAGACAACCAAATTAAAAAATGGGCAAATGACCTGAACAAACACTCCTCCAAAGAGGACATACAGAGGGTCCATAGACATATGAAAGAATGCTCAACATCACTAGCCATCAGAGAGATGCAAATAAAAACCACAATGAGATACCACCTCACACCAGTCAGAATGGCCATCATCAACAAATCAACAAACAACGTGTGTTGGCGAGGATGCGGAGAAAAGGGAACCCTGATGGGAATGCAGACTGGTGTAGCCACTATGGAAAACAGTATGGAATTATCTCAAAAAATTAAAAATGAAAGCTTCCTTATGACCCAGCAATTCCACTTCTAGGAATATAGCTGAACAAAGCTGAAACACTAATTCAAAAGAACCTATGCACCCCTATGTTCATAGCAGCACTATTTACAATATTCAAGTGCTGGAAACAGCCTAAGTGCCCATCTGTAGATGAATGGATCAAAAAACTGTGGTACATTTACACAATGGAGTACTATGTAGCAGAAAGAAAGAAGGAATTTCTACCATTTGCAACAACATGGATGGAACTAGAGAGAATTATGCTTAGCAAAATAAGCCAGGCAACGAAAGAAAAATACCTTATGCTATCACCTATTACAGGAGACTAATGAACAACACAATCAAACGATCAAAATTGAACCAGAGGTGTGTAAATAAGGAATAGACTAACATTGACAAGTGGGGAGGGGAGAGGGAGAGAAGAGGGTAAGAAGGGAAAGGGTCTAGTCAAAGAACATGTATAAATGACCCACGGACATGGGCAACTGAGTGGGGACTGAATGTGGGGGAAGGGAGGGACAGGGTGCAGGGAAGCAAGAGGGGGAAAAAAGTGGGACAATGGTAATGGAAAAAGAAACAAAAATTTTTTAGTGGGGGAAAAATGAAAATATGAAGAATAGAAATGCCAGTTCAGTGAATATTAGAAGGACAAGGATTTTTCTTCACATTGTATATTTTTCTCCCTATCTGATACCTCCAGAATTTGGCATTCTAAAGAAGTAAGTAATGACATAAGTTTCTTTGCATAAAACTAATAAGACCAGTTGTTAATAGAGGTTTTTATTTTTTTACCAAGTCTTTAACTGGAATGTCGTGCTTAAAGGAGACATGCTTGGGCTCTGGTTGTTACCAAAAAGTTCTGAGGATCTGGGAATGACTTTTGAAGGTAATAAAAGCCCACGAGATAAAAGGCCTGGTACCATGGTTGGTTGTGCGGTCCTCAGCAATCTTTCCAGGGAAGGAATGAAGGTTATTTTCCTAAAAGATGGGTAGAAGGGACCTTAAGGCACAATGGAAAACCAGAAGGACTTGGAAAAGACAGGTGTATACAGGCAAGGCTGAATGCCAGGTGTGTGGCTCAGCTTCTGTGCCCTGATGGGTAGACTGAAGGTCACCCTAAATGTTCCTTGTGTAAGTTCCAGCAAAGCAGAACCAAAGATCATAAGTGATGATTTGCTGCTCTTGTTGTGTTTATGCAAATGAACAGGATAAATTTAAAATGGACTTAATGCAGTCCCTTTAATAACAAGAAGAGTAATCTTAGGGAGAAAAATCATTATTCAAGGAAAATCACAATGATCAGTGGTAGACTATAAAGTAGTGCAGCCAAAAGTCTGTAAAGTTTCTTTTCATTTAAAATATGTTTTCACGTGAAAGTTAAACTATGTGGTATCATCAAAGATATTTAATTTACAGGCAGGAAGAATGTCAAATGCCTTGCAACTGGATGTCTTTTCAATAAGACAGTCTTACATATTTAGAGAGTTGTTTGTGGGTTATGTTACATAAATTAACATGTGTTTTCTGTTTTCAAAGGGCATAAGCCTATGATCTCATTACCTGAGTGATTGTCTGTACATATAGGCCTCGCTTAATCCTGTCTGCATTGCTGCCTCCTGAGACTTAATGGTTTGGCTGAACTAAGTGGCTGGGTTGGTGAACAATGGGATGATCTGTGGGCTTCACTTTAAAACTGGTTTCTCTTTTCTGTCCTAAAGGCTTGGACAGAAAGGGCCCAGAGGTCTGAGATGGGAGAAACCTGAAATATTTCCCTCAGCCCAAACTAAGTATAATGGGCAAAAGGGTTTTGGACAGGTGAGATGTGCCTGGGACACCTTCCTCCAAAGAAGCCCTTTTTTTCCCCTAATGTGGGACATTGAAAATTAATACCTGCCTTTTGTCATCCAGTGGTTATGGATTGAATGATGTCTTTTAACCCTGTTGCCAAATCTGTTGACCTCAGAATACAATAAGGTTGCCAGCCTGTTAAACCAAGCACACCATTGTTCAGGGATAGCCAATTGACCTGGAGTCTGCAAGATCCTTCCCCCACCCTCCCCTCCACCCACTCACTCTTATTAGGGAGTTCTGGACCCAAGGGTAGATAGGACGACAACCATGTCCAGTTTGAAGCAGTTAGAGGAGCTCGAGACCTTCACCCATTGTCCTTTATAAGACTATAAAGCATCTTAAGTTTGAGAGGGATGGATTGTTATTTTTTATTTTATTTTTAAAAAATAATTAAATAATTATTTTTTTTCAAAAAAAGTAATTTAGGAAAGGGTGAAGCTGGAGAGCTTGTATGTACGACCCATGGGCATTGACTGGGTGGGGTGGGGGTGGGATTCCTGGAGGATGGTGGTGCTGGAATGAGGGAAGCAAGGGGGAAAATATTGAAACTATGTAACAATATAATCAATAAAATATACTTAAAAATAAATAAATAAATAAATAATAAAAATAAAAAAAATGATTTTAAAAAAAGATGTTCTGGTCTAAAAATAATCTTTTCTTTGGTTCCATCCTTCTTTTAAAAACTTTCCATATGAGGCAATTTCTCAGAACACTGTTTTAGTTGCTGGAGTGGATGCTACATGGTTCATGAATAGCGAATAGCTTAATAAAATAAATTAGATCAAATGTACTTGGTTGAATTTTGTTTTTTAACATCTCATTATATGAATAAAATAAGTTCTTTAACATGTGTTCATTTCATATCTGTGTGAGAGTCATGATTTTAGTTTTTTTCTGAAAATTATCTTTTAATATCAATTTTGGTGTAAGGATGTGGGCAGAAGACTGGTTCAAATGTGCTTAATGAAAAATAGGGTCAAGATAGCTGATTTGATATTCAGAAAAATCTTTTTGGTGAAGCACATTGAAAAATGTCAATATAATTTAACAATTACCTTTTTAAAGCATGAGAGTAAAGTATAGATGTGAGATAATAATATTTTTTAAAAATGCAATCCAGAGTGGTAAGTACCAGACCTGCCCTTGGGACAGGAGACAAAGTCGGGGACCTGAGCAGAGTAGGAGGTAGGGCCTCAGTTGCTTCTGCTGGGATTTTTCAAAGGGCAAAATCTCAAGGGAAAAAACCTGCCTTTCCTTTAAGCAGGAGATGGTGAAAGTACTTCCCTGTTTGGCCTTAGCTGTAGTTGAGGCTGAATGAAAGAAGAAAAAGTTAACCACTGAGAATTTCTAACCACAAGCTACACATACCTTGTTTGTTTAAGGAACTGAAGTACAGCAGGTTTGAAGAGAATATAATGGGCTAAAGCAGTAGTGTGACCCAAGATACGTTCTTGTCTCATTTTTTGTCTGTCACCTCCTTGCTTTCCTGACAGAGAAGGGTACAAATGCTAACTTCTCTATTTCATATCGTAATTCAGCTATGCGGGTGTTTCCTGATTCACATTATAAAAGCCCAACGAACATGACTCTTGTTGCCCTGCACACACACAGGTAACAAGAACGTGAAAATCCACAGATTCTTCCTCTTTCTCATTCCCAGCTCACAAGAATTAGTTTTACATAATAATAGTATTCACTTGAATTTTTATTTTCTCATTTGACTCTCTCGTCAATATGTTTCCCCAGGCAAGAACATATTTTTAAAAAGAAAAAGTTGTTTTTATATCCTCTCCTCACATTTTTAAAGTTTTCTTTGAAACAAACATTATTTTGCTTTGTTGAGAGGAACAGTTATTCACATTAACAATCCCTGGGGGTTGCAAAATCTCAGAATGAGAAACTAAACTTGAACTAAAAATATAAATCTTAGTCCATAATCTCAGAAAGTATTTATTTTAAAAATAAACTTGAATGTGTCTCTGAGCTCCAACTCCGTAATAATTGCATCTGAATCTATTTAGGTCCTCCCTCACTTCACCCTTCTTAGGAAAAGCAAGGCATTCTGGGGAAGCTTTTGGTCTTGCACCCATTCAGATACCTCTGAGATGCCTCCTCTTGGCTCAGAAGTGTTACTGAAATCTGATATCCTTGGGTTTCTGTGAGGGAGAAGGCTGTAGGTTTCAACTGGGAATTTCCAGATCCACCCTTCTCACTTCCTCTTTTCCACAAGGTGCTTATCTGTGTTTCTCCTCCCAGGCATTATCTCTTCCAGGAGTATCAGGAAAACAATGACCTTTCCTGTCCTATAGAAAAATCTCCCTGTGAGGCAATAGACAGGGAAGGGTAAGTGGGAAAAAGTGCATTAAGGACAAAACACACATTAATATCTCAATCCCTTATGTTGATTTATAGATTTTACGGGAGCACCCTTCCCCCATAACCTGAAATACCTGATAAAAGAGGGCAAGGCCATTACTAATATACTGTGCAATTTGTGGGTGACAGAAGGAGTGTCCTAAAGCTCCGCCAGTAGCCTAGCCTTCATAATCTTATTACTGTTCAATCACAGTTTTTATTCCTGAAATCTGAAACTGGAAGAAGGAAATTCAAATTACAAATGTCACCACACATTTCTTTAAAAATTATGTTGTTCTACACATGCAGATGGGTCATGTTCTCTGGCAATCTTTGTACATCCTCTCCCCGAGCTGTATCCTTCAGGACATTAAAGAAATGAAACCATCTCTGACTCTCATGGGCAGATGAGACTGAGGTAGAAAGATCGTGCCAGGAATAATATAAGCAGATCGTTGTTGCTTTTGATAAAGAAACCATGGAGTTATTTTTGCTTTTTATAAATGCCTTGTCAAATATTCATTTATAATTAAAGTAAAGATATTGTTATACTGAAAATGACAATTTATCATTTCTCAACATACTAGAAAGTCTATCTTGTAGCATCATGAGTGCCAGACAGATGACACTTGAATGGATGAGGTTTTGTTGAAGGCTAACTCAGGCCAGGAACGCAGTGGCTGTTAGCTCTGTCAGGTCTTCAGTTTTCTGGGGATGTGTCACTGTGTTAATCAGTTGACAAATGTAAGAGTTGGTTTGTTTTTGTTTTTTAACTGTCCTTGCGTTCTTAACTAAAAGCATAGCATATTGAAATTTTATTGTCCTCCTTTCTTTTGACTTTAGTCTGAGAAAAAGGTAGGTTGGGGAAGTGAGCATCTTTAAACCTTCTTTTATGTTATGTTTATTATGCGGAACTAGGAATCTTTAGAGTCCCATTGACGTTGTACTTACAAAGTGGACACGGAAGGAAAGCATTTTGAAAATGGCAACACAAACCTCAGAGGAAAAGTGCCGAAGGGGTTGTAGTTTTTGTTGGCATTCCAGCATTTCCTCACAACAGCACATTTCAAAAAGGCTCTTTTTTCATAATGTGGCAGAAAATATAATTTAATTTAATTCTGGCATCACTAACAATCAATGCTCAATTTCCAGTGTTTGGTTGCAGGTTTTTTTTGTTTTATTTTTGTTTGTGGAGGAGAGGGATGCAATCAGCCCTTCTGGATATTAAAATATATATTATCTAGCACCACCTACTGGCAATTGGTTTATAGTGCCCCAAATTATAAGAAACTAAAACCTAAAATTTAATTATTTCTCCAAACTTTTATTTATTTTTCTGCTATTTCTCTTTCTCGTCTTCTTTTATTTCCTGTTGTTTCTCTGTTTGTTTTTATCTATTTCCCTTTAGAAAATATCTAGAAATATTATGACTTTCACAATATAATTCTCATACACAATTGTCTAAAACAAGCACTTAGTGACATGTGGACAGATCAAAGATATGAAAAAAGACGTACATGCTAGATCATTTGTCTTCATCTTAAGAATGATGATTCATGGGCAATTGCATTGAAAAGGCATTGTTTTATATTTTAAACATCAATGCTTAATATTAATATTTAGTATTTTCACACCTGGACTCCATCGAATCCTGACTTTTCCATTGATTAGCTGTGAAGCTGCATGACTGGCTCGGGATTCTATTTTCCCACAAAAGCAGTGGTAATAAAACATAACACACAGCAATGTTGTGAGAACTGAATAATATTTATGCACATAAACTCTCAAGCAAAGTACCTTCTCCTGAAGTACATGTGCAATACATGTTTTTTATTATGATTACCTTTTCGAGGACAAAGTCCAGGTTTTCATTCATCTATATATCAAGGGGGGTATACATGGTAGGAATTTTATACATTTTATATTAAATATTTGGAAACAGGAAATTATTTGCAAATGAGCAGTGTTACTATTCCCACCCTTAAAATTCTAATATTTTTCTTAAAAAATATCTTTGAAAAGATTTAATCAGTGAGATTTCTGGCCAAGATGGAGGCGTAGACACACACGCTGAGTCTCCCGCCACAACTAAGGAGGAATACAACTATCTCAAAACTAGAGACAACCAAAAATCCCAGAAAATCAAACTGCATGGAAATCCAGCAAACAAAGTTATAAAGAAGAAATACTCATCCAGACAGGTAGGAGGGGCGGAGCCAGGGTGGTAGCAGCAGCGGCAGCAGCAACAGCAGCAATGGCAGCGATGGCAGTTGCAGGCCGGCAGAAAGCGCAGTCGAGCGTTTTAAAAAGTCAGGAGGGACACCTGGGGAGTGTTCCCAGCTCTTCACGGTCCTAGCACTGAGGAAAATAAGGCCTTATTGCTTCTGACTGTGCAGACCTGTAGGGGTTGGGGTGGAGGCAGAAACTGCTGGTCTCAGCAGAGTCTGCTTGTTTCAAGGGCCCCCACGGTCTTAAAACATCCACAGACCCACCCAATCTGGGAACAACAGCCAGGGCAACAGTTAGAGGGGCACCAGTCCGGTGCGGAAGTGGGAGAGGTGCCTGGAAAAGGGGCGAGTTCTGGGCAGGTGGCATTGTTCCCTCTCAGACCCCTCCCCCACACACAGTGCCACAACATGGTGAAACAGGTTGCCTTGTACTGATGAATCCCTAAGGCTCCACCCCTTACAACATAACAGGACGTGGAGGCAAACAAACACAGCAGCCTGTCAGAATGAGGAGACAGAGAAGTATGGCCCAAAAGGAGAAACAGATCAAGGTTCCAGTGGGAGAACTAAGCGACGAGGAGATAGCCAACCTCACAGATGATGAGATAGAAAACCTAACAGATGCAGAATTCAAAATACTGGTGATAAAGATGCTCATAGGCTTGACAGATATGCTTGAGTACGGCAAACGCATAAAAGAAGTGATGGCTATGCTAAGTGAAACGAAGGAAAATCTACACAAAACCAATGGTAAAGGGAAGGAAACTAGAGTTCAAATCAATGATTTAGAACATAAGGAAGAAAAAAAAACCAGTGCAGAATGAGAAAGCAAGAATTGAAAAAAATGAGTAAAACTTCCCAAATTTTGCGAAGGAGATGGACATACAGGTCTGAGAAACAGGGAGGGTCCCGGGCGAGCTGGTCCCAGAGGGGACTTCACCAGGACGCATCATGACTGAGATGCCAAAGGTGAAAGATAAAGACAGAGTCCAGGGGGTAGCAAGAGAGAGGTGGAGAGTTGCCCACAGTTGGGTGCCTATAGGACTATCAGCTGATTTCTCAGAGGACACTTTGGAGGCAGGCAGGGACTGGGAAGCAGTATTCAGTGTGATGAAAAGCAACCTACAACCAAGATTATTCTATCCAGCAAGGCTATCATTTGGAATGGAAGGGCAGATGAAGTGCTTCCCAGACAAAGTGAAGCTAAAGGAGTTCATCATCATCAAGCCATTATTATATGAAATGTCAAAGGGACTTAAGAAAAAGAAGATCAAAACTATGAACACTAAAATGACAACAAACTCACAACTATTAACAACCAAATCTAAAAAATAAAAACAAAATCCAACTAAGCAAAGCAGAATAGGAACAGAATCATAGGTATAGGGATCATTTGGAGGGTTATCAGCTGGGAGGGGAAGGGGGAGAAATAGGGAAATGATACAAAATAGACAGGGAGATGTTAATAATAATATAGGAAAGGGTGAAGCCAAAGAACTTATATGCACAACCCATGGACATGAACTAAGGTGGGGGGGGATTTCTGGAGGGAGCAAAGGGGAAAACAATTGGAACTACTCTAACAACATAATCAATAAAATATACTTAAAAATGCATTGTGTTTTATAGTACAGTAGGAAAAAACATTATTAGCATGACTAAGCTAATAAGCCACTCTGTTAATCACTCTGTAGATATTATTTCATACTGGACAGAGGGTCCAGAATCTTGATTTTTATTCTCAGTTTCACTATTAACTTTTTAAGTAAAATTTGAGCACTGCTTCTTAGAGCTTAATTTACTTGGGAGAGGGGTGAGCTACACCATGTCTACAGTTTTTTTCAGCTCTGTTATCCTTACTAAGATTCTTCCAGTCTTCTATATTAAAGTTATAATTCAGCATTTATACTGGCTGTTATTGTTTCTCTTCATTCTATAATGAAAGGATCAAGTAAGATGAAATTATGTTATAATTATTGCAGCAAGAGGTATCAGGTATCAAAGGTTGTATAGCCAACCTCCATCCATATTTAATTAAATATGCACAGAAAGGTGAAGTTTTATGTCCAGGATCATAACAATAGATGCAGCACTATTAAGTGTTTATTCCAAAAGATCTGGAACAGGTGGTAGATGTCACTTTTGTATATTTTAGCTTCTCTGTGATGAGAACAAAGAAGAATGCAGTGTGGGGGCAGAGGTGTATATGTTAGTCTTAAATGTAGCTGTGATATTTTTAAATGGCCATTGTGAACAGTACACCAAGCAAATCTGAAAACACTAAGACCATTTAGCTTATAATATGTATCTTCAGAAAGATTCTGAGGTATACTATTATTCTGAAACAATTTTTGAAGTAAGAAATCCTTTCTTTTCTATTTTAAAAGTTTGAATTATATTGTAGGAATACGATGAAGTTACCCATAATTACATGACTTCAAACAATCACATAGTTTAAATATTTTTGATTTTTTGTGCATGTATTATATATATATAATATATATAGTTGTAATCTTAGTGTTCATAAAATATTTCTGCTACTTGATTACAATTTTTATCACATTGTTACATAGTCTCTATATATATCAAATGCTTGCAAATTTCTCTAGCAAATAATCATATCACAATTATGTTAACTGTTCCTATATTGTTGAGCATTAAAACATTTGCCCTTTTACCTTCTCTCTTCTCTTCCTTCCTTCCTCTCTTGTTCCCTCCACCCCAGCCCCTCTCATTTTAAACAATCCACTGCACTCATGGCTTTCTCTAAGTTTTTGTAGTCCTTTTACTAAACAATCTGCCAGGTTGGTTGTCAAATTGCTTTTTCAAGTTGCCAAATTTTCTTCTCCCAAAGTGTTTAGAATTTAATAATATCACAGAAATATAAAATCATACAAGTTTTGCTCCACTCTCCACTGCTACAAGGTGACATATAAAACAATCTTAGGGGAACTCCTGGTTGAAAGTGCATGTCCAATACATTTTATTTATAGTCATTATGTTTTTCAACATAAGCTTGGAATTATATTAAAAGCTTTCTAAGAACTGTCAATATGAAATGTTTATATCTTGATCATGGTATTGGTTACATAGGTATATACATTTGTTAAAACTTATTGAACTATGCACTTAAAGAGTTTGTTTTATTGAAAAAAGCTCATTTTCAGCTTATTTATTTTCATAATTTTATTTTTCAATTGCAGTTTACATTGAATATTAATTTGTATTTGTTTCAGGTGTATGGCATTGTGGTTGGACAATCACATGTGAAAGGCAATTTAAATTTTCCTAACCCTGCTATTAACATTTTGGTATATACGCTTCTGGAAAATCTTGTATGCATACAGTTAAACAAACTGACATGCACAAAATCAACTAACAGCTCCCTGAAAATAGTATTTTTTCATAGTAGTATTATATTGTTACATGCATCCAATGAAATTCTGTAAGTAAAACTATTGATTTAAAAAGAAAAAAAGAAAAGGTGTTCATTTTAGTGAAAAGTTCATTTTACTGAAATTATAACACAATAAAACTGATGAACAAAAACAGCATCTAGTAGATAGTAAAATATTCAATAAATATTTGTGAATATACAAAGACATAGAGGATCATAACTGTATATGTTGATATTGAAATTAATGTATTCTGAGTAACAGTGTATTAAGTAAAATGGCTTAAAATTTTGGAATCCCATTATTTCTAAGAAAATAATATTTTCATGTCCTTAGATATATTAAAATGGGATGATTCTTTTACTAGTCATGAGTTTAAGTTGTCAGATTTTTAAACATAAAATCACAACATTGAGAAAGTTAATATTCACATAGGATCAAAATAAGTATATTAGACATGTTATACAGAAATATGGCAATGTATATTAAAAGGCAAAGGGATATAACTTTAGTCTCAAACTATTATTCCTCTTTGCTTTGTTTTTACGAGATTATCTTCTTTATGCAAATCTCTGATAAGGTAAGATAAGTTAAAAGTTATGATCCTACAATGAAAGCAAAAATGTTATTAACTAGTGAAGGATATAAAATAATAAAATCCAAAAATTCTGTGTTTTAAATTCATAACTCTTTAAAGTACCTTTCAAGATCCCCTGGTACATCCTTACAAAATACTTCATAGAATCAAGTGTTTGTCCTAATACAATTGTTTTCTTATGCTCAAACATCTCAGCATTATTTTTTTGTGAGCAGCAAATGGAGTCCCTGCTGTGCAGCTGGAATATCATAGCATATAATGCAGATCTGATGGAAATTGATTAGAACTTTGAACTTTCTACTTATCACAATTCAACTTTTCTCTCCTACCATTAGAAACACATGGACACAGTTTAAATGGCCAATAAGGCTGGGAGTTATGAAAGGGATTCAAGAATCAGGAAAGTCATTGCATTAGATGTCATTTGAAGTTCATGTGACTTCGAAATTCTGTAATTCTCATTGAATGCATCTTTATTCTCTCCTAACCCAATGTGCATGTAACACTGACTGTATTTTATATTTACACACCACTTAAATGTTGGTTTGTAAATTTTTAAATAAATTCAAACCAGGTGGCTACACCCTGGTTTTTGTAACTCACCCCATGTAACTCTAGAAAACTGTGTTTTCTTCTCATTTCCTTCCGCACTATTATAACACAAATTCTATTTCCATGACTATTTTTAGTAAAATATTAATCACATTTGGTAAATAGTAAAAATCTTTCTCAAATTTTATGTTGTTTCTTTTCAAAGCTATAAAAATTGTGCTAAAACTGCCTGTATTTTCTATTAACACATGGGTAATTTTTGAAAATGTGTCTGCACATATGTTTTAACAAATTATTCAATTGCTTTATTTTAAGTTATGTCTATTGTTAAGGTTTTTTCCATTAAATGTTATTTACCCATGTATGTTCTCTAAGTTCCAACCATTTAAATTATTCAGGTTCTAGATCTCAGCAGTCCTATATTTTAGGTAGGGTTATAAATACTAATTCTGAGAACAAACTGGACCATTAATCTGGCATTAACTATGCCTAACATTAACCATTAACCATTGCCAAAAGAGAAAAAGAAAGGAATAAGGAAATAAGAAAAGAAAAACAAAAACAAGCATAAAATTTGAAACAGAATCATGACATTTAAATGTTTATTAAGATATTTATATTAACAATAGGATACTTTATATGTAAAGATGATAGTGGCCATCCTAACTTCAGCATCTGTTTTTAGCAGGCTTTCAAGATTTAAGGTATCAATTTATCAACACTTTCTTGCCTTTGTCATTTGAAAGATAATAAGCTGCTTTAATTAAAGGCCAGAGAAGGACTTACATCGTACAACCCACACAGAAATCAAACTTTTGATTATCCTAGGGTTCTAATCAACTGCACCACAGACACAAACTTCAGGTTAATAATGGTCAGGGGCACAAGAAGAGATCTATTTTAAAATATCACCATGTTACTTCTATAATGTTACTGTGCATACTTTCCAATGAATACATTACGTAGGCAATGCTTTCATCTTATGAAAGATATGAAAAACATGTATACTTGATTTATTTTCTTGCTATAAGTTGAATTTGGATTTGGGAAGGCAAATAGAAGGTAGGCAAAAGTAGGTTTACAGTTGTTTGTATGGAAAATAATACAATAGTTAATAAATAATAATACAAGAATTAAACTGTGCTTCACATACTCACAACTGTTAACTTAGTTTTGCCCCACCTCCTGAATAAGGCTGTCTGCATATCTGCTAAATATTTCTCTGAAGAGATGGGTTGCGGTAAGATGTACTTGAAAACCATAGGAAGTTCAAGAATGCTATTTCACCATTCACTAAGACTGCGACTGTGGGCGGTGCCATATAACTCATTGTTTCAAGCATGAAAGGAGAGATTAGACCACAGGAGCACTTTGCAAAGTAGGCCCTAGAAGGGTTAGGTTTCCCTGGGTTTTCAAGTATTTTTCCCTCTAGACTTTCAGTGAGGTATCTCTGTTTGTCATTATTATTTCTGTTTCAAAATGTTTTATATTTTGGGTTTTAGGAGTAAGATATTCCTTGAAGAAGAAAGCCTCTAGTTTCTAAAAGTTTTGAAATTTTGAAAACCATTGGGCTGAATTAGCACTGATGTTAGCTAGGAAGGGCAAGGGTCTCAATGTCTGAGAAGTTCTGAAGGCTATTACTAAATATTATTCTTGCTAGATGTTAAAATGTAGCATAGTGTTTTGCAGATGCAGCTGTGAACAAAGAGCTTGACAGGAACTCAACTGAGGTAAATGAAGCCAATTGCAAAGAATAAATCAACATGCAATCGACCAGATAGTGTATAGAAGCAATGGTTAAACCTCTCTTCTGAGAGCCAGAGTTTTGGATGTGAATCCCCAGGTAAACAGAACTACTTTGTGACAATCATGTCTCCTTCTTGAATAGAGCACCCCAAGGCAAACCCATTGAGTCCAATAATGCTTGGCATTCTTTCTGGCTCCTGAGTTCTTTGTTCTGCTTCATTCTGATCTGGTGAGCCATTTGCCCTGGCACATTAGACCAGGCAAGAAAAACAATGAATGAATTAAAATCCCTGCCTCTAGTTTCAATCATCAAAGTTTTATTTAAAAATTGTAATTGTTATTTACCTTGCTTGCTAAAATTTTTTAACAATAGATTGATATTTTTTCTTCCTGAGGACCATTCAATCTCTTAGGTTCACTCTCACTTTGTAGAATATCTTTAAATCACTCTTTCTCATTTGGAAAAGGATGGTTTAATTATTTTCTGATGTGTCGAAGGTGCTTGATATGTTCTGTTCTAACAGTATAGTCTCCCTTCCTCTACTGTGTTAATAGTCAGAAAAAATATATAAGGTTAGTTTTAATTTCCAGCTAACAATGTTTTATGATCTATGAAGTAGACAGTATAAAACATCGTTTGCTAAAAAGCAGCAATAAAATGCACTTAATGAAAAGAATCATGTATGAAATACAAAATACTTTAAATCCTTATATGTGTGTTTTGAATTTTTTTACGTGTTTCAGAAATGTTGTGGGAAATGGCTTAAAACTAAATTGAGGTATTTGTTGCTGTTGCAGCTAAGTCTTTTTGAGTAAATGAGTGTTTATTTAAGAAGAGAAAAACAGCTTGAAGTATCACTTTATAAAATGTAATACACAGACTTTTAAATATCTGGAAATGTGTTTTACAAAAAGTTTCTGCTTGTACTCTAAATGGGCAACAAGGAAAACAGAGTAAATGTAAAAAGAACATTTTATTAGCTAAGTAGTCAATATTAGCTTAATAAATAAATGTGCAATAAATGGATATATAATCATGTGTTGTGCTCTAATCTTAAAATGACTTTCAAGATTTTGCATTTTCAGTTATAATTCTAAGACACTGCCACTGTATTCTTTCTACCATTGATTATCCATTTGCCTTCTATAAATAAAATTATTCTCCCATTAAAAAACACATAATTATTTTAACTAATTGTCTAATCATTATAGGAACATCACTACATCGCCATAAATTTTAGTTGCCTAGACTCTTAAAATCTACAGTGGTAATATTGTCAGCAATTAATATTAGTGGGAGTCATATTTTTATATATACTTTAAGTCACAATTTACATTTACAGTTAATATTTTCTATTTTAAATTAAATTATTTTAGCCAACTGTCCTAATGTTTCATTTGCTATGATGCTATGAATAATTGGCGTTTTAAAGAAGTGTGGAATGAGAGTATTGGTATGAGGGGACAGAAGTAAGTTAAATTAAAATTCATATTTATAATTGCATTCTTGTTTAATTCAATTTTTGTCATAAAATTAATTATCTCCCAAGGTTTACATAGTGAAAGTTAAGTGTTTCTTAGAACATACTTATGGGTTTCTTGAGCTTTGAACTTAGCCTACTAAGCCATTAACTTGCAACTCACCTTGATATATTTCCCATTGAATTCTGGTGATTTATCAGCTACTATAAAGTTAAAAAAAAGAGAGAGAGAAAATTTTAATTTGAAGATGCATTTTGGAGCACACCATATGCATTTTTGGAAACACTATTCAGTTGTAATATGACAACTTTCACAACACTTAGCTCTTTAAACTTCTTTTCATATTCTCTCTTATATCAGAGATAAACATTTACAGTTCCAGGATAGAAAAACTTTCTCCACAATATATCTGGCAGTCTCAGTCACTTACTCACTTATTCCACATTAGGTCTTGGAAACACAACAGGTTGTAAATGGGAAATTACTTACAGACAGAAATCTGATAAATAAGGGAGTAAATCTGAGAATGCTGTGATAAGAGTAAAATAAATATTTGTTGTATTGAAATTAATTAAAATTTTAATATAGTAAGAGAATTAATGGCAATTTGTGAGACAGCTTATGGTTATTTTTACCACTGAAAATCAATAATTATGTTAGTAATGGAAGATCAATTATAGCCCTGGCCTGATAGTCCAGTTGGTTAGAGTGTCCTCACCACACACCAAGGTTGTGGGTTTGATCTCCAGTCAGGGCACATACAAGGAGCAACCAATGAACACATAAGTAAGTGGAGCAAATTTCTCACTCTCTCTTTCTCTCTCTCTCTCTCTCTCTCTCTCTCTCTCTCTCTCTCTCCCCTCCTTCCTCCCTCTCTCTCTAAAGTGAATTTAAAAATTTTTTAAATGATCAATTATAATATTGATTACTGAGGGAAAAGATTTCTGATGAAGAAGGAAGGCAAATGAAATGTACTCCCAGGTTTTCTATAGTCTTAAAGGATAATCTTGATTAAGGAGATTTCTGCTTCTGGCCTGGCTGGTTCTGTCATTCTGCATGTTTCCAGTCCAGCTTCAAATAGAAATAACTGTGTGTTTATTTTTTTTTAATCTTCCTTAGCCTGAATGCAGTGTTCTGTTTTTGAACAAAGCATCTTATTAAGACAAAAAAAGAGAGGATTTTGTTTGTTTTTAATCCTAAAAACATCTGTTTCAGGTATATGTTCTTACTTATACATAAATGTCACCACTTTTATCTAAATTTTTTAAAAAGTGAGAGAAACTATCTGGTATGTGAAATGAGGAGTAGGAAACATTTTATTTGACCTGGTTGTGTACCTAGAAGAGCATTTTGACTGGGCCTTCCTCAGGTATGTCTGGTGTACCTGCTGTGTGCCTGACTCTAAGCTTACTAGCTGCTGGAAAGAAAGGACAGTACAAAATATAGTCTTAGAAAACTAAATCCTTATTTCCAGCCTAAGAAGGCATGTGTGTGTGTACACATGAGGTAGGGAAGATACACAAGTAGTAACTCAATCCATGACAAGCAGGTGCCTCATGCTAGAGCAGTTTTTCGTTCTCAGAAAAAGACCATTCTAAGCGCAAAATCAAAACCCCATAAGAAAGAGGTGATGCGGTTGATGGCTGGAATTGGACCAACCACATGTGGCACTGCTTCAGGATTAGGCCTTTTCTAGGTAGCAGCCTAGAACACCTGGACGTGGAGGCTGAGTGAGAATCGATTAGAGGAGCAGTAAATAGTGACTCAGCCAAGCAGGAATAATCCTATGTCATCCCTGAGTATGGATTTTACTATCCACGGCCAGTTATGCCTGCTACAACTCTGTGTGGAAGGGGAGCCAGCCATTTAAAGAATCCAAAGAGCTGATGGCCTACTGTATGTACAAGAGAGGGAGTAGTTGGGGAAAAAGTATCTACAAAGCAACATAATTATTTCTTAACATACAATTTTATATATATCACACATACACTGGCACATACTTATATGTAGATATATGTATGTATAAAATTATTTTAGGTTCCAGAGCTTTGCTTTTAAGATACTACTCAGCCCTGCCTGGTGTAGCTCAGTGGATTGAGAGCTGGCCTGCAAACCAAAGGGTTGCTGGTTCGATTCTGGGTCAGGGCCCATTCCTGGGTTGCAGGCTGGGTCCCAAGTTGAGGGCACAGGAGAGGCAACAACACATTGATGTTTCTCTCCCTCTGTTTCTCTCTCCTGTCCCCTCTCTCTAAAAATAAATAAATAAAATATTTTAAAAAATACTACTCAAAGATCTTATGAAGATAATTATGGTGTTGTCTTTTTTTTTTTTCTTCTTCATGTGTTGTTCCTCTGCTGGTTTACCCTAAGATCACATCTGAATCATTATCATCCAAAATAAGCTTTGTCTTAGTTATAACCCGTGACTTGCTAGAATTCTAAATTGGAAGATACATATTTGGCTATTTTTTCTAAAAGTCAGAGAGAGAGAATAGATCTTTGCTTTCAAAGATGCAGTTTTGAAGATTCTCAAGCTGTGGTATAATGTGAATATAGAGAACATGCTTTACCTAACAGCCAGAACCTATATATCAACATCATTGTGAAATGATTTTTCAAAGGTCTTTTTGAGGACAAAAAAAAATATGTATAAGAAAATGACACATATGTATTTGCATATCCATAAGATAAATGCCTTCAAAATATATTCCTTAGAGTTATCAAGCAACATGATGGTTTTAACTTTTTAATACACTCTCTTATATTACACATTCAAATGTAAGAAGGATAGTTATTTGAAAAGCGAACAGATTAATGTTAAAAATTACTTTAGTTATTCCAGAGCCACGAGAAAGGATTACATTTCCAAGCTTATTTATACTCTTGTTCTGCTTCCACATCCAAATCCCAGGATATCATCTTCCCTGGGGACACTGTTGCATTTGCGTGGCAATATGCAAGTTTCTAATCTTTCTGAATTTTTTCCAACTTCACATGGTTTCTTGCAGTTTAATGGCAGCTGAAATAAAAAGGAGAATAGGGCAGAACTTTACAAAAATTATCATTAAAAAATCACTGAAGATATTATATTAATTAAAAATTTTAGAATTTAGTGTATGCACAGCATTGATCGAAAGTATGTTTTATCCATTTGCTTATTCATTGTTCAACTCATGCATTTAATATTTATTAACTATTTACTACTTAAAGAATGCTTGCATTAGAGCCAAAAGTGCAATGATGATAGTGTGACTGATAGTGAGGGAGAAGAGAAACAAAGAAACAAAAAACCCAAAAACCAAAACCAAGCAAACAAAACTGAACACATACACTAACATAATTAAAGATTGTATTAAATACCAGTAAAGAAGTCAATGGGGTGCTATGGTAATGAATTACTGGGCAGGCCTGATTAGGTAAGGCTGGTTAGGGAAACTTGCTCAGAGGTGGTGGTGTTTGAAATGAATCTTGAAGAATGAAAAGAAGTTGACCATGCCGAGATGGGAAGGCTGGAGTTCCTGGTATAGAAGGGGCTCCCTTCACATCTTTGTTCCCTACTTCATGGTTTTCCTTGTGCCTGGCATGTCTACTCCACTTCTACCCCACAGCCTGAACTCACACTTTCTTCTGCTTTAGGGCTTAGCTTAGGCATCAACTTGCTAAGAAGTTATTTTTTAATCTTTAGATACCATTTCTTCATGCTTCCCTAATAAACCATAAGTATCTCTCTGAACACACTTGCTTTATTGCACTGAAATGATATGTTCTTATGCCTTCCCACTGTCCATTCCTTTTTTTAATACTAGAAACTAGCACTTTGCTTTATAGATTGCGGTTGAAAAAAATAAGAGGCTATTACTCACAAAAAGTGAAGATGGAAGTTCTGAGCCATGACAAAGCAAGGATACAATAAAAGCTCTAACAGGAACTCTACCAGGACTAAACTATGAAGAGCAAAGTATTTATCTTTAACTTACTTTCTCTCTCTCTCTCTCTCTCTCTCTCTCTCTCTCTCTCTCTCTCTGTCACTTTCTCTCGTTTTGCTTGGGGGAGATTTTATCTTTTCTCCCATAACTTTATAATTGTTCCTTATCACAGCCGGAGTCCCTAAGGCGGTTTGACGTTGTAGTCAACACCGGCAACTCCTGCGGCGCACCTGAAGCCAAGCTGTATTGACTCCGTCTTTCCCTTGGACCCTTCAGCTGCGAAGAGAGGGGGGGTCTGCTGCATGGGCAACAGCAGACCCTCCATATCACCCTGCCCAGGCTCTGTAGCTTCAGCTTCACTGGAGAGGACACTCCAGCGTCATCGCAAGATGTCGATTCAACACGGGAGGAGACAGATACCGTGTCACTCCCGAGTTGGACTGCACAACCATTCTCGGCGGTGCAGATAGACTCTTAAGAAGCTACACCATCGTCTCTCGAGACAGACGGCTGCCGACGACGATCACAGCCTATATACATTGGAAGAAGGTAAAGGGATAAGGGCAGGACAATAAATGTTTTATTTTTTAAAAGTTGTTGTCTCTATATACATTTGTTTTTGAGACTAAAAAACGGTACTTTAAAATAAATTATGGCTTTAAATATTTAAAAGTCATTATCTAGGGGATAGTATTGAAATATGTCTGCATTCCAGAGTATAAATGAGTGAACTACTAACATAGAGATGATTGATTCAGCTATAACATTTGATCAGATTAGTAGGTGGCCAAAATGAGCTGTAAAATCATTGCTATAATCTGGAGGTGAGACTGAAGGTTTGAATTCAAGTTTTGCTGTGTGGATTTATAAACTGACCTTATACCATCAAATTTACTTAAGTACTTCTCATCCATTGTCTCCATGGTAGACAGAAATCGAGAAATCCTAAAGATGTCCTCCCATTGGATATCTTAATCCCCCAAACCTGTGAATTCTGTATATTAGGTTACATGGCAAAGGGGAAATAATGTTGCAGGTAGAATTATGCTACAGGTAGAATAATGTTGCAGGTACAATCAGGAAATTCTCTTGGATTATCTAGGGGAGCCTAATGTGATCACAAGGGTTCTTAAAAGCGGGAGAGGGAGGCAGAAGAGGAGAGGCAGTGGCAAAGATGTGGTGATAGAAGCAGCATCAGAGATGTTATATTGTTGGCTGCAGAGTTAGAGAAAGAGGAACACAAATCAAGGTATGTGAGCAGCTTTAGAATCCAAAAAGGGCAGAAACGGATTCTCCTCTAGAGCTTTCAGGGGAAAAAAAAAGCCATCGTGCTAACACCTTGATTTTTAACCCAGTGAGAACTGTTTTGGATTTGTGACCTTGCAGAACTTTAATCTGTGTTGTTTTAAGCCACTGAATTAGTGGTAAGTTGTTATAGCAGCAGTAGAAAATAAAGACAGTCTTTACTCCCCAAAACTAAAGTTTAAAAGCAACTCAAGAGAAAAATAACATTGCTCTTTAGTCAAGTGAATTGCTAACTTTGTGATTGTACAGGAAAGATTTAAAATTAAAATTACCATCAAGAAGTACATCTTCTCAAACTGACTCAATTGTGAGTATTGAGAACTAATCAAACTGACTCCTCCAGCCATAACCTAATTCTCCTCTCATGTTTCTCTCAGGTGAGTCCTATGTCTTAAAACATGGAGTTCTCTCAGAGTGCCAGTCAGTTCCCAGAGTGAGTTGCAGTTGTGAAAACCCTTTGCTTCCTCTTTCATTAGACCAAATATCAATGTAGACACTTGAAAAGATACGGAATTCTATATATCACCTACAATTGACCAAAAAGGTTCAAACTTTAAGAAATATAAATATGTTATTAAAAGAGAAGTTTTCTGTGAGCAAAAAAAGTAGTTGAAATGACCACATTCTATACATTATTCTTTAGCACAAGGATAAGAATCTTGAAGGCTGAGAAAAAACTATTTATGTAACTTACTTAAAGGGTGCTCCAAATAGTTCTGAACTATTTCTCTTCCACCAACTGAGAATAAAAATAGCAGAGGGAAGAAGGGAAGAAATTTGTGGTTAATAGTGCAGTAATGAAGTTTAATATTAAAAAGGAGCTGTTTAACCTTGGCCACTCTGCCTCAGTTGGTTGGAGTGTAATCCCATAAACTGAAAGGTCATGGGTTTGATTCCCAGTCAGGTCACATGCCTAGGTTGCGGGTTTGGTCCCCAGTCGGACGTGGTGCATATGAGAGGCAACTAGTTGATGTTTCTCTCCCTTTCTCCCGCCCTTCCCCTCTCTAAGCATGTTCTCGATCTCTGGGGGTCTATTTTCTATTTTAGATAAACTTACCTTTTGAAAGGACAGTTTCTATTTCAACATTATCCTCAATGTACCTTGCCCATGTATGCTCTTCTTTACTACTTGGTCATGGTACACTTTAACTGTTCTCTTTGGTATCTTGACTTTCCTGTCATGGTCATTCTACAGAGAGATAAGAAAGGATCCTTAAAGTCACATCAACTAAATACAAATCTCTGTTTTTTATTGCTTAGGGACATGCTACAGGAAACGACCTCAACAAACTCATTGTGAAGAGACAGTAACTGTCAAGTCCACCCATTGCTTATTGTGCTGTTAGGGGGAATAAGAAGCAGCATGGAACTCATGCCTTCCTTGTATTGAGCATGGGTAGTAAGTCGCTTGTCAGTCCAAAGGTAAGCAATGTTGGGCTGACAAGTGAACAGTAACAGTGTTCTGTGGCCAGTTCTTGATTTAACAAATATGCTCATATATCAGTCTGAGAAAGGTTACCTTTAGGCTTCAAAAAAAAAAAATCTAATCTGAGTAATTTAAAAATAGAGTTGTAACAGAAGGCAACCTTAAACACAAACTCCTACTACGGTCTATATACAAGCATTTTTGTTTTGATAATCTTTCCTGCCCTTTCAAACGTAGGGAGATTTTGCAAATCACACTTTATTTACTATTTATCTATAACTCTCTGTAAATGGAAAGAAGGATAAATTTAATGATAGAGATGGCTCTTATTTGGGGAGACTGTAAAGGATCTTAAACAGCAGTAAGTTCTTTTCCACAGGGAGTATCTCCCACTGTATTCCCTGTCACAAGCACATTGATTTTCCCATTTTTCATATCACAATAATCTTATTTTCATAATATTTCTATCTATTTAGCAATTTTGAACTCATTTAAAAACATCAGCCGGAAACTAGAAAGAGAGCTGCAAATTTACCACGGAACAGGTCAACTCCAGTGTCTAAACAACAGTAAGAGAATTAAAACTCATATTTTTAAACCTCGTTAAGGGAGTGATTAAAACTCATTCTTACTTATTTGAAATGTTTTATGCATTGAAGGCTTCGGAAACTGAAGTGTGAATAAATGGGAGCATTGATTTCTCCCATTAGAATGTAATCTCCATGAAGGAAGAGATTTTGCTTATTTGGCCCTTTGCTGTGTCCCAGCACTGAGCCCACTGTCTGACCCAGAGTAGACATCTAACAAATATGAGTTGCATAGTTCAGAAAAAAAATTTTTTAAGTCTAGAATTGCAAAAACTAATAACGACTATGACAAAAATAATTGTACTTAAACTCAATGCAGACATTATTGATTCTTGAGTACTTCATACCTGGGTAAAATTAAAATCTTGTGGCTGAGATGCAGATTGATATGGTTATTATTAAATGCCCATATTCGTACACCTGGATTGAACTCCTGCTAAACACACAAAAAAGTGAGCCTTTCAGTTGCATCAACTTACCCTCCATGTGCTCAGCATGTTCAAGCCTGTGCATGTGAGGTTGGAGGAAAAATGTGGACAAGTAGCATTTTGTGTGTGTTTATCTAGATATTGTCCCACTAACAGACTCACAAGATAAGATCTTAATGCTTTTAGGGATTAGATCAGCTACCATACTTTTCTCCATAGTGTTGGTCAGTAGGGGGAGCTGTCACCCACCACTGCAGCATGACTGGGTTCAAAATTATTTTGTGAGGACCTGTACCTCAGTGGTACTGTGTACTGAAATAAAAACTACAGATTTGGATTGCTACATATGTCGACAGACCGATCAGATAAATTGTGATCTAGGAAGGAGTAACATAAGACAGGTCATATAGTATAGATTATAATTTTTTAAACAAAAGTCAGTTATAATGATAGATAATAAATTGGGTCAATGGTAAATCATTAGTACTTATGTACCATAGATGTTTATTATTCTTTTCCTTCTCTTCTTTACTCATAAACTCCATTTGCTTGGTTATTTGTTTTTATGTTGCATTTGGTACTTGCCCTTTGCCATCAAAAATAATTCAGAGAAAAATAGAAAAACTAAAAGCAAAAGAGAGACAGATTCAGATAAAGAGCAGGATGATAGCTAAGGTGGGGGGAATTATGGAGTGGCAGTATTGAGTAAAAAGGTCTCATGGACATGGACAACAGTGTGGTGATTGCGGGGGGATATAAGGTAGCTAAATGGTAATGGGAAAAAAACAATAAAAATAAAAAAAATAATTAATTTAAAAATGTAGGGTAAAAAAGCCCATATGATGTACAAACCAACTTTTAAAAATGTAACACAATGTTTTCAGGGCTCACCACAAAAATTTTGATCATCTACTATGTAGAGGTTCTTTATTAAACACTTATCAGACATTATCTTATTCTCAAACTCATCTTTATAATTGATCTTAGTAATCAAATTTTAAAGGTGAGGGAATCACTGCTTAGAGGAGGTAGGATACTTCTTAAGGCTTACACTACTCGTCGGCAGCCGTCCGTCTCGAGAGACGATGGTGTAGCTTCTTAAGAGTCTATCTGCACCGCCGAGAATGGCTGTGCAGTCCGACTCGGGAGTGACACGGTATCTGTCTCCTCCCGTGTTGAATCGACATCTTGCGATGACGCTGGAGTGTCCTCTCCAGTGGAGCTGAAGCTACAGAGCCTGGGCAGGGTGATATGGAGGGTCTGCTGTTGCCCATGCAGCAGACCTCCCCTCTCTTCGCAGCTGAAGGATCCAAGGGAAAGACGGAGTCAATACAGCTTGGCTTCAGGTGCACCGCAGGAGTTGCCGGTGTTGACTACAACGTCAAACCGCCTTAGGGACTCCGGCTCCGGATATTCTGTCGGGGTTTACTCCCTTAGCCTTTCCCCTGAAGAGGTATGCCGCAAGGCAGCGGAGGTTTTTTGGAGTCAGAGTTTTCCTTCTCTGATGTGCCCTGACTGGAAGATCGAACCAGCGACACTTAGCTCGCAGGCCGATGCTCAATCCACTGAGCCAAACCAGCCAGGGAGGCTTATACTACTAATAAGTGGTTAATCTGACATTTGAAACTTTGTCTTTTGACTGTAATTTCAATGTGATTATCTCTTCTCGTAAGTCATTCCTCTGATCAGGTGTTTACCTCTTCTCTGGTACATACCAAGTATATGGGATCATGCTCTCTTCAGCGGTAAATTTTCTCCTCCTCTCTCCAGGCCTGTACTTGGGATAAAAATATTGCTCAATTCCATCACATGTTACAATTGCTGACATCACTCAAAAGAATCTGTTGTCTTTATGTTAAGAAGTGTAAGGCAAGCTTGTTTTCTCTTCTGATCTGGTCTGGCCTGGCCTACTGAAGAATGTTCTGGGAACCTGAAGTCAGTCAGTGGCTTATCACCTGCCTAGCATCTTGGGAAACTGCCAGAAGCTAGAGAGTGATTCATTAAGTGGGTGACTGGGGAACAATAAACAAAATCTACCCATGTACGAGAGAGGACCCTAAAAAACTGGAATTATCTTCTGGAGGGCAGGCCCCTTGTAGTACAGGCTTCCCCCACTAGGTGAGTGTTCTTGGAAACTACCTGTATCAGTGTACCAGCTGGCATTGTTGTGAGAGGCTGCATTTGGCTTCAGTGAATTTTTTGAAGACTCTTTCAATGTGTTTGCCCATTTCATGATGGGTGAATTACAAGCAGTGATTTATGAGTGCACCTGGCCACATTGTGCTGTGTTTAGCAGTTTTTGACCAAAATAACATGACCCCCCCCACCATGCCCTACCCTCCCTATTCACCCAATCTCGCCCAAAGTGACTTTTTTTGTTCCCCAGGATGAGAAGAAGTCTTCAAAGGAAAATATTCTGATGATGTAGAAGAGGTGAAACAAAAAATTGCAGGAGACTAAAAGGAATCAAAATCAATGAATTCGAAAACTGGTTTGAGCAGTGGAAAAAACTTCTTGATAGGTGTATTGCATCAAGTGGAGAGTACTTTGAAGGTGACTGAAGTTTAAACATGTAAGAATAAATACACATTTTTAATAAATAAATTCTGGGTCTTTTTTAGTGGTACACCTTTGTATCTCCACTGCGGTTTTATAAATGATATTGCTTCTGCATTTACTACAATGTCTAGCATATTTGCATTTTAGGGTATAAGGAAAGATGTCTTAAAACTGAATCTTTTATTGATCAGGATTATCAGCAGTATATGTCATTTAAAAGCTAAGTTGGGTCTTACTTATTAATACTCTCTTATCAAAATGGAAAGTAAGTTATTAAATAATTTCACTTAATTCATGGAAATTGCACACAAAATACATTTTAATAAGAAACATGCAACAGAAACATAAGCCATTTAAATGAAGTCATTGTACATAAAGTGTTTTGTGTATATTTATATAACAAACTGATCTTAAAGATACTATTATCTATATCAGCAACTCTTGTACTTTGATTTTGTTTATTATAGATGGATTCCCATCCTAACTTTAACATGTAATCTCTAAATTAATACCATTTTAACTTTGTTCTCTAAATTAATATCATTTTAACTTTGTTCAACAATTCTTCCTTAACCAACCCTGTATCATATCCAACAGGCTAAATGATGGATTCTTTAAGGATAGTTAGATAGTATTATATTAATTTTATTATTTATTTAAAACTGCCAAACACCCAATCTCTCCACTACCACACCTCATTCCTGCATGATTGACTTGCCTGCCTCTCCTTTGAGAGTAATGGAGAGTGGGCAGAAATGTGAAGCTGAGAATTGGAAGAATGAGGATCTAATCTAACAAATTGGGTCAACAATGATATGAAATATCAGGTGAGGTTTGAATTTAGATTAGATAATTCTTCAAATCTGACAGGGGCACTGTAGCACACTGTTAAAGAGCACATAGCTCAGAGACGGCTGACTTGAGTTTAAATCCTAGCTCCAATACTCACTAGCTGTGTGACCTTGGGTAGGCTGCTTAATGCTTCTGTTTTCTTTCTTATCAAATGGGAATGAAAACAACACCTACTTCATAAGGTTGACAAGTTTAAATGAGTTGGAAGAGTAAAGCGCCTAGAACTTGGCCTGCATAAAATAAGAGCTGCATTTGTATCTGCTGTTATTATCTAATTTAACCCAAATATTTACAACTTTGTAAAGCTCTGAGAAGTTCAGCATTTATTCCTTGAGCCTCTATGACATTCCAGATGCTACACTAGATTTTTACAAATGACTCCAAATGTCTATAATCTACAATAATGGCCTAGAAGGTTGGTGTATTGAACACATATATTGGATATTTAATTAGCTTAATTGACTTCCTTGGAATATGCTCGTTAATATTTGTTCCTTGTTTTTCATTACAAGCTAGGTGTTACACGTAACCATTCTAGGAAATTCTGGAAGGTGATATAGTGTTCTTAAATATTAAATTGCAAATACCTCTGAACATCATTGTTCTAATATCTCACAATCTACTACATAAACATGTCCAGTGACAGGATAAGACAACTTGAGTCATAGGACTATTCTTACTTTTATTTTTATAAGAAAGACTCCCCACATCAATCACAAAGACATATTTATCACTGTTTTTGTTACCAACACCAGGTTACTTGGCAATACTGCCTAGCAAACCAGGCAGTAGAGACTGCTGAATTGTTCCACAGTTATCCTGGAAAAAATGTTTTACTTTACAAATGGATCTAGGCCTTTTTTCTGCCAATGTAATTACATTGTTAATATCTCACTGCAGGTAGCTGAGTTATGAAGATCTTCTTGAGATGGAAAAATAATAAATCATTAAAGAATAAGAGTAAGACGTCATGGTGAAAAATATTCCAACCTAAGTCATTATTCACTGATTTTCAGAGGCCTGATCTTGTCTATCTATTACGAAATTTAAAAAATATTCGAGATTGTGACTCTATTTTAGAATTTATTCAAAATCTTTGGAGGAATAAAAATTATCTTTAATTTTAGAGGAGGTATTTACCAGATTGAAAATAAAGATGTATTTTTACCCAAATGTCATTAAACTGGTATTTAAAAAATATTTAGAGTATCATGAGTTTGGATCAGATTTCTCAAAGGACTACTACAGTCTATCTTTGTTATAGATTCTGCTTTTACAAATTTACCAAATATTTGTAAGGGAAAACTTTTGCTAATAGTATTTGCATGGATTTTAAAAATAATTTTATAATATTGCCCAGACAGATGTCAGCTAATTCAATAGATGCATGTTAAAGAATTGCTATGTTCCTGAATTATCTGTATACATATATGTACACTTGTTTTTAACAAATGAACAAAACTAAAGCAAAACAAAATACATTTGCCAGACAGTTTCCTTTTGTGAAAAATACATTTATCTCACTGATGTAAGATATAGCTAAAGTATATGAAATATAGGGCTGCTTTCCATTTTTTATTATTTAATTAATTTATTTTTAGAGAGAGGGGAAGGGAACGAGAAAGAGGGAGAGAAACATCATTGTGTGGTTGCCTCTCATATGCCCCCAAGTGGGGACCTAGCCTGCAACCTAGGCATGTTCCCTGACTGAGAATCGACCCGTAAACCCTTTGGTTCACAGGCCAAGGGCTCAATCCACTGAGACACACCAGCCACTGCAGGGCTGTTTTCTTAAGAAGATATTTAGGTCAACTGATCTCTCATTAACTTTATTAGTTACCTTCAAGTTATTTTCACTAGCCACTGTTAATATATTAAAAGAAACATAGTAAAATTCATACATATTATGTTTTATATGTTTTGGGTTTCTGAGAAACATAAATACATAACTGTAAATTTTTAGAAATTCACAAGTAACATTAGCATTTTTCATTCTAGTATCTTTTTAAATTCAGAATTTCTATTAGCTATTCCTTAATAATTGACATCTACACTTGATAAATACACTAATCAATGAATCATCAGTGAATTACACACTTACATGCATTTTTATGGCCATGATTATATAGACCACGAAGAATCCTTATAAGAAATCAAAACTCTTTCTACTTACTCAATCTGACTTACACATATATGAATTGAAATTAGAATACATCACTGTAAAATTCACAGTCTAAGATTTAGATATTATATATGAAAGAACAGAAGCTCAGTGAAGCTACATGATTTGCTCAAGATTCCAAAGCCAGTTAATGAAAAGTCAGGAAATAGAGTTCATTTTTCTGCACTGAGTTTCAAAAAATATTATCTTTACTAAATTAGTATTTTTAAGACATTTTCAATACTATGATTAAAATAGGCTAAATTTGAGGAATTATCCTTTTTCCCTCTAGTACAGAAAAAATGATATCTCTGGCATATATAAAGTATTATGTTCCTTACACAATTTTTTGTAATGTATATCTTTCTACCATATAGTGGGTTGAATAGCATTCCCCCCAAATTCATGTCACCTGAAACCTCTGAATGTGACCTGATTTGGAAATAAGGTTTTGCAGAATGTATTGCATTAGGGTGACCCTAAATCTAATGACTGGTGTCCTTATAAGAAGAGGAGTGGACACACAGGCAGAAACACGGGGACCATGTGAATACAGAAGCAGAGATCGTAGTGATGCAGTTAGTTATAAGCCAAGAAATGCAAAGACAATTAGGAGCCAGTAGAAATTAAGAGTAAGGGGGTGGGGGATTCTATTTTTCTTCTATTTATTTATTTCTAAATCTCTGTCCAAGGAAGTAGAACTATTGCTTTTTGCTATGGATCAGCTATCTTTTGTACAATGAGGGCTTTTTTTTTCATTTATCATACTACTGTTAAGTATTTTTACTTATTGATAACACTTCACAAATTTTAAGGCCTTCAAAATGTTTTCTATTATAAAAATGTCTCAATAAGCAGACACATATAATTATCATTCTTTTTTCACTATTTCCTTTGGATACACTCTAAAGGTTGATAAGGAAGATAATAGTAGTTAAATAAATAGGCTTTGAAGTATTATTAACCTGAGTTCCACTCTTAAGTCTACAATATCCAATCAGTTTGAGTTTAGGCAAATGATTGCTCCTCTCAGGGTACATTTTCTTCATTTATAAATTGGCAAAAGCAACACCTACTGCTTAGGGCTGATGTGGGAATTAAATGGGCTAAAGTAAAATTAAAATATATATAAGGAAACAATTGGTGATGATAAACATGTTTATGATACAGATTGTGGTGATGCTTTCATAAGTGTATACTTATTCCCAAACTCATCAAGTGGTACTCATTAAATATGCACAGCTTTTTGTATGTCAATCATACCTCAATAAAGTGATTTTAAACAACAAAAAACTAAAATGTATTTGTTACCCAATATTTATTAAGCTGTTAAATAAAAAGTAGATATTATCATGCTCACTATTAAATTGGCTTATTCGTCGTCGTCGTCGGCAGCCGTCCGTCTCGAGAGACGATGGTGTAGCTTCTTAAGAGTCTATCTGCACCGCCAAGAATGGCTGTGCAGTCCGACTCCGGAGTGACACGGTATCTGTCTCCTCCCGTGTTGAATCGACATCTTGTGATGACGCTGGAGTGTCCTCTCCAGTGAAGCTGAAGCTACAGAGCCTGGGCAGGGTGATATGGAGGGTCTGCTGTTGCCCATGCAGCAGACTCCCCCTCTCTTCGCAGCTGAAGGGTCCAAGGGAAAGACAGAGTCAATACAGCTTGGCTTCAGGTGCGCCGCAGGAGTTGCCGGTGTTGACTACAACGTCAAACCGCCTTAGGGACTCCGGCTCCGGATTTTCTGTTGGGGTTTACTCCCTTAGCCCTTCCCCTGAAGAGGTATGCCGCAAGGCAGCGGAGGTTTTTTGGAGTCAGAGTTTTCCTTCTCTGGCTTATTATATCTTAATTTATTCATATTCTTACCACCTTTAGACTATTTAAATTCTTGCCACCTTTTTATTTTATCAATACAGTACTCAAAACTGTTTTGAATACCCTCTGTAATAATAAGGAAATTGAAACATTCTTTATTGTGCCAGAATTAGTAGGAAGAATAGGCTAATTGTATGTTCTGCATTTTGGTTTGGGTGTATTTTATCAAACTTGTTCTACAAGTTAATACAAATATTTGCACGTTGTGTAATAAGATACCTTTTTCACAGTTGGATTATTTTCTTCCCTCTGATGAGCCACCTGAAAAAACTCAGCTTTCTGTTGATGCCAAGTCTATCCATCCAGGGCGGTCCCAGCTCTTCAATTTCAAGAGACAAGTAAACTCAGGTGAAAACATTCATTCATGGGAATGTATATGGAAGCAATCAAGGTCTAACCTCAAACCAACCCTAAATAATAGATGTAGCAATAAATCTCACACAATCAGGAAGGTAAAATGCTCCTCTCATGAATACTTCCTCAGGATTTTAATGTCTCATATGAAAGACGCTCATGTCCATTGAGCAGGGGCAGACTAGAGCAACTCTACCATAACAGCACATACAGAAAAAGTCCTACTGCACAGAATGAAGGATGTTGGAAACAATAATCTATTGCATTATTTCAAATGTGCCTAAAGGTGCATTTAGTTCATAGGTGGCATAGGTTACGTTGACTTGACTCTGTTTTGTTGGAAACCTCTCACATCTTCAGATCTTCATCATGTAGATGGAAATTTAAAAGTCTGAGTCATGACCCACACTAAGCTCAATCTGTGTCAACAGAACTTCCATTTTTTAATTTTGTTAGAGATTTTAAGATGATAAAGTATGCTAGCTACTTCATATTGCCAATAAAGCCCATCATGATACAGCTTCCCCTCTGTAACTATCCAAGAAGCAGTTCATTTTGAGAATAAAGAACCTGATTTTTTGAGTGGTACAATATTATGCCAAATTGCTTATATCAAGACTGTTTGTGAAAAGATTTTTAATTTGGGAAGAGAGTGGATTGAAGGGATAAGCTATGCCTCAGGGCCCAGATAGCTCCTTATTTCCTGACTCTGTTTTCAACCTGGCAGTAACCATGCTGGTTGGCAATATCTCAGTAGTGAGGATACTCACAGGAAAATCATAAAAAGCCAAGAATATTGCTATCTGTGGGACACCCCAAGGAATCAAACTCAATGTAGGTAATATTGGACTACACTAAAGCCTGTCCTCTGTCTTTCCCAAGGCTCCTTTTCAGGGTCTCTCCACTTTGTCATCATCTCCTGTTGTCACGAGCTAAAAGGACCCAAGTGATAGGTATGCTAGCACTGAGTTGTTGGGCAAATGCCAACAGAGGCCTATATTCAGGTTTTTTATTAGGTAAGAAAATCACCTCTTACCCTGGCTGGTGTGGCTCAGGGGATTGAGCACTGGCCTGACAATCAAAATGTCGCCAGTTCGATTTCCAGTCAGGGCACATCTGGGATTGCAGGCCAAGTCCCCAATTGGGAGCCTGTGAGAGGCAACCAACCTCATGTCGATGTCTCTCTCTCTCTCTCTTTCTCCCTTCCTTCTTCTCTCTCTAAAAATAAATAAATAAAATCCTTTAAAAAAAATGTACCTTCCTTGTTAAGCTCCTGTTAGACTTATTTTCTGTAATTCCTAAGTAGAAGCATTTCTTGCTTAAATATATGTCCTGGTCCCAGCCTGTTATTGTGAGAATTTTCATGAAATGATTGACCACGGTGATCTACCTTTTTTTTCCCGATTGGTTTAGTATCAAAATGATATCTGCCCAACTGTATTTTTCAAAAAAATTAAAATATCTTATTAAAAGTTAAAATAACCTATGAAGCTGGTTAGTGTTTGGCCCACTTCAGTATTTTATTACTTTTAGGAAGATCATATTGAGAGAGAAAATAAGAGAAAGAGGGAGTGATTCTTAAACTTTACTGAATCCTATCTGAAAGAAGGCTTCCATTCATAACACATAACCCAAGAACAAAAATGCTCTTCACTTACCTTTTAATTGTCCCAAAGACCCACTCATGACAGTATGTCAACTTAGTCCCAATCTTCTCCCTCAATTTCTAATATTTTCTTAAATCTCTTCCTTTAACCCAGCGCAATCTCTTGCCTCTCCTGTTCCTGCCCTCTCAAACTCTTCTAGAAATAACTCCTGCCCCTGAGCAGTGGAAATTAATCAGATGTGTTACATTATTATTCTAGGCTGTACAATCTCATTATTCCAGGTTGTACAACCAAGTCCCAAATTATGGGGACAAAAAAATTTTCCTGGTTCATGAGAGATGTAGGAGGTTCTGAATATTCATCTGCCTCTTTTCTTGGTATCATAGCAAAGGGTAACATGTTTAAAAGACTCATGTATTTAAAAGCAATTATTAAAGAAATATAAATAAGTGTAGACATGTTTTTATTATCAATCACTTCATAAGAGAGGTTTTTGAGACTTCTGTTTTATGCTGCTTTGGGTGTTGAAAATTCCTAGGTTTGTAACAGTCCTATATATTTAAAGTAGCACTTGGATATTTTGTTTCCTGTTCGTGGCTTTAAAGGAGAGTACTTAAGAGTTTAGCAATTCTTTTTGGTAATCTATGCTGAACTCTAGCTAACTGCCCATTGCCTCTGATTCATTGCATGAGAGGGAAAAAATGGCTTTATTAGTCATAAACCTGACTTCATATGTCTTGACTGAAACCAAAGGATTTAAAGCTCAAAGTAAAATTTAAAATGTACTTCTGTGGTTTCTCTGACTGCACAGTTTCCAGTCATAAGGTTTGGCCCTGGCAAAGGCAAGGATGTCTGTCTCTCATTAAGTAATTTCAGATGATGTATAATTTATATTTACACTAAAATCTGCATCGTTGTAAAAAATAGTTGTATGGGCTTGCTTCTGCTAGGACAATCTTACATGAATTGTTTCCAACATTAGAGGGAGTCAGGCCTATTATACTTATAATATTTGAAAATACATCTGAAGCCAACACATTAAAAAAATATTAACTGTGTCTTTTGTATAGGGAGTACAAGCATGAGTCAACAATTCTGTAATCTACGTCATGCTCAATTAAAAAATATACATGGAATTATTTTTGAAATTTCAGAATAGACAATTGGGAAGACCTATTTTAACAAAAAATAGTTGAGTTCATGAAAGTTTATTATTTTTGACTGTGGGGAAATAGCCACTCAGATCTGTCACGAAAACATCTATTGGACATCCGTTAAAAACATTAGCTGGGTTTTTATAGATCCTGAAGGAAAAGTGAGGAAAAAAAAAAAGTGATTGGGGGTAAGATAAAATCCGTTCTTAGGAGAATTAGCTATTATATTTAAAATATATCGCTGCTTCTAAACTGTATAGACACGTGTTTAACCACATAGCCTGTGCTTGTTCCAGGACTACAGCTACTTTGAATTATAATACCCATCTTTCAACAATAGTATGTGGAATTCTAGGAAACTGAGCTCCTTAGAACCTCCTGCATTGGAAGGTTGAGTTCTGAAGCAGTCATCGTCACTGGGGTATCAGTAAAAACGAGACTGGGTTATTTTGTGGAAACAAATTCCAAATCGCAAGGCTTAGCACACACAATTTTATTCCTTTCTTGTTGCCCAGGAAAAGCCATATGTGGGTCCGGCAGCTCTCTAGAGCAGCTCCCTTCCAAATAGCGACTTAGGGACCAAGGTTGGTGTTTTATTTGTCTGGTTTAATCTTATAGCTCTACAATTGGAAATGGTAGTCACATAGCAGGGGAAGAGAAAGCTTGAAGAACTTATGCTGGCACTTAAAAGCCACTGCAGACCAGAAATAGTCTTACTGGCCTACGGGAATGCAGGAAAGCACAAGGACTGCTGGCTAAGTTCTACAGTCTGTGCCTTAGTACATGTGCCCCTTTTGAACCTCAGTAGTGAAAAGTCCAAACACAATCCCAGATCTTTCCTTCCCAGACACAATCACACTGAATAACCAAGAATCTCAAGGTAGATATAGCCTGAATATCTGTAGTATTGTTGCTGGAGAAAAATAGGCTCTTGTGGTGTCACAAAAAAAGAATTTCAGGAGCACTTGTGTGGGAGAAGTTTAAACATAGTGGCAAGATATACTGGAGTAAAAAAAATAGTAATACATTCTCGGGGACGTAGATAGAGGGAAGACTTTAGCAGCAACCGCCCCAAAGTCCTTGCTAATCCTCCATATATATATATATATATATATATATATATATTTTTTTTTTTTTCCTTGTTTTCGGGAACAAACAGGCTGCCTTTCAAACTAACCAATCATTTTTCCGATTTTTCCCAGGGCTGTGCTGGGCCCTCCTCCTATTCAATTTCTTTCCTGGATCTTCCAGGGTTTCGTGACTTTATGTTATTCAATCCTTTTCCCAGATTTTCCTCCTTATGGTCACCATTTTGGCTCCTACTGTACATGCCTCAAAGTTCTGCTTCATCATCTGGCTCCTACCGCACACGGACTTGGTAAAAGGACCTCCCCCTGCACCACCTTGGCCTCTTCTTCAAGTGAGCCCAGCAAAGGAATTTTCCCCTTTATTGCTTATCCTACCCCCATCCCTCCCCTCCCCCAATCCAGTAAAGGGGTTGGTTGTTCCCCCGGGAGATTGGAAAACTGGCCTTTCCCACCTGCCCAAGGATTAATGTCCCTTTGGCCAGAGGATGTGGCTGTCCCCTGGGGTATCTGTGGAACTGTAACTTCTAGTTAATCCGGCTTAATTAGAGGTCTGGCTCTCTTCTCTTGTTAGTATCTAACTAGCTGCCTACTATAACAGTGCTTCTGTGAAGGGCACTACTCTGGAGAGAAAGCTACCAAATTATAACCAACATAAACTTTCATATATTAAGCTAGTGAGATTCCCAGGATCTCTTTATTACTACAATATATCCTCTTCTATCCTGAATAACATAAGTAGATTGAAAATGTCTTTTGCCTGGCTTTGCTCACCCAAAGCACTAATTTGTACAAATTCTACTATTTCTATCATCAAATCACCCCTCAGTTTTGTCAGAAACTATTGCTACAGCCTTGCTCTGTATCTTTCTTGGCACTTCTCAATTTAATGCTCTTTGATCTTTGGACCTATATATGGGAACATGTTGTTCTGTTTGCTGAAACAAAGCCAGAAAATATTTTAAACTACTTAAACTATAGTAAGTTCTAAGTAAATAGTGATATAATTAGATCTCATCAAAACTGTTCATGCTAGATAAATATGACAACCTGGGAAAGTTTATACCTGATTAATTTAGAGTGTCTAATTTCTCTAGAATAACTGCTATTATTGAGTTGAGAGCTCATTGAATTGAAATTTTTAAGAAGGTAAAAGAATATATTTGAGTCAATGGTTTAAAGGTGTGTTAAAATATCAGAGATCTTTTTTTTTAAATAGCGAGCATTAAATACTAGGATTTGTGTACATTTTGGATTGGTTTCATCATGCTAAGCAATTAATCATGGCTTACTCTGTCCATATTCTTCATTACCCTTAATACCATTAGTCACATGGGGTGGATAAGCTTGCATTTCATCAGGAACAATTCCGGGCAAAGGAGCACCAAGGACAATGACTACCTGTTTCACGGCTCTGATGACGATCCTTTTTAGGTAATCTCCAGATCCTTGAGAGAGTCATTGGATTTCCTGGAGTGGTCAACATTCTGTAAGCAAATTAATATTTGATAATAGGTAAAGAAAACCAAATGTTTAAGTTTGGAAGTTCTTCAGAAATAGCCAGTCTGATTTTAACTTTATTTTGAATATTTGTATTAAATTCAGTATATAGGCATTGAGGCCCTAATATTTTCAAATCATTGTGTTAGGCTCTCTGGGGTTTGGGGTGAGTAAGGTAATAACTTAAGTCTCTTTCCCTAATGTACTCATATAATTATTGTTAAACATATTTTTCTTTTTTAATTTATCTTTTTAATTTTTCTTATCTGTTTTGTTTTCCATTTTATCATATTATTTTTAACTAGATTTAAACGCAGTTACAAGATTATACTCTTTAAAGCCATTACATAAAATAAATAGAAATAATATCATAAGGAGAGGAAATGTTAACTATTCAATAAAATAACCCTTACTCATTTGAATACATAGGTTGTACAAATTATGTAGTCACCAAAATACACTAAAACGAAACATTTCCTTCCCACACTTTCACAAGGTGAGTCAGGTCATATAATCTTCTAGTCTCTAGTTGTAGGTCAGAGCAAGGGTGCCCTGTCTTTCTCACTATGGAAATTGCTTCAGCTTTTGAGCACCACCTTAGTTCGATGACTGGCTCAGGATGGCCTGGGGATAGAGGATTAGACAACCTAAATGTATCCTGGTTAATTACTGATTTGACTTATTCCAATTAATGGGTTTCTGAGAATAAATAAATAAGAAAATATTTTTCCAGAACCTATTCAACCAAATAATGTGTGACTCCAGATCCCACTAACGTCACAGTGGGTATTCCAACAGTTCCATACATTCAACCAAATTACACCACCATATTTTCATTTTAATGTAACTGAACTCAGAGGTAGTGTTCAAGACATGGAACCCATTTTTAGCTGAAATCTGATAGGAGCATGTGAGACACCTTAGGTAACTGGACACTTTCATGGTCATTTCTTCCTACCAATCAAATGGAGGGGCCACTGCCATCATGATTTAGAAGTAACAAAGAAAGTGCTACTTAAGTCTACTCCATATGGTCTCAGGTAAGTGAAATCTGAATTATCCTTGAAGCGTGAATAATATTTCCTGTTTATAAAAATTTCTGAAGGCATGCTGAGGGCCTTTATGTGTGGAATAAATAAGAATACAAATGGGATGGAGCAATGCAATGCCTAACACAGGGTCATGTAGGTTCTAGTCATTCCTTTCCTTTGTCGCTGCGTAACTACCAATATTTATCCTGGTTTGACATAGGTTGTTTCCTGTTTGAACCTGCTTTAGCAACCCTCTCTTCCTGATTTAACATAATTATTTCTTTCTCTGGATTTTCTCAGAGTACCATGTGAATGCTCATGCCTGGTTTGACTCAACAGCACCTTCTGAATTACATGGGTGAAGCAACATGAATTTCTGGGATCCTGTCTTCTATTTCCTAAGCTTGCCATTCCCGGCTTCAAATAGACTCTCACCTACATTGACACTCCCTCAAATTCTGTCTCCTGGCAGGTTCTTGGAACATGCCGGTGGTCTGTGTCCTGTTGGATCAATTATGACACATTTCACTGAGCAATTAGACTGCTGACAAATACTAAAACAGGATCATCTATTTATGAGTTCAGCAAAATGTTGTCTTCTGCACCATTCTGCATCCACCTTCAGTATCACCTTACTCTTCCTCATCTCTTTCATGTTCTGTAATCCAATAAGGAACTTTATTTAGTAAGTGAATGTCCTTTGGAACCTACACTGACCTAAATCTATTAGAAAGACAAAGAAAATAAAATTCTAGTGGCTTGCTACGAGTAGAATATTGGGGTTGGATGATATTTTGGAGCAATGTATCATAAATTAAGTCAGCACCACTCTTGTTAAGAAACCAGCCTTGTAGTAAAAAATATTATTTGTACTTGATGTTTAACCTTCTCAGTATTTTTGCCTGCAGGATTTGAAAAGTGAATTCATTTATTTAGTTGACAAATATTTATTCAGGGTGGATACTCTGGAATAAAAATATGAACCAGAATGGATTCTTCTCTTAAGGACCTATACTCTCCTGGGAGAGATAAGCAGGTATGCAAATAATAGTGCTAGAAGGTGGAAGGTAGAAAGTGATAAAGTAAAAGAAAAGTAAGAGGAGGAAGAAAACATCTTCGCAGTTGAAAGGATTATGTAGAAGAGACATTTGGAGGAGGAGAGTGTGAATATGGGCCTGTTGGGGTGAGGCATTTCAGGTAGACTAAAACTCAAAGTTGAAGTAAGAAGATTCAGAATGTTAAGTTTATTTATTTATTTTATGTAAATCTATCACATATAGATTTAACCGTGATGAAGACAGGCATATGGACCTTTGTTCACTTTTATATCATTAGTACTTAAAATACTGCCTGGCTCAATTCATACTGGTTGCCTAGATGAGAAGGCATGTAGGTAGTCCTCCAAGTAGCTATTCTCATTCCATAGACTGCTACTTCCCTGGAAACAAATCAGAAATATTAAGGGATGAGTTATAAAGGAGAGGTTCTGCAAGTCAGAGGAAATGAGGATAGTAGATAGATAAGAAAGAGGTTTAAATGAGAAAATATTAGAATACATACTGATATATGTTTTCATAAAGTGTGTCTACCATCATTTGTCCAATTATACAAGAATTATGTAATTTTTTCTACCTTTCATCATGAGCTAATGGTCTGTAAGTATGAAGTTATTCAGCTTTAAGAATTTTGTTTAATCTACTTTTTCCTGAATGTATTCATTGGAGGTTGGCTAACCTGGGAAAGTTAATACTTTTGTCTGTTTATTGGCTCTGAATACTAACTTAGCCTGTTCCCTGTGAAGAAAATTATCTTTTTATTTATATTACAACAGAAGATTTTGCTGTTTTAATGAATATTTAAAAGTTAATTAACACTGAGCATGAATAAAACATTTGTGTAACTAATGTCAAAATCATTTTCCATATAGAACAAAATGTAAGATTCATTTAGATGTTTATTTTAACTCTGAAAATGTTGAAAATTATTCTATCTTAGGTTGAGTTGTTTTTGGAGTACTTTGCATTCTATAGCTTTAAACAATGCTTCCAAATTGATTCATTCCTGCAGACAACCTATAATTTTTTTATATCACTTACAGTGTCATATACAAATTTCAAATTTTTATCATTAAAAATAGTGCTAAGTGATTTCACACTGATTTTCATGTTTCACAAAATCAAAAATATAATATCTTAATTTTTGTATAAATTTACACATAGCATTCCTAATTTTTAAAATTGCTATAATATCACATTTATCATTCTGTTCCTTTTTCTAAAATAAGAACTGCATGTCTATACTTTATTCTTAAAAGTCGAATTATCATTATTGCGACATTCTTTTAAATCTATAATAAGAAAGGTATTTGATGTACTAATTTGTGAGTTACAGATGCATAGTAAATCTTTTCTTTAGGCAATAAAAATATAAAATTATAGCCTCAAGTAAAGATAAAAATTATACTAATGATAAAGATATTATTATAAGGAATGACTAAAGATTAACTTTAACATTGCATTATGTAGTAGAATGCCAATGCAATAAGACATTTTACTAATTAGATTTGGAAATGTAAAAGCATGTAAAGTGAGTCTTAACCTCATAGACTATAATGTGATTATTATAATAAGTGCTTTAGAGAAGCAAAGAAGTTCTGTCATTTGTGTGATTGTTTAATGTATTTTCCCATCTATAGACAACAGTTTCTCAAAGGTGGCTATGAATATTATTTTTTTAGGACTGTGATGTTAATTTCTTGTATGTACAGATATGAAAATAGAATTTAAGACATACTGAACTAAACAAAGAATTTTTATCAGTAACCAATCAATGAAGAGCCCTTCTCACTCCCTATTACGTATTCTGGATTTTCCCCATCCTTGGTTAACATTGTGCCTGGTCTAGGTTGATCACTTCGTGAAGTGACCTCTTTCTTCATCCTTAAAGGTCTGTGCTCTTGGCACCTTACCCTCACCCTGCTGCAACTGCTGCATTTGCCCATTCACAGTTAGCACCCGGGATAGAAACATCAAGATGTACTCAAATGAATATCCCAAGATTTAGATATACTTGTTTCTACCTCCATTTTATAAAAGCAAGTCTTGGTAAATTTTTCAAAGCCCACATTGACAAAGTATAAGCCACAGCTTTGGGTTCCAGGAGAACCCTTATCATGTCCCTTTGGAAATCAGAATGTCTAAGAATGTCTAGTGCAGCAAAGGCTAAATTTGTGGAGATAAGAAGCATACATTCTAGAAATGGTTTGTTGGGAATGAAGGGTTAAGTCCAAAGCAAATACCATGAAAGCTCCTCCTGCTTTCCTTCCAATTCCTCTTCCATTCCTTGCACACCTGCCCCTAGTGTGCACACTTTTATGAGTCAGCACCTGTGTGTTTATCAGTGGGTACTGTATTAATTTACCCTGGCTGGTTTGGCTCAGTGGATTGAGCGTCGGCCTGCGAGCTAAGTGTCGCTGGTTCGATCTTCCAGTCAGGGCACATCAGAGAAGGAAAACTCTGACTCCAAAAAACCTCCGCTGCCTTGCGGCATACCTCTTCAGGGGAAAGGCTAAGGGAGTAAACCCCGACAGAAAATCCGGAGCCGGAGTCCCTAAGGCGGTTTGACGTTGTAGTCAACACCGGCAACTCCTGCGGCGCACCTGAAATCAAGCTGTATTGACTCCGTCTTTCCCTTGGACCCTTCAGCTGCGAAGAGAGGGGGGGTCTGCTGCATGGGCAACAGCAGACCCTCCATATCACCCTGCCTGGGCTCTATAGCTTCAGCTTCGCTGGAGAGGACACTCCAGCGTCATCGTAAGAGGTCGATTCAACACGGGAGGAGACAGATACCGTGTCACTCCCGAGTCAGACTGCACAACCATTCTCGGCGGTGCAGATAGACTCTTAAGAAGCTACACCATCGTCTCTCGAGACGGACGGCTGCCGACGACGACTGTATTAATTTGCTAAGTAAGGTTGCCAAAACTGAACACCACGGACTGGGTGGCTTAAAAGGTTTTATTTATTTATTTATTTTCTGGAAGCTAAAACTCCAAAATCAAAGGTTTGGCAGCTTTAGTTTCCACCTTAGATTTTCTGTCCCTAGAACTTTGTGTCTGGGTTGAGCAAAAGTCATCTTCATTTGGATGTTGCTTGATAATGTACCCCTGACTGATCTTCTTCCCTTACCATCCTCATTTCCCCACTCTCCTACTGTATTTTTCATTTTTGGAGGGCGGGGTGGCTATATACTAATAAATCACTTACACACAAATTCCCATCACAGGATTTGTCTTTGTGAAACTATTGTGGGTCAAATTGTGTCTTCCAGAAAGATCTGTTGAAATCCTAATGTATAAGTGTAACCTTATTTGGAAATAGGGTCTTTGTAGATGTACTCAAGTTAAGACAAGGTTTTAACTGTGTTAGGCTAGGCCCTAAATGCAATATGAGTGGTGTCCTTAGGAGAAGAGGAAAAGTTGGACACAGAGACAGACAGGGAGAATGTCATGTGAAGGCAGGCAGAGATTATAGTGATAGATCTATCGTCCCAGGAATGCTGGTGACTGCCAATGAGAAGCCAGGAGAGAGACCTGGAATGGATTCTCTCTTGGAGTGCCCAGAAGGAGCCAGTTCTGTTGACATTTTGATTTTGGATTTCAAGCCTCCAAAAATATAAGGCAGTAAATTTCTGTTGTTTTATGCCACCAACTTTGTGATAGTTTGTAATAGCAGTCTTAGGAAACCAAGGCAGAAACCCAACTGAAAATACGTAATTTCAGAAGTACTTCTAGGAAGCATATCCTTAGGATGTGATTCTAGAATTAGGTCACTTGCCATCTGGATAGCAGTAGAGATCCTATTGTTGGAGATAAACTATTAAAAACTTACTGCTCACTCTAGTGTTATGATTGCTGTAACTTTCACCAGTGGTGAGTTGGGAGGGGATACAGGCTACAGGAGATGCACTGACTTGGATGTACACAGAGCATTTCAGAGATACCGGAGGATTCATAATTACAAGGACTGATGTGGCTGGTTGTTGCTGAGTGCCACTGTTGCTTTGAAGAAGAAAACTGACAAGCTCTAATCTGTCACTTACCAAGCTAGGGCACTGTGTGACAGTAAGAAGGCCTCTAAGGAAGCATTTAAAGAGATTCCAAAATTTCTGTAGTTAGAAGACAGACTGAACTGCAGAATGACTAATGTACTTTGTTATAAAAATAGTCGTACTATAATAAAAGCTGAATTCACCATTTTGGCTAGTCTTTTATGCTAAAATATGAACCCTGATATGAAAGGAGTGGGGCTGTATTGAATGGGAACATATGGGTGGATATAGTTAAGAACATGGGATCCCCAGATTTCTCTGCAAGGCCTCTAGGCATGGCCTACTTGATTTTGCTGGAGGATAGCAGCCTTCTCTCACCAGAAGACCATGCCAAAACCTCAACTGAGATAGATGCCTTGGAGGATAATATTTTTCCTCTTCAAGATCTGACCTCACCTCCTCTACTGTCTTCTAGTTCTGTAACGAGGGTCAAGTCTCAGCATGGGCAAACTAGGGAAGTACTTCCCCACTAGAGATAAAGAGAAATTATTCACCAAAGGAACTTCAAAGAAATTGAGGGAGAGTATGCTAAGAAGTAGAAGTTGATTGTGTTTGAGTGTGGTAGGAGGGATGTAAGAGAAGTTCAGTAAAAGGCATTGGCCAATAAGGAAGCATTATCCCACACCCGAAAACTCCCTGGCAGAAGCATCTAAAAATGATCCTAATATGCTGCTGGAATGGTTACTAGAAACTTGTGGGGGACAAAAGGCTTGTATTAAATTAAATAGAAATGACAGAACTACTTTGGCAGAGTTTTGAGGAAAGGATCAAAAGGTTCAGAGAAGTGAGCATGCTAGAATGACTCTATTATATAACACTTGAGATCCTACCAACTGGCTATGTTTTTGGAAGGGTCAGAAAATGCTCTCATCGCTAAGCTTATAAGAAATGTGCCAGCGCTGGAGAAGCTCAGTGGCAGCTGCACCAGGGCTGATGATAAGCAATATTGTTAGAGAATTGGGCCCCCTTTCATCAATGGGAATGATAGGATTCCAGAATAGCAGAAGTTAGTGGCAATACTAAACCACTAGGAGTCTATGGGAATGGCTAATACACCAAAGTACTTCCCAGGGAAAAATACATGGACAAGCAACAAGAGCATGGTTTGATATTCATAATAAAAAATTATTAAACTGAATGAGCGAAGCCTGATATCATTAGTCCATGGAATATTACTTTCTTATTTAGTTTAAAAACCTAAGCTAGTCATCCCACCCACAGAAGGTCCCTATAATGCAACAAGTATATACTGTGGTGATTTCTGTAATTTGATTTTACATATTTTGCATATAATTCATTTATAATTTTAAGTTACAATCAGCAAGCCCACTATTCACATTCTAGCCTCTCTATATTGGCTAGTAATGCCTCTCACTTCCGGAAGAAACTTTGCACTATCTCTCTCTGAGTGCTACTCACTTAAGGTTTCCGTAAAGCCTCTGACCTCCATCTCTTGGTAGTGACCCCTTCCTCTAAATAGCTATGTTTATTTAACATTTACTATAGTTAGCCTTGATTCGTTGCTGAAATTTTAATTTATAAAGAGAAGTCTCTTAGACCCTTCCAAACAGGATTAATCTTTTACCCTAGAACTTAGTACAATGCTCTATGTTTAACAAATTCTTAATTAGAATTAATTAAGCATTAATTCTTTCCTTTTTTAAAACTAGGAATGAACCTGTTTATCAGTTTATAAAAATGAAAATACTATTATATCCATATATTTATCTTTGATTAATTGGCAGAATTACTTGAAATCATTGAGATAAACTTAGGAATAGTTAACATGGGATGCTTAACTTGAGTATAATATAAATTAAACTCAGGGTTTTTGTAAGATGGAATTTTAAGTTTTCAACACCAGATGAGTCAAAGGAAAATTAATAGCCACCGTAGAAGAGATACACAGTCTCACAACTTAGGCCCCTTTTTAATTCTGTCATTTGTTTATTACTTCATGATGACTAAAAAGCCACAACTGCTATCATAGACTCTTTTCATAAATTATCATGCCAACATGGGAAATGTGGCTGTTTTCTAATTGCTGAAAATTACCACCGTCTTGAACCAGAGAGACCTGAAAAAAGAAAGAAAGATATACTTATCTTCAGTTTCCTGATCAAAATCAGTCTTTCACTTGCCAGGGGCCCTTACTTCCTGTTCCCTTTCGAATTTGCTGCTGATTCTGAGGAAGACAGCAGCTAATAAGACCTCATGCTCACTTGTGCTGAACCAGAAACGTGGTTGAACTGTGAAACATTTCTATATTTTAAACTCAAATAACGATGCCTTTTGTTTTTTATTTTATCTTCTTTTTAATCCTGAGGACATTAGAACAAACACACAAAGACTACAGCCTTTCTACTTTAACACCCATCTGCTTTGCAGCCTCAGAGTTCTGTAGTGTAATTATTTCTATAGCAACCGGCTGAGGAAGTGCTTTGGCAACACACAGACTCAAACATGCTGTGGCAGCTGAGTGCCCAACCACACAGGGCTTCCCATCTCCCAGAGTTTCCAGGATTAGCACTTGCAGCTGCAGAAGCCCTTGCTGTTTTTCTCTCGTCCTTGGTGTCTGGTGGTAGCAGTATTTCTGATCTTACAGCATCATTGGCACTTTTTCCTAACACCCTGCTTCTTTGTCTTCAGTGTTTCTCATTGGATAGCTTGTAACTCTCCCCTTGTACCTGTTTTATAACAGTCTTTGATAATAAAGTAATAAACATGCTTGTTCTGAATGGCAGCTCGCAAACACAATTAGAAGAAATGAAATAATGAATAATTCACTAGTTTTCTTTCAGCTTCTTAAGACTTCTTTTAATCTGTTTTCCTTAGTTGCCAAACTTAGGGAAATTGAATCACGTGTCTTTAAAAATGAAGAAAGTTCAAAGAATATTAAAAAAGTACCACCAAAATGACTCCATTCCCCAAAATAACTTCATTTTCAATATAATGGAAACTTAGACTTATTTTATTTTAAAACTCACTTTCATCTTAGAATATTTTTCTTAATATGGTACTAATTAAGGCCAGGTTTCATTCTTGTTCTTACAATCTCATCTTTAGTTCATTTGTTGGGAGGAAACAAAAACAAATCTTTATTAAGAAATGCCTATGTACTAGATATTATACTAAGCTTTCTCCACAGATTGCCTCATGTGATCCACTAACAAGTATATGGAATATTAATTGTTACATATATTTCACAGATGGAAAAATGAATCTCATGTTCAGGACTCTGGCCAACCATGGGCTTGATGTTTGCATTTTGTGTGGGATGTAGTTTTCTCTGGTTGCCTATTATGGCCCCACCCTGATGAGTCAGTTGTAGCAAGCCGCAGCATTTGTACTCAGAATATGTTCTGCCTCTTGCTCACCAAAGCAGCATTCCTGTGTTTGTGACACCTGAGAAAACCGTCTACAATCCAGGTTCTTTCAAAATGTATTTTGTTCTACACATGTCCTGCCCTGTGCTCAAAGAGGACTTATGCCACCATCAGTCCTGCATCATGTGAAATAGCAGAATCTTTCCTGGAACATTTAACTGCACTGCTCCTCTCCTTGAAAACAGTAACCACACTCTTGCAGAAAAAAAAGAATCTCTCATTTGACAGTGATGAACTCATGCTAGATTGGTTGGTGTTTTTTCTTTTCCTAATTTATTTCTTTAAGATAAAATGTGGAATTTCTTACATTTTGTTGGTTTCTTTAAAATTATTCATATAGTTTAAGCACAGAATCTGCAGAAATTGTAAGGTTGTTTATTTTAAAATCAACATATTGATGATTTAAAATACATATAATTTTAGTAGCTTGAGAAATACAACAATCAAATAATTTATTTTTGCTCTTCAACTATTAGTAAGGTCCTTAAGATGGGATTTTTTATTACTTCCCCCAAATTATATCTTTCATGTCACTGATTCAAGAAAGTATTTTACATTATAATTTTGTAACTTTCTAGAAGGGTGGATAAACATGAATGCCAATCAATAGTATTATCAACTCTTTAAATATATAGCAGATAAAAAGTGGCAGAGTATTTAGAAGTTCATTTAACCAGATTACTCTCCAACACATGTGAGATCAGGGTAAAGCATATCTATCTGATTGAGTTCATGCTTTAGTATTCTTCTGGTTGGTTTGTTTTGAAAATGGAATAATTGTATTTTGTATTACAGTTGCTTTAATCAATAAAACTTATTCTGGTAATTTTGTAGAGGTTATGATTTATTTGGAACCAACAATATAAAGAAAGTTGTGTAGAGCGTCAGCTTATTTATTTATTTTTCTGAAGAACACTAAGAAAATTGGAACCTAAACATTTAATTATAGTTAATGATTTCAGGGAATAGAAGCAAAGAAATAATAAACAAAGATTTCAGTATAGGAACTGAAGGGTAAAATTTAATTCAGAGATAAAAGAATTTCAGAGACAAGGTCAAAGAAAATTATGAAAAACAGTAGAATTCAAGAACAATCAACCCAGAGAAAAGCTCTTGAGTGGAGAATAACTAGGCGTGCACCGTGACTTTTCGTTGCAATCCTTTCATTGTAATGACAATGAATAAATCAAACTGTCTCATTCTTTCTTCAACGAGCTTTGTTCCAACTGTCAGGTATGAAAAATTACTGAGAAGAACAATGATTTCAAAAAGAAAGAAAACTTTGAAAAATATGAACACACAATGAGTGCTAACTCCAGGAAAGCCAGTTTTTCAAGAATCATATATAAAATTAAATAATGATGTTGTTGTCAGAAACATAGTGTTCTTTTGATGTTCCCACACCCTCCCAAACAGAGAAGAGCAAGTGGAGGCCTGTGGTTTTATAGACTCTGGGAACAGGACTATAGATCCAGGAGTTTCCAGGATGACTTTTTCAATATTAAAAGGTAGTTACATGTATAGGCTCATACTCACTAAAGTCATCACATTCTGATCTCATTTTTGTATTTTATTGTTAATCTATAATTTTGTCTTCTGTAATGTTTTGTAAATTTATAATTTAAAGAATTTTAGTTAACTTTATACCTCTAAATATTTAATCTAAAGTTGGCACCATGGTCTGAAACAAAGAAACTAAAAGATCTGAATTCAACTCGCCTGTTGATGAATCACTGCCTTTAGCTAAATCTCAGGTTCATTGGGTTTCCATTTTGAAATATGTACAATGATAATATCACCTGCCCTACCTTTCTTACATTATAATTGTGTGATGGCATAAATAGACCTAATATGTGAAAAAGTTTTATAAGCACTATAAACAAATAGAAAGTTTCCCTGTTGACTGATGCAGCAGAGAGGATTTCACTTCTATCTCTGTGAGTTAAAGGACTTCACAGTAACATTTGAGAAGAAAATGCTAGACACTGTTTATTGTCCTGCCCTCAGGGTGATTTTGTCCCAGCTCAAGAATCAGATAGTCACAAGATAAAGTTCTAGATGACCAATGATGTACTTTATCGACATAGTGACACAATTCTTGGCAGGAAGAAAACTTTATTATCTATTCTCTCTCTCTCTCTCTCTCTCTCTCTCTCTCTCTCTCTCTCTCTCTCTCTTTCTCTCTCTCTCTCTCCCACACACATACACACACACAAATGTATACACACATATAAATGTATGCACATATATATAATTTTCCATTTCACAAATTAGTTTGAAGCACTCTGAAATATCTTCTATATATAGAAAATTACCAAAAAAAAAAAAAAAACCCCTTCCTAATATTAGTAAGAACAGTCTAGTGTATTTTCCAAATAAAATGACCTTCAATTGAATAGTGGCCACGATTAGACCTATCTTTCTGAATCATTATTTGCTTTATTATTCTTGGAAAAAAATTATTCCATATTACTTAGCAAAGTGCCAATAAATCTTAAATGCAGAAATCAGAGTAGAATAAACATAAGGTGATAACTGCAGTCCCCTTTCATCCAGATCCGGTAACAGAATCCACTACCCCAATGTGTTTAAACTTTTCCAGATGAAATGCTTCCAATTCTCATTTGGTAAAAATATTGAGAAAATTAAAGTTACTGCTACATAAGAACCTTAACATCGAGTGAATGTTGAACCCGCACACAAACACACATAGGTACACATTTGTCTATACTACAGCAGAAAAGAACCAATTCAGTTTTACAACTTAAATGATTAGACCTGGTTATGAGAAATAAAACATTTCTGCTCTTGCAAGGCAGATCATCAGTGTAAGAATCTGAGAGAATAACAGGTGCTTGTGTCCTGAAAGTTACCAGGGACAGAAATTTAGACACTCTTCTTTACCCATCTTGGCTTTCATTTCCCTTTTTGAGGACAGTTCAAGCTTGCCTTAGGAATCTCAATATGTGCCCAAGAACACTAGTAGGTGGGATCTGTTGAGTTTCCATCTTAAATCACAAATCAGCTAGTCAACCATAAATAAACACAGCCACATCATCACCTTGTCACCTGCCCACTTAGGCATGATGCCCTGAAAAGTTTCACGTTTCAGAGTCATGGGTAGATAAAGATTGTGGATTGATGGAGAGCTACGGTAGATCAGCAGTAGCAAAAGAGTTAAAGACACCAAATGTTAAATCATATTTACCGTGATAGATTGAATTCCCACCCTACTCATTTAATTTCAAAGAGTTCTGCACTGGTCCCATGTAGAGAATTTATTTATTTAGGAACTTATCAAAGTCAGGCAGGTGATAACAGTGCTTCTTTTATCTTTGGTTTTCTTCCTTTCACCCTTTAAATATGTTGCTCTCCACCCACTCCACCTCCACTTCCCAATTTTATTTTTTAACATTATAGTCAAATAATACTTATTTTTCCATACAATGAGTTCATTCTAAATCCCATTCTGGTCACTCCGAATTCTGTTAGTTAATAACATGTCTGCAGTGGGTTATTAAACAAGAAAGCCATTCTTCATTACTGTCATCTTTTCATTACTTAACAGTGACGGATTTCATTCTAAAATGAAAGGGAGAATAAAGATAGAATACAGAAACTAGAATTGATTTCACAGATATAAATTTCTGTTGCCCAATCACAGGACCTGTGTTTTATTATGTAACAGGTCAGTATCGTCTCACCTTTATCCTACCTAAGCACTCCTAGTAGATTTTCTCCGGACCATTGTAAGAGAATATAATCAGCTTCTCAATGGTGGAGGAAAAGTCAGATTGGCCTGTCTGATTACTTATTATATAATTTCTTGAATAAATGAGCTCATGCTAGTAGAGAGATAACTCACCATTTATTATTCATGTAACAAGTACTTATTAAGTGCTTACTATGTGCCACGCACTGTGTTAGGAACTGGAACTAATAAGAAATAAATCAGGGAACTCACAGTTTGTTGGGGAGATAGATATCAAATACATAATTATATAAGTAACCACACAAGGAGCTATATATCATACCAAATTCATTAAAAAATGGTTCAGCATTATCAACTTCTTAAGTCATAATTCCAGTTTTCTAATTCTTATTTATTTTTATAGAGAGGGGACAATTGTAAAAAGAAAATAGACCTTATTTATATGTTTTCAAGCTTTGTCACATTATTGCTGTTCATGACAAGTGGTTACAGAATTTATACCACTTTTGCAAAAACATCAAATGCATAAGGTGTTAAACTAAGTAATTTTGATGCTATGATAATGAGATGAAAATGGGATTTTACTTTTTTTTTTTTTTTTTCAGATTACCAGTAAATCAGTACCAAAGAAAATTTTACTCCATGCCTGTTGTTACATGACAGGAGCAACATACAAAATACACTTTTAAAATTCCATCTGATTCATAAATCACTGTAAGACCATAGAGTACTTTTTTCAACTATACAAAAGGAAAATAAAGGCAATCAGTTTTAGAAGTTTAAAGACTTTAAACATTTTCAGACAATAAAAGAAAGAAAATGGTGGGCTCCATTCCTGAAAGAAGGTTGGAGACATTTGTTATTTTGTCTAAGAAGCATTCCACCTGATGCTAAGAACAACCCTATCTTTTATTGGGTAAAAATAACCAACCAGTTCTAATAAGGTCTTCCAGACATAGTATATTATTTCTCTTTCCATGGCTGATTGTTTTAGGCATAGGCCACCGATCCAAGCTAGGCCTATCAGAACACTTTCAGAATCTATTCCCACAAACAGGAAAAGAAACCTTGCTTCACTAGTAGAGAAGTGGTGAGAAGCAAGAAGGACAACAATTTTAGTTGTCATGTTTCCTATTTTTTAGAGAAAAACTAGATGGATTAATGCAGAGATAGAAAAAAAGAAACTTCTAACAATATTCAAGTGTCTGAGAGTCTAAGGGTCTCATCTACACTTGAGTTACAAAAGACACCCAATATCTTTCTCGTGCATTTCCCTCTTTCTGACTTATCTTGTCAGAGCTCCATTTCCGCACTAGCAATCCTGACTAACCCAGGGACTTATATTGAACACACAAGTCAACAATACCACAGATATTATTTCTATTATGGAGAGGTTAATTAACTTATAAAATGATGATAAGCTAGTTGAAAAGCTCCCTTGATCCTAATGCTGGTTTCCCTTGGTGATTTGCCTGGAATCCTGAAATGCTTACCTTGCCACAATCTTCCCTCTCTGTCTTCCTCTACCCTCCTCCCATCACCTGGCCCAGTGAAAGAGTTCAGTAAATTTAGTAATTACTTATTATCATCTATCCTATACTAGCTCTTTACCTAGCATTTGAAGAGTCTTTCTGCCACTCTACTGTTGAGAGCTATTACAACTGGCTTTATCAAATTGATTTGTCTTCTGATCCTCCTCTTCTGTGTTCCTGCTTTGATTGGCCCATTCCTCCTGAATTTGACTTTCATCCCTGGACAAAGCTGATAATGGTTCTTTCGAGGTCCGTGTTCTCATAGCCTTTTTCTGACCCTCACAATGGAAGAGTAGATGTGATATCTTCACAGCATGTCCACAAGGAGCAGAGAATTGAATTTCGATGCCTTCAAAGGTTTAACTATCATTGCCTTATCTTATTAACCTACTCTAGTTTTTTGTTTTTTAATGAAGATATTGGCTCTGCTGATAAGAGAATTACCCAAGTCATCAAACAAACTTCCACTTATGATCTCTTGGCTGCAATCACCTCCTAAGGCAAAAGTACAATTTCAAAGCCAACACTATTTATGAGTAGACCATTCACAAATTTTATAGGGAGAAAAAGAGTAAGCTTTCTTTCCATTGTAGATTCTCTGACACATCACAACTACTGGCATAGTTAGAATGTATATTCTGTGAGGGTGGTAGATTTTTTTGTCCTATTTTTCACCATATTTGCCAGTGCCTAGAATAGTACTTACTATGCATGATTACTAATACTTTTAGGAGAGCTAACACACAGAGATTGGGTACAACTGAACCATTTTGCTAACTAATTGAATAAATGTTTCATTTTGCGTATGTGTGTGAAGCCCTGTGGACAGTTTTAGTATGAGAATGCATCCTGAAGAAATTTAGTCTATAGGGGGAGGGGAGAGAGACTATATAAAAATAGGTATATTAAAATTCAAATTAAATGAATCTGTGTTTCAGATATAACCAATATGCTCCTTGCTTTCCAGAGAAGCAACACCCCTTTCTACAGTGACTTGCCAAGTTACGCTGCCAAGGATTGGCTTTTGAGCTGGATTGTAAAATATGAACAGGATTTTAACAGAGAGCAATTCAAAGTCAGAGAATGCCTCGAAAGTCTTTTCTGAGCCTCCATGAGCTCATCAGAAATAGAGTAATATATTTAGGTAGCTGAAATAATTTGACTGTAATTTATTAAGAATTGCAGTATCTTCAAGATTCAAGTATTTTAACCAGTTCTCAGTGCCTTCCAATGTGGAATACGGTGGTTTTTCTACCACTTCTCCTAAAGGAGAAATGAGTCACTGTTTAAAAAAGCTTTATATTTTCCTTCCTTTCTTTCTTTCTTTCTTTTTTTTTTTTTGAGTTCACACTCTAATTTTAAGCATCTGCCATTTTTAAATTGAACTGCCCGAGGGGAGGAAAAAGATACAGGTATTTCAAGAAAAGGAACAGTGTTAACTTCCCATTACTTAGGTTCTAACAAGATTGTGCATTCTGCTGAAAATCTCCCTCTTCCTCTTCCTCTTCCCCACCCTGGTAAATTTTAAAGTGGTGATTCATTAAGCCACAGTTAGACATCCTGAACTTTGGTAACTCCTGCAAACAAGTTTGTTCACAAAATGGATTCGTCATTAATTTTCTCAGAAAGTCCCTGTCATGTTAGTTACATTGACTACACATTCATTCTTGTCCTTGCGGTACTTGTTTTCACAAACCCTCAACTATAGCATTTAAAAATATATCTATAGTGATATTAAACTTAGTACACTCAAGCTGCATAAAAATGTAACTTAGATGTTTCAGTTTAAAGGAAGTTTAAGAGACACTGCATTTTAAAAAGTCCATGAGACAGTCCTTTTAATCTGCATTTCATTTTCATATTGCAAATATCAAATGCTATAAAGAATATTTGCCTAACCCATCATTTCTAATCCCAATGAGTTTTTGTGTGCTCCCTCTTCATCCAACTAAACCTTTATTCTCTTTACACTTAGAGTACTTTAAGCAAATTTACTTGTGTCCACAGCAAATATAACCCAGCTCCAGGCAGCTGACTTCTTGTTCACTCAGATGGAAATTAAACTGAAATATGCATATTGTAAGCACCTGCCACAACCTCTTAAAAATGCAAAACCTTGCAGGCAACAGGATATAGTTTCAAATAGAAAGCAGAGCTGCTGATGAAGCCTAAGGATCTTTAATTTTCTGGATTGCCATTGTAAATCCATTAGCTAAATTTACATTTCTTGGGATTCTTCTGAACCTATCTATCACATATAAAATTTAGAATTGTTTCTTTTCACATTTTGCTTATTTTTAGTCTCCCCAAAAGATTCCTAGTTATCTAGCAGACTTAGGGAAAATGTTAGAATTTGCATGTTTGGCTTTGAGCTTAAAGATGATCTTGGTTATAAAAAGCATTGCTTTACCTCCCTTTTTTATCTTATATTTTGATGCTTATTTTATGACAGTTTCATGACTTCCCATATTTGTAAGGATGTATAGTAAATATAGAATGTCTAAAAAATTAATAGAATTATTTTATATTCTAGTTACACAGCAGTCCCAATTATCATACAATTATGGCATTGAAAGACATTTCAAATCATTCTGTTATTAAAATCGGTCTTAAATCCCAAGCCATTATTATGCAAGTAGAAAAAATGTGGTGTGTCATTGCAAAATTCTAGCATTATCTGTTACCCTTTAACTATAGTTACATCTGTCTTGAAAAAATCAGAGATAACCATATACGCTAGACAAAATATTTTAAAAATTCTTCATAATAACAAATATGCCAAGACAGTATGAGCCAAAGATCAGTCAAAGCTTTATTCTACTACCTAGTTGGTTTATATCCAAAATAGTGCAAACCAAATTCGTCTTTACTCTCTATTGGCAAGCAGTTCTGGACCTGCACTACAAGAGATTTGCTGATGGTCTTTATTAACAGTTCTACAGGCATGACAGGCAACTGCTTCTTGGGGAAGGCATTTAACCCATCCACTTCCTCTCTTAAGACTAGGTGAACGTCTAGTCCCAACTCCATTACATCGTGGATGGAGGATAAATGGAGAGGAGTATGTAGGAGGCAAAGAGGAATATCTTTGGAACAAAGAGAGATTTTTTCACACAGATCCATTATACATTACATCTTCTTTCAATTATAATGCGAGTGTAAGCTGGGCTCTAAATCTGTGCAAAGGCATTTAATTTAACCAAGGGTTTCCATAGTTAATAACAAGTCTGTATTAGTTTGCTAGGGCTGCATGTTGACGTACCACAGACTGGGTGGCTTAACCAACAGAAATTTAATTTCTCGTAGTTCTGGAAGCTAGAAGTCCAAACTCAAAGTGTTGGCAGGGTTGGTTTCTACTGAGCGTTATTAGAAAAGAAGTGTTCCAGATGGCTCTTCTTGGCTTGTAGATGGCCGTCTTCTCCTGGGTCTACATTGTCTTCCCTTTGAACATAGGTGAAGTTTCTCTCCAGTGCTTTTCTGTCTCTGCTCCTTGGAACTACTACACTTGTTCCACCTGAGGACTGGATGTTCCTCTCCTTCCTCCCATCAAATCTTCAACTCGAAAAGAAGAATATAAAGTAATTCTAGGGGAAGGGAAATTTCTCATCCATAAGGCTAGTAACTCTGTACTGATTCTTCTTTGTCTTTCCAGATCTTCTGGAAGCTTGTTTCATTAACTATCCTGTCTTTCCTCTACCTTCAGCACTCTTTCTTTAGCATATATTCATATCCTACCTCACAATTAACACTTGATTGCTCTCCATTTCCACCATTTTATGAAAGTGTATGTGTATGTTTAAGAGTTGCCTGCACTTAAGTACAATTTCCCACTTCCCAGGCTCATCTCAAACCACTTTCTCTTCACTCTCCTGAGGCTCTTATTCTTAAGGCAATCATTTCCCTCTTAATTTCTAAAGTCAAGGCTCATTTGTAACGCTCATTCTAAATAACAATTCTGTAGCCCTAGAAATATACTGTATTTTTCACATCTGCTTCCTGAAAATTTTTTCTGTTGTTGCGCCATCAGGATTACTTTCTCTTGGTTTGCATTTGCCCCACTGAATTACCCTCTTCTGTATCAAATTTCTTTTCATAGCTGTTGCCAAATTGTTTTCCAAACAATTAAGTGCCAGCATGTTTCAGAGTATCCTTCCTAATAGTCTCACCAATTTCCATGATTGGTGTGGCTCAGTTGATTGGGTGTCCTCCCGCAAAGCAAACACTATTCAATACCCAGTCAAGACACATGCCTAGGTTGTGGGTTTGGTGCCTGGTTGGGGTGCGTGGAAGAGGCACTGGTCAATGTTTCTCTCCCACAGTTTCTACCTTTCTTCCCCTCTCTCTAAAAAAAATAAGTAAGAAGCTTAAAAAAGTAGTGTCACCAATTAAGATGTTACAGAAAGTTTAAAACCATTTCCAGTCTGATGGCTATATAGAGATGTTCTTTGAAAAGTATTTCCCTCACTCCCGTAATGTTGAACTCTTTTGTTTGGCCATTGGATTTGCTTCTCTGAATCTTCATATTTTTTCACTAATTTTTTATGTTGTTTATGTTACTTGCTTTTTCCCCGCTCAAAAATCTATTAAAGCTCCTGGTATAATGTAGATATCAGCCTTTGTTAATGCATGAAAATAAATATAAAACTTTTAGTGAGAACCTATTGATTGTTTATAATTTTTATATGTGGATTTTTATTTGTGTATATTAAAAACATATCTCTTTTAATTATGGATAGCAGTCTCCCAACCCAAGATTATATATCTTATTTCTAGGACATATTAAAAAGCTTTTCTTGTTTTATTTATTAAAATCTTAGCTCTAATAAGACATATTATTTCATGTGGTATAAAATAAAGGTTTAGTTTTTCTAATGTTTCCATTTAAAAAATTGTTTTAAATTACATTTTTAATCTATTGATTTCAAATAGAAGCTAAAAATAACATCATTACTATATTTAAGGATGTGAATCTCATTGTTCATGTTATAAACCTTTGGGAGTTAAAATTGCTAATATAAAGACTTGGTGTATTTTAAAATACTCCTGTGACTTTTTTTGGTCTTGATTATATAATCCTTTTTGAACTAGCCTATCAATCTTAGAAATTATATATTCAGCTTATTTTATTAATAGAATTTTTAGCTAAGTTCGAGGTTTACAGAAAAATTGAGCAAGAAGTACAAAGAGTTCCCATATATTCTCCCTTCCCATGGCCTCAGTTTTCCCTATTATTAACATCTTCAATTGGTGTGATACATTCGTTCTAACTGGTGAACCAATATTGGTACATTATTTAAAATTAATGCTATAGTTTATATTAGGACTCACTCTTCACATTGTATAGTTCTGTGGATTTTGCCAAATGCACAATGTCATGTATGTAACATTATATCACCTAGAAAATAGTTTTCTGTCCTAAAAATCCCCTGTGCTTCAACTATTTATTCCCTCTTCCCTCTCCCAAGCTCCTGGCAACTATTGATCTTCTTACTCTTTCTAGAGTAGCAATTTTCAACCATTTTTATCTCATAGCACACATCAACTAATTACTAAAAGTCTGTGGCACAACAAAAAATATAATGTGTGGGAGAAGGGGTGTGCGGAATGGCGGGGGGAGCAATGGGCAAAAAATTGGGACTACTGTAGTAGAAAAACAATAAATAAATAATAAATAAAATATATATAATATATCGCTGATCTGCCAAAAAAAAAAAAAAAAAAGATTTAATTTTGATTCATTCAAACCAGATGGCTATTGTTGTGTTGGCTGTTGTCATTTAAAAAAATTTGACAATCTAAGGGAAAAGAGGCCAGTGTCCTGACTAAACAGTCAGGTATTGCACATTCTAAGAATTTGTGCAGCACACCAGTGTGCCATAGCACACAGATCAAAAATCGCTGCTCTAGAGTATGTCTTTTCCAAGATGTCATATAGTTGAAATCAGACATTATACAGTATAACCTTTTGATACTGCCTTATGTCACTTGGCAATACACATGGAAGATCCCTCCATATCTTCTTCTGGTTTGATAGCACATTTCTTTTTATTGTTGAATAAAATTCAATTTCTATGCATGTACAACAGTTTATCCATTCACTTCTTATCTATTTATCTATCTATTTATATTTTTTATTGTTAACACTATTACAGATGCCCGCATTTTCCTCTCCCTTTCCCCCCTTCCACTCACCCCACCACCAGCCCCAGCGTTCATCACCATGTTGTCTATGTCCACGGGCTATGCCTATGTGCATATATATTTTTTGGCTAATCTCTTCCTGTCCCCCACAGCCCTTCCACTTCGAAATCTGTCAGTCTGCTCCATGTATCCATGCCTCTGGTTTTATTTTGTTCGTCAGTTTATTTTGTTCATTAGATCCACTTCTTAAAGAACGTCTCGGTTGCTCCCAGTATTTGGCCAATTGTAAATAAAGCTGCTATAATCATTTACGTGCGGGTCTTTGTGTAGCCGTGTTTGCCAACTCGTTTGAGTATCTTGGAGGGCAATTGCTGGATTGTATCGTAAGACTGTGTTTAATTTTCTAAGGAACTAGCAGGCTATCTTTTAAAGGCTGTGCCATTTTGTATTCCTACTAGCAATAAATTAGTGTTCCTGTCAACTGGACTTTGGAATAAAAAATATCTGTTACTCAAACAAATATTGTTATGAAATGAGTTTATATATATTTTTTCTCATCAAAATGTTTTGCTACAAGTGGGTTGACATAGAAGAAAAAATCACAGTGCTGGCACAAATTACTAAGGTTTAAAGAAAAATTTGTGTACAGAGTGTATTATAATTAAACTGGCATTGCGAAACCTGCAATTTCACAACTTTGGATTTAAATAGCTCCTTTGCTTTCCTTGAACCTAGAAAGCAGAGTTTGACCTTTTGACCTTAATGTACATCTTAATTTTCTTTCCCCAAGACTTCTTGAAAATTGATTGAGATAAAATTACTTGAAATAGTCAACATGACAGATTTATTCTCTCTTTTAAAAGATAATATAGAGAGGAAGGGGGATACCATATTCAAGGATAAAAATGACGTGTGAAACATTAAATTACTAATCCTAGCATAATCCTGCTGGTAGGAGTGTAATGATTGACTCACCCAAATCATTCACTGACTTTTCCTAAATCACACAAGAATCGATACTAAGCCATTGTTGAATCCGAGTTTCTATCTTATTATCTAAGATTTCTCACCCACAAAAGAGAGGTGGAGAGATAAGTACTTAGTCCAAGTATATTAGCTGTATTTGTTTGGTAGTTATTGGAATTATAATACTGAGATGGAAGAAGTATCATGTTCCTTTAAATTATAAATCAAATTAACATTTACCTCAAAACTCATACCCTGAGAATAATAGCATTATGTTCAATATGGATGAATTTTCAGATTTTTTTTCTCTTATCTTTGGGTCACAGCAGAAAACAAGGTTTCAAAAAATCTATAGAAATAAGAAAGGGCACTACCTTGTTTTAATTCTAATCATCTCAATTGCTGATGACCAGTTCAGTAGCAGAGACCTGCATCAAGGCCCTAGCCTGTGGCAGTTGGTGATGTCCCATGAAGTGAACCCCTGAAAATCAGCTTCTTTTGTCACCATGCTAACCTGGAGGCATTTGAGCTGTTTCTATGTAGACTGTATGCCCTAGAGTACCCAAAGCTCTTATTTTCTATCCAGGATTGACTACTTCTTCAGATCTGGCCAATTCTTTTGTGAGTGGTGTTTGTGTGGATGTGTGAGTAAATTTATTCAAAATTAAAATATTTTTAAAAATAAAATTGATATGTTCTTCCTGTATGTGAACATTGTACAAAGAATTGGAGTATACAATAACTCATAAATATCAATAAAGAATAAGCAGATGACCCATTAGAAAAATAAGTAAAAAACTTGATCTGGCAGTCCAAGAAAGAAAAAATTCAATGACTAATATACATGTAAAAAGATGCTCAACTTCATTGATCACTGGAAAAGGGCATTTTAAAACTTCACAACATTGGAATTGTTAAAATAAAACGGACAATACCAAATATTGAGATGGATAAGGAATAACTGGATTTCGCACGTACAGCTGTTTTAGAGTGTAACTTGGTACAACTTGGGGAACTATGTGGCAGTATTGACTAAAGTTGAATGCATGTATATTTTCAATATTTGATTAGAGAAAAATGGATAAAAAATTATGATGTAGTTATACAATTAAATACCATAGAGCAATGGGAAAAAGAGATGATAATAATACTTAAAATAATAATATACATAAAATATGGATGAAACTCATAAATATATTAAATGAAAAAGTCAGACACAACATCTTATTCCTTTATCACATACAATTTTGAAATTTTTGAACATATAGAATGTTACAGAGAGGGCCATAATAAACAACTTTGTATCTAACATTCATATTTAACAAATATTACTTATTTCAGATTGCTTGTTTAAAAAAAAAAAGACATAGGTGTGGTAAAAAAACCCATACTCTATGCCACTCACCGTTTTTTCTTCTCAGAGTTAACCTTTATCCAAATTTAGTATGTCTCCTCAGTCATGCTGGTTATAATATTATTTCATATGTAAACCTTTCTACTATATATACTATTGTTTTGATGTTTAATAATTTTTCTTAAGTGGCATCATACATACCCTTGACACTGCTTTTTTTGGTCAACATTATGTTTTCTAACTATTCTTGTTTATATATCTAATTCATTCATATTATACCACTTTTTATTCATTCCTCTATTAATGGATAACTGAGTTGTTTTCAATTTTTTATTATACAAGCAATAATACAAGCATATGTATATATGATTCCTTATGATACAATTGCATTCTCTAGATTTTATAATTAGGAATATACAATATTGTCTACTTTTCTTGGGTGCATCTACTTCAGTAGTCATCCTCAGTTCTTAAACTTTTCTAAGCACGATGTTCATATGAGATACATTTATATCTCTATACTATACATTCACACACACATGCACACATATAACACTATAAGCCAAGGTTTTGCAAAATAATACTTAATAATATGTGAAACACTCCAACAGTTTCCATGTTGTTCCATTCTATTCTATTTATTTCTATCTATCTTATTTCTATTCTACTTATTTCTACTTTATTTTTTAAACGTTGGTCAGAATATAGCAAATTTTCTCCATAATTCACTGATGTTTTCCACCTAAAAATTGAAATATATTGCTCCAGATGTGTCTAGACCTTCAAAACCAAAAGGTTGTCTTACTGGGGCCTGACCTAATAGGAAACTTGTATTATTCTTTCAAAGTTGAAAGTTCATAGGGATTAGAAAATTCCAGTATCAGGGAATGCCAATCTTTGTTTACTCCTCTGGTGGACAGGATGACATCTTTTGTTATTCTTTGCTGAATCCACATCAAGAGACCAGGTAATTTATCAAAATGTTAATCTGTTACATTCTCAATTCTCTCCTTATCCTGATGTGTTAAGAAGATAAAATCCCCTCCTTTGTCTTGTTACACACAGATAATTTTGTCTATTTTTTAAGTGAAGTCCAATGAAGATGCATTCCTTTGACTTTTGCTATCCACTTGAGCATTTCATTAACTTCATTAATTTGAAAAAAACAGTTTTTGTCTACGTGTTGTTGGGAATAACTGAGTAATGTTCATACTTTTAGTAATTCATCATGTATGTGTGTGTGAGAAATATTTAACATATCTAGAGGTAAAGGGAAAACCATTTAGAATGTTGTTTCTCAAGATGCTTTATTTACCCTGAGAATGGATTAGAAATACAAACTAAAACTATCTGTGGATAGTGGGTATGAAGTTGTGGAGAGATTTGGGCATTTCAGTGAAATGCTGGTTTTTTGATTCTCAATATACATCGTCTTCTTCTATAACGAAAAGTACTTAAATGGAGCCTAACATAAAGAGGTGAGGAAAACACCTTACTAAAATCAGCTGTTTTACTAAAGTCTTATGCAAAGACTTTTCCTCTCTTAAGATACAAAATGCGTAAGACACTGCGTTGTCTTACTGGTTTTCTTCTCTTCACTGTCAGGTATACACTAAAGGAGTGGAAATAAATAGGATGTGAAAACGTAACATATAATGGTTGCTTTTAACTATCTTTTTTTCTTTCCTTCTCTTCCTTTACTTTCTGTGCTCTCTCTGCAAAGTAAATGGAGCTTATGAGTCATCATCATCTAGAAACTACAAGAGTGGTGAGTCATTTCTCCAGAGCTGTAGGAAGTTATAGTCCATGGCATTTCAAGCACATGAAGCATTTAACCCGTGATTAGCCCTTAGCTGGTAAGATATATGGTGTTTTCTTTTATGTCCACAAATCCACTTTATCGTGTGGGAAAAAAAGTTTCTAACAGATTATTCAAATAACGTTCATACATGATTAGTGGCCTTCTTTTTTTTTTTATTTAGGAATTTCATTTGCCTTTAGAGTCACAACTGGAATTTTGGGAAAAAAATGTTTTTCTAATTTTATTTCCTTAATTCTTCCACAAGCACCACTTTTATTGTTGCTCTAATAGGTTTACAGTGCATTACAAATTCAAATATATAAAGCAATTCCTCTGAGTTTATTGTACTGTTAATCACAAAAACAAAACAAAATGAGACTGTATGTTTCTTTTAGATAGTTATATTGTTTGAAAGGTACGTGGACTTTTTTCTTTATTTCGTAAGAGTGTTAATGTGTAGAAATATTCCATTTGCATTATCGAAGTTAGGAATATAAATACAAATTGAAAAACAGATTTTGTGTGATTATCTTTTCTTTCTCACCTGACAAAATACACATGGTATTAGAAATCTGGTCTACATCTGTCGATACTGATTTGTAATAATATCAATCAATTCATTACTTAATATCAGTTAATTAATTAATTAACTAGTTTAACACATACAATAGATGACAAAACTATAAAGACATTTTCTCAAATATTTAGATTAAATGAGCATCCTACTTCAAGATACGTTAATAACATTGAGAATTTAGAAGGTATTTAAAACACTGACACTCCAACCTTAAGAAAGTATTTTCATTAATTTTTCTAAACCTAACATATATAAATACCTGAGATATCTATGAGAAAAAGAGGCAAAAGAACTAACCACTAAAATGGAGCCTAGACTGAAACACAGTGCTGTGGGAGAGTTCATACTTGTGCATAGTTTAATGGAAACATCATATAATATTTCATAAGATCTCCTGAAGAATAAAAATGAATCACCATTGAGATTATTAGAACAAATTTCCTTTCCTTGCATCAGGTGGGAAATTTCTTATGGTACTTGTTCCCGTAATAGTTGCTAGTCCATGATTCTTTCAATTTATAATTCCAGTTTATTGTTTAAGTAGTCTAGAATGTCAAGGATATATTTCTATCAAAGTTGATATAAAATTGTTTCTATAGAAATGAGTTACTGTAAATAGGCCTTCCTACAATGCCAATACTTATTTTGAATGTCATAATAATCACATTTCTAGCAATTACTTTGCTTAACATTGTGGGTCAATTTAGAGCTTCATTTATATATTTCTTTTACATATCTTATTTATATCACAACCTATATCCAAGCACAAAAAGTCTTATTTTAAGGGCATGTAAAATGCTTGTGAAAGAGAGATAGAAAATTATTTAGCACTGCTTAACATTGAAATTTATAAATATATATTATTTCTCAATTGCCACAAGAATTTCAGTTTCCAGGCAGCCTAGATAATATTATCCCCATCTTACAAAAGTAGAAAGAGATTCAGAAAAATTAAATACGTACCCAAGGTCACATGGTAATAATTGATGGAGCTGAGATTCAAACTGAAATGATTTTAGTTTTTGCTCTGTGTTGTTTTGTTTTGAAGTTTAAACATTTTTCACTTCAGACATATTTAACTAAAAGAAAAAGCATCAATCATTGGTATTAGGATTGGAACAGATAGTACTGTATACTTAAAAATCCATTGCAGGATACACCTTCTAGGGGGAAAAAACACAGTGCAAACTGAAGAAGAAAAAAAGAAAATCTGCCCCTTCCTTTTCTTTCCGGCTGTCAGCGATGTATGAGTAGTTTTGCAAGACTTGTTTCACTTTGTTTTTACTTTTTTTTTTTTTTGGACAAGGCTGAGCCAATTACTAACTTCTGGTTGCTGGGTGTGGTCTCCTTTCACATTCTATAAAATCAGAAGCCCAGGGCTTCAGTTCTAGTGTGAAACTTTCAGAGAAGAATCTCTCTTTAGTTCTTTGGAAGAGGTGGTAAAAAAGGTAGGTCTTGGTTTTCCTTTTTGTTCGTTTTGGTTGTTTTGAAAACTTCCCATTAAGATGTTACATTACTGCTTCCATAGGATTTTTCGCTAGTAGTGTTTATGTTTTGATAAACCTGTTTTGATAAATCTTTCTGTAAAATTACATTGTATATTTATAGTTTGGGAATCATAAATTGTAGTGTTTTGCTTTATGTAATTAAGAAATACAATTTTAAAAATATTAAGTTTGCTTAATACTGGCTTGTTGTACTGTTTGTTGGTGAGTTACCATGGAAAAGAAGGAAAGAATGTGTTTTCCTCTTACAAATTGTGAGTTTCAAGGAGCTGTGTGTTACATGGAAATCATGATCTAGGGGGCTGCATGTTGGGAGGGAGCCAGGCCAGGGTGGGTTTCAGGGAAGTGTTTCCAAATAGCATGGTTGACATAATTCATTTTCTTTTGTAAGGAAAACTAAGAAGATTCAAACCTCATAGAGGTACCATGCCTTTTGTAATTAACATTCGGAAATTAATGTTATTTTTACTCACACTATGTAAATAAGAGACTCTGCTTATTAATCTTTTCATTTAAAGAGGGTGTGGACACCTCCTTTTTCCTGTAGTCTCTGTGTCACAGGCAGGCTTTTCAAGTGCTGATCTGAAAACCTATGGGACAGGAAACATCTTCAGAGGGTGGTAGATAGTCATCCCTTGGGAATGCTAGATGAGTCATCTAAAAGTTATTCTACTTAAAAGCATCTTGATTGTTGAATGAGCTAATGGCCATTCCACTCCTTACAAAAGTGCGAAGCAAATTTAAAGTAGAGATTTTACTGGTGTTGGATATTTGCAAAAAAGCAAAAGATTTTGAATCATAACCCTATATTCATTAGAACTGTTCCTTCAAGATCTTTTCTCGTAGCCTATTTTGAATGTTAAATTAAATGCCCTGATACCAACTTTTGAATACTAGCTAATTAGGAAAGGTGTGTTTTTTTCTTGCTTTGTTTATGTCTGAAATTATGCATGAACTTTGAAAAAGTCATATTCCCCTCTGTCTGCATGAATGTATTTCGGTGCTGGATGACAAGACACATGGCAAAATGATTCAAATGTGGTGAAATGCTGGTTTCCTAATTCTGAAAGGGCCTCTTCCCCCACAGTCTGATGCCACCCTAGCCCTGGGCGGTCACCACTGCTGGCAGCTACCCAACATTTGACTGATGTTGTCAATATCGTCCGCTAGAGCTTCATGCTTATTAAGTACTTTTTAAATCAGAAGATCTGCAAAGGCTGATTTCTGTATATGATGTTAGCTTGCTGAGCTGGTTGTTCATAATCCTCTCTAGACCCATTAACTTATGACTTATTTTAAAAATCAGAGCACAAGTAATGGACCTATTATTTTCCACTCATAAGTCAAAAGCTGTTTTTGGACTAAATGAGTTCTCTTTTTTTAATATGGGAGAGATTTTTATCAGAAAGATCAGAACAGGTACAATTTATATCTTCATGATGCTAATTTTCTCCACTTTCATCCACTTGAGGTGAAATGTAAGTTAGGCACTTCAGAGCTAACATGCATTTTCAATACTACTTATTCCTACACTCTTATGTCTACAAATGAAGATCCCCTAGAGAAGATAAATGTTTTCTTGAGGTCATACAATCAGTTAAAAAGAATTGAAATAAGACTAATTTTTATGTCCTATAGTTATAGGTAGAAACATTGATTAAATTAGCATAGATTTGTTTCTTAGCACTCATACACTATTTACTCATTCAATAATGCTTATTAACATACTGAATACCAGGCATTTTGCCAGGGTTTGGATGTACAGGATGAATAGTAGATCAGCATTGCCTTCATGGACTGCTGCTGTAAATGTTGATACATAAATAGAAAGCCATAATACAGAATAGTAGGGGCTGGTGTAAGGCTAAAGGCAGGATGTTTGGGAGAGCCCAGAAGGTCAGATGATTCAGTGCTGAGCTAATGAAGGCTTTCTGAAGGTGTAATGAGGTGTGTGCTGACTCCTCACTTAGAAGCAATGCTTAGACAAAGGGCAGCAGGGGTGGAGGAGAAAACATCATTCCAGGCAAAGGGAACACCCTGTCCAAATGCCTAGAAGCAAAACATTTATGAGACTACTTTTCATAAAGTGGTTCTTCACAAGCCATGCCATTGTACAGTCTAACTGACTTCTCTCCCACGGGTAGGTGTGAAGAGGTCTTGTGAAATATATATTTGAGGAAAAAAAACTGTGCATAAGGCAAAGCATTGAAATATAAACTCTCTCAGGCTGCGGTGAAACCTGCCACTGTCCCTGTGGGTTAGCTGTTCATGCATTTGATTTATTAGGAATAACTTTGATCTTGTCACTGTTCTTTTTGCTCACTAGTTTAAAAGAATGTACAATATCTTGGAGTCAGAAGGTTTGAATTTATTGATGCTTACGGCTGTTACCTAGAAAACTGCCTGAAAAGGACACTTTTCTCAGGTAGAAAACTGCAGTAATGACATTGTCCTACGTGAGGAGGAATCGCTGTTGCTGTCTCTGTAGAACTGTGATCCTGAGTGTGTCATCATGCAGATGTGATAGGCCACAAAACTCTGCTTCCTCTGTCACTAATTCTGGAAGTAGCCTTTCTTGAGGTTAGCAGAGATGGAAATAGAGATTAAAAAAATAAACTTTTCTTTTATAATAGTTTCAAACCTTCAGAAAAGTTTCAAGAATATTGCAGAGAATTACCACATACGTTACACCCATATACCCCAACCATTAACATTTCACCACATTTGCTGTGTTATAATTCTTCCCCTTCCTCCTTCTACCCTCTCTATATAGTTATTTTTGCTGTAACATTTGAGAGGATACTGCAGATACAATGCCCCTTATATCTCTAAATACTTTTGCCTGTACCAATTAAAAAATACAGATACAACCATAGTGCAATTTTTTAAAAAAATCAGTAAATTAACTTTAATGCAACAATCCTAGTGTTCTCAAATTGTCCAGTTGGTGCTATTGCTAAAGTACCATTTCTGGAATACCTTTTTCTTACATTTAGTAAACATGGACCATGGATCCGTCTCTAATACCTTGGACATACTTTTTGTGCATACTTACCTTATTGAATTCCTTGCTCAATGAGATGAAGAGAGCTTTCTGAAGACCCTTGAGTATACAAAAAATGCTAATCTCTAGAAAGCTACACATTTATCCATGGATAAATGAGATTTGTAGGCAGTGGATTGACAGAAGAACTCTGGAATATTGTTAATATCCACATCGGTCAGCCTATGTGTACATGGCCAACTGCATCTTCAAATGAGACAATGTTAAGGATTGAGATAAACTTGGTTTCAGAACTCATTAGCAGCCAGATTAAATATATATTGAGCCAAGGTAAGTTACTGACATAAATTCTTAATACTTAGTATAAGTTCTAAACATTGAAACCCAAAAAAAAGACAGAAAAAAAGGAAATCTTTTGTGAACTCATAAGGTTATTTAAATTATTTTTTGACTGTACAAGCCTATTTTCTGGACCAGATCATTCTTTGAATAACAGCAATAGCTGACATTTGTAAAATATGTGGCAGTCTATAAAACACTTATTCGTGCATTATTTATTTACAGTTAAGCAAGTGTTACCTTCAAATGATTGAATGGGTTTTATCAAGTACAAAATGCTAGTTTTCATGCAGAGGGTAGATATTTTAACAGACAGAATGTTTTGGCAATAGTTTTTGGCCAAAATATTTTGCTTTGGAATGTATGAGGTGTGTTGCAACTGCTATGAATTTCTGTTAAAACATGAAGTTGACTTTAATTAGGGGTACCTGACAATTCCTAAAATTCCTTCAGAGCAGTTTTTGACATCTTGCAAAAACTCTTGTTTCTTTAAGCTTTGCTAAGAGCTAGTGGACCTAATTTGGCTTAGTTGAGATTCCATTTTCCTCTAATTGCTTTCCTGAGATGCATTCTATTCAGGCTGTGTTTCTTTTCCAGGCCATCCAGACTAGGAGGAACTCAGGATATAAAGCTGTCTCCTCTGGGGACCCTGTTATGTCAAATAAATTATTCAATCCCTCTATTTTTTCATTTTGTGTTATATAGTTAATAGAGTGATAACATTTTTCCTAGACTTTCTCAAGTTTGTTTTTTAGGAAAGTGATGCTTTACGTAAGCACTTTTTTTTTTAGAAGTGACAAAAATGAGTGAAGTACGGGGAAGTTTTCATAAAATTCATTTGAAGTTGTGAGCCTCATTTTTGAAATTATATTTGACAATATCCTTAATCGTTTATCTTTTTTGAAGTTTTTATTTTCTAATTGAAAGAAGTGAAAATATTTGAACACATTTGTATAACTGGAAAAGTACTGTTTTTGAGGATTCATGAGTGATCACATCACCCATTTTGAGAATTCTGCTTTATGAAAGGCATGGATGAGATGATAAAAATGGAAATTTCAGATACTTGAAACTTTGCCAAAATTGCTAGACATTTTGGAAGTCCCAATTAAGCAATAGGAAAATTAAATTCTCTGCACGCCAGTGGCAATTGCAACTGATTATGTCTGTAATGGGAATTAAAACCTTGTGCAAAATTGTACATCATGACTTCACCTTAGGAAACAACTTTAAATTTATTAATTGCTGGGGTGGGAAGAAATTAAATAACTGCACAATATATTGGTTCTTTTCACCAATGACAGAATAGTAATTTGGGCAATCTGCATAATAATTAAGTGGAGATAGTGTCTGCTTTGGATAGAATTTCCCTCCTGTATTTAATCTCATTACCTGGAACCGCAGTTATTTTTCAGCAGGTGTGGATTGAAATACTTTGCCTGAACATGCTGTTAAGAAATCAGGTTACGGGCTTCACTTCTCATGAGTCATTTAGCTTTACGTCAGGAATTTAAAATGGGCTAGATTATCCTTGCAATCTCCCTCACATGAATTCATGAGATAGTCTCCAGAGGGATAAACAAGAGGATCTGGAGAGATATCAGCATAGACCTTGAGCATAGGCTGCTAAAAACACATCGCTAGACAGAAAGGATCATTGGTGGCTTCTTTTGTGCATAGCACACTTTTAGGTTTCCCAAAATATACATGGTTGATTACATAAAAACACTGCAGAACTATGGTAGCAATTCAAGAATTTCCTTCAACATAGAGTTTACCAAAAGAGGCCAGCCATGTTGTAATTTCACCTTAATGCTTTGCATTAGAGCAAAGCACCTAATATAAAATAATCCACTTCCCAGTTTTTTGTGTTGGGTAGAAAAACATGCAGGCCTGATATTTTGAACAACTCAGGAGGAAATGAAAGCATTCCAAGTGCTGAAATAACTTTGTACCAAGGAATGGAAAAAGATACTGACTTGTTTGGGGGAGAAGAAACAGCACCTGAATATCTTTTTATGAATACAATTTTAAGTTTAAATCAACTCCTGCAGATTGCCACAGATTATTTTACCTTATAAAAGTAAATATTATGTTCTTTTTGGTCAGGATATTGTAGGTCCTACACAGATTCTCTAATGGTCTTACTAAATATCACTAATCTTCCATGTTGCCCATCTCTTGGCCATTCTCTGTGAGAGAGGATGTGTAATCTTCTTGACATACAAATGGAATCATATTGCTTTCTTTTAAAAAAATCTATTAATGGTCCCCCAAAGCTTTAGTTAAGAATATATTTAAGCTTTGTTGGAGCTTCTGTCAACACTTCTTGTTCCAGTAAACTTTCAGCTTTCCAAATACGACAAGAGTCTCTTTGTTTTGTTTTCTTTAACTTTTCAAGAGAGACTCAGAGCGGCCACCACCTCCTCAAAAAAACTTCCTTAGCTTTTGTGTTTTCCCACAAGAGCACACATGAACTTCAAGTTCACTAAGGCAAGGGATGATGTTTTGATGTTTTTTGTACCCCCAGTGCTTGGAATATGGTAAATGGCCTATACATTTAGAACAGTGAAGTGAATTACTAGCTCCTCTCTTCAGCCTACATGCTTGTTTGCAGTAGTCATCTGATCCCTAAAAGTTAGGACTGAGTATGTCAAGAAAGAGCCACATTTCTGAGTGGAGGCTATAGGTTTCTGTTCAAGGGTAAACATCCTTTCTAAAAACTTATATCTAGTATTTTATTATGCTTTTAAGAGTAATATACTGGAGAGTAAAGTCCAAGCTACTCTATGTCTTGTGTACGTAAAGGAATGGAATGGTGCATGTGTGTGGTGGATTTGTGGATTGTAAAAGCATCTATCTATTTCCTTTTTAGAAACTTCTTTAAAATGTCAATGGTATCAGAATTCCTCAAGCAGGCCTGGTTTATTGAAAATGAAGAGCAGGAATACATCGTAAGTCAAGTGATAATAAAATAACTTAGTTAAATATTAAAAGAGAAGTTAATAGGAGGGAATGGACATTAATTTTTCCCTCTCTCATCCACAGAAAACTGTGAAAGGATCCAAAGGTGGTCCTGGGTCAGCAGTGAGCCCGTATCCCAGCTTCAACCCCTCCTCAGATGTTGCTGCCTTGCATAAAGCAATAACAGTTAAAGGTAATTATGTCCTCCACAAACTCCCTTCCTGCACGTTTCAGAATGGTTGTTTGATTGGCTGTTGAAATGCGTGTGCAGTAGAAGAAGTCTGTTGTGTTTTGAAGATAAAAAGACTTCTTTATCAATCAAAGCTATATATCCTTTCTTATCACTTAAATTTTTTGGTTGAATCTGTAGAATCTGTGCTGCTACATAGTGTATTTCTGGCATAAACTCAACACTGAAACCAACACCTCTGCTCACATTTAGGGTTTGAGCTAAGATCAAACACTGTAACACTGAGGTCCAGAGACAGTTTCCTCTTCCTTGTTCATTCAAATAAGTACAGTGTCATCTCAAGCGCTCTTTCCTTTGATATGTAGTGTTGCATCTATGTAATTCATATTTCTTGATTTGTTAAGAACTTCATTTGAAACACCTTGATAATGAGTCATTTAATGTCAGTTATAGATGAAGAACAAAACTGATTTTTAAACAGCAAGCTGCTGCCCTGGCTGGGTAGCTCAGTTGATTAGAGCATCATCCTGATACACCAAGGTTGTGGGTTCGATCTCCAATCAGGGCACATAGAAGAAGAAACCAATGAATGCATAAGTTAGCGGAACAACGAAAATGAATCTCTCTCTCTCTCTTTCTCTCTTCCTTTCTCTCTCTTCAACCAATAAATGAAATAAATGAAATAAAATGCAAGCCACCCTTTATTTCCAGGTGTGGATGAAGCAAGCATCATTGACATTCTAACTAAGAGAAACAATGCACAGCGTCAACAGATCAAAGCAGCTTACCTCCAGGAAAAAGGAAAGGTAGGTTGGACTGGTAAATTTAGATATTTAATTTCAGTTGCATTTGTATTGAACATGGATTCTGAATCATGGTCACTTAGTTCTTTCAGTTTCTGACACTGTTTCCCTATTACAACTAAGACTGGGATTGCAGTATTTATCTACTTGATTGCAATCAAATGAGTTCTGGCAAATTTACTGATTTCATACATTGGTCCTATTAGTTTAAGTTCTTTGTAGATGTGGAGTTCACTGCTAAGGTGTCTTCAATTTCAACATGACAAACATCAAGATTACTATTGGCAATAAAGAATATGTTCTGATTGAAATGTGTCTTCTGCTAAAATTTAAACTGAGTGATTTAATGCCTAAATGTAAAGTTTATACGTATAATTCTACAGTCTACATAAGAAATGTCAAAACCTGTAGGGAATTTTTATGAGTTCATTTGAGCCAAACTAACAACAATTGCCAAGAAGCAATATCTCTACAGTTTTGCAGCTTACTTTATACATTAGAATCAAACAAGGAGGTATAAGGAGGGTTACGTAAAATTCATTTGTAAAGGGGCAGGAGAAAGCAAAACAGGAAAAACTCTAGGATTGGATAAAAAGTAAAATGAAGAGATACATACTTCTTTATCATTGTGGGGTACAGGATAGTTAATAATTCACATTTACAGCACATAGAGATGTCATGCTGGGAAACGAGATAACACTAGGGGTTCTATGGTCTAGTGCTCTGTGCTGGGAGGGTGTGCCCTGAGGAGTATGAAAAAGCAGGTCACTCTGACATTTCAAAGTTATGTTATCTCAGCTGCAAAAATACATCATACAGGCTCACTCTAGGTCAAGACTGACCTTTGTCAAGGAAGCTACAAGCCTAGGACCTGACTACCTACCCTGATCTGCTTTTAGTTAGGAATTTTTATGTTCAGACAATCCTGTATGTTTACTTTCTGCCTCTGAGTTTGGAGGGCCCTCCATGCAGGCAGGCCTCCCCTGAGCTGGTCAGATTTAGTGTGTGGCCCCTCTTTTGTCCACACTACTTTAAAAGTAAGCCTTATTTTTTTCATACCAAATATGGGTATTAGTTTTTAAGGAATGCAATTGGAAAAACCATATGTCAGTGTCTGATTAGAGTGCTATTTGAGCAGTGCAAACCTCAAAGTTTAGAAAAATTGTTAATAAATTATGTATTTTTTAAGTATTCTTACTACTGTTTTTATTAATACATAACCCTATGCTTTCAGTTTTGTGGTTTCTTCTTATAAAAGGTTGAAAACCCTGTTCTTTAAGAAGTTATCAATGTATTCTGTCGAATACCATTCTATTTACCCTAAAAGATTAAGATAACACTAACTGGTACCTTTTGTATGCAAAAAGAGCAGCTCTAAAGACGGTTGGGTTTAGGATTCAGCAATAAGATTCCCTAAAGGTCAGGTAACTAATACTGTGTAACCTAGCATGTTACTTATTATAAACCCTCATTCTAATTTCTTTTTCGTAGCCATTGGAAGACGCTCTAAAGAAAGCCCTTACGGGCCACCTCGAGGAGGTTGCTTTGGCTTTGTTAAAAACTCCAGCCCAGTTTGATGCTGATGAACTCCGTGCTGCCATGAAGGTAAATCACCTGATTTAAGCAAAACTATTTTTCTGAAAAGAATGTGTATGTTAAGTCACCTTATGTTGCCTATAGTATCCACAACATCTAGTATAGGACTTGTCAATTAATGGGAATAATATGCATAAATTAGTTAATTAGTGAATGTTGGTGTTAATAGCTGTGTTATTTCCACTTTCCTCAACATGTCACTATATCAGTTATATATCTCACTTTTTATATCTTTGTTCATAATATTGGCTTTAAACCCATTTTGTTCCCAGAGCAATATACTAGATAGAGCTAAGTGTAATTACCAAATATTATGGGAAATTTACTACATGCCAGATTAAAACAAATTTTGGGACACAGAAACTAGTTGACACTCTCAAATGAGTATTTTTCTACATTTCTTCTTCTCTTTCAACTCAGGGTCTTGGAACTGATGAAGACACTCTGAATGAAATTTTGGCCTCAAGAACTAACAGAGAAATCAGAGAAATTAACAGAGTCTATAGAGAAGGTGAGTTTTAACGTCCAACAGTCCGAGTGCCTTAGTTGACAAAGGAAATCTGATATGCTCTTCTTAAAATTGAATGTAGGTTTAATTATGGGGGCTTTGGGAATTCTACATATTAAAATATTTCTTCAGTGTTTGGCACTGTAATCACACACTGTTACTGGATAGTATTCAAGTTGCTAGGGTGCTGATAAAGGAGGCAAGTTTGCACTTTAATAAGAAATGTCCCTCTAAGACCAATGGCCATATATTATTGTAATGGAAAATTCAAAACATTGAATTAAAAGAATTTTCTAAAACTATTTTCTATTATACTAAGATTTATTTCATTGAAATATTCTGTTGTGTTTTATTTTGAAAAGATAACAAAACATAAAATCTCCAACAAAACAAAACAAAACACCTCTCCATTTGTCCTTGAAAAGGTAAAGCACTAGGTGTTTATAATCCTGTGACGGAAACTTTGACATTATGAAATTTGCCATTATGAACATAAATGACTCACTTAGTCTTTATCTCTAGTTGGATCCACAGAGATGAAAGACCAGCCATGGCTCATTTTCTCTATTCAGTGAAACATCTCATTTAAGTGATATGCTCCACACTGTAAAGAGGAGCTGCAAGTGGGTACTGAGCAGTGCTGGGTCTTTTACCATGTTCCTTTTTTAGTTTCCCAAGCCAATATGTGGCACCGCAGGGGTTCTTCCTGCTTGATTTTCATCCCAAGCACAGAGAATACAACAGCCCTTGCACATTGTTTTCAGAGCAATTTAATAAAAGAATCAGAATAAGGAAGCTATCACCCTTATTTTCTGTATTTAACTCATTACCAATATTTATCTTAGATCTGTTTATGAGTGATAATAATCAAGAGGAGAATTATTTGTAGTTTTTTGTTCAATAAAACATAGCTTACAAAGGTAAATATCCATTTTCCCCATTATACCCAAGATATAGTCCAATGATAGCTTATTAATTTGCCCCATCTTCTAGTTAATTATAAATTCAGTTAATTTTTTCCTAACATAGCATTATTTTGCATAGTTAAGATGTTTACATAAATAAAAATTTTAAATCTATATATATAGAGTATATATACACACAATTAAACTATATTACATATATTTATGATTTTTAAAGTAAGTAAATAATCTGTGTTTAAGCAAGTAGCTCTGGTTTATCCTCTTAAATAAGTTTTTTATTCATCACATTGTTTAAATTCTGGCACGTTTATTTCAGAATTAATTATTTAATACTTATGCTATTCATATTGTTCATATTAGCAAAAGTTCTATGACTGTAGGATTTTATTCACAGTATTATCTAAATTTCTTTTACTGCCCTAGGGGATATAAATTTGATGATCCAAAGTTTTACTTGTTTCAATACCTCTATTTTTATTTTAAAAAGAAAATATTTTGAAATGCATTTTGTAAGTCATTGAACATTTAGCATTGCAAACTTTAAGTCAATACCTATAGAGATGTCAGATACTATAATTATCACCATTATTTATCATTCATTTACTGCAAAATATACTTCTCTTATTTTTCAGAATTGAAGAGAGATCTGGCTAAAGACATCACCTCGGACACCTCTGGAGATTATCAGAAGGCTCTGCTTTCTCTTGTTAAGGTATAACTCAGATTGTTCAGGAAACGCCTCTTTTATGAAGAGTTAGATTTTTGACTTCATCTCATTCTAGAAATGAGCAATTGACTCTTCCTCAAATAATATTATTTATTCTATTTTAAAGAAATTAGTCAATTACGTGGTTACATGCTAGAAAACAACTTAACGGGAGCATGGTTTTTTTTTTTTTTTTCAGGGTGACCGAGCTGAGGAGCTTGGCATAACTGAGGACCTGGCTGATTCAGACGCCAGGGTAAGCAATCTTCCTTGGGTCACCTCACTACCTCACACTGTCCTGCCTTCGGTGAGGTTACCATTGGATGACCTCCACATGAAAGCAAGTCTAAGATGCTTCTAGAGGCCAAGGGCATCTAATGTTTGTTCTCTGAATGATGTGCACTATTCTGTACTTGAACAGTCCAAGAAAAAAAATGTGGTCTTGATGTTTTCAGTAGATCTCATTATTCATTAAGTTGAGAGGATTAAAAGAGACCAATGAGAATTTGATTCAAATCACCAAGAACTGTTATGTTGAGAAAACTCTGATGACTTATTTTACCAGGTATAAGAAAGGGAAATATTTTTTTTGTTAAGTAGAAAGAGTAAGTACATCTAATATTCTTTTGACAGTGAACACTGGAATGGTTTATAGATAGAAGTTTGTGTTGTAAAAATATTATAAAGATATTTAATTATAAAACAATTATTGTGACATTTATATACTTTCAAGTTTATAAAACAGTTATTGTGACATTTATATACTTTCAAGTATATTTCTTATATAGGTTCAGTGAGTTGCTGGTTATTAATACACTGATCTACTGGCAACATTAGAAAAATTGTGCCATTTTAAGGCCAGGAATTTCTGTTAAAAAAAAAAAAAAAGACTTATTTGCATATGCCTTCCTCTCGAAATAGCATTCTCTCTATAAATTCATCACAGTGAGTCAGTAAGAATAGAAGCTTATTTTTCCACCTTCACTCCCTTCCCTGTAACAGTACATTATCTACATTATCTTGCCATAAAATAGACATTCATTAAATTTTTGCTGAATAAACACATATATATTGGATCAGTTTGCCTGAAAAGTCTAAAATAACTTCTTATGTCCATTGGAAGTTTGACCATTTTAATAGAAATTGAGCAAGCATCCAAAAAAGTTAATATTTGAATAATTCCCCATAATAAAAAAATTTATTCTTATTTGCTTGTGACATTTCTGAATTTGCTTTCCATTTTAAGACTCTCAGGGCCCTGAGATGTATATTTATGGCGGCTACATGGATTAGTGTGGCTCAAGAGGATGATGGTAATTAAGATTTCAAAGTTAACAGAGCAGTTTGAGACAATAAGGTGGGGATTATCTTTTTCAATTACAAAAGAGGAAAATCTCTACTTTAATAAGGTTAAATTATTTATCCAAGATTACAGAATTATTAAGCTGCAGAGTCAAAATTTAAATCTAAAAATTCTCACATCAAAATCCAAGATCCTTGTTATGGTTGAATTATTGCTTTATTAATACTATTTGCTGATAATTACTTCGAACAATTAGAAGTAAAAGAATATCCGCCCTGGCTGCTCTGGCTCAGTGGACTGAGCATCGGCCTGCGAGCCAAGTGTCACTGGTTCGTTTCCCAGTCAGGTCACATGACTAGGTTGCACGTCAGGTCCCCAGTTGTGGGTGCAAGTGAGAGGCAACCACACAGTGATGTTTCTCTCCTTCTCTTTCTCCTTCCCCCTCTCTAAAAATAAATAAATAAATAAACAAACAAATACTTAAATTAAAAAAAAAAAAAAACTATCCTCAGGTCAGGTAGGAAAAAAAAAAAGTAAAAGAAGATCAGAGAGGTCCTTGGAGTTGTCTTAATATAGAATATAGTCTTAAAGCAATTAAACTCATCAAACATTTCTTCTTCAAAGATATATTCAGTCCCTAATGTTTACAAAGCACCTTGAGTGATACTATGGAAGGTACTTGACAAACAAAATAAGGTCCCTATCCTTAAGGAACTTCCAGTCATAGCATTGTCTACTCTGATCCTTTTGGGTACAGAGCAGCTGCCTAGAAAGTCTTTGAAGAAATCTAATGTTCTTGTGCAGGTATCAAGTCAGCAGATAACCAAGTGTTTATTTTTGTGTTTCTTGACAGGCATTATATGAAGCAGGAGAAAGGAGAAAAGGGACAGATGTGAACGTCTTCAACACCATTCTTACCACCAGAAGCTATCCCCATCTTCGCCGAGGTAAGAAGAAAAAAACGTTTCCTGGAATCTGTTTATAGAAGATTAGAAGATGCAATTTTTTTTTTTTTTTTTTTTTGAGGACAGATAAGAGAAAGGAAAAGAGAACAATCTTGATCAACAGCATCACTCTTACGCCAGTGAACAGTGTATCGTGCTCCTGGCCCCTTGATGATCTCTGTGCATTCATTCAACCTTGTATAATGATCATTTTATAATATTTGAAAGGCCTTTTGTGACTTTGGCATTTAGAATATTATTTTCACTGTTTCTGTTCCCCCAAAATATTTGGAACATACATGACAAAATATACACATACAACAGAACAAATGAAATTACAATGAAGGAAAACAAAAAACTCAGGACTAAGTGAAAAACTGTATTTAGATGCTCCAGAAACAAACACCAAAAGGAGCTCTTGCTTTTGAGCACAAGGTTTAGCTCTGAGGTGGCCGGAAGTCATGGCAAACGGAAAGTCCTGATGATTATAAGATAAAGTTCATTATCTTATACTAGCACACTGATTTCTAATGTTAAAATTTAGATAAACTTACTACACAGAATTTTATATGAGGGTAGATCCATTTGTTATGGCACTTAGCTCTGATGCAGCAAGTTAAGTTATGATTGTCAATCACATGCCATTTCTAATAAATGTCAACACTTACAAAAATTTCCCCAAAATATACAAGAGCACCAAAATAGCCACATGAGTTACATTCCTAGGGGAAAAAATGTAGTATCTAAAATATACTTAGTTGAGTAATTAGCTTTAAAATATGTGTTCTGAAGTTCATTCATCCCAAGGAATTCTTTGAGTCAGTTGCCCTGATTTTACTGAAGTTTGCTAAAGAATAGGATGCTATCTGCATCTCTTAATTTCAATGTAATATTCAGTGTTTCAGAAGTACACCAAGTACAGCCAGCATGACATGAACAAAGTTCTGGAACTGGAGATGAAAGGTGATGTCGAGAAATGCTTCACAACAATCGGTATGTAGTCCTGGAAAGAGAATTTCCTATATGAAAATTGCTTCGTCATTGCTGTCCCATAATTTAAAAAATAAAATATAACAGGACAAAAATTAAAACAACTCAGATATAGTTTCTCTATGCTTCAGCCAGTGGCAACATGGAAGATAATGGCAATATAATATGTATACAATTACCTTAATAATAACAGATATCATTCTCTTTTTTAAAAAAGATAGGCAGGTGGGAAATACTTTCTAAGCCCCTACTTACGCCAAGTGCCACACCAGGTTGGACATAGCACAGAGGAAAGTCAGAATGGTCATTAAGAACCTGGGGTTTGGAATTAGATATAGATTGAAATCCTGGTCTGTCATTTGCCAACCGGATAATCTTAGGAAAGCCCAGAGAATTTGATTCAGTAGTTCTCTGGTAGCTTCTGACAATGTCTTTAAAAGAAAAAGATATTAAAGCTCTTATGTTATTCAGATGATCAGTTCGGGTTAGGAAACTGTGTTTTAAAGCAGTGCCTCTCAACATTAATGTGCACGTGAATCCCCTGGAAATTTTTGTTAAACGCAGATTCTGATTTTACTAGGTCTAGTGTGGGGCCTGGGATTCTGCATTTCTAACAAGCTCCCAGTTGATTCCAATTCTTTTGGTCCATGGACCACACTTTGAGTAGCTAACTTGAGAAACTTGCTAATTGACACTCCTGTTAGTGTTTTATTTGGCAGCTGCCTTTTATAGCCTGTGCTATTCCACTTAAAATGTTTTTTCTTACTGCAACATGAAAAATATATTATTTACCAATATGGCCTTTAACGCCAACTGATCTCCTTATTTCCAAGAAGAGCATACTCAGGATAGCATGAACTGCAGATGCTGCTGTTGTTTGTATTTAAGATAACAGGAGACAGGTGTTGGTGTGAGGGGAAAGAATATTCAAAACCACCATCTTATAAGCCAAATATTCCATACTGAGAAGGGGAGTGAGACACGGGTGGGAATAGGATCTTGCTAGCAAAACTCTGTATCTCCTATTTCTTTCATAAGCATCTTTCTTCCTTTGTGGTAAATATGTCAACTGAAATATGCCTCTCCTGCAGTGAAGTGTGCCACGAACAAACCAATGTTCTTTGCTGAGAAGCTTCATCAGGCCATGAAGGTAAGATTCTGCTTACACAATTTGTTTAGGGGCAAGATTATTGTTAGTGGAGAGAACACAAAACCTCAGATTGTTTGAAAATCACACATATTTTAATATTGAGTTGGCCAAAAGGTTCATTTGGGTTTTTTTTTTTTTTTCCCTGTAAGATAACTCTAGTAGCACTTAGTTGTCTTTAACATTGTTCAAAACCATTTTGTTAGATTGTACTGTGACAGCTGTTATATCAGCGCACATTAAAAAAATTTATCCAAATTGGTGAATTTTTGTGTAGCCATTTTAATATTGAAGATGGAAGAAAATAAGCAACATTTTCAGCATATTATGCTTTAGTGTTTCAAGAAAGGTAAAAATGCAAATGTAACACAAAAAGAGATTTGTGCAGTGTATGGAAAAGGTGCTGTGACTGACTGAATATGTCAAAAGTGGTTTTTGAAGTTTGGTGCTGGAGATTTCTCACTGAATTATGCTCCAGGTCAGGCAGACCAGCTGAAGTTGGTAGTGACCAAATCGAGACATTGAGAACAATCGACATTCTACCTCACAGGAGACAGTCGATATACTCAAAATATCCAAATCAATGAAGTTATTGGTGAAAATAAAAAATGTGTCTTTTATTTTATGGAAAAAAAATGGACTTTTTGGCCAACCTAATATTTTCCCATTATAAAGAATCACTGTTTCATTCAATACAAGAGGGTAATACACTTCCTTATTAGAATAAAATGGTTAGATTTGTTATATTCCTTTATACGTAAGATGGTAAGGTGAGCTTATAGGTAATTTGTGGGTTAATCATGATTTACATAAAACCTGAGTTAGCACAGGAAGGGTGATATAATTTCTCTTTTAATGTGTGATTTTAGTAACTTAGGTCTGCTAAGGTTGTGAGTTTTACAATCTCCCCCTTTCTCAGTTTAATTTGTTTTTTATTATTCTATCTTCCATGCCATGCATGAATATGCCATTCTGAGCTTTCAAAATGTTCTAAGGTTAGTGAAGTGGAAGGTGTTATTAAGATGTATTGATATATACTTTAGTCACCTGAACTTTATTCTCTAGCTTTCATCACATTACATAGGATGCCACCTCTATACTTGTTCTGTGAAAGTTATGAAGTTGTCTTTTTTCCCTTTAGCAACTCTAAAATAAGGAAGTGTTTATAGAGAGAGATATATAACCATTCAATTAACAGGAAAGAGTCTATATGAAATGAAAGGCATTGTGCTGTTATGTAGTAAGCAGTACAGTCTCTTAACCCACATCTGCTATTATTTAGAAGGCTACTTCGACAGGTAATGATGAATACCTATATTGTAGAAGAGTATAAGAGTGTCCAGCATCCCACACTTCGGACATTAGTGTATGTAGTCTTGTTCTCAGCTAAACTAAGACCTGGGAGTAAACAGGAATTTACCAGATGAGAACGGGTGGAAGAGATCGAGGAATAAAGTAAGATTGGTCCAGAGGAGGAGGTAGCATTACCCTTTCAAGATAATAAATACAAGGAAAGTGATGGTGCATAGCAGAAGAAGAGATTGTGGAATTAGGACATTGTAAACCCAGATAAAATGACTGGTATTTGTCCTAAAAGAAGATCCTTGAAGGATTTCAAATAGATGAGTGAGATTTGCAATTTAGACATTTCAATTTATTTGTAAATATTGAATAATTTAGAGAAAGAAAAGACTGGATGGTGGAAAGCCAATTAGGAGGTTTTAAAAGCTCTTAAAATACTGTCGATGTAGCAATTGGGTTCTTGTCATTTTTATTACCACCTGTGTAATGTGCATCTGTGTTTGTGTATGTATTTTCCATATAGAAATAGTTTATCTATAGAAACTATGGGTGAACAATCTTCACATTTAGACCTATATCCTGCTTTATTAAGAGTTTGATCCCACTGCTGGGAATATGCCCTAAAAATCCTGAAACACCAGTTCAAAAGAACCTATGCACCCCAATGTTCGTAGCAGCATTATTTACAATAGCAAGTGCTGGAAACAGCCTAAGTGCCCATCAGTAAATGAGTGGACCAAAAAACTGTGGTACATTTACACAATGGAATACTATGTAGCAGAGAGAAAGAAGGAACTCCTACGCTTTATGACAGCATGGATGGAAATGGAGAGTATTAGCTAAGTGAAATAAGTCAGTTGGCAAAAGACAAATACCATATGATCTCACTTATGAGTGGAACCTAATGAACAAAACAAACAAATGAACAAAATAGAACAGAGACATGGAAATAAGGAACAAACTGACATTCACCAGAGGGCATAATGGGGGAAAGAAGGAGAAGGGTCTAGTCAAGGAATAAGTATAAAGAACCCATAGACATGGACAATAGGGTATGGATTGACTGTAGGTGAGGCAGGGATGGGGACAGGGGAGAGCAATGGGGGAACAACTGAGACAGCTATAATTGAACAACAATAAAATTCTTAAAAAGAAAAAGAAAGAGTATGCTCTGAATATAAGAAACATTTAACCCTCATTTGTTTTGGACAGGGTGTGGGAACACGTCATAAGACATTGATCAGGATCATGGTTTCCCGTTCTGAAATCGACATGAATGATATCAAAGCATGCTATCAGAAGCTGTATGGTATCTCTCTCTGCCAAGCCATCCTGGTATGTTGTGATTTTCATAATTCTATACCCACAAATAATAATTCTTTTTGCAACTTCTTTAAAGAGAAAGACTGACTTACTACATCTGTCAATTTCATATGTAAAATTAATTTGTTATATTAAGATGTGTAGTTTATAAGTAAATTTAACTTTCACTAGTAAAATCTACTAGTGAGTTCTGTACTGAAAAAGTACTCAAATTATTCAGTAGTCATAGAAACATTTAGTTTCGCATACATAAATTTAGCAACTGAAATATTTTTAGTAGGGAGATATAATGATTTATTTTGCAATGAATATTGATCAGTGGGTTAGGAACTTATTATTCTAAGTATTTCCTCAATTTTGTCATATGTAAATGTATAACATGCATGTTTATGTGATCTTATTATAATGTTACCAAATAAAGATAAAGACAAGTCAGGGTTTTAGTTATTGAAAGATGGGCAACTATTTAAATTCAATTTGTTACTTATAATAAATAACTAAAATTTACTGAGAAACTCACAAGCTTATAACTTTCTCTGGTGAGTGATTCAGATAAAATGATCTGAAATGATGTTGTGTTATATTTACTCAACTCTGTGTGATATCCTATTCTTGGAAAATAATAGCTCTAATACACAACATAGTCAACTCAGAGAAATTTACAATCTGAATCCTGACAGGTGTTGCTTTTCTATAATAATCAATTAACAAATATCAGTTATCTGCCATATGAATTGTATTATTTAATTAAATAAATATCATTCTTATTAAAAATCCTAGATACTTGATGTACTGTGATGTATATTCTACAACTCTTGTCTACTAGTACAATGATTATATAATTAAAAAAAACTTTATATTGACTATGATTTCAGGTAACATTAAGTATCTCTATTTTTAATCAACAGGATGAAACCAAAGGAGATTATGAAAAAATCCTAGTGGCTCTCTGTGGAGGACAGTAAACATTCCTTTGACGATCTCAAGATTTTTGATCAGGAGATTTTTTAAATGATGTCTTTTTATGCCATATTATAGATTTAAATAGGAAAGTTTAAAGCAGGATTAGTCTAGCTAACTAGTTTCTGAAAACTATAGCTTAGAAATCATTTTTATATCACAACTCTATATAGTAGAGATAAGTTTTAAAAAAAATATATGTAACCTAAACTGTAAAACCCCATAAAAGGTTGTTCTGGTAACATTACCTGAGAAAGATGTGTATGTAACAGAAAATAAAATGATTTTACAGGACAATTAGTGTGTTACTGGTTCTTCTATTCTGATTTTCTTCTCTCTTTAATTCAGTGGTTTAATCTGATATCAGGTGACAGGAGCCCGAATTCTAAATTACAATCATTTAGTGAAATAAATATTACATATTCAATTAAAGAAAAGACAGAAAATAGATTCCTTCCATTCTATCATCTTGGTACAAATTTTTGAGAGTGTTTCTGTCTAATAATGGGTTTATTGCATTAGCATTGTAACAATTTGACATTTTGCTAAACTTTGTGAATCAGTATAAAGATAAAATGGCAAAAGCAATAAAAATTTTTCACTTAAAAAAAATGATGGTTGCATGTTTAGTTTTTTAAGAAAACGTCAAACTTTTCCAGAGTGGCTGTACCATTTTACTTTTTTCACAGTAAGTGTACAAGTGATCTAGGTTCTCCACAACTTTACTAGCATTTGTCATTGCTGCTATTTTGTATTTTGAGATTATTTTTTTATTGTTGAGTTTTGATAATTATTTATATATTCTAGATACTAGTACTTTGTCAAATATGTGGTTTTCAAAGTTTTCTCTCAGTATGTAGCATGTCTTTTTATCCTCTTAAAAGAGTCTTTCTCAGAGCCCATATATTAAATTTTAATGAGGTCCAAGTTTTCAATACTTTCTTTTGTTGATTGTGCTTTTAGTGTCATATCTACAGACTCCTTACCTAACCGCAGGTCCTGAAAATTTTCTCCTGTTTTTTTCTTTCCCCTAAAAATTTTACATTTAACTTGTAATCCATTTTCAACTAATTCTTTGTATAAAGTGTGAAGCTTAGGTCAAGGCTCTTTTGTTGTTGTTGTTTTTAGCTATCAGTGAGTGGCAAGTGACAATTAAGCTGCATCTGGTGGCAGCTTTAAGTCAGAGTTCGACACTTACTTCAGTCCACATGTGGCCCGCCCATTGTTTTATTTATCACTTCTGTTCACGCCTCTTTCCTGCCCTGCACACTTGTCTTGGTCACAGTTTTGGTAAGCCCACATGCTAACCGTAGCATGTGGTGAGTTGTATAATTATTTTATTATATATTACAATGTAATAATAATAGAAATAAAGTGCACAATAAATGCAATGTGCGTGAGTCATCCTGAAACCATAACCGCCCCATCCCTGCATCAGTGTGTAAATAATTGTCTTCCACAAAACTGGTCCCTGGTGCCAAAAAGGTTAGGGGCCACTGTCTTAATTAAAACTATCATTAAAACTTTCAGCTTGGTGTCCCAGATATATACATATTTTTTGCTATAACCTCATCCGATAATAATTTGCAAAGGTGCTAAACTACTTTTTTATCCAAAACTACTTGAGAGACTCCTGACTAAATTTCAAACACTAGAATAAATAAATGGATACACAATTGAATAGGAGAATAGTAATAAGTGATATAAAGAAAATTTTTTGGAAATAAAAATACATCGCTCTCCATTTTCTATGAAAAATTATTAGACTTCATTAAAACAAACAAACAAAAAGTTTGCTCTGTAAAAGATACTGTAAAGAGAATGAGAAAACAAGCCACAGACTGGGAGAAAGTCTGCAAGATAAATATTAAATAAAGGACTAATATCCAGCATATACAAAGAACACCCAAAATTTAACAATAAGAAAATAAACAACTTTGTTTAAAAAACGAGCAAACATCTGAACAGGCATCTCACCAAAGAACTTCAGATGGAAAATAAGCATATTAAAGGATATGCAACATCATATGTCATTAGGGAATTACAAATTAAAACAACAATGAGATACTAGTGCACACCTGTTAGAATGGCTGACATTTCATTAGGAGCAACAGGAACTCTCATTTATTACTCATAGGAATGTAAAGTGGCACAGCCATTTGGAGACAGCCTGGCAGTTTCTTAGAAAGTTCAAGTGTCATTGTACAATTCAGCAATTACATTGCTAACTATCTACTCAAGTGAGTTGAAAATTTAAATCCACACAAAACCTTGTACACAAAAGATTATATCACTTTTATTCATATCTAAAATTTGGAAGCAACCAAGATATCCCTAAGGAGGTGAATAGATAAACCTGTTGTACAGACACACAATGGAATATTTATTCACCAATAAAAAGAAAGGAGGTATCAAGACATGGAGGAATATGAAATTCATATTACTGAATGAAAGGAGCCAATTTAAAAAGGCTACGGGTTATACGATTTCAACTATGTAACATTCTGAAAATAGCAAAACTATGCAGACAGCAAAAAGGATGAGTAGTTGCCAGGAGTTGGAGGAGGGCGAATGGGATGCATAAGTGAAGCACAGGACATTTTTAGGATAATTAAATTATTTGGTAAATATTGTGGTGGTAGATATATGCATTATCATTTGTCAAACCTACAGAATTGTACAACTACAAAGAGAGGACCCTATATATTACAAATTTTAGTTAATGTAACAATATTGGTCATTACTTCTGCCACATTATTTTGGTTACAAGCAGGTCACAAGACTGCTCCGATTTAAGGGGAGTGTAATTATAGTTCACCCCTTTAAGGTCTTAGATAGTCTGGAAAAGAATAGAGATATTGTGATGGTCATTTTTGTAATTGATAATATGCTTTAGGTAGGATGATAGCATGTCATTACATTCCACGTAACATCATCTGCAGTATCTTTTATGGGATGTCTGTGCAAGTTCACAAATTATCATTGCTTTTCAAAAGTAAGCCATGGTTCTTTTAATTACTTTAATACAAGACATAAATAACTATCTTGGGAAATATTTTTGTGGCAGTGCTAAAAAGGCATGTTTAATTTATTGGCATACCTACATCATAGTTCAAAAGACCACACTGAGTAAATGAGAGCTGAGACTTAGGAATTTGTTCTTTGTGCAAGTTATGGAATATTGCTAGCAAAGAAGAGAAAGAAGAAAAAAACATTTGTGAATATTTGTTACAGGTTCATTATAATTGGGAGCAGAGTAGTACAGAGAGAGGGTAGTGACTTGGGAGCCAGAAAGAGCTGAGTTTTTATCAAGCTTCCACCACAGCTTCCAGCACTTTCTAAGTGACCCTGAACATTACAATTACCTTGTCTAAGCTATAGTTTTTCATCATACTAATATTGTTACTACTACAACTACCACCTGCTTTATACAGCTGCTATAAAGACTAGAAGTAATGGAGGTAAAGTGACACAATAGTTGCATAAGAAATTAGAAGGGCAGCTAAACATTAAATAACCTAAGAGAAGATTAAAAAAAAAATCAATGCTTCCAAATACTAAAATATTTGCTAACGGTAGGTTAATCAGTCAATATGAATAAAATTTTATTTCTTAATCCATTTCTTTTGCTCTAGATGACATAAATCTTGTGGTGATTAAACCTAGATTAAGCTAATTCTTAGCTCCAAACTGCAATGACTTTAAAAAAATTGAACGATATGAAAAAACAAAATCTTGCACTGGGGTTTGTGTAACTGCTTTAGGCTGAGCCAGAAATACAGGAAGACGCAGGGCTTTTAGTATCTTGAAACTCAAAATGCAGTCATGTGGAAATGAGCCTTTCCTTCACTTCAGCAGCAGAAACTTGGGGTATTGACACAGTAGCCAAAGTGACCCACCTTCCAAGTCCTTTCTTTGGCTTTGAAGTGTAAACAATGACTTTCTTGCAGTTATTACCAATGTTTACTCCATGGCTCTGAGAAAGACTCATTCGCAATTAGTCAGGCTGCTTGATTCAAAACCCAGCCCCACAGCTCACCCGCTGCGGGGCGCGGCCCTCTCACCTTCTCCTGCCTCCTCACCTTGCTCCGTATAGAGTGAGGATATTGAGGGCTGTGAGGGAAAGGAAAGTTTGTCACCCCAAAATATGTCTTTTTGGCAGTATTATTTTAAGTTAGTTTTTTTTAAGGGGAATAATAAAAAAAAAAAGACTGAGGAAGAACCTGTGATCTCTCCTCAAAGTGCCTAAAAGACCTTAGATAGAGGACCCACTTCAGGACTATGGTTTCATATGAACTGGGTCAGGCAGATGGGGAGGAACTTACTGGGGCTGATTGTTAGATGCCCCTCAGTGTCCCCTTGTTTCTGAGTGGCCCAGCAAAAATTTGTTTACAAATGCTTTTTTCTCATCCACCTGTGAATTGCCTACCTTCCCTTCGAAGTCCAGACCAGTACCCCTTTCTCCTTAGCTGAAAGTGGCATATAAGCCTAAATGCCCCATTTTCTTACAGAACTCCTGCATGTACACATGTAATTAAATTTGGTTATTTTTGTCCTGTTAATCTGTCTAATGTCAATTTGATTATCAGATTAGCCAGAAGAACTAAAAGTTTTGGAAAAGAGGTGAAATTTTCCTCTCTCCCCCAGTTGCAATAAAAACTAAATGAGACACTGAGCATCTAGCACATATAAAGAACTCCATAAATATTAATTAATAGTAGCTGTTGCTACTATGAGGAGCTTGCAAAGCATTTCTACCAAAGAAACCTTCCTGTGGTATGATAATGTGTTATCATATGTTCTATAATATCAGATACATCAGATCATTTCTAGTTATGGAAAGATAAATGGAATGAGATTTCTTGCATGTCATTAACTAAGTTATGGATTCTGTTCTTTAGATGCCTGTCTCACTGCAGATTATTAAATTCAACAGTGTCAGCCTTTGAAGTAGTGGAAAGTTTATTTATTGACTATCTTTTTCTGTGAATGTGGAACTACAAAGGTATCCAAAGTAAAGGTGGAAAAAGTACCTGTGAAAAGGAGCAGAGTAGAATGCAAAAAAAATAGATATGAGATAAAAGAAAAGAAATGAAAATGACTTGATTAATCTGCACATTAAGAATTTTATTGTCTGTGTGTGTTTATTTTAGGCCTGTTAAACAAACAAACAAAAGAATCTTTCATGGAAAGGTTTTCTAAAACAAACGGTTTATTGAGGCCTGGTTCTGGAGCATGAAATCTCAGCCCCCAGCAGCAGGATCTAGTGGAAAAGACAAATATGTCTCCTGTCCTGGAGTTGATGGACACTTTTATACATTATGTTTTGGGGAAGAAAGATGTAAGTTGTTTTGAAAGAATTTCTATTAGTGATAGGCAAGTGGTGGTGGGAAAAGGTGAAGCTGGGGCAGTTTTACGATAGGTGCACAATCGCTAAGTAAGAAAGGTTTACCACCTGTGATTGGTTACAGGCAACAGACCTGAAAGTTCCTGCATATGTGGGATGCTGTGGTGTCTGGCAGTCACTGCAGAAGTGGATTGAAAGCTTTAACATACATCCAGGAATATGAGTAGTTTATCAATAGTTGCCTCACAGCTACTAACTGGTTAAATACTCTTGTCTGTTTCTCTCACTCTCCTGCCCACTGTAAGTCGATTTAGGATGTCTCAGAATTTTTCTTTTCTCAGGCCCCACCAAGGAGGCCAGAGAAATTTAGTTGTAGGCCCAAGCTGAGTCATCAACCACATAACCCATGCAGAAACAAGACTGTTTTGTCTTGGCCAGTCTAATGGAAATAAATGTCTCCTGTCTTGCGCCTAACTGGAAACAATTATTGTCATTCCATTAGCATGAAGATTGTGTCCACTGGAATGTTTCTCTTGTCAGAATGCAAACCAACTGTAGATTTCAAATGTCTCAACTTTTATACTTCAAATATTTTATTCTGATTTACCTAGCATCTGTGTAGTTTCTTTCTAAATTTTTATGTTCAGATTTCTAGTTTAGTCTTTCTAAAGCTATTACCACAGTGGGGAAAAATCAAAGAAACACACAAAACTTCTATACATAGTCATATAGTAAACTAGCTACTATGTTAATTTTCAAATAGAGAAGAAAGAAACAAAAACCTTATTGGCTTTGTCTCTACTAAGAGTAAGAAAATAAAGTTACGTCATAACTTGAAGGAGTAGAGAAAATACAGCAAAGCATGGCTACATGGCAAAAAAAATAATAATAATAATAATAATAAAAGTGGGGTCCTGGTCTGAAAGCTATTGAAAATTTTAAGGTGGTCAGAGCAGACAGTTAAAGCTAACACAGGGCTTTTCTGAATGAGGGCCCTATTGCACCACACAGGTTGAACTTCCCCATGAAGCTGACCCGTAATGTAACTCTGTTACGTTGTCTAAAAATAATCCATTATTCTTCATAAGCTCTCATATTCAATTGAATGAGAGGAAAATTAAACTTTTAGTGCCATCTGGTGTGAATTTTAGTCTGATTTTAACAGTCTACTTTCAGATACTCCTTTATATGTCTAGAAACAAAAAGCTTCGTTTCTCAGTTTCTCGTTCACTTCTTCTCCTGGCTACAGTCTAAAAATTTTTGGAGTGTCTTAGGAGGAAGTGTGTCATTATAGAGGGAAGGACAAGTTTTTTGGCTCAGGGTCCCCTGGCCTCATTCCTATTGTTTGCTGGTTAACATCTCTTTTCTACCTGGGGGGAAGTTAACATTGGAGGTTAACTTGGGATTTGAGAGACTGGTTATTTTTAGATTTTAAACAAGATGACATTCAAAGTTTAAAAACTTGGGAAAAAGACCTTATTAAACAACAACAAAATAAGGAGGTTTACATTTGCTGCAAATTTAAGCAAAAACTCATGTGAAATTTATGACCTAGTCATGTATGATAGCTTTTTTTTTTTTTAAAGATTGTTCATTTTGATTTACAAGTAAATATTGATTTATATTTTGGGCAAGTTTTATGTCTTTTTCTGAATAAAAATATTCAAACAAAAAAACCTACTTATTTATAAAAACACAAGTTTTACATATTTAGAGGAATGCTGCAGTAAAATCATTTATGAAATAATTTTTTAAAAAGGTGAATACAGTTAGTTAGTTTATTGTTTCTCCTTGTTTCTCAGTGTTTTGAGGCATCCCATGAAAAGGTATATAAATGCATCCAACAGTGAGGCATTTATACCTCATGGGACTCATTATTGCTTATTTCTATTTATTTTAAATCATCTTTTTTGCTGGTTCTTTCCCATCTTTATGTTAACGTTTCATGAAATTTCCATCTAAAAAGACAAAACAAAAAGAAAAAATGTAAAACAAAATAAAAACAAAAACAAAAGTGGGCCCATTATATGCCCTGGCACCTGGTGCCATCATAAACATAAGCTACCAACTTCTAGTAAGTAATGGGTGAATCACCATGGGGGTTGTTCAGTGGAAAATGGCATCAAACAGAGCTGAGAGGAGGAGCAGCTGAACCACTGGGCTATCTGCTAAACCATCCTACTTGTGTTGTGATCCTTTCTTGGAGGCGAATATATGTCCATGTAGGGGTCATAGGTTCCCTGAATCTCTGTTCTTAGGGTACAAACAGTACTGTTTAGAGTGCAAAGGCTTCATAACAAAAAATGTTTTATCATCATTATTCACATTATGCAGAGAAGAAAAATGATAAATATGCATTATTTAAAGATAGCAAAGAATAGTATAACTTTCTTAAAATAAAATGCTGTTAAACAAGGAACTGTTAAAGTATGTTAAATTTCAAAAATGCCGTTAAATGTAGTGAGAATTATTATTCACTATTATAATATTGTTATATTTTTATATTAGTCATTTATTCCATAAAAATGAAGAAAATGCTAGAATGAAAAATGCTAAAGTACTAATAGAAAAAATTTCTCTACTTGTTGAGAAAGTATATATATATTTTTACAGAAGGCACAGAATTGGATTTTATGGTTTAGGCATGATTGTCATATTGTGTAAAAACCTCATAAGTTTCTCTCAAGGGCATTGTGGAGGGCATAGTAGTCATACAAAGGGGCATATCATTGCCCATTTATAATTTTTAACGGGTTAGCTTCAATATTTCCACTGTTTCCCCCTCAAGATAATCTGCTTTTAAAAACCAGTATGTTAGCATCTTTTTTCATATATGTATTGGCTATAGTATTTTTCAGTATAACTTCTATACTGATCTCAAATGTTCAAATTCATAATTTATTTCAAAATTATTATTAGTGGAAGTATTCTACCATTGGTTTTATCCAATTTTTGATCTTTACTGCCATCTAGTGACAAACTTTAAAAACTTCCTCTTGCACATATACAAAGAAATGTGTAAGAAAATGTCAATAACTAGAAAGAATGTTGTACTTCTTCTTAGGGTATGTAGTATAGCCCAGGAGACATAAGCTGTAGGCATAAAGAGTACGGGAAAACAGTTTTAAAAGAATATTTTAAAAATACCAACAATGAGGAAAACTATATGTTTACACTATATGTGGAATATAATGTGCTGTTTTAATGTAATATTATGCTTATTATTTTTATTTAAAATGAGGTATTAGAAAGCCAATTCATTCATTTTCCCTAATTTAGTTGTACATTGCTTGGTATTAAGAGTCTTAGAAATCACACAAAAAATTCTTGTCTTCTTATTGTCTATACTTCCCAAAAGAGTTCGCCTCAGTGATTAGTTCTGCTCCTTCAGTCCCATTTATTCCTCACTGCTCAGCTGAAATGATCCTGGCCAACCAGCAGTGATTTCATCAATAAACATAATATCCATTTTTAGTCTTTATTTTCTTGGGACCATTTGCATTATTTGACATATTCTTTTATGTTTTTCCATCCACCCATGATTTTAGTCCTCTGGTTCACTGTCCATTTCTCCTTTTCCATGAATTCCTCTTTCTTTGCTTACTCTTTGAGTGCTATTGGTTGTTACAGTCCATTCAGGCTACTATAACAAGATATCATAGACTGGATGGCTTATACACAACAGAAATTTCTTTCTCAGAGTTGTGGAGGCTGGAAAGTTCAGAGTTGTGCCTGGTGAGAATGCACTTCCTATAGACAGCTGATTTTCCACTGTAACCTCATATGACAGAAGGGGCAAGGGGCCTCTCTGGGCCCTCTTTTATAAGATCACTAAATCCCATTCATGAACACTCTGCTTTCGTGACATAGCATATCCCAAAGTCCCACTACTAATACCATTGCCTTGGGGATTAGGTTTCAACATGTGAATTTTGGGAGGATGCAAACTTCCAGTCCATAGCATTGGTATTACCCAAAGTGGCATAGTTGGCTCACTAATGGGCACATGTTAAGGTAATTCATATATATGTGTTTATCTTCTGTTCATATTCCGATGACCTTCAAATCTAACATGTATGCACAGATTTTCCAGAGCTCCAGTCTTGCATGTCTAGTGATCTGTTGAACACTTGGATATTCCTCAGAGAACTAAAGCTCACCATGTCTACACTTTCAATCTGAAAGTAAATTCTGGTCCTGCTGAAGCAGTGAATGGGTCAGTGTGAGACCCATGACATAAGGTATGGCAACCTCTTATGAGAATCATCCTGGTTGCACTGGTAACAAACGGTAATATACTGAGGGCACCAATTGCTGCCAGTAATAATCACTGGGGCAGGAAAAAAACAAATAACTACAACAAGAGGGTGTACGCAGCCCATACGGTGGGTGCACCTTGAGTACCCAGCTTGGGTAGTGGGGGAGGCTGTGCCCCTGGACCTTACAGGACACCTACTACATTAGGCCACTCTACCAAGCCTGGGAGGTGTATCAGTACCTAATACATAGAAACAAACACAGGGAGGCTGCCAACATGAGGAGACAAAGATACATGGCTCCAGTGAAAGAACAGAACAAAACTCCAAAAAAAAAAAAAAAAAAAAAAAAAAGCTAAAAAATTGGAGATAAACAATCTACTAAACTCAAAGTTCAAAACACTGGTGGTAAGGATGCTCAATGAATTTAGTGAGAATCTCAACAGCATAAAAAAAAAGATCCAGTCAGAAATGAACAACACACTAACTGAAATGAAGAACAATTTACCAGGGATTAACAGTAGGGTAGATGAAGCTGAGAATCAAATCCCTGAATTGGCATATGAGGAAGCAAAAAACATCCCATCAGAACAGCAGAAAGAAAACAGGATCAAAGAAAAAAAAAAATGAGGCTAATGTAAGGAGCTTTTGGGACAACTTCAAGCATTCCAACTTTTGCATAAGGGGGCTGCCAGAAGAAGAGAGAGAGCAAAAAATTGGAAACTTATTTGAAAAATAATGACCAAAAAAAGCTTCCCTAACTTGGTGAAGGAAATAGATATGCAAGTCCTGGAAGCACAGAGAGTCCAATCAAGATGAACCTAAGGAGGCCCACACCAACACATCATAATTAAAATGCCAAAGATTAAATATAAAGAGAGAATCCTAAAAGCAGCAAGAGAAAAGTAGTTACCTACAAAGGAGCTCCCATAAGACTGTCAGTTGATTCCACAAAAGAAAGTTTTCAGGCTAGAAGGGATTGGCAAGAAATATTCAAAGTAATTAAAAGCAAGAAACTATAACTAAGATTACTCTACCCAGCAAAACTATCATTTAGACTGGAAGGGCAGATAAAGAGCTTCCCTGGCAAGAAAGCTATAGGAGTTCATCATCACCAAGCCAGTATTACATGAAATGTTAAAGGGTCTTCTTTAAGAAGAAAAAGAATTATAATTAGAAGAAGAAGAAGAAGGAAATGGTGATAAATACTATTTATCAACCATTGAATCTAAGACACAAAATTAACAAAAAAAGCAGAACAGAAACAAAATCATATCAAAAGATACAGAGAATGTTTTTATGGTTACCAGATAAAAGGGGGTTAAGGTATGAGCAAAAAAGGTGAAGGGATTAAGAAGTATAAAATTGTAGTTACAGAATAGTCATGGGGATGTAACATACATCATAGAAAACTGAGTAACCAACGAATATACATGCATGATCCATGGACATTGACAACAGTGTGGGGAATGCCTGGAAGGGGGAGTTGTGTGGAGGGGAAGAAGGAAAGGAAAATTGGGACAGCTGTAATAGCACAAGCAATAAAATAAAATTAAAAAACAAACAACAAAAAAAACCCAGTAATGTTAATAGCAGAAACACTTTGGTGGCTATTAACATTATAAACTATCATTAAAATTAATAACTCCTTTAGAATTCAGTAATTTGAAAACAGAATTCTGGCAAAAACTCATCCTGGCCTTGGATAAATGATCTGTTTTAAATACTCTTTGCTTCCTGTCCTCGGTACTGTGCCAGCAGACGCTTGAATTTATTGCAGAGTGCCCGAGGCAATGTCACACTATAGAAGGAGCTTTTTCAATGTTTAAGGTCATTAGTATTAAACTGAGGGTATACAACTGATACAAATGAGAGGCAATGAAAAGAGAATCTTGAAAATAGAAATAATGTAAGAGAGAGAGAGAGAAAAAGCACCCATTAACAGCATATGAAAACAGGTATTATTAAACTACTTCTTTCAAGGGATCTTTAAAATCTATTTCCAAAGGCTAATTAAATTCTTTTTTTTTTTTTTTTTTTACAGTGAGAACTTTTATTCTTTTCCAGCTGTGCACAAAAAAAAAAAAAAAAAAAAAAAAAAAATTGGTCTATTCTTGAGGGAAAAATCCCAAAATAGACCTAGAAAATACCTTAAATCATTGTAAATACTTCCTTATGTATTTTTGTATTTGTATTGTTATTAAATTAAGAAAATGATATATCACCTTAATATTTTCTTCCACTTCATATTTTCAACATATATTATTTTATTTTAATTTAAAATAGTATCATTTAAGTCATTTTTCCTAATTTATTCTTGTGTTGTCTAAGAAAGTACCACTCCCTATGGATAAACCATTTGAAAATTTATATTTTTACTTCTTGTGGTGGCTTAACTCAGTAACTCTTATTACAAACCTATACATCCATTTCTTAATTTATTATTCTTAGAAAGTATCTATTAACATTTCTTATTAAAAATTGAATATGACCTTCTAATCAACCTCCATAGTCCAATGTAACCCTACAAAGGTGTTAATTATATCATTATTTTGTTAATTATATCAATTATTTTCTAATAATTACATTTGTACATTTAAGTGATAGATCAGTTTTGGAATGTGTTTAGCTCCAGATAAAAGACAACCTGATGAATTATGGCTTAAACAATCAAGGGTTTATTTCCTGCTTATAACAGGTCTAGAGGTGAATGGCTCTCGGCTTGGTCAGGGGCCAAATGGACAGCAACTCTGCAGTTTCCTCCCTCTCCTCTAGGCTGACATCTTCATTTACTGTACATCCCAAGGAGCTGGAGAACGGGGTGTTCACAAGATTACCTTCTTCTTTTGCATCATTATTTGGAATCATTCATTTTTTCAAAGAACCCTGGTTATTTTAAAGGAGGTTGATTTTAAGAACCGAGATCCTGTCAGTGGTGTGCATATATTCTGGAGTGTGATCGTTTTTAGGATTGCTCAGCACAGAGCTATGAAATAAATGTGTGTATATGCCCACATACTTGTATTTATTTCCGTACTCGTCTCTCTCTGATCTCTCTCAGTAAATCCTGACATTACAGCCCCAGGAAAGGAACATCCACAATTTTACATGAATCAATCTGCACTGTGACTTGATAGATCTAACTCTGGCATTGGGTTACTGGACTCAGTGCTTCTGGACAGACCAAATTTCTAAGGCACGTCAAGTGGAGGTTTGGATTCGACCAGTACAAGGCTCATGTGAGTGCTGCCACCTGGTGGGTCTCTGCTGCAAGCTCAGTGGCGATCTTCACTGTCCTTCCGGTTCTCTACCTGATAGCTATGTATTTATATTTATGTAAATACGGTTTTTACTACAAGCTGTAAAATTGAGTTGAGTTGGAAGACTAAGAAAAATCCTGAATTTCCAATAACAAATAACAACAATGAATTTAAAACATCTGTAAATGACAGCCTGAAATTATTGGTTTTATATTCCAAAAACCTTTTGATTAAGGCTACAGTAACTTATGAGGCAGGGAAATCTTAACATTCTTCTTTAGCTTTTATTCTTTCAAGGAAAAAATGCAATTTACTTGCTTATATGTATATAATATATACTAGCTTACTGGGATGTAATTACCATGAAATTGATAAAACATTGTTTATGGGAGATGAGAAAATGGTTAGGTAATTTACTTCTTAAACCAAATACAGGAATTCATATGAAGTTAATTCGATTTGTTATTTTACTACACTTTATAAGTTCCTTCCTTCCAATGTCTTGTAAAAAATTCATGAATGAGATTACTGTCAAACTCTATACCTGGGTATTGAGAGACAGTCATTTCAGGAGGCCAAACTTTCTCTGAAGTAAATGGAATTATTAGTTTATTATTAATTTGTTTTTTCCTTCCAAAAACTGCAGTAAGGGCTCCAATTTGGCTTAGTAAACATCTATTCTCCTTGAGGAAAATTTTACTTTCTAAAAGTAAAATACAAAATACATTCTGAGATAAACTTGTAAATGCCAGTGAAGTAAAAGAATATGATTAAACTTGTCTTCACCAATAGGTGGAGATATTGTCATTTGCAGAAGAGAGTATGTCTGATTACGTATTTTTCTGGCCTCAGAATCAGAAAAATTATCTATGTCCTCTGTGACCCACAGCATGCATTTTTCACCACCCACCCTTCCCCCCAACACACACATGCACACAGTAGTGAGCTAGTGTTGAAAGGCACAGAGCAAAACTAAAAGAAAACATGCCATCTCATGAGTTAATAATGGATTAGCCACCATGGAGCTACGAAATAAATTCAGAGAGAAATATCCAGCCCTGAGTCTGACATTGTCATTACGGGAGCAGAATGCATGTTTTTCCTGAAGAATCAATGCATTTTACATGGGAGGATATAGCTGTGCACCCATCAGCTGCTGCGGCCACAGTAACAGAAGGGCCCTAAAAATAGAACCCCTCTGGTAATCTGTCTGGATTACTAAATGCAATGATGGCCTGGTAACAAATCAGGGAAATCTTTGAGGAAAAGGATTTAAATATATCATGAAGTTTTATCTGCATTATGGAGAAACCCACAGGGTCTCCAATTCAGAGTTACTGCTTCGGGGCTGCTTCCAAACAACCAAGCTCATTTTGTCAAAACACCACTTTCTGTCCTGCCTTTTGCGATTTAGTGATGTTAAATCCATTCGTGGGGGTAACAAAAAGAAGCAGTTTTCAAAAAGCACCTATCTACACCACTTTTTGGTGTCTAAATTTTATACCACAAGGTCCTTATAGGTACTTTTTTTTTTTTTCCCTTAATGGTGGTAGGGAAGTTAATTAGGAGACAATGTGGATTCTTGTGAAAACATCATTTGAAATAAAGGTAAGGTGGTTTTTTTTCTTTTTTTTTTTCTTTTAACTATACAAAAAGGTGTCTGACATTCATAGCTATGTAGACACAAAGGAGTTTAATATTTTAGATGTGTGCTATGTGTTACTGATGGAAGAGAGTTACTTTTGTTACCATGAACTCAGATTCAGAATCTAGAATACAGCAAAGACAAGTACTTCTGGTATACTTGTTTTCAGCATTTAGGATTAATTATTTTGTGGGCACTCAGTGAAGTTTTTCTACATGTTAGGAAATTGCATACAGGCCTTTGGCTTCTCAACCCTGTATTCCCTTTTCAGGTCCAGAAAAGCTCTCCAGGTTTTCTTTGCTCAGACCTCTGATATGTGGGATGTTTTTATTTTCATGTTACTATAATTGGTACTAATCATTGTCTTCCCATTTCCTCAGGATCCTCTCCTTCTCTCTCCCAAGATGCTGCAGCTTCCCCAGCCCCTCATCCTGGTCCCTCCCCAGACAATCCTCTTATCTTCTCTTTTAATTCTTTTACTGAAAAGCACTTGAAGGAATCAGGGAGTGACTAAATAATAAATATAGGAATAGTTAAGAGCGTATAGGCAAGCTTTCTCTTCTAAATCCTCCACCTGCCTTTGAGATTGTTGTATTCAAATTCTGTAACCCTTAGAAATCTTAATCTCTCTTTTATTTGCTATACTATTTCCTAAACCATCGAGGGGATATGTACCAGTGTTAGTTTCACATGGGTGATGTTTCTTTAAAAACGTATAAAATACAGGAGACTCTGGACACCGACTCAAGTTAATATTCTTTTTAAGAAAAATATGTGTAGTTATTTTGAAGTCATTTCTATGTTTTTTCAGGAGGGGTTGGTGAGTGGTTCCTTTTATTAATCAATAACAGGGTATTCTACAATTATTGTTACTTTTGACTTAGCAACTCACATAATTTCAGAATCTTGTCAGTATTAGAAATTTTAATATCAGCTGATGAGTAGATTCATCATTAGTATGAAATTATACAAGTGTGAAATATGAGAATCAAAGACTGTCAAGTCGGGAAAATTATAACTCTATGGCAAATTCTCTTAAACCCTATGACTTTTAATATATAAACAAAATATTTATAGCATCTGACACCATTGCAGGTAATAATATTAAAGAAAACTGATGAGCTCATATAGCATAGAAATTTTGTGGACAGGAACAACAAAGCATTTGAGCAATGTTTGTTTTTAGTTGTAATATAATAATTTTATTTGTATGGCTACAAAGTATTTTGCCATCGCTAAATATAGACAAAAAAGTTGCCCTATCACATACACCAGTACGCTTCTGGATTTAGGAAAAAAAAAATGGACTCATATTGGTATCTATCCATAAAATCTAGGTAAATTCTTATTCTCTTTTATAAATATAATGGGATAGGGTTTTCTGGTGAATCTCTAGAATATATTTATTACTTGATATTACTAGTGTTATTATCAATGAACATCTAATCATATTTCTATTGTTTAGGAATAATTGACTTTTCTTCATATTTGTTCTTTTTCCCTTTCCTTTTAGTCCCTTAAATACCATATTTGGAAATTATCTCTCCATTGATATATTGAATATTAAACTGAGTTTTTCTTGGTTTCATTTATTTTAACTAAGATGTGTTCTGCCCAAATAAGTGTTAATCTGCTTACATATCGGAAAATATGAAATTAGTGAAAATCAAGTCAAAGAAATAATAGCTGATCAACTATACACAGCAAATTTTAAAGTATAGTGTCCACACATTAAAATGCATGAATCTTAAATGTTTAGTTCAATGAATTTGATAAGTGCACAATATTTTAAAGTGAAAGAATAATGACAGTATATTTGTTAATATTTTCAAGCACTGCAAATTCTAATATGCATTCATGTTTCACAGTCTTTGTTCTCTTCAGTTCCTCTGCAAGATTTGACAACTTTTTCTGAATCGCAGTTTTTAAAACATTCTTTTCCCTTTTAAATTTCTTTTGATTTCCCCCCCTTACTTCCAACTATTCTATGCTTACTTTCTTTTCATTCCCCTTTAAATGGGAGTCTTTCCCCAGATTTAGGTCTTGGCCGTAGACTTAGCTCATTTTACTCAAATTCTATATAGATTCTGTATGAGGATGAGATCTTTTGCTTTCAAAGCTTAACCCTCACATTGCCAACAGTCTTTAGAATATTTTAATCAAATGTTTATTTCAATTCTACCCTCAGACACATTCTAATGCTGGAATAAGTTTACATTCTGCCTGGGTAAAAAGAGAAAATTGGATCTTAAACTTTAAAATTAACAAACGGTAGGCCCTGGCCAAGTAGCCTAGTTAAATACAGCATTGTCCCAATACGCCAAGGTTGCAGGTTGCATCCCTGTTCAGGGCACATATGAGAATCAGCCAATGAATGCATCAATAAGTGGAACAACAAGTCAATTTTTTTCTGTTTCTCTCCCCAGTTCTCTCTAAAATCAATAAATTAAAAAAAATTAACAAATAGCTATTGACTCCCTATTATGAGTGAAACCAAACAGTAAGGCACAGCTTTTGCCCTCAAAGAACTCAAGATGAGCTAAGGGGAATAAAACAAATACACAATGGTCATAACAGGGCAAAAGAAAATATATTTTTAAAAACTTGTATAAGAGAATGAGAGTAATATTCAGGCACATCTTCAAAAAGATGGTGGGTGGGCCATGAAACATTAAAAATTTTCCATAGACAAAGTAATCAAGAAAAAAATAGTACTAGAAGAAAATTTTAGAAATAGTTGCTGATTGAGTTGGTAGATATATATAGAGAGGGGTAATTTTCTTTTTCCGTTTATTACATGTAATCCCTAAGATAATAGTGTAGCATTCAGGTGGAGAGAGTGAAAAGATAACTTTGAATTGATTTGAACACAGAAAATTGAGCGTACAGCCATAGATATAAAATTTTTAAAAAGTCAAAAGTTAAAAATAAAATTTATTTGAAAAAAAAGTTTAAAAAAAGGAAATAACTGGGTTGATAAGACTGCTTACTTTAAGACAAAGTATGAAGAAGTAAAAACAACTAGGCACAGGAATTTTGAGGCTATTTCAGTAAAACAACTGGGTCTTTTCAACCCTTATACCTAAAGGAACCAGCTCTCAGTTTATTTAACTATACAGCTTATCCTACTTGCAGTACTGGCACTTCTAGATTTAGTTATGAATTGCCTACATTGCAGCAACTTCAAAAACTGCTTTAAGACACTGGTATTTGAAAGCAATAGTCAAATGAACACAAGAAATATTTATTTTTCAAAAGTGTTGTGTTTTTATCTTCATAATGATGTACACTCTCAGAAAGTAAATTATCTGGGCCACATTTTCTCTGTCCCTCTTCTGAAATGCCTTCCTCGAGTTACTATTCACTACAATCCTTTCTGTCTTTGCAGAAGAGTGATTCAAAGGTAGTTAATGCAGATAACTTCTCTATGACTTGCAAAATTGTGTTTAATTATATTTTCTATATTTTCCCCTTTGTCTTTTCAAAAGAATTCGTGTGATAGATTTATGCCTGAGGTTAGTTAAAAGCAACATAGTATTCTCAACCTTTAGTTGATATTTGTTAATCAGAAAATGAAAACTGTGTTCTTCAGTATGTTTCATGTTTTCTGTGAAAATATGGGGCTTCAGAATCTCTGGCCAGTTTTACTAAGGTATTCTGTTATGGTACCTGGGAACGTCCAAATATTCTGCTCCTCTGATAACTACCTTTTGGTGAAAACATCCTACCAAAACTTAGTGGCTTTAAAAAATTGTTTTTAGCTCACAATGCAATAATTTGGCAATTTGAGCCAAACCATCTGGGAAGTTCCTATATGTGTCTCACCTCAGCTCCCTTGTGCAGTTAACTCAGGTTGTGGGTCTCCAGCAGACCAGCCAGGGTCTCTTCAAATGTCAGCTGCACTCCAAAAGCATCAGGAAAAGGCAAATCTCAACAATAGAAGCATTCTTCAAGCCTTTTCTTGCATCATGTTTGCTAATGTATTAATGGCCAAAGTTAGTCACCCACCAGTCTTGAGTCAATGAATAGGGAAGGAGCCCTACCTACCTCTTGAAAGGAAAAAGCTGCAAAGATTTTGTGGCTGTATATTTGGTAAACAATCATCTCTGTTTCATTTTAATCATTTCAATTATGCTTTTACTTCTTTTTAAATTTTATTTAATCTTCTATTTCTTTGGCTATTGTGACATCATACTGCAAAGTACATAAAACACATATTTATGGTTTAATGAGTAATTATAAAGTGAATGCCTATTGTACTACCACCCAGACTGAGAAATAACTGGGTTAATAACACAACCCGAGAAGTCCCCTGTGTGGCCACCTCATTCCTTCCACGGAGAGGAAATTATTATCTTGAGTTTTAAGGTAAATCATTTCTTTGCTTTTCTAAATGATTTTACCCTGTATACAAGTAATACAGTTTTGTTTCACTTGTTATTGTATCTTTTCTTGAATAGAGTAATATTATGTGTATCATTTTGTGTCTTCATTTACCTAATATTGTCCTAATGTTGCCTACAGCTATAGTTCTTTAATTTTCTTTCCAATAAAATACCCCATTATATTTTACTTATACATTTGATTTTTGATGAACATTTGGGTTGTTCCCATATTTTTATTATTATGAACTGTTGTTATGAGTTTAAAAAAACTGTTGAGAGGTATTTAAAAATTGAAAAACCTAAGTAAACGGAGCAACACATCATGTTCATAATTGAAAGATTCATGTTTTAATGATGCCAGTTCTCCCAGATTTATAAATTCAGTACAATCTCAAAAGAACAACTTATTTTCCCTGAACTTTCCTAAACACTGCTGCCAAATTAATCTGCCTAAAATGTAGTTTCTATTCTATCATTCCTTGTTGAAAACCTACAGTGACTTCCCTGCTCTTTAGAACTGTGGTGTTTAATACTGACACCACTAGCCTCATGTGGCTACTTAAATTTAAATTTTAATTAATTATAATTAAATAAAATTAAAATTCAGCTTCTAAGTTGCACTAGCCACATTTCAAGGGCTCCATCGCCAACTGTGCCTACAATGAGGGAGAGCACAAATAAAGCATTTCCCTCATCACAGAAAGTTCTATTGGGCAGCACAGTTCTAGAATTTAACATCAGTTTCAGGGTGGCAATAAAGCAGTTCACAGTCTAAAACCCAATCTATTTACTCAAAAAATCTCTCTGAAAGAATGTAATCATTCCTACCTACACCTACTTCTACAACTTGGATGCACTTTACTTTTTCACTTTGACATTCAATTGGCCAGCTCTTATTGTAACTCTTCTAATAGCCTTTCTTGACTCATTTACATTAAACTTAAGAATACAATACAATAATTATAATTATCTTCAGTACTTTTTGTATATTGCTGTGCATTCTTAAGGACTCTTTTGTTTGTGGATGTCTCAAGTCAAATATAATTTTCTTGATAAAAGGACTGTAATTGTTACTTCTCTGCATTCCCTCTCTGATATTCATAGGTGGGCTGTTGCTCACTGATGATAACCAGTTCTAGCAAATGACAACATTTACTCCAGTGATGCTATGCACCCTCTGTTGACTTACTTTTCCAATGATAATTATCTCTCAGCAGTAATGCAGCTTTATTTCTTCCATTGTAACACCATCTTCATTGCTATGCAGTCTTGACATGCATGTTAGAAGGCTCCTTTCAATATAAAGACACTTGAAAGACCCTTCCCCAAGACTTACCCAACAAGTCAGAATGTACATTTCCATCTCCCCGACTGTAAATAACTATACAGTACCCCTGATCATGACAGCCCTGGTGGCCGAAACTGTCCAGTGACTATGGCATGCCTAATTACTTGTGTATTGTCTCTAGAGTCAGGGCACATCAGAGAAGGAAAACTCTGACTCCAAAAAACCTCCGCTGCCTTGCGGCATACCTCTTCAGGGGAAAGGCTAAGGGAGTAAACCCCGACAGAAAATCCGGAGCCGGAGTCCCTAAGGCGGTTTGACGTTGTAGTCAACACCGGCAACTCCTGCGGGGCACCTGAAGCCAAGCTGTATTGACTCCGTCTTTCCCTTGAACCCTTCAGCTGTGAAGAGAGGGGGGGTCTGCTGCATGGGCAACAGCAGACCCTCCATATCACCCTGCCCAGGCTCTGTAGCTTCAGCTTCACTGGAGAGGACACTCCAGCGTCATCACAAGATGTCGATTCAACACGGGAGGAGACAGATACCGTGTCACTCCCGAGTCGGACTGCACAGCCATTCTCGGCGGTGCAGATAGACTCTTAAGAAGCTACACCATCGTCTCTCGAGACGGACGGCTGCCGATATATGTCTCTAGAGTTGAGTAATACAAATCACTAATGGGTTAGTATGCCTTTCATATCTAATTTCCCAAGTTAAAATTATATCTGTTGTTATTGGGCAGATGTTATAAGTTGATACATGTCATATGTAATAGTTTCAGAAAGCTTTCTTAAGTTGTGGTTTAAAAAGAATTGGTAGACTTAGTTAACTTCTCAAGAATTGAAGTCCCTATGCCCTAGCAATTTTATCAGTTTTAATATTAATGTAGCCTGACTCTCTCCTTTAACCATTCCAACAGAGAAACCAAGGACACACTCTTCTGACTTCATTTTAGTGAAAGACCCATTTTGTTGGCTTGCTGATTATTGCAATGCAGTTTATACCAGGACACTTTATTGTTGATGATTCTATAACACTGATGAGAAAATAAAGGAAATGTGAGCTGCTACTGGAGTGTGTCTGTCAACTATGGTTCTGTTTGCACCAAAGATTCATTTGCTTTACTAAGTTCTCTTAAATATACAATCACGTAACCCATTCTAGTTCAATTCTGGTGTCCAGATATTTATGAGACAGAGCAAATCATTTCACTTCTTGCACCTTTGATGTTGGCTTATTGAAGTCATAAAGGGACCAAAGTGGAGGAAATTTAAGTCTTAAATGCACTACTTTTTTTGACTAGGCACTGTTATCTCTCACATTTAAAAATTTACCTTGCTTTTTAATACAAATATCTTGGAAAGGGCAGCAATCGTACCCTCATTTCTTGGGATTTACCTGCTCTCCAATCTCCTAGGTTTTTTTCCTTTAATTTTTATTGAATTTGTAGGGGTGACATTGGTTAATAAAATTATACAGGTTTCAGATATACAATTCTACACTACATCATCTGTATGTTGTATTGTGTGTTTATCACCCCAAGTCAAGTATTTTTTTATCACTTTATCACCCCTTTACTCTCTTCTAGCTTCCTTCACTGCCCCCCATTCTCTGTGATAATCATCATAGTATTGTCCTTGTCTGTGAGGTTTTTTTTCTTTGCTTAGTTCCTTCATGTTTTTTACTAAGCCTATCAACCCCCTCCCCTCTGACAGCTGTCAGTCTGTTCTCTATTTTGTTTGTTAGTTTATTTTGTTCATTAGATTCCACATGTAAGTGAAATTATATGGTACTTGTCTTCTCTGACTGGCTTATTTCACTTAGCATAATACTCTCCAGGTCCATCCATGCTGTTGCAAAAGGTAAGATTTCCTTCTTTCATAAGGCCAAGTAGTATTCCATTATGTAAATGTGTAACAGCTTTTTTATTCACTCATCTACTGATGGGCACTTGGGCAGCTTCCAAATCTTGGCTATTGTAAATAATACTGCAATGAACATAAGGGTGAATATATTCTTTCAAATTAGTATTATGGGTTTTGTTGAACAAATTCCCAGAAGTGGAATTGCTAGGCAATAAGGCAGTTTCATTTTTAATTTTTTTTGAGGTAACTCCATATTACTTTCCACAGTGGCTGCACCAGTCTTCATTTTCACCAACCCAACAGTGCATGAGGCTTCCTTTTTCTCCAGATCCTTGCAACTTGTTTGTTGAATTATTGATGATAGCCATTCTGACAGATGTGAGGTAATGATTCTTTGGGGTTTTAATTTGGATTTCTCTGATTATTAGTGATATTGAGCATCTCTTCACATGCCTATTTGCCATCTCTATGTTCTCTTTGGAGAAGTGTTTATTCAGGTTCTTTAACCATTTTTTAAAAATTGGATTTTTTTTCTGGTGTTGAGTATTATCAGTTTTTTATAAATTTTGGATATTAACCCTTATTAGATGTGTCATTGGTGACTATGTTCTCCCATTCAGAAGTCTGTTTTTTCATTTTGTTGGTGGTTTTCTATGATCTGCAAAAACTACTTAGTTTGATGTAGTCCCAATTGCTTATTTTTTTCTTTTGTTACCCTCATCCAAGGTGATGATATACCAGAAAAAATACTGCTATGCAAAATATCTGAGACTTTACTGTGTTTTCTTCTAGGATTTTTTTTTTTAATAATTTATTTGTTTTTTTAATTTTATTTTTTAGAGAGAGGGGAAAGGAGAAAGAGAGGGAGAGAAACATCACTGTGTGGTTGCCTCTCACTCACGCCCCTAACTGGGTACCTGACGTGCAACCTAGTCATGTGCCCTGACTGGGAATCGAACCAGCGACACTTGGCTCGCAGGCCGATGCTCAATCCACTGAACCACAGCAGCCAGGTCTTCTAAGATTTTTATGGGTTTGGATCTAACACTTAAGTCTTTAGTCCATTTTTGAATTTATTCTTGTGTATGATGTAAGAAGTTGATCTAATTTTATTTTGTTTGCACATATCTGTCCAATTTTTCAAAGCCATTTATTGAATAGACTATCTTACCCCATTGTGTGTGCTTACCTCATTTATGAAATATTAATTGACCATAAAGGAGTGGGTTTATTTCTGGGATCTCTATTTTGCTTCATTGATCTCTATGTTGGTTTTTATGCAATTACCATGGTGCTTTGATTGTTATGGCTTTGTAGTATGTTTTGATATTGGGTAACGTGATTTCTCCAACTTTGTTCCTCTTTCTCGAGATTGCTCTGGCTATTTGGGTTTTTTACTTTTTTTTTGTGGGTCCATAAAAATTTTTGGAGTATTTGTTCTAGTTCTGTGAACTACGTCATTGATATCTTGATACAAGTTGTATTGAATCTATAGATTTCTTTGGGTTGTATGGACATTTTAATAATATTATTTCTTTCTATTCATGATCATGGTATATGCTTTCACTTATATACATTTTCTTCAGTTTCTTTCCTCAGTGTCTTACACAGGTCTTTTAAATCCTTGGTTAAATTAATTCCTAGGTTTTTTAAATTTAATTTTATTTTTTGATTCAGTTGTAAATGTGATCTTTTTCTTAGTTTCCCTTTCTGATAAGTTTATTATTAGTGTATATAAATGTGACTGATTCTGGATATTTATTTTGTATCCTGCAAATTTACTGAATTTATCCATCAGTTCTAGTAGTTTTTTGGTGGAACTTTTAGGGTCTTCTATATATAGCATCATATCATCTGCAAATAATGGCAGTTTCATGTCTTCCTTTCTATTTGGATGTCTTTTATTCCTTTTTCTTATCTGGTTGTTGAGGCTAGGACTCCCAGTACTGTGTTGAATAGTGTAGGAAAAGCAAACATCCCTGTCTTGTTCCTGATCTTAAGGGAAACAATTCTAATTTTTGCCTATTAAGAATGATGTTGGTTGTGGGTTTGTCATATATTGCCTTTATTACATTAAAGCATGATCTTTCTATTCCCATTTTGCTGAAAGTTTTTATTATAAATGGGTTCTGGATTTATCAAATGCTTTTTCTTCATTTATTGATATGATCATGTGACTTTTGTCCTTCATTTTGTTTATGTGGTGTATCACATAATGGATTCAAAAATATTGTAACAACCTTGCATCCTTGGAACAAACCCAACTTGATCATATGTATAATATTTTTGATGAGTTGCTGGATCCAGGTTGATAATATTTTGTTGAGGATTTTAGCATCATCTATGTTCATTAAAGATTTTGGCCTATAATTTCCTTTCATTGTAGTATATTAATCTGGTTTTGGAATTAGGATAACGCAGGTCTCATAAAATGAGCTTAGGAGTCTTCCCTCCTCTTGAATTTTTAGGAATAGTTTGAAAAGGGTAAGTGTTAATTCTTCTTTGAATGTTTGGTAAAATTCTCCTGTGAAGGCATCTGACCTAGGACTTTTGTTTGTTGAGAGCTTTTTGATTACTGCTTCAGTTTCACTCTTCAGATTCTGATTCTCCCTGATTCAGTTTTGAAAGATTGTATGTTTCTAAGAATTTATTCACTTCACCCAATTTGTCAAATTTGTTTACATATAGATGTTCATAATATTTTCTTATAATTCTTTGTATTTCTATAGAGTCAGTTGTTACTTCTCTTTCATTTCTGATTTTATTTCTTTGGGGCCTCTATTTTTTTTCTTTTTTCTTGATGAGTCTGGTTAAAGGTTTGTCAATCTTGCTTACCTTTTCAAAGAAGAAGCTCTTGGTTTCATTTATCTTTTTTTATTTTGGACTCTTGTTTATTTCTGCTCTGAATTTTATTATTTCCTTTCTTCTATTCACTTCACATTTTTGTTTGTTTGTTTGTTTTTGTTGTTGTTCTCAACTTCCTTTAAGTGTAAAGTTGGGTTGTTTATTGGAGACTTTTCTTATTTCTTGAGGAAGGCCTGTAAGGCTATGCATTTCCCTTTTAGGACTGCTTCTACTATGGCCTGTAGATTTTGAGTTGTTGTATTTTATTTTCATTTGTTTCAAGGTATCTTGATTTTCCCCTTGATCTCATTGTTAACTGATTCTTGTTTAGTAACACGTTATTTAGCCACCATGTCTTTGTGTTTTTCAGTTTTTCCTTGTGATTGATTTCTATACTCATACCATTGTTGTCAGAGAAGATGTTTGATATGATTTCCATCTTCTTAAATTTATTGACACTTGTTTTGTGTCCTAACATGTGGTCTATCCTAGAAAGTGTTCCGTGAGCACTTGGGGTAAAATGTTCTAAAGATATCATTTAAGTTCATCTGATCTAGTGTGTTATTTAAGGCCACTATTTCCTTGTTGATTTTCTGCCTGGAAGATCTATCCATTGATGTCAATGGGACAGTAACATCCCCTACTATCACTGTATTTCTGTCAGTCTCCCCCTTTATGTCCATCAAGATTTGCTTTATATATTTAGGTGCTCTTATATTGTGTGCACAAGTGTTTACAAGGGTTACATCCTCTTGTTGAATGCTCCCTTTATGACTATGTAGTGTCTTTCTTTGTTTCTTACTATAGCCTTTGTTTTAAAGTCTATTTTGGCCCTGGCTGATATCGCTCAGTGGTTGAGTGCTAGCCTGCAAACAGTAAGGCTGCCAGTTCGCTTCTCAGTCAGGGCACATGCCTAGGATGTATTTCTCTCACATCTAGCCCCAACTGGGGTCACGAGAAGGGAAACCAATAGATGTATCTCTTGCACATCGATGTTTCTTTCCCTCTCTTTCTTCCTCCCTTCCCCTTTTCTCTAAAAATAAATAAATAGAAAATAAAGTCTATTTTGTCAGATATAGGTATTGCCACCCTAGGTATTTTTTTCATTTTCATTTGCATGAAATATCTTTTTCCATCCCTTTACTTTTACTGTGTATATCTTTCATTTTGAGGTGGATCTCTTGTAGACAGCATGTATATGGGTCTTGCTTTCTTATCCATTCAGCTACCATATGTCTTTTAATTGGTTCATGCTTTCTTTTCCATATGTCTGTCCAAGGTGAGGTTTATAACCTTGGTCTTACAATGCATTATTCTAAACCGATGGACCAAATAGACCATACATTCCCTGCGGAGATGACAAAAGGGAATTGCCCTAACATGTGATTTATGACCTGTACCCATGTCTTTTGCTCTTATCTGACAGCATTGTAAAAAAGATAAAGAACATAATGAATAAAGTAAGGAAGATTATGGTGACAAGGAGAATGTCTATTTATTCAGGTATTCAGGAACTATTTATTGAAGGCTTTCAAGCATTACTGTATATTAAAAGTCATCAGTTTATGTCTCTCTGGAGACTATGGATTTTTAAATGCGGGAGCTGTATGTTTTATTTATATTTATTTATATTGGTTTTCCAGCACTGAGCATAGTGTATTAACCATGGGGGATTGATGCACATCAGTTGAATAAATAGTAGTGTGGTTAAGCAGTGTATGAATATAATGATTACCTTAGTGCCTATCATATAAATAATACTTCAGGTTTGCATCTGTGATAAAAAAAAAAAAAAAGGGGAAACAACTGAGGAAATTTACAAGGAAAGCATTATCAGCACCTGGTGTAAAGCTAATGAATCATTAATTCATTTGTCTTAGTTTGATTTCCTCCAGGAGAAGATCCTGAGACAAGTGTTCGAGTAAATAGTATATTGACTAGGAGGTGATTCCAGGAAACAGTAGAAGAGGAGTAGGAAAGTTAGACAGAAAGAGAAGGCAGGCAATAAAAGGGTATGTTTGTATTATCAAACAAACTCCCACTGTGGATAACTAGAGTTTAATCCTAACAGGAAACTCCGGGAAACAGACCAGAACAAACACCTCAGAGTTATTATCCCTAATGGGCAAGGGTGTTGGAGTACTTATACATTAACTCTTACTACTGGTTGGTTAGAGTTGCTCCTGGGGAGTGTTAATTCCCTGGTACTTCTCACCTGCCATTGCAGAGGAGAAACATGGGCTCCAAGGTGAGATAGCATTCTCAATGAAAAGACTACAGGTTTTGGAAGTTGAAAGTAGGGTTAGCAACTCATTATAAGTGTTACTTAAGAATGAAATAAAATATTTAAAAAAATTTGCATGCATTATTTTTCTGTGTTTATTATGTTGTTAGAAAATAAATACTTTTTCAATGTCTTAGACTTAACAACTTAATAAATGTAGCAGTAAGGTATTAATTTTGTTCTAGGTGCCATAGAAGTATTACTAAAGATTAAGGACATCATGAACTAACAAAGTTTGAGAACCACTAATCTACCGCTTCTTTTGAAATTTGTCTGTGGACGATGACAGAGCCTTTTCATAGGTAGTGTCTATGAATCATTATGAATCTATAAGAACAGACCTACCTTAACACTGAAGTTATTTTGAATTTCAGGAGCAGGAGAAATCTCACATGACTATATGCACACAATGTATTTCTGTATAAATGACAAACACTTGTCGTATATTGATGTGTTATTTCTGGTAAGAGACTATAATTGTTACAGAAATGTGGCCAAATTTTTTTTTATATTGTCTTTGAATCTTGAAATACCTGAGGCCCTTAACCTCAGAAGAGGTTCCTAATTTTTCCTTTGGCATCTTTGCTCAGAATGAACAAGAAACTAGTTCTGGCCTAAAATCTTGCTATTTTTACACAATATTTTAAACAGCTTATAGACAGATATATAATGTATTGTGACAAAGGCAGGCCATTTTGATATTTGTTATTAGTTTCATTGTGTCTCTTTTTTAAAATTTTAATTGCTTACATTTTATATGCTATTGCAAATTATTAAAATAACTTCTATAATAGGCAAATAATATATTAAATACCATAGAGATGAATGATTTATAATTAATAAAAATTAATGTCCAACACACTGATAAAATATGTATTATAGATGGGGGGTCTGGGGCAGGAAAAAAAATATGTATTATAATACTTGCCACATCTAGTCCCTATGTGGTTTATATGTATGTAACCATTTTACTCTACCAGCACCCTATGATACAGATTTTATTCCTACCTCATTTGGGTTAAATCCATTATGTAGGAGATGATTCTGATGCCCCATTTTAATCTTTAGGGACCTACCATGTAATGCACGGAGTTCTGACTTAATGCCACATTCTGCTTCTCTTTGCCCAATGGCGTTTTTGATAGCTGGAGCCAGGTCTGTCCTCTTGCACAGTAGTCTGCAAGTATAGGAGAATTAGCACACTCTTCCACCAGTCTTTCCTGGGATATTGGTTCAAATAAACTATTTGGACTCAAATCTTTATCCCAGAGTTGGCTTCTGGAGGACCCCAACTAAGAATTTGTACATTCATTTGCACATCTACGCATACATAAATATAAAACTGCCTTAAACTGGGGAGATAAATCAGATGTATTTATCTGGGACTGAGAAAGTATTGTCTCAGCCTTGCATAATATAATAGGAAGTATTGAGAAGGAGTGATAAGGAAGTAGAATGAATTTCAGCTTCAGGAAGGGCACTGACAATATAAATTCAAGTAAAGACAAGTAGCCACAGTGAGAGAGCAGAGGAAGGGAACAGGTGACTGCAGTGCATAAGCCATGACTACATCACAACGCAGGAATGGTAAAAATAATCAGCTACTTGCTGACACCACATCATTTGGTAAAATGATGTGGGGAGACAATTAGTAAATTACTTAAGTCTGATGTACTCATATATAAAATGTTGGCAGCCTTATTATTGCAGGGACTTGGGTGGCATGGGCTGAATTGGCTGAGTACTCTATTCACAGGTATGTAAAAGACACCCACACTCCAACCCATCCATAGTGAGGCAGAGAGAAGCCATATTGGTCTAGGAAAAGTGTTAAGAAGACTGTTCTTTGCTTATTGTTACATCTTTTTAAAATAATTGATGTTATGTCTCCCAGGTACTAGCATTTCTAAGAATTGTGATTAACAATAAACTGGGATAAGAATGAAGTTCCCATCAGAGTCCTAATTTATTTTGTTTTATTTAACCTTTTAAAATGCTTGCTTTTTTGGTCAATTTTATGTTAAAGTTTCTTTTCCTCTCTGATTCTACTTTTATTTTTTAAAAAATTATTATTGATTATGCTGTTACAGTTGTCCCAATTTCCTTCCCCCCTGCTCCCCCCTCCCTCCAGTTGTCTCCCCCCTTAGTCCATGCCCATTGGTTGTGCATATAGTTCTTATCAACATCTTCCTGTCTACTCCACTCCCTCCTACTATGCTTCTTAATTCCTGTACCATCTCCCTCCCTTTCCCCCCTTCCCCCTCCCTGCTGACCTCCCTGCAATATCTTCCCCATACCTATGATTCTTTTTCCCTTCTCATTGCCTACTTAGTTTGCCTTTGTTTTGATTCCCTACCTTCTGCCATTGGTTGTTGAGATACAGTTTTCATTTTAATGTTCATAGTTTTGATCCTCCTTCTTCTAAACCAGTCCCTTTAACATCTCATATAACAGTGGTTTGGATCTGATGAACTCCTTCAGTTTTACTTTGTCCTAGAAACACTTTCTCTGCCCTTTTATCCTGAATAACAGCTTCACCGGATAGAGTAATCATGGTTGTAGGTTTTTGCTTTTCATTACTTTGAATATTTCTTGCCAGTCCCTTCTTGCCTGTAAAGTCTCCTTTGAGAAATCCGCTGATAGTCTAATTGGGACCCCTTTGTGCATAATTCTTCTCTTCTCTCTTGTTGCTTTTAAGATTCTCTCTTTATCCTTAATTTTTGACATTTTGATGATAATGTGTCTTGGTGTGATCCTCCCTGGGTCCAGCCTATCTGGAACTCTCTATGCTTCCTGGACCTGTAAGATCATTCCCTTTCCCAAGTTAGGGAAGTTCTGCTTTATTATTTTTTCACATAATTTTTCAATTTCTAGTTCTTCTTCTTCACCCTCTGGCAATTCGATAATTCGAATGTTCGATCACTTATAGCTGTCCCAGAGGTTTCTGAGCCTCTCATCATATTTCTCACTTTTTGTTTCCTCTTTCTGCACTGGTTGCCTGTTTGTTCCCTCCCTATGTTCCTATTTGTTAATTTGATCCATGGTTTTCCCTTCCTCACCACTTGTCTTGTATGCGTTTTTGTTCATTTCAGCAGGACTAGCTTTCATTCCTTCCCTGTCTTGATTCAGCCCTGCTGTTATAGCTCTGAACTGAGCCTCGGAAAGATTTGCTATTTGTTCATCGGTCAAGGCTTTTATTTGTTTTTTTGTTAGCTGTGTGATTGATGTTTCAATCATTAATTCTGTCATTCTGACTGTTTTGTTTAGCCCTCCTTCTTGGGCGGGGCTCTGTCACACCTCCTACACTATATTGGGCGGAGCCCCGTGTGCTCGTCACAACCTGGGGACCTTTCTCACCACACTGTGGCGCTTTGCGTGGGGGTGGGGGTCCAAGATGGATTTCTGCTTTTACTCTCCACTGAGGAACAGCGCCACCTCCCAAATGGGGTCTGCCTTCCCGGGTGTTGGAATCATGAGTGACGGATCTGGTTTGCAGCCAGGGCCAGCTCCCAGTTGCTTCTCTTCTCCCCCCAAATGCAGGTGTCTGTCTACCGGGTCCTGCTGTTCGCTGCTGCGGCTGCCGCCTCCAGCACAGCTTGATCTTTCTCAGCCGCGGGTTCGCACTTCCTACCCGTCAGGACAAGCACCACTTGTTTATGACTTCATACGTTGGACTTCCTTGTAGCTTTATTTTCAGGAATTTCTTATTATTTTTAGTTTTGCAGTAGTTGTAATCCTTCTTAGTTGTAGAGGGAGACAGAGTGTGTCAGTCTATGCCTCCATCTTGGCCAGAAGTCTCTATTTCTATTTTATTGTAATTTAAATATTATTTTATGGTGATGGTAGTGGTGGCTGCACGTGTGTGTCTGTATTTCAAAGTAAGCTACCAATATTATTTAATGTTGTTTACTTGAAACTAGGTATTTTTCATTTGGCAGCCTGTTCAGAACTGAATGGAAGCTGTGCGCTTCTCCACCAGAGTCATTACAGTACATGCTGTGAATGTGAATGTTCATTAGCATTTTATGGATCTATAATTTCTGCTTTAAAAAAAACTATGAAAAGCAATTACGCAGCATGGTAAGACCTCTGTTTTAAACTTCAACATCTTCTCTAGTTTCCTTCCTTTTAGTTCATTTTCTCCAATCTCTGGATATTTGCTTTTAACTAAATAGAAAAATTAGATCATTCAAGATCTCTGACAGCATCACTTGTACAGAGCTAGCTACACTGTGACCAGAAGGGAAGATGGCTTAGGTGAAGCAGCAACTACTGCAGATAATCGGATGTATTATTAAATGGCTGAGAAGACATGGAAAAGTGCTGCTCTCAGAGTAGGCAGTGGCCTTTCTTCAGTTTACTTGCTCTGTGACTTTGAGATAGTCAGTTAACCTCTCAGAGCTTTGTTTTATTGCCTTTCAATAGGATCAATATTCTATCTTAGAGAGTGGTTATGAATAGAAAAGATGCTGTATGTTAGAGAACTTTATAAAGAACTCAGAGTTGTACAAATACAAAGTTATTACTAACATTACTAGTACAGCAGACATCAATTTACAAATTGCTGTAATGTGTATTGTTGATTTCAGTTTTCAAAAATGCTCTGTAGGATGTAAAGATAAACCCCCTATTGTACAGATGAGAACACTGAGATTCTGTGAAATCAGGTAGTTCCAGGCATGATCAATCTGACAACTTAAGAAACTGAATAAGAAGTTGGTGTTAAAATTTAAATTCTAATTTAAAGTTAATAATTGGTATGTGATTAATAAATACACATATGCATGTGCACACACACCATGGAGAGAGAGAGACAGACAGAAAGAGATGGAGAGGTAGAGATACAAGGTCTATCTGAAAAAGTCCAGCCATTATTAATATAACAAGCATGGTTTGTTCAACATTGATGTAACCTGGCAGCCTGGAATGTACATGTGTGAACAATGATGACTTCACTGTTCTAGCCTGTACTAGTCAGTGGGAGTGGCAGACACTGTTGAGTGAGCATGTGTACTGTGTGGCTGTCACATTCAAAATGACTGAGCGAGTAGAGCAATAAATTTGCATCCAATTTTGCATTAAGCTTAAATATTCCTCTGCAGAAAGTATTTGGATGATTCAGAAGGCCACAACTATGGGCAGCTGGTGATTGGCAGCTTCATTATGACAACATGCCTGTTCATGCATCACATCTCATGCACTTTTTTGGTAAAACATCAAATCAACCACCCAGGTGGACTCAGCCCCACTACAGCCCAAATTTGGCACCCCGAGATTTCTGGCTTTTCCCAAAACTAAAATCACCTTTAAAAGGGAAGAGATTTTGGACCATTGATGAGATTCAGAAAAATACGATGGGGCAGCTGATGGCGATTGGGAGAACTGTGTGAGGCCTCAATGTGCCTACTTTGAGGGGGACTGAGATGTCATTGTTCTATGTATAATGCTTCCTGTATCTTGTAAATGTCTCTACTTTTTATATTATATGGCTGGATACCTTCTGGACAGACCTTGTACATATTTGTAATAGATTTCATTTGGGACCTCACTATGCCCTTTAGGATCAGCTCAGATTTTCATCTGAAATTGTAACCTTCCCAAGATTTTCCTAATCTGTCCTGTGGCTAATGTTTACCTAATACATCTGCTCTAGTTTCTAACTTCTTCTGAATTCCAGTTCTCTACTCTGTGTCTGGTGGCTGCTCCAAGTGGGTAGTAGACTGTTCCCATTATTCATGTGTAATAACAAAGGTCTTTACACACATATTTCTGCTCAGCAAATGTTTTTTAATTGGCTACTAGACAAACTTGTTTTTCAGTCATTTTTAGTACCTTAGGCTTAAACTCTTTACCTTATTTCTTGGGCCTCTCTTCCCTCCTAAACTCTTGTTGTCTATTTAATTTTGTGCTTGGCCTCCTTTCTTATCATGAGCACATTATAAATCTTTTTTCTCCTCCTGGAAAGCTCCAGAGCCTCCTTGCACAGCCCCCAGTGGCTTGTTAAGATGAGCTTAAACTAGAATAGCCTCCACATGGGAAGAAGAATGCCTGTCATCTCATCTTTGTATATCCAGTGCCTGAAGTGGGTAGAGTTGGGTGTCTAACATGCAGGAGATAAATAATAAATATATTGTTATTTGAAAATATAATAAATATATTATTACATGATAAATGAATACACCCTTAAAGAGGAATTCTAATACCTACCAGGAAAGCAATATCTTGTAAATATACTTTTCTCAGCCCATTACATATTTAAAATGGATTTATGAAAATGATAATAGATTATTAAGCAGACAACAATGTTTTACCAAAGTCATATTTTAAATGAGTTATATGTTCCTTGACACTTATATTACTTCCCATAAACAGAGCACTCTACAAATTCACTGATCATTTTTCTTTTTTTTCATTGCTTTTTGTTTCACTTTTTCTTTGCCCTGGAGATGGCTGTTGTGCCGGATGTAGGCATATTCTGGAAACATCATTTAAAAATTAATAAATGTGTTTAATTGGAAAATAAGAACTGCTATGTTTTCATGGGTGGGAAGAAACTTCCTTGCTAACCCCTCTCCTTAGATTTTTTTTCTTTAATGTCACTCTCTGTAGAATTGCTTGATCAACGAAAGCGTGTCTCCTGATGAAAACAGACTGTTCCTCAAAGAACAAATTAAGGACTCTCAGTCCTGGAGGTAAAGCACTGTGAGTTCATCATGCAGTGCTGCAAAACAAATGTGCCTGGTAACTCTGCCACACAATCAACAGGAAGCCTGAATGCTGAGTTGGGCTGATTTGCACATTTTCATCAGGTACTTGCAAATGCAATCAAAATAAGCCAGTAGAATTTAAGATTTCTTGCCATGACACAGCCTTTTTGAATTTTTAAAACATCTTTTAACAAATTATTATTTCTTTGGCATTAAAGGAAAGTGTTGAATTTTTGAAAGTCAGTTCAGATCCCAAGTTCTGTTCGAGGGTACGCATGTACTGTAATTAGAATGACCTCTCAAGGAGCAACATGATGTAATTCACAGAACAGAGGAACTGCAGACTCTTCTTAAGTCCCACTTATGTCTTTCTCTTGTTTCTCTTTCTTTTTCTTTGTCATTTTCCCCACTCTTCTGTCTTCAGCCTTTTCTCTCCTTTATTCTCTTTTTTCTTAGTCTCTGGTTCAAACTTTCTCCACAGTGAATGACTGTTTATGGAAAAGATTTAAAGTAAGATATGTACTGAATCTTGGGAAGTCATTTTTATTCATTCAACAAATGTTTTGTTTTGTTTTTTTCCAGCAACAATTGTGTGCTGAGCTCTCTATTAGGCATAACCATGATTTTTAGTAAGTCATTGTCCTTAAAAGGAATTATTTAAGTGACTGTCTCCCAAATAAAGCTCTATTATTGTGCATAAAATATACACCAAAAAATCATAATCTGTACTTTTTACTAAAATTTGTATGATTATGTGAATGGTGGCTGGATGAAGGTGAAAATTTATAAAAAGCCTTGTTTTTTAATGAAATATGGATTAGAGGATTTAACAATTGATGATTAATTTATCTGGACTGGCATTAACATATTCTGAATTTTATACCTCAGTTTAGGCCTTTATTAATGAAGTAGTCTGTCTAGATATTTTACATAGACTCAAAATGTGTTGTTATTTTGTGAATCAGTGTTGTATGTAAGAATCTTACCTGCTTTCCTTGTGTACTCTTTGAAATTGCCAGGACGTCATGCACTAAAGCTCAGTCACAACACTGAAAAGTTATATGCTATTTCTATTTGTATAGTCAGCTCACAGTCCACATATATCACCTCTGTGTCCTCCAGGTGTTCCTGTCACTAAGTGCCCTGAGTGAAATTCCTGGGAGTGCTTTGTTATATATTCATCTACCAGGGACCAATCTGAAAAACATGCTTATTATAGACTATGTCTTAGAATAAAATGATTGATTCCTAATTGAAATTATGCATTCAATTGTGCTATGTGTTGCATTGTGTCCCCCCTACATTCATTTGTCAAAGTCCTAATCCCCAGAATGTGATCTTACTTGGAAATAGGGTCTTTGCAGATATAATTAGTTAAGAGTAAGTCATACAATAATCAGGTGGGCTTCTATTCCAATATTACTGGTATTCACATAAAAAGTGGAAATTTGGTCCCAGAGACAGACACTCAAATACAAGAAAGCTAAGTAAATATTGGAGTCATACTGCCACAAGTCAAAGAACTACCGTGAGTTAGAAGGGGCCTGGAGTAGATATTTCCCTAGAATTTACAGAGACACCATGGCCCTGTGAACACATTGGTCTCAGCCTTCTGCCTCCAGAACTGTAAGACAATAAATTTTTGTTTAAGCTGCTTAGTTTGAGGTACTTTGTTATAGCAGCCCTTAGGAAACTAACACAGTTAATATTTGAGTTATATATTTTTTGTTAAGTGAAAAAGTTAAATAATATACCAAGTATGCAGTACCCTTTACCAACGATGAAATCAAGAAACTTTCATACTTTTATATCCTCTCAGAACTGCTGGGAAACAAGGATGAGATAAGGATTTGAACTTACTAATTTAAGAATAAATCAGGGCGCTAACATTGGAAGTTTTGAAGAAATTTAGATTGATAATATCTTCAGCAGATGAAAAATGATAGAAAGCATTCAAGGTGGGCCTTTAAGTCTGAAACCAAAATCCCTCAGCCAAGTTTATGAATACCCCCAGAGCCCTTGAGCGTTCTCATCTCCGTTTATGCTGCAGACAAGTCAAACCTCAAGCAGCCATGTCCTTATTGATTATGCATCAGCAGAGGCTGGGAGATGTTTTTTATTCTCCCAAGTGGATTCTGAGAGCTTCATTCTGACAATGTGCCCATGCACAGCTAAATGAATGAAGCTTTTTAAAAAATTGACAATACAAGAAAGAGATGCAGCACCACATTTAAGGCTCTGAGAACACTTCTTTGAAAACAAAATACAACAAAAACCTAAGTTGCCAACATCCTTCACTACGCAGGGAAACAATATGCAAGCAACTACAGGATCTTAAGAGAAGATAATAGAGAATGAAACAGAACAAAACAGAGAAAAATGTGGAAATTTAATGAGTGACATTAATAAAAGTATTGCTATGTGGGAAAATCTGACATTTCCAGATTTTAGCTACAGTACTAAGTTGATCTTGGAACATGTGTGTACAGAATTAATGCAATAATAATGCCTTTAATCTTAAATGTGCCAGTTGCTTTTCTAAGCACTTAATATATAATGTAATTTAATATTTACATATGCCTTTCTAGTTGGATACTCTTTTTATTTTATTTTACAGATAGATAACCTGAAGCCTAGAGAAGTTTGGCATCATTCCTAGGGCCAAACAGCTAACTAGTTGGAGGTTAGATATGACTCCTAAACCAGTGCTCTATACTATAGCTCTGACATAACAGAATATCCCTTTCAAAATTGGCCATTTTCAATAAAAAAGAAGAATATATTTAGTATCTGTAGTAATTTCTTTAGCCCTGACAAACCGATTAAGCACTATAATAGTGATGTACTAAAGAATTTACATTTTTCACCTAAAATAACCTGAGGGCCGAAGGCTTGATCTCTGCTCGACACAGTTAGGAGAACATCTGTTGTAACATTGTTATTCATTATTATTGAAAAAAAAAATTCCAATCCACAGGAGTTAGTGACTGGGAAGAGCATGTTGGAAACATCTTCCTGTAATGCAGGCTGTCTCTACAGGTAAGAGCTCTGGCTTTCCTGTCTTTCTGGGAGGGGAAAGCAAGGTCTGGAGATTAGTTGCTGTAAATCATTTTTATGTACATCTGATGAAGCTTTACTTTTTGGTTGCCAAAAACTAAATGGTCTTACTGGGGAACTACTGCCAAGTTGGACACCTGTCATAGTTTAGCCTTCCTTGGTATTATTAGACATGGTGCTATAACCAATCTGTTTTGACAGTGCCTACAGCAAACCATTTTGCTAAGATCCCTGGTTTCAATGAACTGTAAATAGCCTTACTTTCCCTTGGTTTAAGAGGAGAAAACTATTCCTTAAAACACATGGGAAATTGATGTTAGCATTTTGAGTTGATTCTTTAACTTAAAAATGAATCTTCTCAAAAATCCCTCCCAACCCAGAAGGAGTAGAATAGAAAGCATGCATGAAATCCGAACATATGTGCAGAGACAGGAAGTTAGGAAGTCAAATTTTTCTCACCCTTTGCACATTCATGTGTCACCTTAAAGCTGTTTGTTATATCTGCATCCCACAAATATTATTGTTTATTGTGTATTTTCTTTGAATTAATTATTTATTTTCATTAAATATTCTAAGCAACAATATCTTTTTTTAAGTTATGATGTATTATTTATTCATAAAAAATATATATTTTTAGCAGAATTTGATTTACATATGTTTTATTCTTTTTATTTATTTTATTTTTTTTATTTTTATTTTTTTATTTTTTTAAAGTATATTTTATTGATTATATTGTTACAATAGTTCCAATTTTTTCCCCTTTGCTCCCCTCCACCCAGCACCCCCCTTCCCCGACAATCCCCTCCCCAAGTCCATGCCATTGGCTCACCCTTTCATATATTCTTCTTCTTTTTTTAAAAAATAATTAATTAATTAGTTAAATATTTTAACAATAAAAAATAACAATCCCTCCCTCTCAGACTTAAGACACTTTACAATCTTATAAAGGACAATGGACAAAGGTCTCGAGCTCCTCTAGTCTAAGCAACAATATCTTTAAAATCCATTTGTTTTTCTATATCAGCTATAGACATTAAACATATTGCTATTAAAATAAAGCCGTATTCAACTCTGTACTGCTTAATGTCATTTGCATCAAAATCTGAACTCACAGCAAACTGTGTGGGTTTGAAGCTGCCAACAATAGCTGGCCTCCTGATCCTACCCAGTCAGGAGGTTAGAAAACAAGTTAAAATAAGAACTTATTCCAGAACTCAGATCTGCAAACTGCCTGTTCAGTTATTTCTATACTCTGTGGGTTTCATGCAATCTCCGGAGTTTCTTTCAACATTCTAAGAAATTTAAGCCTGGATTCTCACGTTCCTTCATGTCTATACCTTCCCTATGACAATCTTTACAGAAAACTGTCTCTGAATGTCCTATCACAACTGCGGCTGCTTTTTCTACTAGCCCTTCCTGAGAGGTATGTCTTGCAGGATAAATGATCTTCTCCCTCCGTTCCCCAGAAACACTTTCTCCCATGTGACTGAAGTGCTCCATATCAATGCAGCTCTGCAACAGATACACTGAAGCTTTCTTGCCTAGTTGAAACTGCATCCTATCCAAGTAAGATATTGTTCTTTGAGTCAAAGTTAATATTCTTATAGTCAACATATTTTTACAGGTCTCATATTTGCGACCAAAGTCTGTACTGGGCAGTAGTTTTTCATGACAATGTAGATGGGCTATTACATTTTACAGGTCTATGTTCAAATCTCAGTTTCTCAAAATTTCAATTAAAAAGTGGGAAGTCATTATAAGAATAATACACTTAGTTTATAAAAACAAATGACCTCAAGCAGAAAAGTTGTCAGATAGAGAGATGAGTAGAAATTGATCTGGTAGAACACACAAAAGGTAGAGACATAAGTTAAGAAGAAAGGAAGCCAAGAATCAAGCATTTTTGTGATATAAAACCCTAGCTACACTCAGGAATTGAGAGTCTGGTAAAGGTGGGTCTAGAACACAAAGTAGCTGCTAGGCTCCCACAGCTCTGTCCACTCTTTCTACAGTTGGGAAACTGCACTGCCTACCATCTTGCCCCAATTACAGAGGAAGATGGGGCAAGCAGAACTGAAAGCAGAAGGAAAAAAAGAAGATCCAAGTACTGAATGGTGAGACACTGGCCCCCTGTCCTTCCCTGTTTGACTGTACCTCCCAGGCAGAGGATTGGAAGAGTACTCTGTAGGAAACTGACCATCCCAACAAATGGGGTGCCTGGACTGAAACTGACCAGTCAGACCTTCCTACAATGAAGCCCACAAGCTGACAAGTCGAGTCTGGTGAAGCAGAGAATCCAGTTCTGCTTTCCAGACTCAAGTTTAAATATGATCAGACAGTAAGTATGGTGTGGTATTTGCAGGAGGCCTCTAATATAAAAGATCAATCCCAAACAGATAAACACAAATACAAGCAGCTGAAGAAACATTAAAATATTGAAGAAAACTACAATTAATATCTTCAGAGAAACAAGATATTGTTAAAATAAGATTGGGATGCTATTTTTAGAAAAGCAAACTTTAAAGTCAATAAATGTGAACTGGGATTTAAAAAAATTAATAACAGAAAGAAAAATAAGTTAATAGAAGGCCTGAAAATAAGTTGAATATAACAGTCAGAATCTAATATCTCTAGCTAAAAGAGAATAAGAGAGATGAAATAAGAAAACTGTATTATTATGACTAACGAGTTCCAAATGATTCTACAACTGAGGGCAAGAGGATCAGGTAACAGGATTGAAGGGCTGTTAAGGGAGAAGGGCCGGTTGAAAATGTAGATAGGGTAACCAGGGCATGGTCTATGGAAAAGGCAGCTTCCGGGTAAAGACAGCAAGGGAATAGAGGAAGTTCACATGTGTATCTAGGGAATGTAATTTATAGCAGTGGGAATGGCAAGTGGAAAGGTGAATTTCAAGTATTTAAGGGACAGCAGGTAGATCAGTGTGGCTGGAATGGAGTAAAAGGGATAAGTTGGAGGTGAAGAGAATGAATCCTGTTGGTCTTATATGCAAGTGTTAGAGGTAAAGTTTTGTTAACTTTTCTTCCATTATGATGAGTTTTTTTTCCACAAGCGGCCTCAAGTCACTCTTTCAAGTAGAGTTATGGTGGGCAGACTCCATTTAAGTAACGTCTTTTTGATTATACCAATTAGAAGACAAAGTAGAATATAGTTTTCTACTATTATGAGTTCTTAAAAGTACTTCTTTAGAGATTCCATTATTGATATTCTCATAAATAGATCTTATTTCAGTTTTTTCCTTTCTCGAATCATATGGTTTTCCTAGAATTCTAGTTTTTAACAACTAACAATAAACAAGAGGTTACAACTACCTGTCTACAGGCATATTTCATTTAGTTGGTGGTCATGACTTACTGCCTAAAGGAACGAACAATTTCCGGCTGCCATTGAGTAATGGAACTCTCTGGCAACAGTAGGTTTGTATAGCCACTGGCTCATTGGTTGGAATTGAGTCACATGGCTGCCCTTTGTTCTGAGCTTACCGCTCTAGTCCTGCTTTTCCTACTGTCTCTAACTCTTGGAATATTTTGCTAATTTACATTACCCTTATTTTTTTCTGAAAACATTTGAGTTTTCCAACTCTATTCTAGATTATTGAGTGGATGAAAATATGAATCTCTCACTTCATAAACTGAAACACTGTATGACTGCCCACCCCCAGGGTAAGATGGAGAGTCAATCTGAATTGTTTGAGCACCAAACCCCTTTACTGATGCGGAAATTTATCAGTGTGTGTGTGGGGGGTGGGGGTGGGGGGATGACAACCTCCTGTAGTGTTGGCACCACAATGAGATATCACCTCATACCTGTATGAATTCTACCATCAAAAAGAGAAGATATTATGAGGAGATCCAAGATGGTGGAGGAGTAAGTCGAAGCTACACTAACCTCCTCCCAGGACCAGTCTGGATTTACAACTTAATTTTGGAGAAATCATCTGGAATAACCAACCAAACACTAGCTGGAGAGAAGTCTTATAACCACAGAGAGACAGAAAAGGCCGCTATCACAACGTGACTGGTAGGGAGTGCGGAGACGCGGAAGGGTTGGCTGGGCTCCCACGGGTGGCAGCTGAAGGGACTGAGAAACAGCTCAACAGCCGGGGATTCCCCTGAGAAGGGTGGGGTCTAAACCCCCAGCTGAGCTTCCCAGCCTACAGCAACAGAGTGGAAAGTAAAATAGTATCCAGCTGTGAAAAGCAAAAAGCCACAGGGTTTCTTGCTAGCTGGAGAGAAACAGCTGGAGAAAAGGAGCTCTTAAGCAGATCACATACGAAAATATTTTGGCCCCCGCTTACACTGGGCTCGAACAGAGGGAAGGCAGAGAGGACTAGAGATGCTTGGGGAGAGTTTGGCGCTGTGGCTTTGAGGGGAGAACTGGGGGAGCAGCCGACCAGGTCCCAGTGCTGACTAATCCCCAGTACTGCAGGCAGACCATTCCCCTCTGAGTGGCGTCAGCCTGAGGGGAAGCAAAAGCCTTGCCTACAGGAATTAAGCTGCCACACACTCCATCCTTAAGCCTAGTGGCTAATCACAGATTGAATAGATTAACAACTAAAGGAGACAGAAAAAGGCAGTAGATCCCTGGTAGTCTCCAACAGGCTGCCTAGGGCCAGACTGGTACAGGATCTGACACCACCAGGGGCAGATCCAGGAAGTGCAGATCATTCTAAGAAGCAGCAACAAACAATAAGAGTCACAAAAATGGGGATATAGAGAAAAAACCCCCCATTAAAAGAAAAGGTGGAATCCCCAGAAAGAGTGCTAAATGAAATAGAGGGGAGCAAACTATCAGATATGGAATTCAAAACATGGATTATGAAGAAGCTCAATGAGCTCAGCAAAAACTACAAAGAACTCTAGGGAAACTACAAGGAACTCCAGAAAAACTACAAGGAACTTACTGAGAATTACACCAGCATGAAAAAGGACATAGAAGCTATCAATAAGAGCCAGGAGGAAATGAAGAATACAATCTCTGAATTGAAGAACACAGTAGAATGAATTAAAAGCAGGCTAGAGGAAGCAGAAGATCAGATCAGCAAGCTGGAGGACAATGTAGAAAAAAAACTCACAGACAGTGGAACAAAATGAAAAAAGACTGAACAAGAATGAAGAGGTTCTAAGACAGCTGCAGGACAACATGAAACGTAATAATATCCGTATCATATGAATTCCAGAAGGAGAAGAAGAAGAGCAAGGGATAGAAAACCTCTTTGAAAAACTAATGACAGAAAACTTCCCTAACATGAGGACAGAAAGAGTCACGCAAGTCCAGGAAGCACAGAGGATCCCAATGAAGATGAACCCCAACAGGCCCACTTCAAGACACATCATAATTAAAATGGCAACATTCAAAGACAAAGAGAGAATCCTAAAAGCAACAAGAGAAAAACAGCTAATAACATACAAGGGAGCTCGAATAAGGTTATCATCAGATTTCTCAGCAGAAACACTACAAAGTCAAAAGAGAATGGCAAAAAATATTCCAAGCAATGAAAAACAAAGGCCTACAAACAAGAATACTCTACCCAACAAGATTCTCATTCAAAATGGAAGGTGAAATAAGGAGTTTCCAAGACAAAAGAAGGCTAAAAGAATACATCTCCACCAAACCAGCATTGCAAGAGATGCTAAAGGGTCTGCTTTAAGAAGATGAAGAAACAGAGAGAGACAGAGAGGAACACAAATATAAAGGGGGAAAATGACAATGAATAAGTCCCTATGTTCATAGCAGCACTACTTACAATAGCCAAGTGCTGGAAACAACCTAAGTGCCCATCTGGAGATGAGTGGATCAAAAAACTGTGGTACATTTACACAATGGAGTACTATGCAGCAGAAAGAAAGAAGGAACTTCTACCGTTTGCAACAACATGGATGAACTAGAGAATTATGCTTAGCGAAATAAGCCAGGCAATGAAAGAAAAATAACTTTTGCTGTCACCTATTACAGGAAACTAATGAACAACACAAACAAATGAGCAAAATAGAACCAGAGCTATGTAAACAAGGAATAAACTAACAGTAACAAGGGGGGAGGTGGGAGGGAGAGAAAGGGGTAAGAAGGGGAAGGGTCTAGTCAAAAAACATGTATAAATGACCCACGGACAAGAACAGCTGGGTGGGGACTGAATGTGGGAGAAGGGGGGGCAGGGTATGGGGAAGCAAGAGGGGGGAATAAGTGGTACAACTCTAATGGGAAACAAACAAAAAATTATTAATGGTGGAAAAAATGAAAATATAAAGAATGAAAATGCAAGTTCAGTGATTATTAGAAGGACAAGGATTTTCCTTCACACTGTATATTTTTCTCTCTCTCTGATCCCTCCAGAGTTTGGCATTCTAAAGAAGTAAGTAACGGCATAATTTTCTTTGCATAAAACTAATAAGACCAGTTGTTAATAGAGGTTTTTTTGACCAGGACTTTGACTGGAATGTCATGCCTAAAGGAGACATGCTTGGGCTCTGATTATTACCAAAAAGCCCCGAGGAACTGGGATTGACTTTCAAAGGTAATAAAAGCCCCTGAGATAAAAGGCCTGGTACCTTGGTTGGTTGTGCGGTCCACAGCAATCTTTCCAGGGAAGGAATGAAGGTTGTTTTCCTGAAAGATGGCTAGAAGGGACCTTAAGGCACAATGGAAAACCAGGACTTGGAAAAGACAGGTGTTTACAGACAAGGCTGAATGCTAGGTATGTGGCTCAGCTTCTGTGCCCTGAAGGGCAGACTGAAGGTCACCCTAAATGTTCCTTGCGTAAGTTCCAGCAAAGCAGAACTAAAGATCATAAGTGATCATTTTCTGCTCTTGTTGTGTTTATGCAAATGAACAGGATATATTAAAAATGGACTTAATGCAGTGCCTTTAATGACAAGGAAGGTAATCTTAGGGAGAAAAATTGTGATTCAAGGAAAATCACAATGCTCAGTTGTAGACTCTAAAGTAGTGCGGCTAACTGTCTTTAAAGTTTCTTTTCACTTAAAATATGTTTTTATTTGAAAGTTAAACTATGTCTGTGGTATTATCAAAGGTGTTTAATTTACAGGCAAGAAGAATGTCAAATGCCTTGCAACTGGATGTCTTTCCAATACGACAGTCTTACATGTTTAGAGACTTGTTTGTGGGTTATGTTACATAAATTAACATGTATTTTCTGTTTTCAAAGGACATAAGCCTATGATCTCATTACCTGAGTGATTGTCTGTACATATAGGCCTCACTTAATCCTGTCTGCATCGCTGCCTCCTGAAACTTAATGGTTTGGCTGAACTAAGTGGCTGGGTTGGTGAAGAACGGGGTGGTCTGTGGGCTTCACTTTAAAACTGGTTTCTCTTTTCTATCCTAATGGCTTGGACAGAAAGAACCCAGAGGTCTGAGAGGGGGGAAACCAAAATATTTCCCTCAGCCCAAACTAAGTATAATGGTCAAAAGGGTTTTGAATAGGTGAGATGTGCCTGGCACAACTTCCTCCAAAGAAGCCCTTCTTTTCCCTAATGTGGGACATTGAAAAATTAATACCTGACTTTTGTCATCCAGTGGTTATGGATTGAATGATGCCTTTAACCCTGTTGCCAAATCTGTTGCCCCCAGAATACAGCAAGGATGCCAACCTGTTAAACCAAGCACGCTGTTGTCTGGAGACAGCCAACTGACCTGGAGTCTGCACGATCCTTCCCCATGTGGGAAGGCCACCCTACCCTCTGCTCCCCCACTCTTATTAGGGATTTCTGGACCCAAGGGTAGGTAGGACGACGACCATGTCCAGCTTGAAGCAGCTAGAGGAGCTCGAGACCTTCGCCCATTGTCCTTTATAAGATTATAAAGGGCTTTAAGTCTGAGAGGGAGGGATTGTTATTTTTTATTGTTAAAATAATTAATTAATTAATTATAAAAAAAGGAAGAAGAATATATTAAAGGGTGAGGCAAGAGATCTTGTATGTATGACCCATGGGCATGGACTTGGGGGGCGTATTGCTCGGGGGGTTGCTGGGTGGAGGGGAGCAAAGGGGAAAAAATTGGAACTATTGTAACAATATAATCAATAAAATATACTTAAAAATAAATAAAAATTTTAATAAAAATAAAGAAATAAAAGGAGTACGCAGGAAAAAAAAAGAAAAGAGGAGATATTACAAGTGTGAGCAAGGATGTGGAAAAATAAGAACTCCTGTGCACTCTTGGAGAGAATGTAAATTGGCCACACAGAGATTTTTCAAAAAATGAAAAATAGACATATGATCTAGCAATTCAACTTCTGTGTATATACACAAAGTAAGTAAAACCAGGATCTCAAAGAGATATTTGTACTCCCATATTTATCGCAACATTTTTTACAATAACTAGGATATGTAAATCTCGATAAATTGATGAATGGATAAAGAAGAGATAATAGGGAAATGAGAAAGAAGGAAACCCTACCATTTGCAACAATATGAATACATTTTGAGGGCATTATGGTAAGTAAATAAATCAGACAGAGAAAGACAAATACCGCATGATATCATTTATATGTGGAGTCAAAAACACTGAACTCATGGAAACAGAGAATAATGGTGCTTAGTAGGGACTAGGGAGGTTAGGGAGAAGTGAGGAGATGTTGGTGAAAGGGTGCAAACTTCTAGTTACCAAACACACATTCTAAGGATCTAATGTACAGCATGGTGATTATGGGCAACAGCAGACGCTCCATATCACCCTGCCCAGGCTCTGTAGCTTCAGCTTCACTGGAGAGGACACTCCAGCGTCATCGCAAGATGTCGATTCAACACGGGAGGAGACAGATACCGTGTCACTCCCGAGTCGGACTGCACAACCATTCTCGGCGGTGCAGATAGACTCTTAAGAAGCTACACCATCGTCTCTCGAGACGGACGGCTGCCGACGACGACGACGACTGTATTGTATACTTGAAAGTTGCTAAGAAAGCAAAACTCAAATGTTCTCACCACAAAAAGAAATAGTATTTATGTGATGTGATGGAGGTGTTTACTAATGCTATGGTAGTAATCATTTTCAATATATAAGTGAATCAAATCAACACGTTGTGCACCTAAAACTAATACAGTGCTTAATGTCAATTATATCTCAATAAAGCTAGAAAGAAATACACCTTAAAATTGCAGGGACTTAACAAAGACTTTTTTTTTTTTTTGAATTCTGATGCTATTTGTAGGACTCTCCAAAGCAGTTATCTTCCACCTACCTATTCAGGAAGCCTATCTCCTTACAACTAATGATGCTTCTAGTTCAACAAGTAGCTTTACCAGGGATGAAAGATTTTAAAAATTAAAACTCAAGTTATCAGACCATATCAAATACAACACCCAGTTAATTTTGAATTTCAGATTAACAATGACTATTTTTTTAGTATCAGTTTACCCCCAATATTGTATGGCACATACCTCAAAATATTTGTTTATCTAAAATTAAAATTTAATTGGGTGTCCTGTATTTTTATTTACTAAATCTGGGAATCCTAAGTCAAACCTGCTTTTAGGTATCTAAGTGTGAAATGGAATGTCTCCTTTCTGCTCACAACCCATTGTCTAGAACTAGTGGTCCTAATTTAAGTCCAAAGGAGGCTGGAAAATTTGGAAAAACACATGGATTATTTGGTGAATATTTTTGTATTTGTCTCATGGTTTTAGGGAGAAATTAGAAGAGTTTTAAAATGACAGGAATCCCTGATAACATTTAGCCAAATTTTTTGTTTTACTATTGAAGAAACTAAACTCAGAGAGGTGCAGAAATGCATCCACTTTATATTAATATTTAGTGACTGGGTGAGAATCTTGGGTAAACTGAGTCACGGTCCAGGATTCTTTCCATTATACAGAATGGTCCTTTCAGACCTTCTTTGAGATAAAAATATGGCTCATTTCCACAATAATTGCTTAAATCATACACACATGTGGGAAACTGTCTCATACTTTGTTTTTCCTCATGATGGAAAAGCCAGATATGTCTATAGAAACTGCCTCTGACATAAAGTTAAAAAATATCTTGTTTGCATAATTAGACAAGAAATATTGGTGGTGTGACGTTACAGAATATAGAAAAATGGAGGGAAATCTTTGACTTCATATTAAAACATTCAACTTTTCCCTTTTTTCGTTTTCTAGTAAATCAGAGTCCCAGCTACAATACATTAAGTGATGGGCTCTAATCAGTGAGAGATGCTCTGAGGTCTGCTTCAGTGATTTAGAAGCTAAGCACTAAAGGCATTAAGCATCTTCTAGCCATTTCACCCAGTTGATTGCAATGATTGTTGATTGTAATGATTTTTGAGTCATTCTATATTATGGGAAATGTCAGAATCTGTATTGTCCTAGAACTCAGGCATTTGAAAAAAAAAAAAGGTCTATGGGATATGGAAGTGGAGAAAAAACCACTAGGTGTGGACAGTAGCTAATCTAATAGCTGTGTTTTTTCTTTGATAGATTGAAGTGGCTCTTTATCACTGCCAACCACTCCCTACTGCTTGGCTTCCCTCCCTTTTCCTCCCCCACATCATCACTTCGTGTTGATGATTCTGACAGTGGGGTTTTATTTGTGAAGTGCTTTGTCATTTGTACTAGCAGGAAAAATTGCCGTTTGCAACACTTCCAAAGCAGAACATCCCCTATTGGTGTCATGCAAATCGTTTTTCTCTCATATTGTAAAAGGTAGGTGTTATCAAAGCACATGGCAGGTAGCCACAGTAGAAAATGCATCTTAACTCTATCTCCATGCACATGTATATCTGATGCAAAGTTTCTTGGAAGAGTACCTTTGCCTTGGATCATACATTGGCATTATCTTTTCTATTCTTTTCTATTTTGTTTTGTTATATTCTATTCCATTAAAGTGCTTCTAATACATTACATTAATTCCATGACTCAATGAGGGCCTTAATTCATATATTTTAAAACATTGATGTAGGCATGCTTACCTGGATGCCTTCTAGAACACTCTGTGAAAATAGTGTTTGGCCAATATTACTTGGATAGGAATTGAAGTTCTATGAATTCTCCTTGTACTTAAAAATATTATAATAAATTTACTTGTGGACATGGTAAGCATCAATGTTTCTAGATTTGTGCCTTATTTCTTTCAGTTTTCACTTTTTCATTTTCACACCTTTTCATATGCATAAAATTCTATAATACATACTTTTTTTATCTTCAGGTGATGTAAAATTATTTTAGTTATTTTACAGCATAATTCTAGGCACCTAGGCAATTTTGATAATAATACCATGCACTGAGCAAAAGTTATATTGGTTTTGATATATAATCCTCTGCTTAAATTAGCATGTTTTATTTATTTATCCAATCCTTCCAAAAAGTATTTTAAAACTTTTGATGTGTATGAGCATTCACACACACCATCCATTGTGTTTATATGTATATATTTGTATTCATTACATATCTATAAATAAAAATTTAACAGTTTAACAAAATAATTAATCTAGTTTTTAAAAACACATACAATATTAAAAATGAGGTTGTCCTGGGAGAGGTACTCTAGCCAGGTTTAAAATGCACAAGGTATATTATGTACAACAATACATTTGTCTCAGAGAAACAACAAAAGTAGGTATAAAGCCTTTTTAACAACTAATGGGAAGCTATGGCATGATTAACTCGCTTGTTTTTCTTTCTCACGATTCCTTGGTGGTCTTGGTTCAGACTTACTTTCTTGTTATAGTAAGTCCTTAATTTTTTTCTTTAAAAAAAATATGCTTTAATGATTATGTTGTTACAGTTGTCCCAATTTCTTTTCCCTGTGTTCCTTGACCCAGTGACACCCCTCCCTCAAGTTGTCCTCCCCTTAGTCCATGTCAATTGGTTGTGCATATAGTTCTTCTCATCATCTTCCTATCTACTCCACTCCCTCCTACTATGCTTCTTAATTTCTGCACCATCTCCCTCCCTTTCCCCTCTTCCTCCAGTATGTTCCCCATACCTATAACTCTTTTCACACTCTCGTTGCCTACTTAGTTTGCCTTTGTTTCAGTTTCCTATCTTCTGTTGTTGGTTGCTGTGATACAGTTTTCATTTTAAAGTTCATAATTTTGATCTTCTTCCTCCTAAACAAGTTTCTTTAACATTTCATATAGCAGTGGTTTGAATCTGATGAACTCCTTCGATTTTACTTTGTCCTGGAAGCACTTTCTCTGCCCTTCTATTCTGAATGACAGCTTCACTGGATAGAGTAATTGTGGTTGTAGGTTTTTGCTTTTCATTACTTTGAATATTTCTTGTCAGTCCCTTCTTGCCTACAGAGTTTCTTTTGAGAAATCAGCTGATAGTCTTATTGGGACCTCTTTGTACATAATTCTCTTCTTCTCTCTTACTGCTTTTAAGATTCTCTCTTTATCCTTAATTTTTGACATTTTGATTATAATGTGTCATGATGTGGTTCTCCCTGGGTCCAACTTCTTTGGAGCTCTCTGTGCTTCCTGGACCTGTAAGTCTATTTCCTTCCCAAAGTTTGGGAAGTTCTGCTTCATTTTTTCACATAATTTTTCAATATCTAGTTCTTCTTCACCTTCTTGCAACCCTATGATTCAGATGTTGGCCCGCTTATAGCTGTCCCATAGGTTTCTGAGCCTCTTCTCATTTTCCTCACTTTGTGTTTCCTCTTTCTGCACTGGTTGACTGTTTGTTCCTTCCCTATGTTCCGATGTGTTGATTTGATCCCTGGTTTTCTTTCCCTCACCACTTGCTTTGTTTGTGTTTTCATTCATTTCAGCAGGACTAGCTTTCATTCATTCCCCGTCTTGTTTAAGATCTGCTGTCAGGTCTGTAAGCATTCTTATAACCAAAGCTCTGAACTGTGCCTCAGAAAGATTTCCTATCTGCTGTTCCATTAGATCAGATATTTGCTGTCTGTTCGGCTGCATTACTGGGATCTCTATCATGACCTGTGCCATCCTCACAGTTTTGTGTTTACCTTTGCTTCCTGGATGGGGCTGTCACACCTCCTATGATATAGGGGGCGTAGCCCCATGCATTCGTCACTACTGGGCAACCCTTCCCACCATCCTGTGGCATTTTGTGTGGGGACGGGGGTCCAAGATAGATTCTTTCTACTTACTCTCCATTGAGAGACTGGGAGCTTCTTCCTCCATCCATACCCCCTCTGGCCTTCACAGTCCGAGGCAATGGGGTTCTACCTTCCATTGGAATCGTGAGCTGACAAGTCTGGTCTGCAGCTGGAGGTGCTCCCCAGATGTTTCTTGCCTCTTTTAAATACAGGTGTCTGTGCTTACCGCTGTCCCGCCACTGTCACCACAGTTGCTGCCACCAGCACAGCTTGACCCCTCCACACCAGCTTCGCCCCTTCTACCCATCCAGACAAGCACCACTTGTTTATAACTTCATATATTGGACTTCCATGTAGCTTTATTTTTCAGAACTTCTGGTTATTTCTGGTTTTGCAGTAGTTGTAGTCCTTCTTAGTTGTGGAGGGAGATGGAACGTGTCAGTCTAGGCCTCCATCTTGCCTGGAAGTCCAGTAAGTCCTTAATTTCTTATACTTTCTTATATTAGTGCTCTAAATTTATTCCCATGGTGGAACAACAAATAGAAATATTTGTGTAGGATGTAGGTCACTGATTACACTGGGGAACACAATTTTCGTTGAGTTAGCTCTGACACTTGCTTTTGACTAACTTTTGGTATCTGAATCCAAAAATGACCTTAGTTTTTCTCTCTCATGTCAACTTTTTAAGGTACAGGGTACCCTCCCTTTGTCTTAAAAATCATACAAAATGTACATACAAAGGAAAATAAAGGAAAAGTTACCTGAATAGTCTGTTTATTTAGAATTATTTTATTCAAAAAAAGGCTATATATTGTTACTGTAAATCAAATTGTGTACAAGTAGTAAAGTTCTGCTACCAAACATACATATTAAGGTATTTTATCTTTTCAAACGACAGGCTAGGTAATGCCAAAATGAGATACTTGAAACAGTCTCCAGTTGACAAAGCTTTAACAAATTTCTTCATAAGACCCAGTTTTATGTGCAGAGGAGGGGATATAATGTTCTTTCTGTCAACAAGTGGCTCATGTAGAATGTTTGGACCACCAGGTTTTTAAAAAATAATTTATTTATTTATTTGTTGTTTTGTTTATTTATTTATTTTTAGAGAGAGGGGAAAGGAGAAAGAGAGGGAGAGAAACATCACTGTGTGGTTGCCTCTCACTTGCACTCCCAATTGGGGACCTGACATGCAACCGAATCATGTGCCCTGACTGGAAATCGAACCAGTGAGACTTGGCTTGCAGGCCAATGCTCAATCCACCGAGCCACAGCAGCCAGGGCTTGGATCACCAGGTTTGAGGTCAGATCTTGGAGGCCAATTTGGCTCCACCCAATGCTTCTCACGAGCTCTGCTGTTCCACATACATAGAAAACAGGGATACTTGGTGTATCCGCGTTGCTGACCAATAAGGAAGCAGACCATTTTAAGGTCAACACAGGTGATCCAATTGTGCTTGTGATATTGCAACAGACCTATGACTCTCTTTATGTCTTCATATTCTTCACGAAAATAAACTGAATGGCCAATTGGGACTGCACCAAATAAATTGCCATTGTGGAGGAGGACACACTTCAAGCTCCGCTTTGAGCTATCGATGAACAGTTGCCATTCAGTTGTGTTATAGAGTGGAATTCCCAATTCCTCCATTAAACCATGTATGTTATGGCAATACACAAAGTACTGCAGAAATGCACTTTCTCTTGACCAAAAGTAGAATGCCTTCGCTCCTTTTTCAAGCAAGTTTTTCTCATATAGTCTTGATGCTAGGAGCTCTGAAGCCTTTTTGGATAGTCCCAAATCTCCTGTCAATCATTGAACTCATGCCGATCAAATTTCTTACAAACTGAGTCATCTTCAATTTCAACATCTTCATCATTGCTGTCACTTAGTCTTCACCATACATCTGTTTTTCAAAAGAGGGTAGTTCAATGAAAACTGGCACTGGGATTTCAACTGAATGAAGCACTGGTGTATAGCTGATGGTAGACCATGGAACTCTATTTTACATTTATTTTTCTTGTCATATCCTGACATTTTCACTATACAAAAGTAATAGTCACTTGAATGATCTTTAGGATCTCACAAAACCGCAGGTATACCAAATGGCAATTTATCACGTGTTCCCTTCATTCACATCTATAAACTCTTGACACCCTGCTTGCACACCTTGTGAGGGGCCCAGGTTTTATCTTGATCACCAAGTTTTACTTTAAAATATGTAAAATAGGCTTGCCTCACAAACGCGCTGATGTTTGTCCTTTGACTGGGAATGGTGAAACTGCCACAGATATAACAAAATGAATCAGGGTTGTTTAGGCACTTACAATGAGAAATAACAGAGGCAGACATGATCTGAAGGAAAGGAAATAAGTACGTATGTAAATAAAAAAAAATTCTGCTAACTCCTTGTATACAGACAAGAACATGGACTACACTTCGGAATACGATTCACTACACAGAACAGCACAAAACCTCTCACCACACTGTCTCACATGTGTCTGAATAGCCTAGACAACTATGAACCTGTCACTGATCTCCAAGGTCATCCCCCACCCCTCCCCACTCGAGGGAGGTTTGCTCTCAGACAATAGGAGAGCACTAGTGCTTCCATTGATCCAGGTTCAATCCAGCCTAGAGTGGTTGCATTAAGATAAGCTTTGCAGAAAAAACTTCACGTGATAGCAGAAAACTAACTACAGTTTTGAAATCACCATGCCTACTTAAGTCTAAAACAGCTGAAAAAATGAACTCAACGAGAATTATGTTAAAAATTGTTCCCCTGTGTTATATATATGAGTATATATACACACACACACACACACACACACACACACAGACACCAGGTCTGTCCAGAAGATATCCAGCTATATAATATGAAAAATAGACATTTATTGAAGAAGATACAAGGTATAAAAACACTGTACATAAGACAATGATGCCTCAGTCCCTTTCATAGTAAGCACCATGGGACTTCACACAGTTCTCCCAATTGCCATCAGCTGCCAAATTTCATTGATGGTCTGAAATCTCTTTCCTTTCAAAGGTGATTTTAGTTTTTGGAAAAGCCAGAAATTTCAAGGCACCAAATCTGGGCTTTAGGGAGGCTGAATCACCTGAGTTATTTGATGTTTTGTCAAAAAACTCTGCATGAGACATGATGCATGAATGGATGCATTGTCATGATGAAGCTGCCAATTGCCAGTTGCCTATAGCTGTGGCTTTCTGAATCATCTAAATAGTTTCTGCAGAGGAAAGTTCAAGCTTAAAGCAAAATTGGATGTAGATTTGTTGCTCTACTCACTCATTTTGAATGTGATGGCCACGCAGTACACATGCTCACTTAACGGCATCTACCACCCCGACTGACTAGTACAGAGAAGTCATCATTGTTCAGGCATGTGCATTTCAGTTCGCTCTCCCTGGCTGCCAGATTATATAGATGTCATGCAATGCATTCTTCTTATAGTAACAATGGCTGGACTTTTTCTGGACAGAACTTAAAAAATGTGTGTGTGTGTGTGTGTGTGTGTGTGTGTGTGTGTGTGTGTGTGTGTGTATGTATTCAGTTTTCAACACAGAAGACAAAAATGCATTGCAGAATTGGGTAACTTCCCTTCTGCATGAAATATCTTGTGAGTCCAAACACTCAGGGTTGTGGAGGATGTGCTGCTACTTTGGCTCCTCATGGTCAGCTTCTGGAGCACTGACAGGTCCCACATTTGTAGGCTAGGCTGATGGCTGACCTCAGATGGCTTTGGAGGCAGCTGCTATGGAGGAGGAGAGCAGCCTGGGCAGAAAAGCCCAAGTGCATATTGAGTGAGGATGCAGAGGCAAATCTGAGGAAGAGGAATTGTAAGGTCTGGAGGTTCATTCTTATTGCGGTAAGTGTATTCACCAGTGAGGCCTGTAATTTTTCAGTCATTGTGAACGTATTAGTACTTACAAGGTGGGGACAGCTGGGAAAACTGGCTGGTGAGAGGAGACAGGCAGGATTATGAGTGTGTCCTCTTGCAAATAGGACACATCTGTGACCACTCAATAGACGAGGGTTTAGAGGATACAAACTCCTCTCAGTGGAAATCACGCATGGGATATAAAAAAGCAGAGCCACTGTGTCAAGCCCTGCCTACTAGATTCTCCCTCACCTCTGCGAGTGTCTGACTTCTGGCTCTAACTGAAGAGCCACACATCTCTCTGGGTTCTGGGAAATTCGGACTTCAAACTAAAACTATCGATTCAGTTTTAGAAAATAAAATAAAACTCAGATACAGAGAGGCAAAATGAACCAAACCCACACATATAGGTAGTGGCAGAAATGGCCCCAGCCAGCAATCACCCACAGCTGCCATGTGGAATAAATGAGAAAATAGCACACATTATTTCTGTTTTATTTTCTGACATTTATGAAGTTGACTGTCTAATTTCTATTGATCCTACATTTCACAAGTAACTATCATATGAGTATGGAATTTATTAAATGTGGCCAGGGAAAACACAGTCCTGGGCAGAAGGCTTTGTAAGAGAGTGGATGCTTGTTCTGCCCTCTTTGGGATCAGGCCAGGTGGTGGCTGTAGGGAAAGGAGTGGGGCAGAGCTCAGGAGATGCCTGGGAAGGGAGAAGCAGCTGCTGAGGGCTGGTGCAGCTTGCCCTGCTTGTGGGCTCATGAATTTCTCTGTCGAGAAATGTTATGCTTACCTAGGGCATTAAGTCTCTTTGACCTTCTCTCTTTTCTCTTTCTACTCTCTTTATTTACTTCAACACGTTCTTTCTCTTTTCCTCTCTTCCTTCAGCATTTTTTAAACCTTTTTTCTCTTCCTTCATTCCCTCTTTCATCCCTTTTTCCTTTCCCTTTCTCCTTCCCTTCTTCTCTCTCACTGCCAAGTGACTTTTCCAAAAGTTTACACTGATTTACACTCACACCAACAGTGATAAGCATATACCTGTTTCCTTATAGTCTTCTCAAGACAGAGAGAGAGAGAGAGAGAGAGAGAGAGAGAGAGAGAAATTGTGTGTTTAGTTTACACATTTCAGATTTCTTACTAAAGTCATCCTCATCTGTCTTCTGCTTCTTGGTGTCAACATCGTCATCCTCATCGTCTTCAGAGAGAGGGCAGCGTGGACTAGAGACAGGGTGGTCCTGGTTGCAGGTTATATCTTTGTTTGCTGGACTTCCATGCACTTTGATTTTCTGGAACTTATGGTTGTTTCTAGTTTTGAGGTAACTGTATTCCTTCTTAGTTGTGGAAGGAGACGCCGCATGTCTGTCTATGCCTCCATCTTGGCCAGAAGTCCTCCTAGTGAGTATTTTAATTGAATTATTATATTCTTCAATTCCTGAAGTTCTGTTTTTTAAGATATTTTCATTTTGTTCATGCATCATTTTCCTGATTTTCCTTAGTTGTCTGTTTTCTCTCGAAGTTCATTGAACTTATTTAAGATGGTCGTTTTTATTTTTGTCTCATAATTATTAGGTCTTCATTTCTTTAAGGTTGTTTCTGTGCTGGCTTAGGGGAGGGGCTCTCATGGGTGAAATAATTTTTTTAACCATTTTAATGTAGCTGGTTTTGGCTTTGCACTTTCCTGGGATATTATGACTTTTTAACTGGTTTCTGGAGTTCTCTTAAAGCGTTTTTAGACAGTATATTGTTAAGTTCATGTCTCTGTGGAAGAACAAAGTGTGGGGCTTCCTATTTTTCTAAAGGATTGGGCTGGCCTGGCAGAGGGTCCCTGGTTTATTCTTTGGGTGTTCTAGAGGGAACAGGCTATGAGGCAGAAGCCTGTCATTCTTCCAAAGTTGTGTAGTTTTTGTATTTTATGCTGTTTTAGTTTGTAACTAGCCCTATAGAAATAAGGTGATTAAAACAGGGGGAAATGATAGCAGGGCCCAGGTGTTAGAGTTTAGCCTTAATTGATAGGCTTAAGTAATTGAAGCTGTGACTGGATAGACTTTCTTTATCACCAAACCTTTGCTTCTGGAATTTTGCCTAGAGGGTGGCGGCAGGCAGCAGGACCCCAAATTGCTTTTCGGTAGCATAACTACTATTGAATCAAGATTAAAGCATTTCCATCTCCCTAAAAATTATCCTGTGTCTTGTTGTATCATCCTTTCCTCTAGCCCCATAGCCCAAGGCAACCAGTGATCTACTTTCTGTCTCTATAATTTTGCATTTTCTAGAACTTCATGTAGACTTTTATGCTTTGCTTCTTTCACTTAGCGTAATGCTTTTTGAGATTCATTTGTGTTGTTTTGTGTATCAGTATTTTGATCTTTTTTATTGCTGTGGATGTCTGTGACGCGATATTCTAGCGTCCGCATCGTTTAGAGCTGCGACTCAGAACATGGCGCGTTCCTAGAAGCCGCTTTCGGCATCAGTGGGCGGCGGCGCGTGGACTTGCAAGCGTGGGGCGCGGGACCAACCGACGCCACTTCGTGTTGGACAGTGGAAGCTGGAGAGCCGGGCTATTCGGACTGAGCCAATTGGTTTCCATGGATCTCAATAGTGCCAGCACTGTTGTTCTTCAAGTCTTAACTCAGGCCACCAGTCAGGATACTGCTGTGTTAAAGCCAGCTGAGGAGCAGTTGAAACAGTGGGAAACACAGCCAGGTTTTTATTCAGTGTTGCTGGTAAGTTGCTTAAAAATAGTTATTATTTTTAATAAAATGAGACACTATTCTATTGTTTTAAAAACCTACTTGTGTTGGTGGTTTACTTAGTGAAACTGATCCAAATGTTTGGCTGCCATTGCACTGCCATTTACTAATTCGAGGCATGGCACTTGGAGGACATTTAAGAGATGTTTATTGTTGGGTGAGTATACCCAAGCAGGGTATTGGTAGTATCTGCTTAGAAGGTTACACTGCCAGTTTTCTATTTTAGCCTGTAAATGCTGCCCTCAAGACTGTAAAGGAGGAAAGAGGAAGGACATCTCTAAAATCAGAGAAGGAAAACTCTGACTCCAAAAACCTCCGCTGCCTTGCGGCATACCTCTTCAGGGGAAAGGCTAAGGGAGTAAACCCCGACAGAATATCCGGAGCCGGAGTCCCTAAGGTGGTTTGACATTGTAGTCAACACCGGCAACTCCTGCGGCGCACCTGAAGCCAAGCTGTATTGACTTTGTCTTTCCCTTGGACCCTTCAGCTGCGAAGAGAGGGGGGGTCTGCTGCATGGGCAACAGCAGACCCTCCATATCACCCTGCCCAGGCTCTGTAGCTTCAGCTTCACTGGAGAGGACACTCCAGCGTCATCGCAAGATGTCGACTCAACACGGGAGGAGACAGATACCGGTTATAAGCTCATCCGATTGGCGAAGGAAACGAGCGCCAGGGGTCTCCTCTGACGGTGGGAGAGGTCATCGCACCTCACTGGACAGCTACCGTCTCGCCATGGCTCGCCTGCCCCACTGGGTGTGTGGGGATCAGAGAGGCGCCTCTCGAAAAGTGGGCCACAAAACACCCGCACCAGTTAATTCCAAGCAAACAACAAGAAAGAAGCCTCCGGCTCTTCGCCTCGCTAGCTGGAACATCAGGACCATGTGCCCCGGACTTACTGCAGACCTTCCGTGGATCAAGGGTGCCAGGAAAACCGCTGTCATCGATAGGGAACTGGCACGACTAAACATCGACATTGCGGCTCTACAGGAGACCCGGTTGGCCGACAACGGAACTATCAGAGAAACCAACTACACCTTCTACTGGCAAGGGAAGTCTCCGGACCAACCAAGACAGCACGGTGTTGGGTTCGCTGTGAAGAACACGCTTGTTAACTCCATAGAGCCACCCACAGGAGGCACAGAGAGATTACTTACCCTCCGATTGTCAACAACTTTCGGCCCAGTCAGCATTCTTAGCGCGTATGCCCCAACCCTCTGCGCCACCACCGAAGAGAAAGAACAGTTCTACCATGCACTGGACGAAGCGTTATCCAAGATTCCCAGAAGTAACGCTCTCTATCTCCTTGGAGACTTCAACGCAAGAGTAGGAGCCGACCACATGGCCTGGCCCACCTGCCTTGGAAACTTTGGGAGAGGAAAGATCAATGAGAATGGTCAGCGACTGCTTGAGCTTTTGTGTCACCACGGCCTGTGCGTGACAAACACATTCTTCAAGTGCAAAGAGATCCACCAGGTGTCATGGAGGCACCCCCGCTCCCGCCATTGGCACCAGCTTGACCTCATCATCACCAGAAGAACGGATATTGGCAGCACCCTCCTCACCCGCAGCTACCACAGTGCAGACTGCGACACGGACCATGCCCTCGTGGTAAGCAAGGTGCGCATAATGTCGAAGAGGTTGCACCACTCCAAGATGAAGGGTCGCCCACGCATCAACACCAGTTGTGCCAGCAACCCAGTTAAGACCCAGCAATTCATCAACAAGATGGAAGATGCACTCGGCGAGGGAGTGGCGGCAGATGACATTATCGAATCCAATTGGCCACGTCTCCGCGACGCCATATACAACTCCGCCATTATTGCTTACGGGAAGAAAGAGCGGAAGAACGCTGACTGGTACGAGGCTCACTGGGAAGAAATGGAACCCGTGATCGAGGCTAAGAGGAAGGCCCTACTGGCTTACAAGGTCACGCCCACTCCCAGTACACTTCAAGCTCTACGGGCTGTCAGGAACAAAGTCCAGAAGACCGCCCGCCACTGTGCCAACACCTATTGGCTAAACCTGTGCAGAAGCATTCAGGAAGCCACCGATATAGGCAATGCACGAGGAATGTATGAGGGTATCAAGAAGGCAACAGGCCCAATCCCATCCAAGATCGCCCCCCTTAAGTCCAAGACAGGTGAGGTCATCACTGACCAGGAACAGCAAATGCGGCGGTGGACCGAGCACTACCTCGAGCTGTACGCAATGAAGAACACCGTAACAGACACTGCTCTTAAAGCCATCCCAGACCTACCAGTCATGGAGGAGCTAGACACCCCACCTACTGCGGCAGAGCTCAGCAAAGCCATCGACCGCCTCGCTTGCGGGAAAGCACCAGGAAGCGACGGAATCCCTCCAGAAATCCTAAAGAGTGGGAAACCAGTCCTGCTACAGACGCTCCACCATCTACTCTGTCTCTGCTGGAAGGAGGGTTACATCCCCCAGGATATGAGAGACGCCAACATTATCACCATGTACAAGAACAAAGGAGACCGCAGCGACTGCAACAACTACCGGGGCATCTCTCTCCTCAGCGTCGTCGGCAAAGTATTCGCCCGGGTCGCTCTTGCCCGCCTGCAGACCCTTGCTTCCCGCATCTACCCAGAGTCCCAGTGTGGCTTCAGAGCTGGCCGATCAACAGCGGACATGATCTTCTCCCTACGCCAGCTGCAGGAGAAGTGTCACGAGCAGCATAAACCACTCTACCTCGCCTTTATTGACCTCACGAAGGCGTTTGATCTGGTCAGTCGAAGCGGACTCTTCAGCTTGCTACGGAAGATTGGCTGTCCACCACATCTGCTTGCTGTGGTCATGTCCTTTCACGACAACATGCACAGCACGGTGTCCTACAACGGCGCAACCTCTGAGGCCTTCCCAGTCAGCAGCGGAGTAAAGCAGGGCTGCGTCCTCGTGCCTACGCTGTTCGGAATCTTCTTCTCCATGCTCCTCCAATACGCCTTTAAGAACTGCAGCGAGGGTGTCTTCATTCACACCAGATCCGATGGCAAGCTCTACAACCTGGCCCGTCTACGAGCCAAGACCAAAGTCAAAGAGGTGCTCATCCGTGAGATGCTCTTCGCCGACGACGCAGCTTTGACATCACACTCCGAAGAGGGACTCCAGCAGCTAGTCACTTGCCTTTCCCACGCATGCAAGGAGTTCGGACTAGCCATCAGCCTGACGAAGACAAATGTTATGGCTCAAGGCACGGGGACTCCCCCATGCATCACCATCGACGGATACACCCTGGAGGTTGTCAACGACTTCACTTACCTCGGGTCCACCATCTCGAGCTCTCTGTCAGTCGACTTGGAGGTCAACCGGAGAATCGCCAGGGCAGCCACAGTTATGGCCAGACTGAACCGGCGAGCGTGGAACAATTCCAGCCTCACTGAGAAAACCAGACTGCGCATCTACCAAGCCTGCGTACTCAGCACTCTCCTCTATGGCAGCGAGACGTGGACCACCTACGCAAGGCATGAAAGGAAACTCAACAGCTTCCACATGAGGTGCCTGCGACGCGTCCTGCATGTCGCCTGGCAGGATAAGGTCCCCAACACCGAGGTGCTGAAGCGAGCCAATATGAGCAGTTTGCATGCAGTTCTTAGCGAGAGACGCCTCAGGTGACTCGGCCATGTCAAAAGAATGGATGCAGGCCGTATCCCCAAAGACCTCCTCTACGGCGAGCTAGCAGAAGGCAAGAGGATGACAGGGCGCCCAAAACTGCGGTTCAAAGACATCTGCAAAAAGGACATGACACAATGCTCCATCAATCTCAACACATGGGAAGTTCAAGCAGACGACCGCCTAGCCTGGAGGCTCGCGGTCAGGCAAGGTACGTCACGCGCGGAGGCTGCGCGCAACGAGGAGGCAGTCCATAAAAGATCGAGGTGGAAGCAGCGTCAGCAGCAGCAACAACAGCCATCTGCCTTCACCTGTACCAAGTGCGGCAGGGATTGTCACTCCCGAATCGGACTGCACAGCCATTCTCGGCGGTGCAGATAGACTCTCAAGAAGCTATGCCATCGTCTCTCGAGACGGACGGCTGCCGACGACGACGACGATAGTCTTCTCATAAGAACTTGGCATTATAAAAAATGTTTTTTCTTTCCCTATATGAGTGAGGAGAAAGGTGATCCCCTGTGTTAAAATGTACTTAATTTTTACAAATTTTTGAGATTGGACATCATATACCAAGGAAGGATAAGTAGAATAACAGCTATACCTTTATACTAGGTGGTTTTTATCACTATCACTTTATAACAATATTGGAAAGACTCTATCTTCTATATGAATGAGAAATGAATGTCTAAGATTAAATAACTTTTCTGCAAAATACACCACTGGTAAAGTACAGGTCTTTGATCTAATGGCATAGATTTACTTTATAAAAACTAGAAGCAGAATGTTTTGTTAGGGGCAGATCATGCTAATAAACCCCAGGATAGCATTCAAGGAATATGAAAAATATATCTTTATATAGTCATCCAACATGGTGATTTATTCCATGTACATGAAAATGTCACATCCTATGCATAAGGCATTGCAGGTAAATAGAAAACAAATGTTCTTTCTTTCTCTCTTTCAAGAAATTTATGGTATACAGTGGTTGGAAAAAGTAGGTTTACAGTTAGTTGTATGGAAAATAATGCAAGAATAAATAATAATACAAGAATAAACTCTGTGTTTCACGTACTCCCAATCGTAAGCCTATTTTTGCTCACCCTTGCATTAAAGAAAATAAGAAATAAATATAAATAATTATAATCTAGGTTAGCTTAAGTTTGTCATAAAACAAAGTGAGGGGAGTGGAAGGATAACAGCTGCTCATGAAAGAAGGTTTCTGGGTCTGAGATCTTGTAGGTGGATGAGATACAAAACATGCAAGAGAAAGAATATGGCCACACTTGTATATATAAAGGAGAAATGTGAGTAAGTTTGCTAAAATCAAGGAACTGTGTAGCTAGGGGATTACAAGGTTGTAAATGTGAGTTTTTGAGTATTTCAGACACTGGGGATAATTGGAAGTGTAAAGACAAAGATGTGCAACATGTACTGAGCTCTTGCATGTTGGGAGAATGTCCTGGAGGTTAGTAGATAATAGAAACAGGATTAAAGAAGAAAGGAGAAGAAATAGGGCAGTATCTATTTCTTTAGTTTTTTATTCTAACAGCTTTGAACACAACAAATACTAATTTGTTTTTATGCCATATGCACAGTACCTGGATTAATTCATGTGTACAATAGTTATGAAGTTGTTCACTCTCAGGGAGTCAGTGTGCATGAATTGATTTGAAAAAGGGAATAAGGAAGAGAAGAACACTGGGTTAAAGATGGAAAGATAGAGGAGTGGACCGAGAGACAAAACTTAAATGTCTTCTTTGTGTCCATCTGCAAACTACTGAATATTTGTGACCTAGAAAATGAGGAGCTGCAGAGAGAAAACAAAGATCTTCTCAAAGAAGCCTCTGTGAGGCAAAAAGCAGCCACAGGACTATTTAAAGATCCAAGCGACTAAGCAATCACACAATGGCAACATGGACATCTTCCTCATGTCTATGCAGTACCTCACATACCTGTGGTGCTGGCAAGTGCTATTCCTGTCCTGTTCAGTAGCCATTTGCAACATGTGGCTATTTAAATTTAAAATAATAAAAAGTAAATAATATAAATAATTCTATGTTATAAATAACATAAATAATAATGTAAAATAATATATAATATAATATATGTAGGTTCTTAGTCACTCTAACCACATTTGTACTACTGGATACTATATTGGAAAGTGTAAATATAAAGCATTTTCATAAGCACAGAACATTCTCTTGGATAGCAATAGAATCTGACTCAGGGCTAAGCAGAACGACAATGAGTGTGATGCATGGTGGGAGACTGAAAGGCTAATAGACATGGTAATGCAGCAAGGAAGTGTGAAAAGATACACTTTGAAAAGTCCCAAGACCACTTGAAAGCACTTTCAAAGAAATATGGCTCCAAGGAAGCATGTAAGTAAAATTTACGTTATTGCTCTTGTTAATGTGACCCAGTTATATAATTATGAACCTTGGGCTCTGTGCATAAAGGTCGATTAAATAGGAGATCCTACCTTACATTGAGAAAAGGCAGATAAAAAAGAGTAAATCCACGTAGCCTGGGTCAACAATGGCCAGTATGATAATTGCCACTAGCAGCTAACATATATTGGACATGTGCTCCCAGACCAGCACTTTTCTAAGATCTTTGCATATATCTCATTTAATCTTCATAGCAGCTGGAGGGGGTTGATATTCTAAGTATCCACATAATTATACTTAGATAAGGAAACCAAAGAAAGGCCACATAATACACGCTAACTCCAGGGCCCATAGTCTTAGTCACAATAAAAATTGAAATGACTAATTTTTGGGATCGTAATGGCAGAGGTAAAGACACATTCTGAAATGACTGAGCTCAATGGGAAGTTATTAGTACTGAGGTACATTTGATTCATATTCTGGTTGAAGTCAGAATAAAATAGGAGTAACAGAAGATATAAGGTCAAAGTCAGAAAAGCATAATGAAAGAAGAAAACTATTTCATACAGATGTAACTTCAAGCCCAGTGAGCACACAATGCAGAGAAGAATGTAAAGGATGAACCTCAAAATACAGTTTCTCTGATTATCTAGAACAGGGATAGCAAAGATGTAATTTCCCAGGCCAAATCTGATTGACTGTGGTATTGAAGTGGAGCTGTGTTGAGAAGGATTCTGGGACTTAATATGAATACATGCAATAATTAATTAGTCTGTCATGGTTAGGAAGGCAGATAATCAGCATATGTACTAAGTCTCTGTCATTCCTGATTTGGGGAAATATGAAGAAAGGAAGATCCAGGCTAGAAGGAAAACTTATATAAAAGAGTAATTAGTTGCACCCATGTGCCTAATCTTGCATATTAAAAATGACCAACTTTGAGGAAACAAAGCCTACTATTATGACCAGAAAATAATACCATAGTCAATATTCAAAGGAGAAGGTACATGTGAAGGTAACATCCCATTGTCTATGAATTTAGAAATTGATCTGTCAATTTCAAGTATATTTAAGTCCTATTATTTTCATGAATATTTGAAGAGAGCTTTAAACTCTTCTGCTGGGTGGTGAAGGGCTGTAGGAACTGGAAAGATTCCAGCTCACAGTGTATGTCAGCAAACCAAGAGATGTAGGTAGCCCTTGATGTGGTTCTTTTGTTCCCATCTATACTCATGCCTTTTTCATACTATCCATGATGAGTGCTTATTTAGACAGTTGAGTGAACACTAAGGTAAAATGAAAGGCACTATTTCTTCAATTCACTCTGCCATCATAGAAGACTCAGCTCTTGTAAGGCCCTTTACTGGCCACTCATAACTCTTCTCTTTTCAGCATCATCTGACAATTTTTATATAGTACCGTTGGTAGAGAGCAGCGAAGTATCATGCTACTCAACAGTGAGAATAACTCAGTAGAAATAAAAATAAAAAAGGTTGATTAGATTTTATTCATCTTCTATCCTGACTGTGAAAAGTGTAACACTTGAGAGGTCAAAATTATTATGTGAAGAGTAACATGCCTCTCTCTTTTCTTAGAACATGTGTGGGAGAAGCCTTTTGCACTCTTGTGTTGTAGCAATACTGTTTTCAGAGTTTTTCTATGGCATGAGTCATCATGGATATGAGTCCTTTGTGGGTCAGTTTATGAACTGTTTTGCTCTTGGGAAGCAAGCTAACATAGGTTTGACTCCCTCAATATCAACATATATTTGCTGGACTGAATTCAATGTTTCCTTTATACTTTCACAAATATGTTACCCATACCACAGTAAGCAATATACCAAGCTCCTGTTGTTGGAGAACATGAATGGTGTTACACAGAACATGTCATGGCTATAATGAAAGATCAGTTTTTATTTTGAGTTTTAAGCAGGAAGAGTTTTGTTGCATACAAAGATCACTAGGACTGATCACATACACCGAAGTAAAACAAAACCAAAACAACACAAGTCCCTAGAGAGTCTAGGGGTTCTGCATCATTACCTAAACATTCCCAACACTAACAAAGAGAGGCTCAAAATTGAAAGACTGTACTTTTAGGAAGTTGTCAAGCAAGAACTAAGACTGAATAAGGATCCTGCAGCAGGAAACGCATATCCAGGCACAGAAGAAGCAGTGTGGAACCAGACAGCGGGTCCCAGAACAGCTGCCAGGGAAGATCAAAACAAAAGCCATCTAGCCACACTACTTAAGGATTATCTTAAATACCTAGCGAGGAGAGGTGTAATAATTAAAAAAACAAAACAAAAAACTTACTGTATGTCTCCTAATGTATTGTCTTTAGATATGCACAGTAGAGTATATATAGTTAAAAACAAAAACAAGAAATCAAGACCCAGCTCAGGAATGAATCTATTCAGCTCACACAAATTAAATTAAGCTGGTCCTGAATAGTTTTGAATGTTGTTAAAAGATATAATTTCTAGTTTTTGTCTGAGCCTTTGCATTTTTCAAAGAATTATGAACAAAGTTAACATTAAGTGATATGTCAGTATAAAGACACAAATCACAAATTGTGTACATAAATATACACATACATGAATTTCTAGTAGGTTACAGTGAATAGCATGCTATGTAATACCTACCATTCATTTTGCAGTAAGGTCAATGCAATACACACTATCATCAGTGATAAAGGAAGGCAAACAGAGATTCTTGATGCAGGCAGAATTAAGCATTAATAATGTCTCCTTTTTATGTCTTAATTGGGTGTGATTTGCCTCTGATAGCATCTTTCATTATCTGTACAGTGGGGCATCTATGTGTTCCCATTTGAGGTGTCTGCTGTTCTAATTATTCCTGCATGCTGGTCATTCTCAATGCATGCGAAATAATACCAGCAATGCATATTTAAATAAAGCAGTATGCTTGGGTATATTATAGAATAGATACTATGTCAGCCTGGGATTGCTTTTTACTCATCAGACTGTAGAAAGCTGTGTGGCTATTTTACACTGATAGGCGTTTATATTGATTGGAAGGGAAAAGAAAGTCCTCATTACAGGGCTTCTAGCAGTGTAATTACAGAGTGGTGCACGCGTGCTGGGGGGCATTAGGAACCACGTTCCTCTTTAACATTATGTTCTATGCAATATCAGTAGCTCAGTGGAACACTCCCTTTGTACAAGTAGACAAGGATAGCAGGACCTTTTTCTTCCTACCTATTATTAGTCTGATGTTGGGATATTGGGTATGAGATTTAGTTGCAATCTGATTGTGGAAATCCGTATATTAGGATTTGCTTCTTTTTAAGCTTTGACTTAATTATAAAGGCCTTACTTTGAATACAGGTGTTGCCACTCACTAGCTCCTTGAACTTAGGGAAATTTCTACATCTTTCTAAGCCTCAGTTTCCTTTTAGATGAAAAGTCAGGTTAATAATAGTAAGCCCTTAAAGATTTATTAAAGGAATAAATTCCAGTATGTGAAAAATAGTAGCTGAAATACTACTGTCATGATGATTGTGACACATGACTCAATCATCCAGAATCTAAATTATTTTTTGTTATACCATGTTACCTTCTGCTGACTTAAACTTCTACCAAATTGTTTTCTGCAATATTAATAGAAATCAGCAAACAAGTTAGTGTTTCATTTGAAAAAAAATTTTTTAAGTCTTCTTGTCTGAGTTCAACCTTTTGTACATTCTTAAAACCCTGCCCATTCAGCTGAGTTTTCTTTCTCTGTGATTAGGTCTCCTATTTGTTTAAATTACTTCAATTTAATGTTGCTGGGAGCAAATCTGGATACAGATCCAGCACAACTTGAGCATCTTGGCCAATTAACAACTGACCCACTCACAGCCTTCCTCTAGGAAAGAGCAGAAGGTAAATGAGTGAATGAAACACCTTCCAGGCCTCAAACTGCTCTATTTTTCCTCCCACTTCTTACAGAAATTCTGGTTCTGGAATAAAGGCATAGAGTTTTAGAACAATCACCAGTATCAATATGTTTTCTATGATAGTCTCCATTTAACAGGGTTTTACAATTCTAGCAGAGGTATTGATTTCTCCTTTGAAATGTACAGAGTTTTGGGGACAATGACAAGCTCTGTAAGAGCAGATATATCTGGATCCCAAATTTTAGTTTGTTATTCCTTAGCTTTGTGAGAAGTGACCAGTTACTTAGATTCTTGGAGCTTCCATTTTCTCCATTTATGCAATGACTGCTTTCATAGCTATGTCTTAGGTATTTTTTGGTGAGAAGTAAATGAGAAAATACATATAAAAAAACCAGCAGAATGTCTTCCTTTTTGCTGTGATTTTTTTTTTTTTTTAGTATTTCAACTATAAGGAAGTCATCTAAGTTTGTTTCCCCTGTTGACAGTATCCAAACTACACACGAGAAGCTTTGAGTTGTCTGTCAAACTAAAAACATTTCAGCTCTCCCTTATAATATCAGAATTAATAATAATAATCAAAAGGTCTATGAGAAAGAGCCATATTCACTACTTGGAATGTAATGCTAATTCTTATAGATTTATAAGATTTTTGGAAACATATTAGAGGAAAAAAGACAAAATTGAAGACCTTTCCCTTTACTGTACTCATATACTTAGATCTCACATTATTTGCCTGACATAGGGCAAGTCAATTAAATCCTGGTCTTAGATAGAATTTACCTCTCCCTTTATCTGTAAAATGGGCAGCCTCAGCTTCCCATGGGAAGAAATTTTGAAGTTCCTCTTGCAAATACTGGCTTTGCAAAATATCACCAAAACAACCTGGAGATAAGATAGAGGGGAGTTTATTGCTTTCTGCAGAAAGGGATAACACCACTTCTATAGAGCCTACTAGTATCTCAGAGAGAAGAGGACCACGTCAGAATATTGATGAGTTTTTGAAGTCTGGTCTAAAGCATTTCTGTCAGTATGAATACTTGATTAGCCCTGGGAAAGAATCATGAAATAAAGGGTTAAAATTATTGGATACAGTAAGGTATTTTGAGACAAGATGTTTGGACTCTTGGGGTATAAGCTGGCGTTTGGTGCTTTCTACCAAAGAATTAATGAATCTTCCAGGAAGTTCCTGGAATAAAATTAAATTTGTTTTCAACTTTTACCTTCTTGAGTAATAAATAACCTCTTGGAGTAGTAAAGTTATGTTAACAAAGGCAGTAAAATTGTGAATTCATGTTAATATAAATACCAATAAGCCTGGCAAAATTAATACATTTTGAGGGTAGTATTGCCAGCAAAGGAGTACTCTTAAATCTTGTAAATGTGAATATTACAACTAAAGAAAATTATATGGTATCTTCTTTTAAATATAAAATGCTCATATATATTTAGCTATTGTTTGTGGTAGCAAAAATGGAAAGCAAAGTCAATGCCCATCAGTAGGGGAATACATTATAGTACATTCAAAGGATAGAACATTATATAGCTATCAAAAGTAAAAAATTCAAGCTATGCTATTTTAATTAGAGACTTTTATTTTTCAGGGAATTGAAACAGGAAGCATATTCATTAATGAGGGCCATTCCAAAACTAAAAGACTGAAAAAGGAAAGGGGTCTGGGCTGTACAGAGTCAAATAAACAAAGGAATCATGAGGAAGGATGAACAGGAAGACTCTGGGTCCTAAGAAAGGGTCAAGATGGGTCTTATTCCTAAAACTGGAGGGTAGGGTGGTTCTTTGAGGTTACAACAGGGTGGGATTGGAAGGTTTTTCCAACCAGCACTGCTTTTCTGGAGCAGATAAAGTTCAACATTGTCAATATATTTATGTGAATTTATGTATACATATACGTATGCTTATATATGCAATTGTATGTATACAATAAGATAATAGGTGAGTACTCTGAAAGTTGAAGTGAAGAAATCAGGCAAGAAAGGAAAAAAATACTTCTGTTGTGAAAAATTATAATATGATCATATTACTCATTTATAATGTATAGATGTTATCAATATATGAATATAAAAATATTTGAGTAATATATAACATTAAACTAATTTAAATAATGTGTGTTTATATTAGTATAAATGTGATATAAAAAATTAGACATAAACTCTATGCATCTACATGTTGAGCTCCTTTGTAGAACCACTCTGCTAGGACCGGCATGCTTATTTTTCAATTATGTCCTGAGACTTACAATTAAAATTCTAATTTTTATGAATAAAATTGCATCATTTTTCAAGGAATTTTTTTAGTGTAGCACTATAAGAATTCTAATACACAGAAATATATTAATAAGGTAAAATATGCACATAACACTTTGTCAACTATTCATATGTTCAATAGTTTTTGCAATCCTGAATATGTGTGCTTTTCTTACTTCCAAAGAAAATTGTTTCTGAGTCTTAATAATTATGAGAAAGTAATGCTAGTATGTTATTATAGAGGTTTGGTAATGAAGATCTAACCTGGGGAAAATCTCTTCTCCAAGTCCCTCATTAACATAAGCCATCACATTTTTTTAACTGTAACTAATTGAGTGAGGTTGAAAGTGTAATGATCCAGGCCTCAAAACCCTAAGTCTTACCAGGTCAATAGGTGAGAAATTTTAAAGTAAATGAACTACTGCCTCCCCAGGGCTTTGATTTGTTTTCTATCCTCTTAATTTATGTATTATTCTCCTGCCATTTTCCTATCCTATTCAGAAGTCCCGACTGTAGTCGGGACTTCTTAGGAACTGACTTAGTTTCTCTCTGGGATCAGAAGCTGAACAAGAAGAAAAAGTATAAAGAAAAGATACTTTTCCTCTGAATGTATCCTCCAAAAGCTGTTGGTACAAAGGCAGATTTTAAAAAAAGGAGGATAACCTTCAGTGTAAAATCCTTCTTGATGTATGTAATTGGGGTTTTGGAGGCAGAATTTATTTTCAATAAACATTAAAAGAAACTATTTTCAACTAACGAATCTAAGATAATAACAAAAAATAATTAAAGACATTCAGAGCATTCTATTCACCAAGATAACAGTATTCTCTTTCCTTTGAAGTAGAACTGCTCCCCCCAAATGTAGCCTATCAGTGCTCAGTTTCTTCAACATGCAGGTCCCTAATACTGTGGCATCTTATTTTCTCCCTTTTCTTCGTAATATCAGAATAAAAGTTTTTCTACAATAGCAAACTTATTTGAGGTCCTATTTTTACTTACGTACTTGCAAAAATGGAATATAGAGAACAAAGCAATAAAATGATACCTGAGACAGGAGTTTCCAGCCTCAAGAAGAGTTTGACCCAGGAAGGCAGTTGCAATTACTTGGCTTCCTATGAAACAAAACTTGTTCTGCACCCCACCACTCCCCTCTGCCTTCTCCTCTTGCCTCTTCCTCCCTTAGTTATAGGACAGAGGGACTTTTGAGTGAAGGAATGGCAAACAGTTAGTAAAACATTTGATGGGTATTAATTACTTTACACTTAATTACCTGCCATGTGGATCTTGTTGAGCTATTGATTACCGGCAAACATAGATCCCACCGGGGATAAGTGTGATTTAACTTCATCCAAAGAGTCAATTAGTTCAAGTAATATAGGGAGAGCTGGTGTTTTGCCTCAGTAGTTGGAGTTTCTTGCCAAGAAGGTGGATAAGTCATTTACTTGTCCATTAAAACACAGTGCTACTAACAAAAGGAGACACTTACCAGGTGTTAGTGAGATTGGTAAAATGGCACTCATTCTGTGTTGTCAAAGATAAGCTGCATGGTGGAGAAGCAACAGGAGCAAAGGGAGTCTTTCACACTTGAGAACCCTTGAGGAATTGGGATTATGGAGTTAACTCCTGGAAGTGTAATCCTGGTGCAGTTGTCTGTTTTGTAAAAGTTATAACCAAATGACTTTATCAGATCCACCTACGCAAGGTAATGCTGCCTTCTGCTGGGTGACTCTGGTATTCCAGATTCTTTTTGATATATTAGATCAGTGGTTCTCAACTTTCCTAATGCTGCGAACCTTTAATACAGTTCCTCATTTGTGGTGACCCCAGCCATAACTAAACATAGTGATTATCACAAAAACAATATGTAATTATATATGTGTTTTCCGATGGTCTTAGGCGACCCTGTGAAAGGGTTGTTCGACCCCCAAAGGGGTCGCGACCCACAGGATGAGAACTGCTGCATTAGATGGAAAGACATTTCCTGAAACTTCACTTAATAAAATGCAGAATTCTGTGTTTATTTTGCTACAATCAATAGAAAAATGACTTGAAAGTTAGGCTTTTGGTGGATATGGGACGGTGGAGGGCAAAGGTAGAAACATTGTTCCATTGATCAATATTGGTATTAATTTGTAACCTGAAGTCCATAAGAAAATGTATGAAGCTGACAGTCTTAAAATTTTATCCAAATTAAACTTCAAATTAGAATTTTAGGAAGACTTTATTATATAGGTCTCCCATAATACTATTATGAGATAGTAATTCTGTAAGATATATCCAATTTTAGGAGTTAGAGAAAAAGAGGTAGAAGTGCATGTTAAGTGATAGGCTAGTGGTAGAACTTTGCTCAATAAATTATGTAAAGCAGATTTATTGTAAAAAATTGTGATAATACCAAAAAACTAAATATTTTATTTAAAAATTATCTGTGATTGGGTGGGGGAGAGAAATTAGGGGAAAAGGGGACAACCGTAATTGAAAAACCAAAATTAAAAAAAAAAAATTATCTGTGAACTGGGAATTAAAATACTTTGCTTTGTTATAGATTTTACTATATGTTGAATCTAACATGGCTAATACTCTAAAGTTCAGTATTACATATATATATAGACAAGAGTTCCTAACATTTGTATTCAAAGGTTGCATTTTTATTGTATAATCAGTGTCATACTTAAATTTTTGAGCTCTTTGTAAAATCCACGTGAGATACAATTATTGTTACATACCGATTTTCAGGAAGTTGGAATTGAGGATTAGAAAAGTTTAAGTGACTTGGCTTGGGATATCTAAATTCTCAAACTTGATTTTGGGTTTCCTGGACTTCAAATCTTCTTTCCACTGCCTCTTGGTAATCCTTTAGCATGTATTTTCAGCATGGGCCCAGAAGACAGCAAAATGGCAACTCAGAGTGAATGTGAATTTTCAACCTTTGGGTTCTATTTAAATGCCAGTGTGATATTTTTGCATTATATTTTGGTTCTCCACCTCACTCCCTCCCACACTTATGGTTTTACAGATATTTTTTTCTTCTTTCTCAAGCACATTCATTTCTTTTTTCCTTAGGCCTTTTGTGTAATGTTATATATTTTCTGGAGTAAGTACATTCATTTCCATAAGACAGTCTGATGATTAAAGCATTTTAATCCAGAATTTAAGCCCACTGTTGCTCACATTCATTTAAGAGTGCCTCCTTCTTTCTATAAAGCAGGGGATTCAGGAAGAGAAGGAGAAAAGATACTCATATTTGTTATCCTTAAATTTCAGGTATTTGGGTGTTATTTCTCCAAAGGGCACCTCTGCTGAAAGGCACAGGGTATACATGTTACCTCTATCCATTGGGTCAGAAGATCTTGCCAATGACAATGACAGTATTCACAGAGATGCCCAATGGAACTCCCTGCTTCCAAGGGGCATTCTCTTGAAAGACACTGCATTTTGGATTAAATATTAATATTTCTTGTTTCAGGATATTCTGGAACAGTGAGTCAAAACTTACTATAGCTTCCAAAAGGGTACATGCTAGCTGTGGGCACAGGTTCTGTATAATTCAAGATTTTACTTGTTTTTAAAAACAAAAGTATACTAGGCTTATGTTTTTTAGAGAAACCCAGATTTCAGAAGGAAGATAGAAATGATGGCTAACAGTAATTTCAAAATCCTCTCTGTCTTCTGTAAGACAAATAGATGATTTCATAGAACTTTATTTTTCCTTTCTCTTTGCTTCCAGAAGCTCTATTTTTCTATGGAAAGTTAATATATCCTCAAAAAATTCCTGGCCAGCTGAACATAACATTTCATGTGCAGATTAGAAAATTGAGCCACAAAGCTGGTAAATTTTTAGTTTCACAAGATAGAGATGTAATTTAAAACTACTAACTCTTCTACAAAAATATATTATATATAACATATTATATACACACATATATTATACATGTGCACATAATATATATGTATACATAATATATATGAGAAAACATTTTTAGGAGTAGTGGTAGTGGAATAGGAAGAGAATAGAAAACACCTAACAAATGCTTTTCTACTATGTGCCAAGATTAAGGTAGATTCTCTGCATATATTATATCATTTAAATTTCAAAACAACATATTTAGGTTAGAAAGTTTGCCTCCATTATGCTGAAAAAGAAGATAAGACACAGGGGAGTAAGGAAATTTGTCTAAAGTGATATACTTAATAAAAACTGTAAGCCCATATTAGCCTGACTCTAAACCACAATCTCCATTCTACTGCGCTGTTTTCCTGGCAGATACTTTCTAAGCCCTGGCTGGAGACAGTTACTTTGCTCATTCCTTACAAGACCCAAGGGTTCAACAGGAAGGCTATAGAAGAAATAAATATTGATTTTTAAACTATGCTACCTCTGTAGCATTTTCTTATTCATACATTGAGCATCAAAGCAATCTCAAATCTTAGAATTCACAATGGCAGCTAGAATTTCCTTATTTGTTATCTTTTTCTCTTAAGAGAGGAATGTAACACTTTAAATATGCGACTTCTAATAGATTATGTGCATGTAATACATATGGTGTTGTGTCTCAAAATTTTTAGTTATATTAATTATATGCAGCAGTGGGATTACCACATATAAAAAACAAAATTGTAAAAGCAGCATATCCAGGTAAATTTAACACAAACAATTAAAATTTCTTTTAAAATCAACTTTTCCTACTATAAACACTTTAATGCTTATTATAAATTTATAAAGACACCATTTCTATTCCAAGTAGAATGCTATTGTTGGTCTCAGCAATGTTTAAATGCTTACAGATAATTTATTAACTCTTTAAATGATTCATAATTCTCCTAGCATCTCTTCCACTGTTCAAAACACTCTGCAAAACCCTTTGTTGGAATCACCATCAGCTGCCCTGTTGTATTTTCCTGAATGTCATATGATGGTCTGAAATCTATTCCCTTTCAAAGGTGATTTTAATTTGGGGAAAAGCCCTAAGTCACAGGGTGCCTACTCTATGCTGCAGGGGGGCTGAGTCTCCTGGGTGATTTGATGTTTCTCAAAAAAACTCTGCATGAGACGTGATGCATGAACAGGTGCATGGTTTTGGTGAAGCTGCCAATCTCCAGTAGCCCATAGCTGCAGCCTTCTGAATCATCCGAATAGTTTCCAGGAGAAATATTAAAGCTTACCACAAAATTGGATGCAGATTTGTTGTTTTACTCACTCAGTCATTTTGGATGAGACAGCCACACAGTACACAGGCTCTCCCAATGTAGTCTACTGTCTTGACTGACTAGCACAGTGAAGTTGTCATTCTTCATGTATATGCATTCCAGTCCACTCTCCTTGACTTCCAGGTTACATCGATGCAGAAACCATTCTTGTTATATTAACAATGGCTGGGCTTTTTCTGGACAGACCTCATATGTTGTACTTTGAGGGCGTGGAATTTACCATTATATGCATATTTCGAAGCTTATGAAACTTGACTTACTAACATTTATCATTAAGATGTGGACATTTCACTCTAAGTAATTTATACCTCAATGTAAAAATGAATGTGAAGAAACCATTAATAAAAGTTGATATCTTATTACAGTCCTATTTTTTCAAGTTATGTGTATGTTTTTATCAAGGTCCTAGTCAGTAGTTGGTTTTGGTTGCTTATCATGTTATAAAAAGTAGCCAACTTACTAAGAAAACATGAGCCATGCATGTACTAATGATAAGCAAAGATTATAATGAATCTAATTCTGTGTTCCTGAGACATTCCCCTTCTGGGAAAAGCAAAACAATAAAATAAGGTCCTTTGGTTTTCTGATTTGATTCAAAGATACAGAGTAGGCTAGGCAGAAGAGAGTAAATATGTAGCACTTTTATTCATTCCCCTATTTTTTCCCTAAACCTAGTTTTTGATACAAGTTGAATGCTTGATGATACAACTTTATACTTGTTGGTGAGATCTTAGATCTCAGGCAACATATTTGGTGATAATTAATAACAGTTCTTCAGTAGTCAATTGTCTGGGTTTGCATAGTAGCTTTGTCACTTACCAGCTATATCTTTTTGGGCCAGTTACTTAAACTCTCTGTTGTATGACTTTGTTCATCTATGGGAGTGATAATCTCTATCTCAGAAGATAAACATCTCAAAACATTGTCTTGAAAATAAATAAGATACTGAAAGGTGTCTGGCACATAGTTAATTATTCAGAAAATATTAATTGTTGTCATTTCTAATACTAATAGCATTCTGTACTGCTAATTAAAAACAAAACTACTGTTTTGGAAACCAAATAAACAAATGGTAAAGTTTATTCTATTATTAAAAAATATCAAGGCAAATAATTCCAATTTTCTAAAACAGTAATTAAAAAAAACTTATAATATTCTCATAGGTCATGCTATTATTAAGATAGTGGCCTCAATAAATTTATAAGTATATTATTGACAAATTGAAAATATTGACAAAAACAGGACAAAGTTCTCTGTTGCATGGCATTAGTTAATATTAACCACTCAAATATTAGAGAATTATTTAGCCCTGCTAAAATAATAAGTACCTATAGCATCATAATTAATAATAACTTCCTTTTTTTTAATAGATAACTATCAAGTTCATAACTCTTCCAAGGTCTGTCATGATTCGTGATAATAAAACAATGACCTTACTATAGAGAAGGGCAATGATTTTCCTTTTTATTCTTGCAAGTGGGCAATGATGTAATTTCTTTATAAAAAGAATGTAAAGATATCTAGCTTGAAAGTAAAAAGATAGTCCAAGACTCATTTTTTCTTATACATTTAAATTGCTGTCTTGCTTGATTCTGGCAATGATACCATAGATGTAGATTTTGCAAGCATATTAATAACTGGAGACTTATCTGACACTCACAGAGCTTAAAAAAACATATCCATAGTATCAAAGGCAGATGTAAAGTTAATCAAACATCTTAAGAGTCCTGCTATTTTTAGCACAGTTTTTTTCAAGTGAGATTAAAAAGAGTTCAATAATAATCAATGCTTCAAGAATTAAGTCTAAAATCTCCTTTCTTCCCATAAAAAATTACAATGAGAGCCCAAACCTTTACTTGCTCAAGTAGAAAGAATCAAAGTTTGAAGGCATATTAAATTAACAACTGGGCCTTTATTTTTGCAAGAGTGGTGGGTTATTCTTTCTAAGGTATGCAAAACTTCATGTTGCTCACTTTCAGATAGAATTTGTTAACTGAGGAATTTATGGAAATAAATGACGATGCAGAACAGGACCTTTTCTTAAGAATAAATTTTAAATAAATTTACTTTATTGAGCTTGCGTTGGCTAACCATTTTAGTCCTCTCCATATCTAGGACCTGTAACCACTTTAGAATTATACGTACATTATGCAATTGTCTTTGGACCTTGAAGCTGGGAGAAAATAACTTTCCATATGTTATGAGAGCACCATGGTTCCTCAAAAATCCTAAATAGAACCCTGCTAAGTAAGAAACATATATCTTGGAATCAACATCTACCATTATTTTTAATCCTAAAGCCTACAAGTAAACTTTAGGTAGTGTGCTTTAAGCAACCTTCAGTAAATATTTACATTTTGTTGCAAGTTTTGTGAGAAACGGACTCTGTCTCTCTATGTATCCCTCACCATCCAAGTCTGACTTGGAAGCAGTCCAGTTTTATTTGGGTTACACTGGTAAGGTATGAACATCAGTCAAGTTGTGTCATGTCTTCAGAATTATTTTGCCATTTAAAGGAAAATGTTATGAATCTTTTATTTACAAAAAACCTATAACAGACTTATACATATTAGCAGTTCTTAATCAGAAGTGGTTTGCTCCCCACCATTTCAGGGATGTATGAAAACATTTTTGAGAATACTGAGGGGCTCTACTGTCATCTCTCTGGTGGGTACAGATCAGAGCTGCTGATAAACATTCTACAATGTGTAAGACAAGCCTACAACAAAAATTTATCAGTCCAAAATGTCAATAGTGCCTAGGTTGAGAAACTCTGACATGGGTGATAAAAATATTTTTTAAATCAGATTAAACTGATTTTATATTCCTGTTTGTATTTCTTTCCATTAATGTGAATAATTATTTATCATTTATGTATAGTATGCAGTACCTAATAGATTATTGAGTAATTTATTATCTACATAGTTTATTGAAGGGTCTTCCAGTCAAGATGGAGGCATAGGTAAACACAGCTTGCCTCCTTACACAACTACATCAAAATTACAACTCTAGGACAACCCTCACTCAAAACCATCAAAAATTGTGTTGCATGGAAGTCCAATAACCATGGAATTAAAGAAACCATAGTCATCCATACTGGTAGGAGGGGTGGAGACAAGGATATGTGGAATGAACTAGTCCTACACCTACATGTGGTGGATAAAAAATCAGGAAGGATATCTCAGGAATGAGGTGCCCCAGCCCCACACCAAGCCCCCTAGCCCAGGGTTCTAGTGCCAGTAAATAAGTCCCCATAACTTCTGGCTGGAAAAACCAGCAAAGATTGAGTCGGTGGAAGAAACTGCTGGATTCTCAAACAGTTTTCCTTAAAGAACTAGCACATGATATTACCCATACTCACTCCCTCAGAGCTTCAGCACTGGGGTAGCAGCTTGGAAGGCATCAGTGGCATAAGGGGAGGAACTTAAGTGTCTGGCATAAAGGCGAGAGTGGGGGAACAGCTTTCTCCCAGACAGGCAGACAGAGGCCATTATTTCTTTTCTGAAATAAGAGCCACAGAGCTGGCAGGCAGGTGCCATATCTGAGGTTCCATCAACCTGGCTATCACATTTGTCCCAACCTGGTGATTCCCTGGGGCTCTGCCCCACCCAACTTATAAGCACACCCAAGCTGTTAAGCATGGTCTTTCCATATGAATGGCTGGTCTTGGTACATGCTTCAAAACTTCCTAAGTCCTCTCAAACAAGCAACAGCTGGTGTCAGTGAACACCCAGCCCCAACACCTCTTGCTAAGTAGTCCTAGGCCTGGCACTAGCAACAACCAGCCTAGGTTCACAGCTGGATTTTGTCTGAGAACCTCCAAGTCCAGTACAAGTAGCAGTCATCTGCAGATCATTTTATAGCTCATGCAGGGTGGTCCATGGTAGAACACAGGTGGGGGTTGAACTTGGCCTGCACTACCTGGGAAACACCAGACCCTACACACCCAGTAGACAGCTACAGACACATTGGAGTACCACCACCATGCTGCTACACAGCTTATCCTTAACAAAGGGTGAGGTTGGTGGTCAGTGGTCACAGCCAGTCTTTGCAATTGACTGGCCTGGGTAAATCCCTCCCATTGATTTGAAAACAGCAATCAAGGCTCAACTACAATAGAAGGGAGTACCTTTTGTCCCTAGCTTGGGTGATAGGCAAAATTGTGCCACTGAATCCTACAGGGGACCTACTATATTAGGCCACAATTCCAAGACATGAAGTTATAGCAGCTCTACCTAATACATAGAAACAAACACAGGGAGGCTGCCAAAATGAGGAGGCAAAGAAACATGGCCCAAATGAAAGAACAGATCAAACTTCAGAAAAACAACTAAACAAAGTGGAGGTGAGCAATCTAACAGAGGCAGAGTTCAAAACACTGGTTATAAGGATCCTCAAGGAACCTAGTGAATACCTCAACAGCATAAAATGATTCAGTCAGAAATAAAAATACACTAATTGACATAAAAAACAATTTACAGGGCATGAATAGTAGAGTGGATGAAGATGAGAATCAAACCAATGATTTGGAACATAAGGAAGCAAAAAACAACGAATCAGAACAACAAGAAGAAAAAAGAATCCCCCAAAATGCAGACAGTGTCAGCAGCCTCTGGGACAACTTCAAGCATTCCAAAATTTGCATCATAAGGATGCCAGAGGAGAAGAGAAAGAACAAGAAACTGGAAATCTATTTAAAAAGATAATGAAAGAAAACTTCCCTAATTTGGTGAAGGAAATAGACATAGAAGTTCAGGAAGTACACAGAGTCCCAAACAAGATGGATTCACTCCAACCTGCATCATAATTAAAATGCCAAGAGTTAAAGGTAAAGAGAGAACCTTAAAAGCAACAAGAAAAAAGCATTTAGTTACTTACAGAGGAGTTCTCATAAGACTGTCAGCTGATTTCTCAAAAAAAACTTTGCAGGCTAGAAGGAATTGGCAAGACATATCCAAAGTTATGAAAGCAGGGACCTACAGTCAAGATTGCCCTACCCAGGAAAGCTATCATTTAGAATTGAAAGACAGATAAAGAGCTTTCCAGACAATAAAAAACTAAAGGAGCTCATCATCACCAAATCATTATATGAATTGTTAAAGGGACTTATTTAAGAAGAAGATCAAAACAATGAACCAAAAAGTGCAATTGAATCTAAAAAACAAATTGAGCAAACAAGAAGAGCAGAGACAAAATCATGGATATGAAGAGCATTTTGATGATTGCCAGCTGGAGAGGGGGAATGGGTGAAGAGGTAAGAAGATTAAGAAATACAAATAGGTAGTTACAGAATAGCCATGGGGCTATAGAGTACAGTATAGGAAATGAAGTAGCCAAAGAAGTTATATGTATGACCCATGAATATGCAAGTGTGGGGAATTGTGTGAGGAGTGGGGGGTGGATGGGGGCAACATAGAAAAGGTTGGGATAACTGTAATAGTATAATTAATAAAATATAATTGAAAAAATAAAACATAGTTTATTTATTAATGATTTTCTTCAGTGCATGTCACAAACTAAATCATGCCATTTTTTTTTGTTTCTATAAACCACTTAATTAACTGAAACACTGCAAAATAAATGTTTCCCTAAATTAAGAAAATAATATAATGTGAAAATGATATTTTTAACTTACTCAATTATAATAAGTTTACCTTACAGTTAAAAAAAAAACTTTTATGAATTTCTTGGCTTGCTTGTTTACTTATATTGCTTTTATGTTTAAAACTGGAAACATGACTCTAACATGCAAGATTTTATCTGGAGTACTGGGTCCTGGGAATGCACAAAATAACTTCCTCAAGATGTTCAGCAGGTGGACTTCTGAGGTTAATTAGGCAGAACATAATGGAAATATCTGGCTGATATGCCAGAACTTTAAATATAAATTCAAAATTAAGAAATAAGTGCTAATTATGCTTGTATTATTTTATAATACATGTGTTCTCAAAACATTGAAGAAAATATTATTGTGGAAAACTCTCTTTTTTCTAAATTGGCATTTTCAACAGTTGTGCTATAAGATTTTCTATTATATATATATCAAATACATTTAAAAATTTTTGTACTTAGCACTGTTAAGATATCAATCACAAAGCTAAACAACAAGGCATTGTGGAGGTAGATTAAGAAAAAGTAAAATATTCTTTTTGGAATACACATACTGGTAACAACCAAAAAGGTAAATATATAGGATAACTTTTGAATAATACAGGATATAATTTGATTCAGTACAAATTTCATCATGAATCAGGATTATAGTTGATCAGAAACTAAAGTGAACAATGAATATATAAAAAATAATTTTAAAAATTCACAAGTAGAGTTGATCTTGAGCTTGGATGCCAAAACAAGAATGAAATTTGTATAAGGTAAAAGTTAAGACACAGGCAGGGTAAAAATAAAGATGTCAATAAGGGTATAAACAAAAGACAAGAGAGAAGAGAAATAATTTCTTTGTAATGTTTATTTTGTTATTTAAATAATAAAATTCCATATTATTTTTAGCCCTCCTCTGCAGCACACATAGATATATAAAAATTCAATGTGCAAATAGATAATTATTTTAGTAATTACATTAGTTTGTCAAGATGAAAATATTTATCCTATCAATAATTTTGAAGGGGTATTATTATATTATCCCTAGCAGGAAATAACTCTCTGTTTATGTATCACTCTTGGAGCCTAGATATTTAACTGTATAATTTTACATGCCATATTAAGTATTAAAAATACAATTTAAGTCAGATATATTAGTTATTCTGGTGAATAAAATCAAAATTGCAGTCTATGACCTAATGTATAACACAAATTTCTCCATGTCCATTTGATTATGTATATCTTAACTATTACTATCATAATGATTCTTACATAATTGCATTATATTACCAATTTATTAATATCTACCATTGACTAAGGGGCTGCTGTGTGTTGCACACTGTTGTGATCTGTTAGAAAAACAAAATTCAATTGAGTACATTTTAAAGATCTTATTGGCATTATTCTGTGATTCATGAGTCAGACAGAAAGGAACTCTGAGGAGCAGTACAAAATGAAAGACCGCTTTATGCAGAAGGGAGCAGGAAGAAGGAAGTTGTACTAGGCAAAAAGTGGATTGGTTATTGAAGGTTTGCATTTCTTGTAGTAGATGACAGGGGTCTACCAAGCAGATTATTTGACTACTGTTGATAAGGTGATTTCTGATTGACTGGTTTAAGACTCCATGTCTGCAAGAGCTGAAACTGTAATTAATTTAAATCTCAATTCGAAGCCTGGTATATTGAGATTAGAGGAATTGCCACATTTTCCTGCAACAAAGCAAAGAAGAATCTGGAATTACAGTGGGTGATGAGGAAAGCTGTAGAAAGAAAGAGAAAGTTTGATCAGTTTGTCAGGAAGCTAGAGGATATGTTTTGGAAATGATCCAGAAAAGTTTTAATTGCAAAATGTCTAATATTTAATTTTTTAAAACTCTTGCATTTTTAGTGAGATTTGCCTATCTACATCACCTGTTATCTATATATCTCCATTATCATCATCTATATATTTACTGTCCCATAATTTTCCCAAAGCCATCTTTCATCCCAGAGTACATTCTATATGTACTCACAGATTCTGCATAGAAGCAATTCACACAACAAAAATAAGGGAAAAAAAAAAAGAAACAGAAATAAGAGGAAAACCTTGGAGGAGTAGCAAACATGGGATAGTGAGACAGGCCCCCAAACAAACTACATGAATGGAGGCAGGAGCTTAAATTCAAAGCTGACCATGTCCTGGTAGTGAGCACTCAGAATTTTCAGAAATTATTAAGAAGCTATTGGGACTTCTCTAATTTACAAGATTAAACTCTGTACTATGCTAATCTAGATATTGTGGGGTAATGACCTCAAAAAAATACTTAGATTAAACATATGTAATCCCATTTAATGTTATTTAAATAAAGCTGTTCCATTTGATACTAGGTAACATGAAATAAGGTACCTGAGAGGCTCACCCTAAAGATCCAGATCTACTGAGACTTCCCCAGTGAAGCACCCTCACAGCTCCTGCTCCCCTTTCTCTCACCTAGAAAGTATTGAGTCCTTTCTCTGGTGATAAAGATAGTGATTGAGTTTAATAGGAGTTGATTACACATCTGCCTTCTGCAGAGATAGCCTCACCTTCTTTCCTGTTGTCAGCAACATGACTGTTGTTTATCAGTGTGTAGCGAATGAATTAATTCACTAGCACCACTGAGAGCAGCGATATTCTCTTTTCTGTTTCCATTCTTATAGCGCCTAGTGTAGTTTTCTACCTAAGGCAGGTACTCAGTAAATGCTTACTGTTTGGAGAGAGTAAGACGTGAGGTTCTGTTTAAGATTCCTTCTAACTTCATTGTTCTGAAAAAGCTTAAAGGTCAAGTAGCTATCTTTCAGGGGGATTTGAGAGATGCTTACATGTTCACCCACCATTAACTGTTTTCTTCAAGGCTTGGCCAGTTGGCGTGGTAGAAAAATGTGGTGTTCCGTTGTACCAAGATTATTATCTGCCTGATTTTTTGGGACCACATTTACTGCCAGGCATTTACAGACGCCTAAGGATGACAAATAGAAGAATCACTTCCCCTGCCTCTTCTGCGCATACAACTGCAGCTGCAGTTGAAGTGAAGGAAAAAGCATGATTCTAGGAAAAAAGAAAAGGAAAAAAAATGCATCAACCATTATGCCTTCTATGTCCTGTCTTCACTTTAAATAATTTCCTGCCATAAGGTGGAGCTACATCCTATCGGGAGAAAAGTATTAAGATATAAGATCTGGTAAACGTCCACTCAATTCATGTTTCACTTGGCTTGTGATTTGTGATTTTAAAAAGTTAAAATGCATGGCAGTCACCCCCAAATTCACCACCAACTGATGCAGAGAGAGGGATTATTTTGGTGCAGCTTGGATTTTAATGTGGCAAAAAGGTGTGTGAAGGCAAGCAGGACCTTGTTTTTTAGCTTATGCTGTAAAAACAGCTTCAGGGGAAACTCTTTGAAGTGCTGAGATCTGAGGTGGCAGGTTTCGAAGCCTCTCCGAGGTAGAACAGAGAAACCACAGGTATCAGATAGTGTTTGCTCTTAACTAAATCCTCCAGAGCATCAAACAGTGTGTTGACAAACAGAATGAAAAAATCCAAATGCTTTATTTAAAAGAGGATATTGTGTTGAATTCATGACATAGACTTACATGAGCTGAAAGAGACATTTTGCTTCCCAGTTTGTGATTGTAAGAGGTATGGCGGTGAAAAACCCCAACTGTGTTACCTGTAAAATCTCGCCATCTCCACCCAAAGGAGAGAAATGGTCCCCTGAAGAGAGACAGCACTGCGGGTTTCCTGATCACACATCAAGGGTAATCTAGATGAAGGAAGACGGCTCAACAGGAGTGTGTGTTGTATGACTCCCAGGGCAGTGCTCTTTACCTGAAAATCAATTAAAGGGCAAGGTACACCAGCTCATACCGGTTTGGGATTTCCTCTGTAGAGATTTACATAGAAACCTTGTGAACAATGAAAACCTATGGCAAAAATCTAAGGATGGCGTTGATCTTGGTGGAGAAAAAAATCTTTATCTAATAGAGACTGACTTATATTGGGACAATTTTATCACCAAAAAATTCACCTAATGGGCTTGTTTTTTCCTCTGCATACTATAACTCATCTGAATATGTGCAACATAAATATCATTTGTACTAAATCAGTTATTCCCTTCTTAATGAAGGGAACAGAACTTGCCATCTCCAATTATGCCCCTTTGGCATAAGGATTATCTTGAGCTAGTTCTTTTTAAAGAAACTAAAGACACAGAAAAAGGTTTGAAAACTAAGTAAAAGTTATCCTCTTGTAATTCACTTGTATAAGAAAAATCTCCAATTACAAGGGTGTGTCTCTCTCAGTACCAGGAAGAGAAGGATGACTAAATTTCTAGAAACTCTTATTAATGGAGAGGGCAAAGACCTAAATCTCCATAACAACCTTGCTCTTGCTTACTGTGCTTTGCTTGATATCCTCCTGCTGGCTCCCTGACCCCATCTTTTGTCTTTAGGTGGAGATGGTAGTTAAGGTGGTAGGTTAGACCATTTCAGGGAGTTACTCAGTTTTTCTATCTCCCATGTAAACAGGAGGTATACAGGTTACTAAACTTATATGTATTTTTTCTCCTGTTCATTTGTCTTTTATTACAGGGCATTCTTCAACAGAACCTAGAAAAGTAGAGACAAAATTATTTTTCCTCCCTACATAGAGTCCTGTAAGATGTGTTGGTATTATTAGCTTTATATTTCCACATAATAAAACCAACACTCTTGAGGGATAGCAGGCTTTCATAGGGACAGGCAGGGAAAATAATAGGACTACTTCTATATGAATATTCATTTGGGACACTAGAGACTTTATATGCACCATCTAATTTAATCCTCACTGTGATCATGTGAAGATTATATTCATGATCTTCATTATATAGCTTTAACTACCTGCCCATAGTGACACAAGTACTTAGTGGTAGAATCAGGAATCCAGCCTCAGCAAGCGTGATGCCAGAGCTCTCAAACTACGGCATATTTGCTTGAAGACATTTTCTATTTTTAAGGTAGTTCTCAGCCAATGTATTTATAATCCCATGTCATTTATTTACTGGCTAGCTATCCTTTTTCTTCAAAAAGCTCACTCATGAGGGCAGAGTTCTTACATGTCTGATTCATTTTTGGTTCATCATAGAGCCTTGTGCATTATGGTTTCCCCCAAAATGTTTTCTGAATATATAACCCTCAGTCCTGCTGAAAACCTGCACATTCAATGACTCATCCTTTTCATTTATATAATATTCTTCCCCTTACACAGCTCTTCTTTCTTTGGTATTGTTGTTTTACCCTGAAAAATGCATGTTTGGCTTTTTAAAAAATGTACTTTTGTTGTTGAAATAGGGCTCTCATCTGTTCCCACAGGCCTTCAGTCTTCCAATTCGGAAGGTCTTTCTTCTTTCTCGCTTACAGAACACAGCTGTCATGGCTTTGCCTCCTCTACTCCCCTGAGTCTCAGAGCTACAGACTCACACTGCAGGGTTGTCCATCCATCTAGAGCACCTAGGGTGTAAGGTGTAGGCAATTTGACTGTAATTGCTTCTTCTTAGCAATTATTCCTTGAAGTGGTGAAAAGGGACATTTGGTTGGTTCTCTCTTCCATCTACATAAATAGGTATTGGAGTCATATCCAATGAGCATGGTATATTTGTCTAGAAATAACTGTTACCCGCCCCCCCCCATGATGAATGTTTTAAGCTACACTTTTGTTTGTCTTACTCTTTTCTTGGTTTATGTTTCAGCAGAAATTTAGTGCATTCTTTCTATTTATATCTGATTCTTTGATTTTTCTGGGTGCAATAATACATAGATTTTTAACACTATATTACTTAAATAAATCACATGCTTTTATTTTCAGTGTGAAATTGATCTTTTGATATGTGACTGCTGTGTTGGACTCAACTACTATTTCGTAAGCTGTAGATAGACAGCACTTCAAATTCTTTCTTTTATTGTAAGCTTTTTGTTTCATCAAGTTTCTGTATCATTTTTTGGTAGAGAGGAACAGATATGATGGTTGCAAGACAGAGAATAGACAAATCTGTAAATATATTTAGTGTGTTTTTCAAATTGTGCTTCTCTTCTACTTTATGCAAAGAATTACACTAGCATGGCCTCAACTCTCAAGGTAAATTTTATGAATATTATAAAAAAATTTTAACTTCCATGTCTGAAAGTCTTTTTGAAACGAATGTTTTATTGAACCAAAATTCTAGCCGAACAATAAATAACTAAAAAAAGAAGAAGACTAGTCTTGGGTCATGGCCAGGTGGACAAGACGTACCTGTCCATCATTCTGGAGGTGTTGAGCATTTTTATACATCTATAACCATGTAGAAACTTTATTTCATTAATATGACCTTTTCTCTTTTCTTTCCTTTTGATTCAAGCTGGCCTTATCCACCATATTGACTCACCTGCCTCCTTCTCCCTTCCATGTACGCTCCCTTAATCATTAAGCCCTCAGGACTATGAGGTTCTGGTCAGAAACAAAGCAACTGGTCTTAGAAACAAAGCAACTGGTCTGTTGACTATAGAGACAGAATTTCCTGTCAAACTAGAGGTAACATCTAGCCTCAGTTTTGTTTTAGCTCCAGAATGATCCCACTAACTGCATCCTTAGGAAACCAGATGAAGTGACACCATGGCTGACATTACAATCAGATGCACTGATTAACTTCCACCTGACCATTCAGTAGAGACCAGGATCCTGACCATGACCCTAACTCCCTTAGCCACCATGAGTAATGATTATTCTCCTATATTACTCATCCCCTGAGAGCAATGGGGGAGTCAGGTCTTTGAGCAGAGGCTTACCTTCGACTCTGGTCATGGAGTCATTTTCTTAAAAATAAACCTTTACTCTCTTAACTGCCAACTCCTGTTTGCATTTTATTGGACTCTGATGCACACAGGTGAGTGAACACCTTTAGTCTGGTAATGTATCAAGTAGTGGGGAGAAAGATGGAAGTTGTTCTGAAAGAATTTACGTGAGCTATAGACAAAGAGGGTGGGAGAAGGTGAAGCAGGGCCAACTCTAGGATAGGCATAGAGTCCACACAGAAAAGTGTCCACTCCTGTGGATTAGTTGTGAGCAGCAGTTGGGAAAGCCCGTGTGTGTACAGGAAGCAGAGGCTCCTGGAGTTCGATGGTCCTGGTTATTCTTTTTTGAATAATCACAGAAATGACAACCTGGAAATGATCCGAAGTTCCAACTGGCACAGCAGGAATGTGAGCAGTGTTTGTCAGCTGGCTCACAGCTATTAACAGGCTCACTGTTCTGTCTTTTTCTCCTACTATCTGGCCACTGTAATTTAATTTAGAACATCTATGAATTCTTTTTCTTGTCACGAGTAACACAGTATCCTTACAAAATTTTCAACAGAATTTAAAACGTTTAAAGAAGTACTTTAAGACAAAAATCAAATAGAATCTATATAGAAAGTTAGTGAAGTAGGCTATGTTTTCCTCTCCTGTGGTTATTTGCTTAAAATGCACAAGAATTCCAATAAGTCTGTTCAGGTATCATGGAGGGAAGAAGATTAGTGCATGCTAAACTGTAAAGCACTGGCATAGCACAGATCGTATGCCTTCCTCGTCCTATAGCAGCCCACTACGAGACTATCACTGACTGGAGAAAAAATAAACCAATGCATATAAAGATCAGTATAATGATGAAATTGTACAATGATCCCAATTTAGGTGATTCAAGTTAAAGTCTCGATTAAGAAATTTGGGAAATGGCACTCATTTCTCAAGCTGCTGCAAAAAACTTTGTTACTGTCCCAAAGTAAGTGTGGACTTTTATTTATCATATATAATTTATAAAATATTGTATCAAGTTTTTACTCCAATATTGCTCCTTGTGGTATTCATATTTGCTGCCAAGCAGTGCACAGAGAAAATGTAGATATACATTGATTGGAATTTAATTTTTTTCTTTTGAAAACACTGATTCACTCTGATAGCACTTCCCCAGCACACTATCCTTATACTATCCTTACAGATAGCATGACAGTCCAATTTATCTTTTAAATCGGTGTGCCTTTAAAAATGGAAGTCGGTACTATAAAGAATTATACTGAGACAATAGGCATAAACTAAGACTGTCTTGGGAAAACTCGGACATACAATCGTCATTCTTATTGCAGGGCTGTATAATTAAGTCACATAATGTCAATGGGTCAGTTTCTAAGGTCTTAGTGACTCTTGAACTAGCATCCTGGTACTGTGATGGCCAAGATACCACTTTAGGAGCTGCAAATTCCATAACAAATGCATCCATATTTTTGTTATGATGATTTTTTTCTTGTCCTTTAATGCTACTGGAGAGAATCTGGATGTAACCAGGAGGCGAGGACAGAGGGTTGCTTGGGAGGGCAGTCGGTCTTCATTTAAATCCAAGAGGACTCATTTCCAGCCTCCTCTGAGAAAAGTCAATAGAAAAAGGAGAGGGGACATTGTTCTTGGATGGCTTTGCTATTCCCTAAACCGCTATTCCTTTGGTCTCTTCTATTCTGTAACTATGTCCTCGGCGATCCCTGGGTATTCTACTTAATTGCATGCCATTTCATCCTTGTTCAGTAATTATACTTGTGCATAGTTATGAGTAAAGTGATTTTCCTATATATGCATTAAAGATAAATTTTGCTCCTGGGGTTTAGTGCATGTGCCTTCTAGTGACATCAATAAAAAGCATGTGTACTTCTTTCTGCCATGTGTGAGAGAAGAATATGGTCAATTAACATAGTGAAATTTACTAAATGTGATGATAAACACTTTTAAAAGCAGCTCAACAAATGATTATGGATTTCACACTTTTACTAATTGCTTCAATTTCTGACTGAAATAAAAATCTTCCTCTTGCTTTAGTATTGTGGGTTGGATATCTCTAGAAATATTAAAAATATCCTTGAAGAATCTTTCACTGTGCATATTACCCTCTTATTTCAGCCTTTTTATTCCTATAAAGTGACTACTGTTTTAAATTTTTACCACAGAAAAATTACATGTAGAGGTAAGTACATTCCTATTTTATATATTTCTATTTATATATAGCTTTTCTAAATGTCCTTCTAATATAACATCCTTTATTTTTTTCACAGAAATGTTCAGGTTTTGGAATTCTTTAGATTTAAATGTAGAGTCGATTTTCATTTCTATTTTCTCGCCACTTCACCTAATTAATTCTCAGCTCAAACATTGCTATCTCAAGGAAGTATTCCCTGATGTTCCCCATCCCCCTTCCTCCAGACCAGCTTGGTTATTATCTCTTAAAGCTTTTCAGGTGGCTTTCTACTTTTCCATTATAGGATTAACCACATTGCATTTCGTATTTGGATTTATTTGGTTCAGGTCAGAGATGTCCAGTGGAATATGTTTTACGATGGTCACTCAATGTGTCTAGTTTGCTTATAAAGTGCCTTACAAAGACCACACTACAACGCAAATGTTCAAAGTCATTGTGAGAAGGAAAAGAAAAATAAAAGGGAGGGAAAAGAGGAAGGAAAAAAAAAACTGTCTTAAAGTCTCTTCCAACACTCTGAAAGTTGATACTATTGATCAATGATAATTTCTTTGTGGGTAAGTACTGATATTCAGCCCTAGACTGAGGTCAATAAGTGAATACTGTGTGTTTTTAATTTCAGGGGAGACTTTTATTATCTTGCTAGTTTTTCCATGTCAAAACCAAACACCCCATTGTCTTGTGTATTTAGTGTTCTTTTTAATTTTTTTCTTTCATCCCTGTTCACTGTGTCCTTCCTATACATACCTTCAATATCTTTGGTTTGTGGATATCTGTTATATAGGTTGATAGAGAAAAGGCAATACGAGGAATGAGTGTTTCATACAATCTCAAGTATACTGTTCAATACTGTTATAGAACCAATGGTACTTTACTATCTTAATTTGTTTATATGTCTGTCTTTTCCTATTATATAATAAAGAAGGTGCTGTGTTGCTAGTGCTAGACATCTTTCTTCAAGATCTCCCAGTCTAACTTCTATCTTTTCTGTTCTGCTTGGTGCTCTCGGTAGTTTCTGCTTGCGTTCAGCTGGTGGGAGGTACCAGCAGAAAATCACAGGGCAGGGACAAAGTGAGATTGGGATTGAGTCTCTGGCTCCTGAAAGATGGCTCACTCCACTCGGGGTTCTCTAGATTCTGGCCCCTCAGGCTTGGGCTGCAAAGAGCACCCACAGTTAGTAGCTATGGGGCACTGCATTATCCTTTGTTCCTTAAAACATTTATTATCTTTTGCCCAGTTTGAATGTGTTGTTTCTTAAATTTATATTTGTTTTCTTAGTGCCTAGCACAAATCCTACATTTTGTTGAATGGACAAATGTATTTTATCAAAATTCTGTTTTAGAAACCATGATTCCTGCTTAACTATCTAACTTTCAGAAACAGCAGGAATCAGAAACAGGAGTTGTATCAGTAGTTTCTATTGAGATTCTGTGAAAAGTGACAGAATATTAAAGTCCTTACTGAAGATAACTGTTCCTTTAGGCACAAATAAATGTTAGTTAGTTCCTAGATCATATCCAGATTGTATGGCTTTAGAGAGAAAAGACGCAATAATTTATAACTTATCAGGTATGCAATAAATATGTACCGGTATCTATAAAGGATAGGTTGGATTTTTAATGAATATTTGTAGGCTTTATTTAATTGGGAAAATTAATAACTTAGAAATTCTCCATCACTTGTTTCTAAAATAAAATAATGTTATCATTTTGCTAAAGGATGTAATACAAGCTATAGAGTTTCAATTAGCCCTTGGAAAGCATAGCTATTTTCATGAAGTGTGAATGTTGCCTGAGAATGGAAATTTTAAAAAAAACAAGGGACTTAACTGAAAGTTAAGATTATAAAAGAGAAACAGGACTGAGAGAAGATTAATCAAATCACAGTTCTTTAAGTGACACAAGATGTTATCTACTCGGTACAAGACTAAGCACTCAGGGTAGAACCTGGAAGAGAAACATTCACTGCCCAGGCTGTTCTCCCTGTGGTTAGACAAAATGAAAGGAAAAAAAAACTAAGGATACAAATATACAACTGAGTTTCTATGAGAATCTTTGCATAAAGAAGAAAAAGAAAACTGAACTTGCTGTGGAAGTGTTCTGTGGCTGTGGGGAAGCTGTTCTCTCTTCCCCATGTGACAGGAAAAAAAAAAAATCTGAAGTGTTTTGACAAGATAATCTGTTAGGTTCTTTATAATCCTAATAAACTTTAATTATCATCATTATGCTTTCTTTCACTGGAGATGAACTGTTTTTAAATTATTTTCCATTATTGCATAACCATTAAACTTTGTGAACAAATAGTCATTTGCTAGATGTTTAAAAGAAAAAAGCAGCTTTGAGTCTATTATTTGTGCATGAGAAGGGACAGTGTTTATGAGTCAGAAGTATAAAGACTTTGTCATACATTTCCATATTGCTCTAAAGATAGTGCTTGTGGCTAAGAAGTTTTATCAAGGAATTGGTGAACTTGAAAAATATTTTGACTAAAGTAAATGGATCTAAAAGTGTGGTACCCTGAGATGATTGAATGTTCAGTTGCGCAGCTGGCAACATCTTAGCCCAGAATTCACGCTCTGGTCAGTAAAGGTGAAGGACAGGAGTTAAAACTTATATGCATTCTTTCTTTCTTTTTTAATACGTATTTTATTTGTATTGCTTAATTGATTTGCTGATGTTCAAAGAATTAGCTAATATCTTTTGATTAGGGGAAATGATTCTAATTTCTTTTTCAACAAGATAGAAAAAGGATCATTTCTCTTCTGCTGAGATTGCATTTACAAAGTGAATTTCCCAAATTCAAAGATGAGAACACATGAGGATAGAAAACAAAGTTTGTCAGTACACAGATATGAGATATCTTAAAAAAAAAAAAAAATCTCTGTAGGATTTCCCAACCTGCTGTGCTTCATTTTAGATTCTAAAGCCACCATTAAGAAAAATCTGCTTTTTCTTTTATCTGTGCCCCATATTGTATTCATTATCCTCTAAGCTACTGTGAGGGATCAAGTCCCCAAACTGAAACCCTTTATGAAATTTCTGCTTCTTCAGTCTCTTTGTAAATATGTTAAGTTATTCTCCATCCTCTCTGCCACCAATGAGCAGACTTAATTGTGATACTATGTAAGGCATTATTCCTCTACTATTTACACTTCTCCAAAACAGGAGCATTATTTTCAAGTAAAGATGTCTAATATAAAGGTGAGGGTGTTGAAGAATCACCCTGCAATTGCATAGCTCATGGAGATGTGTGCTGCCCTAGCCCAATTCTCATTTTGATTTATTTAAGTTTGGAAATAACAGTATTAAATTAGCAAAGACAAGCAATAAACAAAGCCCTGGAGATGAATTAGCCATTGTCTCTGGTCCATTAATCTCCTCTTCAATTCTAGAGAATTGTGGCTCACCCAGACCCGAAGATCAAATAAAATGCCTAATTGGGAAAATCCTAAACAAGTGTGTCCTGGGGAGCTTGAATTTATTTGTCACCCGCTCAAACAACTTTGTTGTTTATATAAGTCTTTAAAACCCTGATACTTTTCCACTACTATATCTTAATCCCTGGTTCTTTATGCTCAGGAGGGCAGTTTTGAGTTGTTTTCAATTAACTAGAATGGAGAGGGGCACTTATTCCAAAAACAGATAGCTGTGTTGTGAATATTTTGCCAAACATGCTGAGTGGTTTAGATCTGAACATCAGGTTTGGGACACGCTTTGGACTCTCTCCTTGAAGATAATGATATCTGCTCTTTGGCACTTTTAATATCAGTAATAAATGGTTGAATATAATCACAACTGAGGACATAATACAGCAAGAAAGGTTGAGATGTGAAAGCTAACCGCAAATGCGAAGTAGAGAGCTGAGCTAATTATCTACAATGGCAATTCCTATCAGGCAATACTTTCATTTAAAATACGCAGATTATATACAAATATTGAGGTCAGACTTTTTATTTAACACAGCAAAACAGAATGGCAATCAGTGTGCTGAATTGTGTTCACACAGGGGCAGGTAATTCATTTATACAACCCCAAAAATGCACAAAGACTTTGTTTCATAGGAAAAAAAAACAAAGAACTGAAAACTGTAACTGTAAATCAACTGACTAGAGTTACATGACTACACACAGTGTTAATATTTATTATACCTCAACAATAATGTAAGTGCAATAATTAATGATGCATAATATTTTAGGAGAATAATGACATTTCATCCTTGCAGTGAACCAAGGACAGGTCACATTATTAGCTTTATTGTATAGATGAATTTTTTTAAAGCTCACCAACTCCTTGAAAAACTTCTTAGGCATAAAGCACTATCTTTAGAGTGATATGGAAATGTATGGCAAAGTCATTATACTGGAGGTTAGAGAATCACTCAAAAAGAGTCAGCTGGTAGGATCAGAATTTCCTTGAAGTCTGTCTACTTTTAAAGCCTATGTTTTTAAAGCCTGGCTGTTACTACTAAGATTGCAGAATTATTAACAGAGCTTGTTGGCCAAATAAAGAAGTTAAAAAGTATTACTAAGCCTAGGTGAGATAGACGTGAGTTAGATTTAGGACATATATTAAGGAATTCTCTAGTTAGCAATATCTACAACAGTGAAAACCCACTTAAATCCTCACTATATATTTGCTCAACTTTTAGTTGCAATGCATTTACATCATTTTGAATTCCTCCAGCCAGTTTCCCTATTTTCAAGTGTGTTAGCATACTGTGCCTTCAACTGCAGTTATTATTATTAGAACAAAATATTATTGTGTTTAGAAAGGTTGTATATGGATCAAGTCAACTTGTGTGTTATCTGACTTCATTCCTGTATTGTTGAACAGCTTTATATCAATTTGCTTTAAGGAAGAACTTAAAGCAGAACATACTGTATTTAAACAAAAAATAGTAGAGTATAGGAGTTATGTGATAATATATAGCCTGATAATTTAGGCAACATTTAAAAATACAGTGGCTATATAAGCACGTCCATAGCTATTTGATTGGACAATTACATATCAAATGGATTATTTAAAGTATTTTAATTTATAATAGTCACACTGCTATTTTAAAAAGTGTCATTTACTTGTGTTTCTCATCACAAGAAAAAATTTGTAACTATATGTGGTGATGGATGTTAAATAAACTTATTGTGGTGATCATTTCACAATATATTCAATTATTGAATCATTATGTTGTATAGCTGAAACTAATATAATGTTATATATAAATTATACCTGAATTTGAAAAGTACTGTTTAGTTATCAGGGAACTTTTCGGTAGACTTTTCTTAATTCTCAGAATGGCCTTGTGGGTTATATATTTTTATTATTCTTACTTTATAAATGAAGAAACAAAGATGCACAGACGTTAAGTGACTAGTTTAGCCATAGCAATGAAATAGTTACTTAAAATAAGTCTGAGTGAAAGCTTAAACATTGAGATGGGAAAGGTTATCAAAATATTAGAATGAGACATTGAGATGTTTTAATTACAAGTATTTACCTCATATATGAAATAATCAAAACTAGATGCTTTTGAAACAGGCTTAGTTTTGCATTTTCAAAGGAGTTGAGGGATACAAATAGGCAGCAGTCTTGACAAGGGGCAAAAAATGATCCTGACAGTCAGATTAAAACTAATGTAAACTTTTTGTCTAGACCAAAAGTTTCAAAGAATGATTTATGCAAACAGTTTAAAGTTTTAAAGAATTAAAAGCAATTTTGGTGGAGGACTCTAATCAGATTATCTAACTTAAAAGTTATAAATATTTGTATTTCAAACATATTTACTGGCTCATCAATTACTAATTAATTATATATCAGTGAGCAACAGATGCCCAAAAACTGTATCTGTGGTCAAAAACTTTAAATTTAAGATATTTTCTCTCTCTCTTCTATTTCTTTTTTTTGAAAAAATAATTTATTTATTTGTTTGTTTATTTATTTTATTTTTAGAGAGAGGGAAAAGGAGAAAGAGAGGGAGAGAAACATCACTGTGTGGTTGTCTCTCACTTGTGCCCCCAAAGGGGGACCTGATATGCAACCTAGTCAAGTGCCTTGACTGGGAATCGAACCAGCGACACTTGGCTCATAGGCTGAGGCTCAATCCACTGAGCCACAGCAGCTAGGTTCTTCTATTTCTCTCTGTTCCCTCTTCCTTCTTCCCTTCCCTTCCCCACAAATAGTATAAGCTCAACTTGTATTAATTAACAAAAAGTGGTATGAAAGAGTTGTCTTTATTCGATATTGAAAAGCCAGTAATACTATTCTTCCAATCCCGCCACCATGCCTGTAACAACATACCCAGGCAGTTCAGTCAGATGATAGATTAATGCTTTACCCTTGTGCATACAGAATTAGTTTTGGCTCTACTGCTCCTGTTTGGTCCAGTTCTTGTAACAGTGTGTAGCTGCCATCTACTTTTTTAGAAGCATTCTATAAGGGAAGTAATAATAATATCGTTGGCTATTAATTAATTTTAATAAAATTAAATAAAATTAACAAAAATTTATTGATTACTTAATTTGTACCAGACATTTTACTAAAATCTGAGAACAACAACAACAAACTGAGGATAAAAACATGATAAAAGTGGACATAGTCTTGGTTATGAAGTTTACAGTCAAATGTAGAAGACAGACATTAATCTAATAATGTAAAATAAATATGAAAAATGCTACTTTACAAATTACTACAAAAGTATTATATTCTGTAATATAAGAAAATAGAATTGGAGAAGCCAAATTATTCTGGAGGCTCTGGAAAAGTTTCTTTGGGAAAGATATAACTGATGAAGGATGAGTAGAAATTAGGTTAAAAAATAAAAGGGAAGACTATTTGAATCATAGGTACAGAATATTCAAAAACCCTCTCTTAAGAAGAAGTATGGCATTCACAGTCACCAGGGAGCACAAGGTGAGGGAGAGAATGATGGAAGATGAAGGTGAGAGGTTGGCTAGGTGTCCGACTCTGTAGGAATTCCAAGTAGCCTTTATCCTCGGCGTGCTGTGTCTTGCACATGAAGATAATGTTTTGGGGTGTGATTCTGTTTTTTTTTCTTAGTGGATTTAGTTCTGTGCTAATGATAATGCTGCTGCTGCTGATAATAATGACAATAAAATGACTCAACTGGAAGTCTTTTTCTTTTTAAAGAATTGTTTATTTACTGAACCTGGGGCAGATTCGATACACAATCAATTTTTTAAAAAGTATATTATATTGATTATGTTGTTATAGTTGTTCCAATTATTTTCCCCTTTGCTCCCCTCTGCCCAGTATCCTCCTTCCCTCCAGCAATCCCACCCCGCTTAGTTCATGTCCATGGGTCGTGCATAAAAGTTCTTTGGCTTCACCCTTTTCTATATTACTCTTAACTTCCCCCTGTCTATTCTGTACCAACTAATTACGCTTCTTAGTCCTGCACCATATCCCCATTACTCCCTCTCCCCCCTCCCAGCTGATAACCCTCCAAATGATCCCCATACCTATGATTCTGTTCCTATTCTGCTTTGCTTAGTTGGATTCTGTTTTTATTTTTCAGATTCAGTTGATAGTTGTGAGTTTGTTGTCATTTTAGTGTTCATAGTTTTGATCTTCTTTTTCTTAAGTAAGTCCCTTTGACATTTCATATAATAATGGCTTGGTGATGATGAACTACTTCAGCTTTACCTTGTCTGGAAGTACTTCATCTGCCCTTCCATTTCAAATGATAAGCTTGCTGGATAGAGTAATCCTGGTTGCAGGTTGCCTTTCATCACATTGAATACTGCTTACCAGTCCCTTCCTGCCTACAAAGTGTCCTCTGAGAAATCAGCTGATAGTCCTACAGGCACCCCCTGTAGGCAATTCTCCGCCTCTCTCTTGCTGCCCCCAGGACTCTCTTTCTCTTTCAGCTTTGGCATCTCAATCATGATGCATCCTGTTGTGGTCCCCTTTGGGTCCAGCTCGCCCAAGATCCTCCATGCTTCCCGGACCTGATGTCCATCTCCTTCGCAAAATTTGGGAAGTTTTCCTCAGTTTTTTCAATTCTTGCTTCTTCATTCTGCACTGGTTGACTGTTTTTTTCTTCCTTATGTTCCAAATCATTGATTTGGACGCTGGTTTCCTTCCCTTCACCATTGATTTTGTGTGGATTTTCCTTTGTTTCACTTAGCATAGCCTTCACTTCTTCTCTTATGTGTTTTCCATACTCAAGCATATATGTCAAGCCTGTGAGCAACTTTATACCAGTGTTTTGAATTCTGCATCTGTTAGGTTTTCTATCTCCTCATCTGTGAGATTGGCTATCTCCTCGTCGCTTAGTTCTCCCACTGGAACCTTGATCTGTTCCCCATTTTGGGCCATACTTCTCCGTCTCCTCATTCTGACAGGCTCCTGTGTTTGTTTGCCTCCACGTCCCAGGTAGAGCTGTCGTTCCTGTTAGTTGTAAGGGGTGGAGCCTTAGGGATTCATCAGTACAGGTGACCTGTTTCACTACGTTGTGGTGCTGTATGCGGGGGAGGGGTCTGAGAGGGAACAATGCCACCTGCCCAGCAATAGTCTCTTTTCCAGGCACTTCTCCCACTTCTGCACCAGACTGGCGCCCCTCCAGCTGCTGCCCTGGCTGTTGTTCCCAGAGTGGGCGGGTCTGTGGACATTCTAGGACTGTGGGGGCCCCTTAAACAAGCGGACTCTGCTAAGACTGGCAGTTTCTGTCTCCACCCCAACCCCCACTGGTTCAATTTTTTAATGTTCACAAATTAATTCAATTTTGAAGTGTTTTCTCACACACATACACACACACAAAACTGGCATGAAACAGTTGTTAACTGTTACCAAGGTAAAACACTTAAACTTTTTCAAGTATTTTCACCAAAGATGGAAAGTTTTTATCCTGAACAGGAAAACCTGTAACAAATTTAAATTAATTATATAAAACTCATTACTTCTAGTTTTACCTTTGCAAAGATTAAAAAAAAAAAAAAGAAGAAAATGTACAAGTAAGTAATATCGTCGGCAGCCGTCCGTCTCGAGAGACGATGGTGTAGCTTCTCAAGTGTCTATCTGCACCGCCGAGAATGGCTGTGCAGTCCGACTCGGGAGTGACACGGCATCTGTCTCCTCCCGTGTTGAATTGACATCTTGCGATGACGCTGGAGTGTCCTCTCCAGTGGAGCTGAAGCTACAGAGCCTGGGCAGGGTGATATGGAGGGTCTGCTGTTGCCCATGCAGCAGACCCCCCCTCTCTTCGCAGCTGAAGGGTCCAAGGGAAAGACGGAGTCGATACAGCTTGGCTTCAGGTGCGCCGCAGGAGTTGCCGGTGTTGACTACAACGTCAAACCGCCTTCGGGACTCCGGCTCCGGATTTTCTGTCGGGGTTTACTCCCTTAGCCTTTCCCCAGAAGAGGTATGCCGCAAGGCAGCGGAGGTTTTTTGGAGTCAGAGTTTTCCTTCTCTGATGTACCCTGACTGGAAGATCGAACCAGCGACACTTAGCTCGCAGGCCGACGCTCAATCCACTGAGCTAAACCAGCCAGGGCTGAGTAAGTAATATACATCAGTCATAACATAATCCTGGATCATCCCCATACCAAAAACAAAATGCTTCTTTAATTTTAAATCCATCATCAGAAACCAAGACACATACATTTTGTTTTACACAAACAACTTTGCTGTGTATGATGGCTAATTTATATGTCAAGTTGGCTAGGCCACAGTTCCTAGATATGTGGTCAAACATTATTATTCTGGATGTTCTGCAAAGATAATTTTTAGGTGAGATTAATATTTAAATCAGTGGGCTTTGAGTAAAGCAGATTATCCTCCAAAATGTAGGAAGAAGGTCTCATACAGTTGGTTGAAATCCTTAATATCAATAGAACAAAGACTGACCTCCCCCGAGCAAGATGGCCTTTAACTTTGAACTGTAACTTTTCCCAGAGTCTCTTGTCTATTGGATTTTGGATTTGCTGAGCCTCCACAATTGTATACCAGTTCTTTATAATCTCTCTCTCTCTTTCTCATCTCTCTCTGGAGAACCCTAATTCAATAGGTTATTAGAAATAGGGAACACATATCTATTTGGAATTTTAAAGATGTGTTAAAAAACTAGTAACAAAGATATAAGAAATATACCATGGTCATGAGAAATTAAGACAAATAGTGAGCTGGATAAATCCCTGGAAGATTTAAGAGAATGAGAGAATATTCAGGTAGACTCAAGCAGTTGATAGGACTTGAGTAGGTCAGGGAGACAGAGAAACAGAGCCCAAGAAAGGCAAGAGCAATGGTGCAGAGAAGAAACAAGTGTGGTATGAATGCAAGGCTATGAGTAAACCAACCTGAATGTAGAGGCTTCTGGTAACAAAAAGTCAAACCTGGTACCTAGGTCATTGTGTCAAGAGGTGACTTGGAATTCAGAGCTCTCTTATTTAAGAAAGAAGACACTGCGTGTTGGAAACCTGGATGTGCAGCAACCTCACAGAAAAGGCAAGCTAAGACTTTCTTTATTAATTATTCAGAAAGAGAAAATTAAATAACGAATCCTGTAAAGCGGTCTAGTTCTATCAGGGTTGTTTTCACTTCACAGGGGGATACAGAATAAGATGAGTGGAGCAAAAAGAAAGTGAAATAACCAGTCAGGCAAATATAGCCAGAGAAACAGTTCTTGGACTCACGGGGTGTGGACAGGATGTGAGAGGTGCTCCTGAGGGAGCAGTAAAGTAAGCCTGCTGCTCGTGGGGATGCGAACCTGTGAAAGCCAATTGCATTGCCAGAGTCCTTTACTGCTCTTTCTGCAACTAGGTTAATCTTTTGTGTTGTTTCTTTCTTGCTTTCCGGAAAAGAACTTGGAGAGAATTCTACTGTAGGTAATGTCTGGGAAAACTTCTTTATTTTATGTGCACTGGGGTGCTTGATGCTATAAAGCCGGCGAGTTAGCCAACTTTGAAGTCGTCCGTTCTGATTTGTCACTCAGTGGGCTCAGTTTACAGAGGCAAAGAACCGAGCTGTCCCATAATGGGGAAGTGGAGAGTACATTTCTTATGGGCTGCTATAGGCAGGCGTTCATTTGTTCCACTAGTCACAACTGTTCTAAATAACAGATTAGGGAGTTTAATCAACTGACATTTAACCCTGGGCATTAATTAAAAGTGGCATGCTGCGTCATTTGGGAACATGTGGGTAGAATGAGGTGATACTTCCAGAGAACAAGCTGTGAAAACCATTAAAAACTTTTTCATATGTTTATGATGTAGTTTATTTATTTTAGTGACACATAGAATTTAGGGGCAAAAGAAATAGCATTTCTCAAAACAGTTGAGTAGCATCTTGCATTGAGTTGCTGAGGAGGTAAAAGAAGGTAGGGATGTTTTCTAATTATTCAATTTAATCCAAATATACATTAAATTTGTAAGTTATGCAGACCCTTTGTTCAGCGGTCTACTGCCTCACTTTATGGTTACTTACAATTGTGTTTTTATTCTTTAACAAATTTTACTGGGCATCTTCTTTGTGCCATTTTCTGGGATATAGCTGTGCACAAATAGATGAAATTCCTGCTGTCTTTCAGCTTACATTCTAGTCAGCTAGAGAGATAGTCATTAGAAGCTGAGTATAAGTTCTACAAAGGCAGGAGTTTGCATATGTTTTACCTACTATTGAATCCTCAACAACTAGAACAGTACCTGACACATAGTATACTCAATAATTTTTGTTAGGTAATTGAAAGGTGAGAAAATTGACAACTAGAGACTGAATTACTTATTCATGGACCCCTATACCTGTAATATATATATATATATATATATATATATATATATATATATATATATATATATATATTCCTGCTAGATATTGTTTATTTTAAAATATTCTACTATTCATACATTTCTTTCCAAATGAGGACAATTATAATTTTATAGCATCAGACATTCCTCATGTGTTTTCTTGTTTGAATATTCAGTTTTTATGTTATTACCTTGGGCATAACTATCTTATATTTCCATTAAAACCATCACTCCCAGCTGGTTAAAAAAATTCTAACACCAGAAACAATTTCTGAAGCATTGGCTATGTACTTCATACACATTCTTTTAGGTGCAGGCAATTTTTAAAAAAGTGATAAAGAAAAAGCTTTTTTGCCTTTGTTGGATAGAAGAAAATAGTTAATAAACAGGTAAACAAATAAATATGTACTATAAATGATACACCAATAAGTTCAATGAATAAAACAAAATAAGGGAATGTGATAGAGAGACAAGAGGAAGCTGAAGGTGAGGAGAACCTCTCTGAGGTGCTAACATATGAATTGTGATGAGACCTGAATGGTGACAAATACCTAGCTGTGAAGGACAGTACAAGAAGGAACAGTGAGGGTAGAGAAGGAGCTTGGCTTTTAATATGACAGAAATATTTTCATTTTTGATGGGGCACAATAAGTACCCCAGATGATAAATGTGGGGAAATGGAACTAGTAAGGTAAATGAAAAAAATCTGGGTTTTTAAAAATTGAAATGGAAAATAGTTCCATGGCTTTGTGTTGGCGAGAGAAAAGTCCTGGTTTATAGTTATAAAAATCACTCTGGCTGCCATTGGGAGTGTGTTGAACTTGCCATAGTGATAACAAACACTTGAGAAGGTTGTTTTAATATTTTAGGAAAGAGTTAATGGTGGAAATAATAAGATGCAGTCATAGAGTCATTCTATTTTGAAGACAAGCTAGACAGAATTATTGGTGGGTTGGATATAGACATCATGTTAAGGAAGCAACCAAGGGCGAATCTAAGTATAAGGTAGAGTAGCTGGCTGAGGGGTGATTCAGTACAATAAGAAGGCATGAAAGTAGGGTGGTATATAACTTTGCACTAGATGAGTGAGAAGCATCAATAGTTCTGTCCTGGCTATTTTAAGCTGACAAAGGTATTTATGCCAAATGAAGATTTTTATTACAAAGTAAGCAATAAGCATTTGGAGGTATGGAGATGAATGTAAATCTGGAGGCAGGAGTAATTTTTAAAAATAAAAAATTTGAAGAGCTCAGTGTTTGTATAGTATTTGAAACCATGAGTGAGAGTAAAGACTCAAAAGACATGTTAAGACCCAAATGCACTTAGCATATGTATTTAACATAAAAATCTCTGTTAGGAAATAGGAAAAACCAAGTAAATCATGAGGTATGTCACATTTTTAGAATTCCTAACTAATATTTTTATTATTTTTTTAACTTCTTCACTTCTGCTGCTTTTTCTACTCTGTTTTCCATTTCTTGCTATCAAGTATTTGGCTATTTTCAAAATCTTAAGTCCTACAGTGGGGTGGGGAGAGGATTGGGGGAATCGGTCATTGTCTCATTCAGTCATAAAAGAACAAAATAAATTTCTCCCAAGCCATGTGAAGGTACGGAAGAATTGAAAAATCAATGTTAAGTGAAGCAATGCCTAAAACAGGGAGATTGCTCAGGCTGTTCTATTCTGTTTCCACTTATGTATGTCAGTAAGCTTAGTTGCTTTGATATTCTTCAGCATTAAATATTTTTGAGGAGTACAATACACGGGAATGGTTTTCTTTCATATCAGCTTGCTGATTGATGAGAGGCAGGGAAAGGAGACATGCACAGGAGACTGACACTGCATCTGGGACATGCCATAATCTCAAAGAAGAAACCCTATCACTGCTGGAGGGTCCAGGCCGTGGGCCTGGGAGAGGATGAGGGGAAACCTAACAGAAAGAGTCAAGTGTGGCCAAACAAACAAAAAATAAATAATAACAGAAAAGGGACTTCTGGATCTAAAACGTTATATTGGTTTTGAGGTTGAACATTGTGACAGAGCATGGAGTAACAGGGGACTCAAGCTCTAGGTGCCATTTACCCCCTGCAGGCCCAAATAACTTTCAAAAGAGGCCTTGGAGAGGGGCAGCGGTGAGCGGGTGGAGAGATGAAAGTCAAGGAAGACTGATAATCAAGTTTCTTATACGCCTAGCATGATGGGGCAGGGGGCTTGAATATAAAAGTTATAGAAAATAAAGCTGTACTTCTTGAACATCTGAATTTGTCAACTGATTCATGTTAGCAGTTTCAAATTATTCAGGTTATATTAATTAGGCTACACTAGTGTTGGCTGTGGGAGGAAAGAAACCCAGAAATCTCAGTGGCTTAACATAATGAACATAGCTTTCCTCTCTGATTAGAATCTGACATGGTTGAGCAACCCCTGGAAACATGAAAAACATGGACTTCCTTCTCTCTGTGCTACTTAAGGGGAGAAGTAGCTTGAGAAAGCACGCTAGCTCTTAACTTGCTCCTGCTTGGAAGACAGATTCCTTCCATTCACTTATTGTTATATTGCACTAGTCAGTGAGAAATATAGGGTAGCACATAGACAATTGGTGTGCGCCAACCATTTACCTATCACCCACAGAACCATGCAGTTGGACAAATTCTATTATGTCTTCTGCATTGCAAATGCTTCCCTTCTTCCATGTAAGTTCTATTTTTATTCCTGATGCAGAAAGTTTCTTAATTCCATGATTCTTGCCTTCTGGACTCACAGTGTTCCCCCAAAGCTCATGTGTATGTCCAAGGTTATGTTTAATTGCCTTCCCGCTCCTCTTTCTACCCTCTTTCTCTAGAAAAGTTATAACCAACGAAATGAGGTTAATTGTTTGATTTAAAGGAAAACCTCATCAACTGCATTTCAAAATTGGTATTCAAATTTAAAATCCAGAGCTATTTAATAATCATCCCAACAACCCAATGGCACATTGCTTTTAGGCTGGCATTTGGACCAACAATTGAATTACAGTAAGCAACAGTTTGATTCTGTGAACTTCTTCTCACTACTAGAAAATGTCTTTGCAGGGAATGTAATGTGACATAAAGGTATCATTTAGGGTGATGCCCTGAGGAGTAAAGAAAGAATCATTTCAGAGGCTATAAAACACAGGACATTCTCTTGGTATCTGCAATCTATTTTCATACTCTGCAGACACCCTCTGTAACCATAGAAGCACACAAAGAATGTCACATTCCCTTAATGCTGGATTCTCCTTCTATCTTGAGAATTCCATCTTGTTAAGCTCATTTGACATTAGATTTAAACTTCTCACCAAACGGTGTGTTATACCTGAGGAAACAGGATATGATAGGATTCACATTTAGACCTGATAAGGGTTAAATTTCTAACTGATTTGTCAATGACTCAATTCAATGACACCTAGTAGTATCTTTAAAAAAATCTTATAATATAGATTCTTATTCTATTGTACAATATAGGAAGAATATTGTATTAATTTGTTGAGCTGGTAGCAGAATTCTTCGCCAATAATGCAGATATATGTAAAAGAACATCTGAATTCTGCTCTTAACATGCTGCTATTTCAGACTTGAGTTATAAAAAAGAAGAGGGAGAGAGAAAGAGAGAGAGAATGAAAGGAGAAAAAACAAGATTATAAATTGCTACATTTTTTTCCCTTTCACTAATGGTGCAAGTTATTGCCCAGCTCCTGATTTAAAAAAAATCTTTAGGTTAACTACTAAATGATTGTCATTTATCATATCAGAGACTTTGGCATATAGGTCTGGATGGTTTATTGTGCTGTATGCTGCTGATAAATCTACAACACAGCAACTGTCATCATCTCTCTCAAAATCATTTTCTATATGCTGAGTGTTTTGTTTTTAAATAGTTATCTAGTGCAAGTTTTTCCTGGCTAAATGGAGCTCATCTGAGCATTACATATTTTAAGAAACAGAAGTAAAAAGGTATTTATCAGGGATATCAGCTTAAATTTTTTTGGCTCATAAGCATTATTCTTTGGCAACACAGAATTATTACACATTTTTGTACTGTGATCAGGTACTGAAGAGATGAAAAACGGATGTTAACTGAAACAATGTCTAAAATTGAGATTATTCTATTCTTTTTCCACTTATGTATGTCAATAGCTTAGTTGCTTTGATATTCTTTAGCATTAAAATTTTTTGAGTAGTACGATACATGGGAATGATTTTCTTTCATATCAGTTTGCAATCTCATGAATAGTTTATAATACTTATTTGAGAGTTCCCACTAAACGATGTTCATCCGTTGCCTGACTCACTCTGACATTGTTAAAAATATTCCTTTAACTTGTGTAGATGGTATCTTAAACCTCCTTATCACTGCAGGAAACACTTTTAAAGCTGTTTATCATTTAAGCAGTTCCATTCATTTATGTGATAGTTCACCTTATTTGGTTTGGGATTATTTGTTGGAGGGGTGTTACATATGCCAGACCTGTACTGTGGAAGAATTTTAGAACTGTTATGATTTTTAAGTTCAATTTAATATTTACACATTTTAAAGAAAACAAATGGATTGAAATAATAAGTTCCTATTTCTGCTGTCTCTTGGCATCCATCAAAATGTTGAAACATACTGAACTTTTTTTTTTGGCCCTGTAAATAAAACCATAGCACTGCAACCTGGTGATGTGTCAGCTAAACTCCACGAAATATAGTCAATGCCATGTAAGTAACTTCCTTCGTATTAACTAAGTTATTGATATTTTCGGGTTCTTATTAGATAGCTTTCTCTCTGGCTGTGTCATAGTTTTCAATATTTGTTTTATTTTTGATTGATTTAAATTAGGTATTTCATGATTGACACATCAAATTTTCAATATCGTGGCCAGTGACTTCAGTTTGGTCTTTATCTAGTTTTTGTTATTTTGAGGTTCTGTGGTTTGGCTTACTCTCCTAACTTCTATATTCTTATTTATTTCTGACAAGGGCTACATTTCTCTGAATTGTGTGTATTGAGTTGTGTTTCAACACCACATATATCTTCAAACTTCAAATGAAGTTTTTTAGTGGATGATAGCAAAGTTATTTTTTTATGAAGCATAATACTATATGAAAAGATCAAAAGCATGGAAGAAAAACCTGACTTTAAGTATTAAATCTACAATCTACCATGTTAAAAATTTTAAATGTTATTCCTTTTGAGTTTTAAAGTTCTGATTACTATTTAGAAATAATAATATTTATTTTTAAGGGTTATTGGAAGGTTTAAATTAAAAAAAATATGAGGCGCTCAGTAATTATTTGCGCTTTACCCTCCACTTCAACCCATTCCTCCTTCCCTTTCAGATCTTTTTTATTTAACAATTTTTATTTAATTTTGCTTTTGCTACAGGCCAAAAGTTTTAGTGGTGTGTTGGTAAATGTTTAACAACTGGTTCTTTAAGGGTAAAAAGTCCTGATTTGTGGAGTTCAGTAACTTCTGTAGAATAAGTACTCCCAACACAGCCAATGAAAAGCTATTAATCTCACTGAAGGAGGAGTTGGGAAAAGAAACACAAATCCCTTCTTGCAAACGGAGGGAGTGGACCGGCGCACTACTAATGCTTAATCCACAAGGCTGGTTCCTCTGTTCCTTCTCCACTGCCTCCTCAAAGTTAAGTGAAAAGAGAGAAGATAGAAAAGAATCAGCTTGGCTAGTGAGAGATTAAGTACAATAATAAAGTGGAGATATCTCCATTGATTATTTACAGATTCCAACAAGAGCAATATGGTAGAAAAGGCCAAAAATTTGCATTATAGGTTCTGACTTTTCACAATGTTTTATGTTGTTCTAGTTGCTGATTATAAGATTTTGAATTATAAAAAAAAAAGTAGTAGCATGTTGCCCCTGTCCTCATGGTGTTTGTACTCATATGGAAGGCAGACTTTAATAACAAATAAAAGCATAATTACAAGTTATGATATTTGTTATGTAGAATGTGAACTGGGTGCTAAGGCAGAAATAGCAGGTGCAATAAATGAAAACCTTTAAGGAGTGCTTGGGAGGGCTAAATTATGCATTCAATTCCTTAATAGTGGAGCTTTTCAAATTATCTATTTCATCTTGGGTGAATATTGGTAGTTTGTGTTTTTTTGAAAAATGAGTCCATTTTGTTTATTCCTGAAATAAATGAACTAGTGAATAAGTAGACTTGAGGACAAAGAGAGTGCACTCATTTCTTGACTGAAATGTTATTCAAAACAAAGATTCTTTCTTTATGCAAATATTTGTGTGTTCATTTATGTAACTATATCTTGATTTTTATGATAAGGGAACCTAATTTATTTCCTACTGTGGTCCATTGTCATGTAGGAACCAAATATAATTTAATCCCATCTGCAAGTGAAATCCCTAGTTTCAATTTATGTTTTCCCCTTTAAGGAATGGGGAAGTGGGGTGAGAAATCCTCTAACTGAATATATTTGTGTATATTTATTTATGATTATTTTATTCTGTCTTATGTTCTGTGTGTCCATTCCTCCACCAATACTATATAACCTTTATTATTGTAACTAAATAAAAAGTCTTGAAGTTGTGAAATTGGAGAAACCTATTCCTTCCACTTTGTTCTTCTCAAAATTGTTTTGAAATTTGAGTTCTTTTGAAATTCTGTATAAATTTTCGAATAGTACTAAAAAAAGTCTTCCTGAGATTCTGAAAAAAAATTGTATTAAATCTATATATTAATTTGGGAAGATCTGACATCTTTATTATATTGACACTTCTAAACCATGAACAGAATGCCTGGCCATTTATTTGACTTTCTTTAGATTCATGAGCATTGTGTAGTTTTGAGCATGCAAGTCCTCTTTGTGTTTTCTTAGATTTAAATTTATTTCATTTTTTGAATGTTGTAAATGGTATTGTATTTTATATAAATACTATTGATTTTTATATGTTTTTCTTATAATTTATGACCTTGCTGAATTCATTTATTCATTTCAGGAGTGTTTTTGTTTGCCTTGTGATTATCTATGTAGAAAATCAGGCCATGTACAAACAGGGACAGGTTAATTATTCTGATTATTTCTCTCAGATATGTATATGTTTTATTTATTTTTTGTTGTCTCATTTCATTGCATAGGATTTTCAGCTCTATGCTTTATAAAAGCATACATTTTTTACTTTGCTTTTAATCTTAGGAAGTGTGCTTTTAGTTTTTCAGCATTAAGTATAATTTTATCTGTAGCTTGTTGTACATGGATCATTATCAAGTTGAGAAATCCCCCTTCTGCTTCCATTTTTTTCTAAATTTTTATCATGCAAGAGTGTTGAATTTTGTCCAGTGCTTGTTCTGCATCAGTTGATATGATTATTTGATTGTTCTTTTAGAGTCTATTAATAGGGTGAATAACATTAATTGATTTTGGAATATTGAACCATCTTTGCCTATTTGGAATAAACCTCACTTAGTCATGATGTATAATTCATTTTATATATTGTTGAATTCTACTTGCTAATTTTTTTTCAGGATTTTTTTCATTTATATTCTTGGAGGATGTGCCTCTGTAGTTCTATTTTTTTTACTATCTTTGGTCTTGAAACCTGAATAATACTGCCTTCATAAAAGAAATAAGAAGAATCTTCCCTTTCCTTCTGTTTTCTAGGAGAAATTTTGTAGAACTGATGTTAATTCTTCCTTAAAATTTTGGTAGCACTCTCCAGTGAAACCAACTAAGCTTGGAGATTTCATTTTGAGGAATTAAAAAAAAAATTCCTATAGCTTTGTACATGAGCTATCTACTATAATTTTCATTAACAATTATAAAATCTGGTGATATAAACAGTTAGTATAGATAACATTTTATCTTTGAATGTTTTGTCTGAAATAGATTTATCCAAGATACCAAAAGATCTAAGTACCTTTTAATGAGAGGATAATAGCATTTACTAACTTTTCTGTTCATTTTAAATGCTTAAAACATTTTTTGACCAGCAATAGGAGCTATTTGGTGGGTGGGAGGATGGATTTTGGTTGCAAACTTAGTTTAAGAGCACCACTGTTGGTACAGTGAATACAGCATCTTATATAGCTGAAGATTATTATTATTATTATTGGTGCAAGGTGGGGTATTGCTATATCTTTGAATTCTGTGATGCCCTCTTGATTATATATTACTCTTAATTCTCAGATCTTGGTTTCTTCCTTCTTGTCACAGTAAACATTTTAGGGCTATCTTCCCTTTCTAAGTTACTTCTTTCTCTTTTAGAAGAGATTTCTTTCTCAAGATGGTCATGTCTGGTTATGCATGTATTCATTCCTTTCTCCATACTGCCCAGATCTCAGGTATATTCTCATGCAGTGTTTCCAAGCAGGAAGTGGGGAGCAAGTTTTCCTGAGAATAGTCTTGTTTGTGTTCCACTCCTGCTTATACCCTGATGCTCTTTCCTATGCCTGAGCCATCTCTATATGTCTTTGCTCAGCTAAAAAAATCCAAACATGGGCATGCTTGCTTTATGTACTTTCTCCCAGTTATAAATAAATAGCATTTGTAATATTCCCAGTCTCCTAGTTATGTTATGGACATTAGTTGTGGGTGTTTCTATTTGCTGTCTTTTTTTCTGATGTGGATGGATTTTGAATAACATGCATCATCTTTTCTAACCACCTACTTCCTACTCATCTTTTGTGTCTGAAGAGAAATATTTCTTTCAGGATGCCTTCTCTGTCTTATTCCTGTGTACTCCTAGACCACTCATCACAGTACTTACCATGAACTGCTTTGAGCACCTTTTGACTCCTCTGTAATTTTCTTTATACAGTTAGTTTCGAGAAGAGTTTCTTGTAGTCATTCTTTCGTCCTCTCTGTTCAAAACAGAAATCAAGAACTATTAAACCCTCAATAATTATTTTTTGAGTTAATACCTGTATTATTTCTCAAAGAAGAACCAAGAGTAGGGTAGTCCATTTCTGGTGCAGAGAATAAGGGATGCATGTATGCAGATAATTTCAAAACAGTAATGAAACCAACCAAAAGTCTGTCTACTCTTTATTATTGCCATATTCCAAAATTTGTAAATAATGTCATGATAAAACGCTTCTTTTTGTTGGGGTAGATGCCATTTTCTCTGTGGTGCACTACTGTTATTTCCATAGTCAGAAAAAGAGGTACATCTTGTTATGGTCTGTCAGCCTTCTGCCATCTTTCCAAGGGTCATTTTCTTCTAGAAAATATTCAGAAAGAAGAGAATTTATTTTATAGTTCTCCTAGGGTACACATAAAATATTATTTCATAATATTCCGGTGCTTTTTCACTGCTTTCACCCTCACTATGAGGAGCTCACCTTGCTGCTAGTTACTTCCTGCAACTCCTGATTGAATCACCTAGGAAAAAGACAAGTTTGTTCACACCTCACACCTGTCTACTTCTCACCAAGGTGTGCCACAACTGTCTACTTCTTACTAAGACGGACTTAAGGTTTCCCTCAGCTTGACTAAGTTTAAGAAAGACTTATTGACTCTGGACACCTGATTTCTCTTTTCTTAAAGCATTTACATGAAAAAAAGAAAAAAGAAAAACAACTTACAATTGTAAATTATTTTTCTACCTCTTAAAGATTTAAATTATCTATATCCCAGGCATGTTTTTTTTTTTTTTTTTCCCAAGCACCTGGGAACATTCCTTTGAAATGTAATCATCAAGAAAGATAGCACCATTGTGGGAGGGTATGAATCTAACTTCAATAAGCACCTATCAGCAGACACTGATGGCCTAATCACATTGATCAATCTCCTAGCTAATGTCCTCCAGCAAATTTCCACTAGCTCACCCCGGTGCCTCAAACTCACCCAATTTTTGTTTCAATTTAATTTCTCTTCCCATCACATACAACAATCTTCTTCTCCCTTATTGCAAAAGGTCTTGAATAAAGTCCTCCTTGACTGTTTAACCAGTCCTGTGCAATTTTTCTTTTACACTTTCCTACTTTTTCTCTATAAAACACAACTAAAGCAATTTGAATTTAAACAAAACCCAAACTTCAACAAACAAAAGAAACAATATAGACAAGCAAACTATAAAGTATTTCATAAACAGGACTTTCTTAATAATTTAAGAGAAAGGTGTCTTTGTAATCCCAAAGAAGTGTTCACTCACAGGCATACTTCACTTTATAATTTTATTCTCCTGTGTTCACTCTCCTGTGTTCAGGTATCCATTTAAAATATAAAAACAAAATGACAGCAACAACAAACAACAAAAACCTCTTCTTTTTCATGTATTGACTTGAGGTTTGTGGTTGTTTTTATTTTCCCTCTTCTGGGAAACTTTACTCTTTAGCCTCAAGAATTGTTCTTCCTTTAATAAACTACACAGCTTCCTTCCCACGGCTACCATTAGTATACAATACATTTCTCCAAGTTGGAGTATTCAGTCAGTAGTGCTCTGGCACTCTAGGGATAGTCTGGGGACAAAAGCGCATGTTATCAAACAGTCCAGGGTAGTTGTGGACACCACACAACTCCTCTTAGAGTTTTCACCAAGAGCATGAGTTTCAGGCATGCTTATTTATTCCTCAAGTATGTATAAGATGACAAATATTCATTCTCAGAGACAGTATATTTTAAACTTATGAGGAGGAAGAGAAATTCAGTGTGGGGCCAAAGGAGGTTTACAGTTGTACGTGAAGCACAGAGTTTATTCTTGTATTATTATCTATTAATTATTGTATTATTTTCCATGTGGACAACTGTCAACTTACTTTTGCCCCATGCTGTATATTGCTAATAGCCTCTGTAATTTACAATGGCTGCCACTTTAAAAAAAAAGTCCAGTCTTGGCATTAGCATAAAGAACACTATTAATTCTTTTCCTATTTCTCTGTCTCAGCTACTTGTGCCTTCTTTGGGTAGCCAAGAATAAGAAAGTGATACGTCCTGGAGTCAAATAGCAACACCCCTTGCTTCATAAAACATTGAATGAAGCTTTGGCAGACTGTAATTCCTGGATTCAATTTTTAGCTAAGGGAAAGAAATGCTTGTTATTCTGGCTAAAATAAAATAACAAATAACTGGGTAAGAATTAAGTAGACATTTTAACCATGAGTTATGAAATAATGTTTCTAGACTTTATCTAAGATTTGATGTTATAAATTATTTATTTCTGTACTTTTCCTAATGCCTATTATAGGGCTTTAGGCCCATTAAATTTATATGGAAAAGCAGGGTTTGGGACTATGATAGGAAATGGTATTTTACTAATAAGAACATTCATATAATACCTGTTAACTACAATTGTTTTCTAAATGTCTTTATAAGTTTTTGTATTATTTTATACCTGCCATTATAATCATACCTGTTGTCAATATGCTAAAATGACTTTGGCATTCCAAAACTGACTTTGGAGAATGACAGGTCTTATTCCTGAGAAACAGATATCTTTCTGGAATTCACTATTTGTGAATTTCTGTGTGTGTACTTTGATTTTCAGAATGAAAATTAATGAACACTGGTGAAATTGGCCAAACAAATATAAGTGGACGAGCAGCATTTTTTTAGACTTTTAGACGTTTTTTGTGTCTACAGACTGAGAGCATGATGATACCAGTTTCTTTCAAATAGTGCATATAATTTTAAAATAAGACCTCTTAATTTTTAATTCAACTGTTCATGTTGTGAGAGCAAAATTATGTGCCAAATTTTAGTTCTAGCTACTGATGATAATAGTTGGTTGTTTGTGAGATTTACCTAGTTTAGATTTGATTAGCTTGATTTATTCAGATTGATTTTATATCTAAATAGTTTTGTAATGTCTATGCAAAGAAAATAGTTCTTCCATAACCACCTGATCTTTCCTCCAGGTTAAAAAAACATCCATAATCTTATAAAGACCTAAGAGCCTGAATCATGTCTGGAAATTGTAGTATTTATCTACTGTGTCAGTAGACTAACATGGTAAGTATTGAGAAGATATTTTACAACAGAAACAGGGGGATAGTCCTTATATAATGCATTGGAGATGTATTAATTTATTCCAATGCAATTATCATTACCTGTGTTTATGATGGTTATTTGGAATTACCTGGAGGATATTATCATCTTGGATAACTGTCACTTGCAAAAAATTAATTTTGGATTCCTGCCTTAGTATCTCAGTAAAAAAAGAAAAATAAAGTAAAAATGTTCTCTGTCACTATCAAATAAGTTTAAGAACCATAATTTACATGATTATCTAATTTAACGAAATTAAGAATGAACAATGTAATGAATCCAGTTCTATTATTTGCTAATCTTGTGACCTTAGTCTGGTTTGATTAGCCAGAAAATGAGAGTGTTGGACTAGACGATGTAGTAAATATTCTTAGTGCTTGCTAATATTTCTGCCTGTTCCCCCCTTCTAAAATAAAAATATGTCCCCTTGAAGTTGAGTGTCCCTATCTATGACTTTTTGGAGTAAGAACATGAGAGCTAAAGTAACATGTATCACTTTTGGTCCATGCTTTTCTCCTCTTTCATAGGAATAGTGGAACTACATATTGAGGTAAAAGTGCCCTAAGATTGAAGGTGCCTGGAATGCTAAACCACCTATAGGGGGCAGTCATGACAGGGAATTGTCCAGGCTTTGCTTGAGTGATTAACTTCCACTGTAATAAGCAATGAGGTTCCTCTGTAACTTGTTACCATCGCGTTACCTATAGTACTCTAATTAATGTAGATGATTTCTAAATTGTCTCTCACTGCTATGTCTTCGTAAGCCATGATAAGGTATGCATGTCTGAAACTGCCACAAAATAAATAAGAAAGACTATTGACTCTTAAGGCCAAAAATATAAAATACATGTTATTAAATACAGAATTTTGAATACTTCACAAATAGCAGTCATATCTACTATACATTTTCTAATGATACACATATACAGTGTCTTTGAAAGTTCCAGTTGGCTTTATATCTTGCAATTTTACAATCTCTCTTTTTCTCTAGCAAAGAGTCACTTAAATTAGAACTTAAAATAGTAGGTTCAACAAATTTAGTATGAACTGTGGAATTTAGTCTACCTTGAATAATTTTTATTTGCAGCAATAGATTTGGTTTTGGTCTTATTAAAGATGGATGTGAGATAGAATGGAGAAAATTATTAGCTTCACGGTGGAAATGAAATATCAGCTATCTGCTATATTGTCCATCAAAAGTTCAGGGTTGATAGCTTGTTAGGCCTGGTCATATTTCATTCAAAACAGAGTTGGGAGAATATGATCGATTTCATTCTATTATTAAGTTATTAAATTATTCTTTGAAGTTATTTGAGCACTTATTGGGATTTTAATTTTATATTTAGAAGTACTGCACCTTGATCCATGGATTTTTTTTTAATATGACCCACATTTCACTTTTGTAATAAGTTGTTCATTTTTAGAGTTTTTGAGCTGAAACTTTCCTGACAAAAAAATGAAAAATACCAGTGTTTAAGTATATTGATGTATTCACTACAGAAATTTCTTTCTCTGTGTGTGTGTGTGTGTGTGTGTGTGTGTGTGTGCGTGATGCCAGTAGATTATATATCTCGATGTTTCTCTCCAAGGAACACATTCATACGAATTCAGAATAAATGTGAAAACTCCAGAAGTAAAAATCTTTCATAACACGATACTTGGTTTTGCTCAAATGTTATTTCACTTCAGTGAAAGTAGAGTTCATTTTCTCAATTAGTAAGCAACGATATATAGAAATACAAGTAACTTTAATTCTATACTTCTGTTTTTGCTGTCTTATTTTTCCATCATGATTATTCTTTAGATAATATATTACTATTCATTTTTATATAAAAATTAAACACCAAGCTTCAAATGCTTATTGATTGTTTATTTTCCTCAAAAAAGTATTTCTTATTATTGTCCTGATTATTATTGTTGTAAGGCATATCTTTTTCCTATCAAATGCCAATTATGTCAATTTCGTGTCTTAATCCCTCTTTCCTTGCTAAATTCCAATTACTCCTCTATGTATGTAAACTTCTCATTTAGTCTTGGCTTTGTAGCTGAGTTTCTAAAAATTTATTCGCCAGAATTATCAGTTCATTGATGAAGCCATTGAGAGTTTAAAATGACTGATTACTTTTTTCAAATTCACACAGTTGATAAGCAGACCAAAGGCAATTAAAAAAAATAGTTGAATTTAAATTATCCTTGTGTCAGCATTCAAACATCCATGCAAAAGCATGGATGTTAGAGTTGCTATGTCAATATGCTAGGAAAAGAGCTGAATTGTTGTAGAGCAAATTGCTGAAGGAAACACACCTTCATTCCTTTTAAGTCAGAGCAGGTTGTTACAACCCTTCCACCAACAAAGACTGGGGTGGGGAAGGAGTACAAACTCAGTACAGATGGTTTCTCTTTTTTCTATCATAGTAAACAGAGTAATGAAACAAGGATAGTAAGCTTTGGGTGGGGGGGCTTTTGCAGTAGTGTCAACAATAAAAATAAAGGGAAAAAAAAGTCAACTTTGGCCTTAGTCAAGAATACAGATGTAGAATTTCCTGTGAAAGAGTCAAATATTTAATGGAAAAGGAATTGAGCATAGGCCATGGGTTAAAGGCTGATAGAGTCTGAAAACCAGCTTTATTTGCTAAGCATGTTTCACAGCACCCTTGTGCTCAGAAGCTGACAGTCAATGTGCAATGTGTGCAGTGTGTCACACACTGAGCTAATGGTTCTGACAGGACTAGAAGTAATTGGCCTGTTAAAAATTATAGGACAAATCTATGATTTGTCATTCCAGAAGGAGAGGCCTATGAGAATCATGCCAGGTGCACATCATAGATCAGTGTCAATATTCATGATTACACCTGCGAGTAAACCTATTTCATTTTTCTGTATATCCAATAAATTGTATATCTAGACAGAAGATTTATCCACCATTTGGTAATGATTGCTAGTGCAGAAGTAATTTTTCTCTATTTTTTGGTGAGACTGTGTACCAAAGGAAAAATGTTGGAAGCAAACATTTAACATGCTGGGTATTGGTTTATTCAAATATCATCATACTTTAGATTAGTAAAGAAAATGAATAAAACGATATTCTGAGATGAAAAAGCAAATGGAACTATTTCCTACATTTTTGTTTGTCATATTTAAGGAATTTATGCCCCACTAGTTTGGGATTTTTTTCTGTATCTAGAACCACCCGCTGCCACTTTTTAATTTCAGTTTGTTACGTTATTCCATACTTTGAGAGGCAATAAATTCACTCATCTACTTCCTTTAGCCTTATTTCATGATCTACATTGTAGAAGAGGTATCCTCTGGATTGGTTTAGATTGGTGGCCTAACAAATATTTTCTGTCTCCCAATGATTTTCACTTTTTAGTCCATATTTATTGTCTAATGAACCATCTCCTTTAAGTATTTTATCTGGAAAGAGGTAAGACATAACTTTACTATTGGATATAGCTCAGATGGCACCCATATAAAATAATTAAGTGGATGAAACTGTTGTCATCATTTAAAGTTCTTCAATTTAAAGCTCCCTAAAAACTTCATGTCATGGCAAGAATTTTCTAAATGCTGTCCAAGGGGGATTCATTACTGTAGTATGCCAACAAACATGGGATGTTTATAAAATGGTTATGTCTGGTTGTGTTTTTTTTTACTTGTTTAAGTCTGATCATTAATTTTTAAAATATTTTTATTGTTGATAATATTACAGTTGTCCCAATTTCCCCCCTTTTGCCCAATCAAGTGACTTTTTTGTTGTTGTTTAAATGAATGGTATCTCAGAAGTTCATTCTCACAAGATAAATTCCTTTGCCAATTATATTTAGGAGTAAGAAAAAAGGAAAATATTACATTCCTATAGGATGTACTGAAATTTTTGATTAGGTCTCAAACATAGACTTGTATTAAATAGAAACAGTCATGGTTGCTGAATATTGGTGTGATTTGTAGTTTGTCCTGTCTGACTCATACTAATGTTTGCATCTTCCAAAACTCATATGTTGAAAGCTAATCTTCGATGTGTTGGTGATTGAAGATGAGGACTTTGGGAGGTGAATAGGTTAGGAGGGAGGAGCCCTCATTAATGCGATTTGTGCCCTTATAAACAAGTGAGCCCCCTTGCCCTTTCTGTCATTGGAGGATGCGGTGAGAATGGTGGCTGGCTGTGACCCGGGAGGCAGGCTCTCACTAGACCAGATCTTTGATTTGCACTTCCCAGCCTCCAGCACTGAAAGAAGTCAATTCCTGTTGTTTATAAGCCACCGAATCTATAGTGTTCTGTTAGAGCAGCCTGAACAGACGAAGATACTGACCTAGCAAACAAAAGCGTTTTGTTTTTGTTTTTCATTTTGAGAAGGAAACTGGTTATTTTTTTAAAAAATATTTTATTTATTTATTTTTAGAATGAGAGGAAGGGAGGGAGAAAGAGAGGGAGAGAAATATCAGTGTGTGGTTGCCTACTCTTTTTGCTCCAAAGTGACTTTTGAAAAAATCAGATGCCTGTGCTTGTATATAAGGATTTCTGGTACCAAGAAGTAACCGATTAGACATAACCTTATTACGTAATGTCATTAATAGATGCAATTCTATTAAATGACCTAGATATTTATGGTTCAAGACAGGGTGTTCACACCAATTGCCTATTGTGTTGGTTGTTGTCATTTTTTTAATTTGACAATCTAAGGGAAAAGAGGTCAGTGCCTCTGACTAAATGTTTCAATTTTTTTTTGTGGCACACTGTTGAAAATTGCTGATTTAAGGTATACTTTCTTTTCAAGGCCACTTCACAAACTGTCTCTGAAAACTTTCTGATCATCCTAGCAAGAAAATACCCTCCTTCTTTGAATGCCCAAACCTTTGTACTATTTAATGCTTTTAACATTTGGCAATGAATTTTAAGTGCCTTGAGTTCATGGATTGACTCTGCCACGGACTTTTTATTCCTTACAATGTCTAATAGCTTGTTTCATATGTAACATGCATTTAGTTCTTATGTATGAATTAACATTACTCTGGTTTAGGATCACTCAGTTTTTCACTGAATATAATTTCTAATACTTTAGTCCGGTGTTTCTCTACCTTTTATTCATAGTTACCCCAATTAGCAATCTTTTTATACATGTTTTTCCAAATTATCCTTCTATAAAACAATACAACAGATACACTGTATATCTATTAATACATTAAAATATATTTATGTGCATATTTATGTGCAAAAAGCATGATTTTTTTACCTGTCAACCAAATTTTGCCTTTGAGAAGGCATGTTTTAGTCTTTTCATTGAAAGCTGTTTTAATTTGCACATAAAAAAACTTGCAGAAATTATGATATTGCAGACAAGTGACAGGACTGAGATGTGTTTTGAAAGAGAGGAGGGAGGGACCAATTGTTTACTGAGCATGTATTTTTCATGTACTATTTCATTAAATGTCCTAAAAAGCCTACAAAGTAAGTTGCATTGTTCTATTCAAATTATCCACTTTCTTCTATAATTTCAGGCAGTTAATATTGACGCAATATGAGTTTTCTTCTGAGATTTCTTATTATTTTGAGTAGTGATTTTCAGTATGCTGCTATACGTCATGAGCAGTGCATTGCCTAGAACAAGCCCCTTTTCCTTCAAACTTCAGACACTTTATGCTTATTTGAATTATATTTATAAGATTCAAGTAATATTTTTTAGTGTATGTAAAAGGGAAGCTCTACTTCTTTAACAAAATTTGCAAACTGCTCTTCTAATTCCCTTTCACTTGTTTTTAAAGATAAAAATCTGAGTCTCTGATAGGTTAGATCTCTTGCCTCTGGTTACATATTAATTTAGTTGCACAATGGAAGTAGATTCCAACTGCTTATCCAGGCAACAGATTAATTACCTAAAAAAAGAAAGAAGATTACATGTCCTCTAATATATTTTGTTAACTTGTTTAGATCTTAGGGTAATTGCTTATTAAATAGATGTCTGCATTTTGATTACAAAAATAATTTGACTAATTTTCTATAGTCTTCTAATTATGAAGATTTAGTACTTACTCTAAACTGAATAATATTCCTTGATTGACTGTCATGAGGAATTGTTTTTTCCTTATCCTGAAAAAGTCACCCCACTCATGGCGGTGTTTTGAGGGGCACATAATGTAAATGACCCATCATTTTAATATCTTTACAACATAATAGTATTTGTCAAATACCATTGATAAAACTAAGTGATGCTGAGTGCAAATGATTTTTTAATTATATCTTTATAATATGTTTGTTTTGATGTGGGTTCATTTTAAGTGTACAATTAAAAGATTATCATTCCATACTTGCTAGAATTTGGCTTCGGTGTATGTAAACTGGTTTCTTTTCTTTTCTTTTAAAGTATATTTTATTGATTATGTTAGTACAGTTTTCCCAATTTTTCCCCCTTTGCCCCCCTCTGCCTGGTACCCCCCCTTCCCTCAAACAACCCACCCATAGTTCATGTCCATGGGTCATGCAAGTAAGTTCTTTGGCTTCTCCATTCCCTATACAATTCTTAACATCCCCCTGTCTATTTTGTACCTACAAATCATGCTTCTGAATCTCTATACTTTTTCCTCCACTTTCTCCCTTCCCACTCCCCACTGATAACCCTCCACATGATTTCCATGTCTATGATTCTGCTCCTGTTCTAGTTGCTTGCTTTGTTTTTGTTTTTTGTTTTTAAGATTAGGTTGTTGAGAGTTTTGTGTTTGTTGTCATTTTAATGTTCATAGTTTTGATCTTCTTCTTCTACTTAAATAAGTCCATTTAACAGCTCATATAATAAGGGCTTGGTGATGATGCATTCCTTTAGTTTTACCTTATCTGGCAAGTACTTTATCTGACCTTCCATTCTAAATGGTAGCTTTGCTGGATAGAGTAATCTTGGTTGAAGTCCTTGCTTTTCATCACTTTGAATACTTCTTATCAGCCCCTTCTTGCTTGCAGAGTTTCTCTTGAGAAATCAGTTGACAATCTTATGGGAACTCCTTTGTAGGTAACTCTGCTTTTCTCCTGCTGCTTTTAAGATTATCTCTTTCTCTTTAGCCTTTGGCGTTTTAATTATGATGTGTTTTGGTGTGGTCCTCTTTGGGTCCAACTTCTTCGGGACTCTCTGTGCTCTCTGGAATTGTATGTATTTCCTTCACTAACTTAGGGAAATTTTCTTTCCTTATTTTTTCAACTAAGTTTTCAATTTCTTGCTCTTCCTCTTCTCCTTCTGGTATCCCTATGATTCAGATATTGGCACTTTTGGAGATGTCCCAGTGTCTTCTTATTCTCTCCTCATTTTTCTGAATGTTTATTTCTCTCTTACGTTCCAAATTATTGATTTGAACCCCAGCTTCCTTCCCTCAACTGTTGGTTTCTTGTAGATTTTTCTTTATTCTACTTGGTATTGCCTTCACTTCTTTCCTTATGCTTTTGCCATACTCAATGTGTTCTTTGAACATCCTTATCACCGATGTTTAAGTCTGCATCTGATAGGTTGGCTATCTCCATTTCACTTCTTTTTCAGTGGTTCTGTTGTGTTCTTTCCTTTGGGCCATATTTCTTTGTCTCCTCAATTTGACAGCCTCCCTGTGTTTGTTTCTGTGTATCACATAGAGCTGCTTTGACTCTCTGTCTTACCACACATGTTAAGTTGTATGAGGTGAAACCTTAGGTATCTGCCAGGGTGGGGCAACCTGCGTCATTGCTTTGTAGCTCTGTATGTGTGGGAGGAGTTGGAGAGGGGACAGTGTTGCTGACTGACTGCTGGAGGCTAGCTTGGCACTCTCCCCATTCCCAGTCACTTCACCCCCTTTCTGTATGCGACTGGTGCCCTTCTGGCTGTTGTCTTGGTTGTGGTTACCAGAGTGGGTGGTTTTTGTATGCAGGCCCTTTAAATGGACTCTCTGAGAGACATTTCTTCCACTACTCCAACCCCCACTGGTTTTTATAGCCAATAGTCACGAGGCTTTATTTTCCTGGCACTGGAACCCTGGGCTACATGGTCTGGTCTGGGGCTGGAGTTGCTCACTCCTAAGGTATCCCTCCCAATTTTTATCTACCACATGTGAATGTGGGACCACTGAGACCACCAATTCCACTGGCTGCTGCTGCCACCACTTCACCGCTGCTACTTCACCATGCCCCGCTCCCCATTTCTGGCCCTCCTACCCATCTAGATGAATATGGCTTCCTTAAATGCTTTGCTGTCAGACTTCCATACAGTTCAATTTTCTGGCAGTTCTGAGGGTTTTTTTTTTTGTTGTTGTTTGTTTGTTTTTTTGGTTACTTAAGATCCTTCTTTTGGTTGTGTGAAGAGATGAAGCATGTCTACCTACACCTCCATCTTGGCTGGAAGTCTGGTTTCCATTCTTTTGGAAGGTCATGTAGAATGAAGCTAAATCAGTAATATTTACATTTTTATTATTGAAAAATCCATAATTAATAATACAAAGTATATTTTCAAAATAGCAGGTAAAATGCAGTGATACATTGATTTTTAATTAAATGAGTTTAATAGTGGAAATGGTAAGAAATAATGAGATGAATGAATTATTGGTTTACGAGAAAGGTGAATCCATAAAAAATGGATGTTCTTTGTTTTTTTTTATGTTCCCCTTTTATTTCTCCATCCATCTAAATTCCCCTACCTCAAAACTCACAAACATGTTTTCATTCTCTCCTCTGAGTGCTGGTAAGAGCATTTTCCTTACTCTCTTTTATGGCACGTATATTTTTCTTCCTTTTTTTCTAGAGTTGTCTGTTTATCCCCTCTACTAGATCATCAGCACTCCAAAAGCAGAGCATGCAACTGCTTCATTTTTTCCAGTCTCCCTTTCTCTAATGATAATGGCATGCAGCCCAAGATTTGAGGAATTAATGAATGAAACAGGCTCAATAAGGTGGCTTCTTTCATTTTTTGGCCTTCTACTACTCACAATAGAAAATGGCACCTTTTATTTTTCTCATTTTTCTCCAACTAATTAGGCTGGGAGAATGAAACTATGCCATTTTAACCCAGTATTTTTGCCAGTGCTTCTGAGAATGACACCAATTAAGCCTTATTGCAGTGGCAGCTTTTAAGATGTTGACTCTAAGATTATAACCATCACCTTAGTGCATGTAGCTCACCATGTAGCTGTCAAATGGCAGCAACTTCTAATGACTATACCCCTGGATTGAATTCAACCTGGTGACCTACAGGTGAATATTAATCCTTTGAGTTACCACTTCTTCAAGAAAATAATATTTATTTAGTTTCTAAATCAGGCATTTATGAATGCTCTTAAAACCCCCTGAGTGTAAAAACATTTGAGACATAAAATTTCATATGCAAATGTTCAATTTTATTTTATAAATACTTATTAATGCATTTAGAGGAATAAAAAGTATATTTTCTTTTATGAGTATATTTTAGTAAGTAGAAAAACTTATTCTTTGTACTATGTGATAATGTAAATGCAACATTTCGAGGTGGAATTAAATGATGTATCAGTGTCAGAGTATTTTAAAATGCTAAGGAAAAAAATCAAACTTTTTCATAATGAAATACAATCTCTTTAAGAGATCTCTTTCAGTAATCATTTTAAAATAGGAAAATTTGACTAGAATATATGGTTGATGTTGAGCAAAAACAAATATTCGTGGTAGCTATTCTGTGTTTGATTCTCCCATTAAAAATAAGATGAAGCACAAAATTACAGTTTTAACTATTAATGAGATTGCATATTATTCCAAAAATGCAACCGTTTTTCTTACTTTGCATAACACATATTTTAAAAAATCCTAAATATTTGTTACATACACTCATAAGTGCCTTTAAGGAGTGTTCTTAAAACATGAATTTTTCTATTCAGCTATATATATGCTTGGCTACAGAAAATTCATTCCAAGTATAACTAAGTCTTAGATCTTTCCATTGGAACAACATATACAATGCTGATTTCCAACTACCCCTACTAAGACCCATAGCTATCATCACTCTAACCAGAATGTAAATTCCAGCCACAGAAGACACCAGCAGAGTTATGGAGCAGGAAAACCTAGTGATAGGAAGTCCAAGGAGGCAGCTCTCAATGAGTTCTGAGACAGATGTACTCTCTAGAAAGATCCAAAACTTTTGGGATAAATTCACTGGACTCACAGATACAAACCTAGTGAATCTAGAATATATAATGATAATATGGGAGGAGGTAGGAGAGGGTAAAGGAAGGGTAAATAGTGACAAGGAGACTTGGGGCAGTAAACATACAGTAGTACAATATAAAGATGATGTAATATAGAATTGCACACCTGAAACATCTATAATTTTATTAACCAATGTCATCCCAATAAACTCAATAAAAAGGAGAAAAATAATATATATATTTAAACTAAAATACTTTCAGGATAGAATTAGTACTATATTTGTAGTAGACCTTATCTGTCTTCAAACAGGCTTGATGTAATTCACATCCTTCCCACAGCATTGGTTTCCTGTGGAGCTATCATGTCTTAATTAGGATTATAGTAAATATATCAAATAACATAAGAAACATTAAGTATTTATAGTTTAAAGATATTGATGTGACTGAAATTATTTGATACACTTACTGCAATCACAGTTGGAGCACTAATGCATTTTGTTGTTGTTGTCATTTGCTAATTTGTTTTTTATAGAGAATTTGACAAAATGACACATTTCATGTCAAGAATACGTTGCAAATCTTGAAAAAGAACCATAAAAACAAATATTTGCATATAGATATTTAACACAATTTAAAATACAGAAATTTAAAAAATATGATACTAGTATAGAGATAGATTATAGGAATAGAAGAAAGAATTAAGAAACCCAAGCACATTTGTGTATTTAGTATATAATATAGGTGACAATTCAAATCAATGGGGAAAATGAATTATTCAATAAATATTGTTGAGACAAATGTTCCTATAGCCACTAAGGGGAAGAAAAAGCAATTGAAAAATGAGGTGTCGAGGACTCAGCTTCCTACCTCGCTCTTTACCTTAAAGATTTTCATATTAAATAAAGATAAACTATAAAAATAAAATCACAAAATGTAAAAGGAGAATATGAATGGATATCCTATTAATCCTGACTCCAGGATGAGATAATGATGGTACACAATTCAGAGTCTAGCTTTTCAGAAAAATAGTTGACTACATATAAAATCAAATGTCAGTTGAATAATGAAGAAAGACAAGATTCAAAAAACAATGTTTTCTATATCAAGAGCTGTTAGTCATCAATGAGAGAAGACCCCATAGAGTTGGGTAAAAATGTCATAAGGCATTTTAGAAAAACAAAAACACAAATAGTCATATAATTGTATATGTAATGTTATATAAAATCAGCTAAATAAAATATTTACCCACCAGTTGTTTCAAGGGAAGCAAAATTTTATGTCGTGTCTTACATTTAAAATGTTGACTTATTTTTAAGTTAAATTTATTTGGGTGATACTGGTTAATAAGATTACATGTTTCAAGTATATATTTCTATGATACATCTTCTGTATATTGTATTGTGTATCCATCATCCAAAGTCAGATCATCTTCCATCACTATATATTTGGCCCCCTTATCCTTTCCTCTGGTCACCACCATACTATTGCCTGTGTCTATGAGTTTTTGTTTGTTTTTCATGTTTGTTCAGTTGTTACTTTCAGTTTTATATCCCACATATGAGTAAAATCATATGGTTCTTAACTTTTTCTGAGTGAGTTATATCACTTAGTATGATATTCTCAAGGTCCATCCATGTTGTCACAAATGACAGTATTTCATCTTTTCTTATGGCTGAGAAATATTCCATTATATATATACCACATCTTCTTTATCCAGTCATCTATTGAAGAATACTTTAGTTGCTTTGACATCTTAGCCACAGTGAATGATGAATTATTTTTAAAAAATTGTGTTAAGCAAACCAAATAAATATGGACTCTGGGCCATGAGTTTGAGAATACCATTAGGCATAACTTAAGAATGACTTTCTCATTTTTCAGACATCTAAGGATGTATCCTACATAGTATTGAACAATCTGTACAGAATTTGGAAATGAATGATTCATGAGGATAACAGTAACCTTTGGCCATCTACTTTCTTTAGACTGATTTTTTAGGTAACACCGTATATCCGTAGAGTTAGTTCACAATTAATGGCATTACAAAATTTAATCCGTAGGTTGAGATTAGAACATTTAAAATACTGAACAGAGAGGAATATTGGGTAAATACTAAAGGCAACTAAATTTCTTACTATTCTCATGGCTACCCATATATATTTATTTTTCAAGAGAAAAGTATAAGGATATTCTAGAATTGTTAGTTTTTATCAGCTTTACTGAGGTATAATTTATAAATGTTAAAATGCAACCATTTTTAAATGAATACTTCAGTGAGTTTTGAAAAAATATATATTCTCATATATCACAAAAGGTGTTGTAAAATTTTCATAACCCTAAAAATTTTCTTTCTATACCTTTTAAGTCAGGCTTTTCTTGTGGACTCTATTTTCTAATCTGCATTCTATCACCGTTGTTTTGCTTTTTTGAATTTCATCAATGGAATCATACACTATGTGTTCATCTGTATCCATTATTTCAGTTATGATGATGATTTTGAGCATCATACATGTTTGTAGTGTGTTTCAGTAGTTTGATTATTTTTAGTAAAGACTAGTATTTCATTGTATGGTAATACTATAATTAGTTCATCTATTCATCAGACGGTGGACATTTGGGCAGTTTCTAGTTTTTAAATAAGATAGCTATGAAAAAACAGCACATGGGTCCTTGTGTGAACACATATTTGCATTTCTCTCTAAAAATACCTAGGAGTGGAATTTCTGGGCTATATGTTATATATAAATTTTTAACTTTATAAGAAACTGATGAAAATGTATCAGAGTAACTGTAAATCTTTTATTTCCTGTCAGAAATACATGACAGTTTGAATTCCTCTGCATACTCATCAACATTTACTTTTATCAGTCTTTTTAATTTTAGCCATTTTAGTAACATTGATATTATATTCAGTATGGTAAAATACTAGACCTAAAAGAATAGCAATTGTCATTTTATATTTAATATTATTGTTATTCTGTTGTGGAAACTTTCTTGTGATAAAATGATGTTTGTTTAAAAACTTATTTTGTGAAGATGTTAACTTAAGATGATCCCCTTCTAAAAATTGACAATATATGGACAATATATGCCACTTACACAATTTTTCCAAAAAAATTTAAAAAATAGAGGGAGAGGGCTAATAAACACATGAGAAAATGATCAGCACCACTAATCATTAGGGAAATGCAAATCAAAGTTATTACTTTATGCCAATTAGGATGGTTATCATCAAAATAACAGCAAAATCCCCAAAATAACAAGTGTTGGTGAGAATGCAGAGAGACTGGAACCTTTGTGCATTGCTGGTGAAAATGTGAATGGTGCAGCTGCTGCAGAAATAGTAGAGCAGTTCTCAAAAAAAACCCACCACCAACAACATATATATGTATATATATATATGTATATGTGTGTGTGTGTGTGTGTGTGTGTGTATAAAACTGCCTTATAATCCAGCATTCTGTTTCTGAGTATGTACCCAAATTAATTGAAAACAGCATCTTGAACAGATAATTCTACCTCCATGTTTATAGTAGCATTATTCCCAAAAGCCAAAGGTAGAAACAACCAAATTTCCACCAACAGATGAATGGATAAACAAAATTTGGTATATAACAATTTTTTTCCAAATGAAGTCATTTTATTTCCACAGAAGTCTTTGTAAATGTGACCATTGCTGTTAAATGTATATAAGTTCTGACACTATTACATTTGAGGGATCTATATAATAAAAATAATCACACATGCATGCAAACATATAGGAACATATGCAGATAGATAGATAGATGATAGATAGACACTCATGGCAGAATTATTGTAATGCTAAAAGACTTGAAATAATCTAATATAAGGCTATTAAATAAATCCTGGTATATTCACATAGTAAAAAAGATACATTGGTTAGCTTTCAATTTATACTTTAATATGTATGTTTAAAAATATTTGAGATAACCACTGAAAAGCGGCAAAGAACTGTGTAACTTTCAAACCAATAGAAAGAAAAAAAAATTTTTTTAAAGCAATTTCACAAAAGTCAGGGTAAACAAAAAAGTTTGTCAGTATGTTAGTAATTTTAACAATGTTAACAATGAAATTAGAAACTAACAATGTTCACCAATTTTTGGATTATAAACGTATTTCATTTTAAGACTAGTCAAAAATTATATAACAGTATGAGAGTAATTGTGTCAAAATAGAAAGAACTGAAAATACTTGGATTAAAGACAAGTTATGCCTTTTACCATCAAACTATGTGTCCTTAGGCCTATTTCTTTACCCTGCACAGACTGCTTCACAGGTGTATGTGATAATTATTTACAGTAAATGAAATGTGGCTAGAACAGTACCTCATTCATATGGAATAATTTTTTAAAATTATGACTGAAATGTACTCTTGGTGTATAAACACAACTCAAATAGGGCCATCTAATTTTTAGGTGGTATTCTCAGCTTTTATTTTTTAGTCATTTGCATTTTCAAATATTCTCTTCATTATTATAATAAAAGTTTAGTACTTCTTGGATGAATATGAGATGTTATCTTTAGCAATTAAAGTCACAAGATTCTTTGCTATGGTGTCATTTCATTAAAATAATTAAGGTGATAAAAAACCCCATTTGGTTGTACTAGTAATAAGTTGGGAGGATTAGATATATAGTTGTGCTGGGGTTAAGGGGTTTATCTAATTTCATGTATATTATAGTACCTAGCATATTTTTGATACTGAATGGATATTAATAATGAGAGCAGTAATAATTTCAATTTAGTTTTCTATGTAGAATACAAATGTAGCAAAAATTTCTGCTGAACTTTTTCTCCTCATGCAAATTCTGTGTATTACTCCCAATTTTTCCTTGCTAGTGACAAAATTTATGTTCTTTTGCAAGTTATTCAATATCCCTGTATCTATGATTCCATCTATAAAATGGGAATATTAATACAGACCTCTTTAATTATTTATTCTTTAGAATAATGAGACACTTGATTCAAGTTAATTCTATAAAAGGTACTTCAATTTCAGTCTGTTACTAAGCACGTTTATGTAATTTTGTACAATATGACCTATCAATTATACAGGGCACTACACTGAATACAGAGAATAAAAATAATATAAATTCAAAACATGTGAATAGTAGCAGGCTAGCAATAGAAGTATACATTATTTAATAAAATAAGGGGATTATTCAAAGCTGCTAGATGTGATCATTTAAATGTAAAAGAATTATCTCGATACTATTAGTCTCTTCTTATTGTAATTTAATGGGCTGAGTTATATATGAAATACTGTCTTTTAAGATTTATGTGCATCACATATATTATATTTATAATTTTAATGTATCAATATTTATTAGAATGTCTTAATAATTTATAATGATACATTGATATTTATTTCATTAAAAATACTATATTGCTAAATAAAGTGTGTACCATGGATTAAATTAATAAAACAGTAAAATTAATAAAATAATAGTTTTTTGTTTTTAAAATGAAAACTAATAAAAATGATAATTGAATTAGTATCTAATACATATTAGTCATTTTTAGGCAGCTTAGATACATTATTGATATTCTTTAGAAAAAATGTTATGAACTAGGAATTAATAATTTAAATAAAATACTAATTTGCCTAAGTCACAGAGTTATGGAATTCATGTTTTTCAAATCTTTATGAATCTATAGTTTAGGTTCTTTTTTCTTTATAATTCTCTTTAAGTAATTAATGTTATTTTTACTTTTATTATTTTACCTAATAAACATACTTACTGAGGTAGTCTCTCTCCTTTTTTTCTCTTTCTTTCTCCTCTCTGTCTCTGTCTCCCCCATCCCTATCTCTCTACTTCTATCTCTATTTCTATCCTCTCTCTCTCTCTCTCTTTCTGTCTCTCTCTTTTTATGCACATTATTTTCCTCATGGGGGGAATCTTTACAACATGTCCAGTATCATGCCATGATTCTCACAGTTTTTTCTTTTTAACATGTGTAGTAGACAGCTAGTTGTGTCTAAATATCGATTCTTCTCTTCTTTGATAACAGAACTCCTAAATTTTAGCTGAACACATAGTCACTAAAGACTTTGTTTCCCAGCTTCCTTTGTGCTCATATGACTACATTCTTATTTACAAAAGAAGGCATTAGAATCATGTGGCATCTTTCTTAAACTTTCCTGAAAGAAAAAACATTATACAGTATTTGCTTTCATCTATTTTGCCATCATGTTTGACCACTGTACTCGAGGCTACGAATAACAGAGCACAGGACAGAGAGTACCTGGGTTCCTGACGCTGTGCGCACCACCGCAGCACCGGCAGGCCCGGATACTTTGTAGGATGCTGTGCAAGATGAAAATGTGGGAGCCCATGCTAACAAGTAAGAAAATGTCACTAAAAATACTAAAATACAAAGTTTTTTTCTTCTTCAGTCTGCCTTTAGACTTGTCACGATGTTTTTGCTATTTAATATCATTCTAAGTGTTAAAATATTAGCATGAATTTCACCTTCAGCTTTGAATTGTTTATAATGCCAGTTTTAAATGAATATATAACAGTATTGAATTTGTATAAGTAGTTAATGAAGCTACACAATTTGTATTTCATTTCTTGTATATGTAACACTGAACAAAACTAACTCAACTGTTTTTATTTTACTTTTTTAGAATCACACGTTCTATCACGTTATTTACCCTTGGCTAATGGATTACTAAGGAAGAACTGAAAGATGAAGGAAAGATGGTTGCCCTATCTTTCCCTTTTCTTCCTTATCAGAGTAAGTGATGGGCAAATACGGAGAAGTACTGTGAGTAAGAAGGGATACAATGGTATCTCTAGTCTGAATTCCTGAAGAAACACCATTCCCTTTTCTCTGCATTTGAAACAAGTTCTGATTTGTCTGAAAAGCATGGCCTCTGGAAGTCAGCACTTCCAGCCTCAGAAATAACATACTTATGTTGTACTGTGGGTCTCCCTAAACTCAAATACAGCACGGATTCACTTGGATTCTTTACTCATTGGGCAATATGAATGTTATATGCTAATGAGACAAAAGAATGACAGTGTATATCTTTGCTCTGCTCATAACATGCTTCATTTTTCCATTGCCCTTCACTTACCAAATATTGATTAAAAAATAAGTTATTAAGGGCTCTAACATGGCTCCCAAATATCATTAAACCTAGGGAAAGGGGGCTTGAGTGACTGGATAAGTTGCATGCCCATGAACATGGCCCTGACCCTGGTCTGCTTTTTTAAGCTTCAGAGTCTTGTTCAAGGCTTTGATATTTGTGGTCTTCTGCCAAACCCAGCTAAAATTCTTTGGTTACATAAAGTACCTACGTTATAGTCTGACATATAATAAAAACTCAGAAATAGCTGTAGTTATTATTATTAGGAGTAGCAGTATCAATTACTCTTATTACACAGCATCTTTTCTCATGAATATCTTTTGTCTATACCTATTCTAGTGTTATCAATTATTTCAATACCCAAAGTTCTCAAATTACTATTATGCATAAACTGACTTCAGCCCTGTCACAATCCAATCTAGGACAACTGTATTCTTTTGTCTGTGATATTTAGCCTAAACTCTGAGGTAAACATGAGTTCATCGGCTCTGTATGCTTGTGATAGGAAAAAAAAGTTTAGCAATAAAATTGCTTTAACAGCTTTATGTTCATCAATCTGAACAAATGCCCTCAAGCAGACCAAGATTAGGAAAGAAGAGTACACATATTTACTGATGACATTAAATTTGGTAGAAAAATGGTAGCGAATAGCTTATCAGTTTCTTGGTTAAGTATTAGATTAGGTAATCTTGATGGATTTGTGTAGTTTCAATACTGTCTACAAGACAGGCTTGGCACTATGTTTCCCAGAGGTCCTAGTAAGATAAAAGTAGATAAAGAGTCATCTTATTCACCTTATCTAAAAATAATAAGTGTGCAACTATAAAATGAAGTCATTGGTACTGCATGGACAAGCAGAAATTCAGAGAGGAGAGAAGAGAGCTAATCCAAACTGAACAGGTCACTTTTTTAGACTCTGTATGAAATGCTAATAAATTATACCATCCTCTATGTGTCTGGGCTCTAAAAAGCAGGAAACAAGTCATTATTATTGTCCCTCAATTCTTAGCACAGTGACTTGCACCCAGTTGACATGCCTTAGATGTTTGTTTTATTCTTTCCACAGAAAAAATGCAATACAAGCTCAGACAAACACACACACACACACACACACACACACACACACAATGAATTGAGAACATACTGACACCCTCAAATAGTTGTCAAGGATTTAGAGGCCATGTCTGAAATGGTTTGGACATCTGGTGAAGTAACACAAAAATAGAAACCCCAGTAGGATTTTTCAAAACTGAAGTAGGAAGAAAGAGATCTAGAAGCAACCCTTGAAATCCCTGTAGCAACATAATAAAGAAGACTTTAAATAGAAGCCTTGAGCAGAAAACTGCGTGTGTTGCAGGGGTTTAAAAAGGTGAAAGGAGTTTGTGCTTCTGATAATACAATGGAAGTCTTTATTGTATGTAGACATAAAGAATGTTAATATGACAAGATTCACTAAAGTAAGTACTCACTTGCAAGTATACAGTCTGATCCCGACCATTTAGAAACTATTTCCTGTGTCTCCATCAGTATGTTTTAAATCTGTCTATGGATGGAATTGTTTGCTGAGGTAATACCTGTAGTATTTAAATCTTTAGGCATTTCAGAAATTAAGAGTTTATTGGGGAAAAAAACCCACTCAAAATATAAATAATATTCAATATTATGTAATATGTATTATGCAGACAAATTAATTCACAAAAATTATAGCAATATCTCAGAAAAATTATGTTAACTTTTGCTAGGGACATAAGTATAACAGTTAGATTTATTAAGTCTTACTCCCAATATATCTCTTCACAAGATTTTTATCAATTTGATTTTTCTTCAAGGTTTTGAAAGATATTTTAAGGTCCCAAGGTTAAAGAATTTAACTGCAATCTCCAGCCCATTTATAATCATGAAAACATGATGTGGTTTCAGTGATCAGAATAAGCAAAGATGCTTTGCTTATAAGTCATAAAAACAAACAAAAATAAACAAAAAATCTGAATTGTTGACACATAGAATTAATGTAGAGAAAGTCTGAAACTCACTGACTCATCCAGAACACATATAGTAACTTGGTTGTTTCTATTTCAGAGGTCTTTTTTTTTTTTCTTTTCTTTTCTTCGTTTGTTCACATTTTGGGTAACTTTGAACTTCCAATATCTCCCAGGCAGTGAAATGAGAAATTTTGTGAAGATAATATTTGAATTAAAATGAGAAAACAGTCACTGTTCTCTCCTATGATGACATCCTCTTGTATCGGTGACTTTTGTGGTCTGTCTGTATAGGTTTTGGCTTCCCCACATTTGCAGCTTTATTGAGATAATTGACAAATAAAATTGTAATATGTTTAAAGTGTACTTCATGATAATTTGGTAAGCATTGTGAAAGAATTCCTCCCGTTTAATTAACATATCCATCAGCTCACATACCTTATATTTATAATATGGGTTTAAGTTTTTTTAGTAAAAACGTTTAAGGTCTACTCTATTAGCAAATTTAAATTGCACAACAGAGTGTTATCAGCTATCGTCGGCAGCCATCCATCTCGAGAGACGATGGTGTAGCTTCTTAAGAGTCTATCTGCACCGCCGAGAATGGCTGTGCAGTCCAACTCGGGAGTGACACGGTATATGTCTCCTCCCATGTTGAATCGACATCTTGCGCTGACGCTGGAGTGTCCTCTCCAGTGAAGCTGAAGCTACAGAGCCTGGGCAGGGTGATATGGAGGATCTGCTGTTGCCCATGCAGCAGACCCCCCCTCTCTTCGCAGCTGAAGGATCCAAGGGAAAGACGGAGTCAATACAGCTTGGCTTCAGGTGCGCCGCAGGAGTTGCCGGTGTTGACTACAACGTCAAACCGCCTTAGGGACTCCGGCTCCGGATTTTCTGTCGGGGTTTACTCCCTTAGCCTTTCCCCTGAAGAGGTATGCCGCAAGGCAGCGGAGGTTTTTTGGAATCAGAGTTTTCCTTCTCTGGTTATCAGCTATACTCCTCATATTATTCATTAGCTCCTCTAACCTTCCAATCATACTCATCTTAGAGCTGAAAGTTTATATTATTTTACCAACCTCCCCATCTGCTGGCAACCACTCTTACACTTCCCGTTTCTAAGTGTTTAAGGTTTTCTTTTTCTTTTTAGATTCAACACATAAGTGATTCCATGCAGCATTTCTTGGTCTAGCTTATTTCAGTCACATAGGGTTTTGAGCAATGCATCTTTGGAGGACAAGGGTTTGAAATAATTTATCAGACATCTAAGCAGCCAAGAGTGTGTACACATGGGAGCAGAGCTGGCTTCAGAACTTGTGACTACACTCCCTGAGGTAAAGGGTAGCTAAAGACATTCTTTTTTATTTTAAATTTGACATTCATTTATTCAACTTTTTAAATCCTGAAAATATTTGTGATAAATTCGAAGGGGAAAGTGACCAGCAAGAGAAGAAAATAGAGCATGCACCATTTTCATTAAAAAAAAAAAAAAGCTTCCTTTAAGATCTTAGATATTGGAACTAGAAAGCAAATAAAATACTACTGATCTTTAGAATAGTACTTTCAGTTTTGTTCACAGTGTTTATGCACCCCCTCCCCCCAAAAGAAAATAAAGAAGACTATTTACCTTATTGTTAATAATATTTATATATATACCTAAGATAATCATTCAAATATTTGAATCTTTAATTTGGAAACTAAATTAAGAGAAAATGTTTGCAATTTAATTTTTTCAGAAGGAATATGGGGTTTGGCAAAAATAGGTTTACAGGTGTTCACATGAAAAATAATTAATAATAACAATAATATAAGGATAAACTTTGTGTACTCACAACTGTAGATCTACTTTTGCTCTACCCTATATATTCAATACATACTTACTGAATATTTATATGTGTGAGATTGTTGCTGGGAACTCCATGGAGCACAGACTAATTAATGATTGTTTTCTCAAGGAGTTTATGATAATTTGGAAGACAGCAGGACCATAAAGTCCAATGTTCAATGTAAACAGTACACAAAAAACATGTAATTAGAGATAATGTGATTTCATAGGAAGAGAAAACTCTTGGAAATTTTAAACTTTAAGGAGAAGTATAATATTCACTCCACTGGATGTGTAGGTGAGCATGTGTTATATTCCCAGTGAGGTCAATGGTGAGAGCTAAGATAAGAATTTTGGGTTGGGAAGCGTTTTCACAGCACAATGACCATGTGCACTGATTAAATTTAAATCATCTTGGGTGAGAAAAGACATCCTCCTCATTTTATTATGCCTACATTATGTGAAAACCATGAAAGTGATAGTGTTACAAATGCCTGCAAGATTCAGTCCCTCCCCTCAAACAGCATCTTTTATAGTATACCTTTGAGATGATTTAGGGTTGTTTGAAGAGATAACCAAATTAAAAGCAAAAAGGATTATAGAAGAATATATGGCAAGCAGTACGGAGAAATGAATTTAGTCATCTAAAACTTCCTTGAAAAGTAATGTTGGTTTAGGCTCACAGTCTCAAAGGCAAGTGAAGAGTAGCAAAGATCCAGCCCTAAGACACTGTACCATGTTTTCTTAAATTCCCACCCCCCACCCCCAGTTTCCCTATGGAAGACTATAATGTTCCCGTCCCTATACCCTGTATTACTAAAGCTCAGACTTTCTATCAAGAATTGACTGGCGAGGAAATTAGAAAAAAAAGTGGAATTAAAAGTCATCTCCTACAGGTATTATACAGTTGGCATTGACTGAGGGTAGCAGGGTAAGTACAAAGTATGCTGTGAGAGCACAGCAAAAAGCAACAAAAATGTGTTTCCATGGGAGAAAAAAAAAAAGACATTTTTTAAAAAAACAGACATATACTGATTGTCAGTTTCTCCAAATAGTTTCTCCTCTGGTCATCGTCATAATGTATTTCTATAAAATTACTAAGATGTGAGTAAACAGAAGTAAATAGGCATTTATTTTGTGCCTGAATCCTTTAAAAATAATTACATATTTATTTATAAAAATTTCAGCTCAATTTTATTGTAGAAATTTATCCTTTTATATATACTGAAATGATTATTTGAATTCTATCTTTTTCTTAACTTTGACATTTGCTTAATTCAGAAGGTGAGGATTTATTTGCCACACAAAATCTGCTAATTTCCCTCAGACTCTTAGATGTAAAAAGGGAATAAAAGCTAAAAGCTGCTTAATCAGCCCAATCACCTGACACTTCAATTGAACTTCCTTCTTTACAACTCACAGGAAGTATTCCTGCTGCCCTCAGACATAAATTAAGACCTAGAGATTCTTTAGACTACTTATTCATTTGCCCTCTCTTTTCTCTTTTTTTATTAGTTTTTTAAACATATATTTTATTGATTATGCTCTTACAGTTGTCCCAATTTTTCCCACTTTGCCCCCTCCACCCAGTACCCACATTCCCTCCAGCAATCTTCCCTTTAATTCATGTCCATGAGTCATGAATATAAGTTCTTTGGCTTCTCCATTTCCTACACTATTCTTAAAATCCCCATCTATTTTGTACCTACCAATGTTCTTAATTCCTGCCCCATTTTCCCATTCTCCCCTTTCTCCCTTCCAGCTGTTGCCCATATGCCACTTGTACCCTTCCAACTGTTGCCCTGCTGCTGAATCCCAGAGGGAGTGGGTCTTTGTGAGATCTAAGTGTTTTGTGGGCCTTTTAAGAGAGGACTCTTGAGAATCCCACAGTTTCTTCTGCCTCCCCAACACCCACTGGTTTTTGCAGCCAGAAGTTATGGGGACTTACCTTCCTGGCGCTGGAGCCCTGGGCTGGGTGTTCTGGTCTGGGGCTGGGAGAGCTCTCTCCTAAGGTATCCTTCCTGATTTTTATCCACCACATGTGGATGTGGCACTGCCCATTCCACTGCCTCTCCACTCCTTCTGCACCTCCACCTCTGCCCATCCTTTGCAGCTGGATCAGTGTGGCTTCTTTAAATTCTTGCTAGTCAGACTTCCATACAGCTCAGTTTTTCTGTTGAATCTGGATGTTATTTGTTTTGTAGTTTAATTGTAATTTTTGCTGTGGTTGTGTGCGGAGGTGAAATGTATTTACCTATGACTCCATCTTGACTGGAAGTCTGCTTCTAATAGTTTATTCATTCATCCTCTTTTTTTTTCAATCCCTGAATTAATTTTATACACACATGTATTTTCTACTTCATATTGTATCATCACAAACTTTTTCCAATATCATTACATGTTTTCAAAAATAATGATTTTAAAAGTTGCCTATCATTCCATACATACTTCAATACCATGTGGGACACATAAATTGCTTCTGGCCTTTTCTCTTTATCCATGCTATGTATATGAGTATTACGTGTTTCTGGTTACAAAGTCATAGCCCCATCTTTGAAAGTTTGGTATAATCACATGGTAAGTTCACAAAAGTCTGGCTTATAGAATATGAGCAATATTTCTGAAAATGACTACCAAACTGATTTCACAAAGGTGAATTACATATAGTCATAAAGTGATATGCTTCCTAAAATCTAATGTTCTGGAGTTCTTTTCCATTTTACCACACTATATCCTGTGTGTGCCATCATTTTCCAATAATCATGAAATTGTGCTCAATGTCAGTTAGAATGTTCAGAAGATCCAAGTAAGTCCTCTCTTTAATGTAAATTTGTAATGCAAGTAATATAAGATTAAAACAAATGAAATAAAAGAGGGCAGACAGAATTTAAGTTAAAAAAATCTCAATTCATCCATTACTGATGTTTCATATACTTACTTCCTAAAGGTGACTGAAAAGCTATTCTTAGGAATCTTTTTAGAAACTTGTAATTCTAATGTCAGACTGTATATATTTATAAACATCTATATAATTATTTCTATAATATGTGGCATAGTGTACATTTTATTCTGCTCCTTTGGTTTATTCTAGTAATATATCTGAAAAAAATCTTTTATTATTAAGAGAAAGTACAGCACATTAGGTGTTCATAGTGCGTGGTATGTTATGCAGAGTGCAACAGTTTACCCACTCTACCATGGATGGATACTTAGATGTTTCCAGTCCTCCTCACCCCAAGTCCATTTTACTGTGTGCTATTGAACAAAGGAAATTCTATAAACACTCACTTCTTAATGAAATATAAAATTATATGTGTGTATAATTCTGAGGCATGTATCAAAGGAAGGTAGAAAAGCAAACTATTATTTTGTAGCTAATGCAAGGCTTGAGCCAATATAGTTTTGCTCATAAACTGATATTTTGATCTTTTGGTGCTTGTGCAATACAATAAGCAGAAAGAAATTTCAGGATGCTGCAGCCTGTATTCTCATAGGCTTTCTACTCCATCATTTGTTAGAGAAGCCATGATTTCCAGAGTTGAGAGGAGAAACCCAAAGCAAAGCTGTTGGCCCACATAGTGACATCTTCTACAGTAACAAAAACAAACCTGGAAATGAGAGAAGCTGTGATAGAGATTGTGTCAGGGATATCAAAGGTCAGGCTTAAAGTCCTCCCAGAGTTGCTGCTCAGAAATGTTAATATGTACAGATTTGGACTGTTTAGATGGATGCATCTGAAAAAGAAAAAAAAAAAAAAAACCACACACAAATCTGCGATGAGAGTAAAGTGGCAATGCTTAGATCACTGAATGAAGCAAAATAAAGTGTCATTCAGTGAGAGGAGAAAGGTCTCCTCTAATGCATCCAAGAGCTCCTATTTTGACATTTCTGTGTGTGGAAGCGAAAGCATTAGAGCATTGAAAAACCTTGCCCGGGTTTCCTGCAATTTGACAACACCAGGCCTTTTGTGGAGCTGTACTCTGATGGGTTTTAGCTTTTATGTGAGGTTCACGATGGCTTGTTTAACAGAATTGTTTTAGCATTACTTTGCCAGTTCAGATAACCCAAAGATCTTCTTTTCAAGGCCCGAAAATTCTAAAAATGCACTATCCCTTTCACAGCCACCAAACACCCGCCCAACAATATTACTGTGCTTAAAAACAGCAAAAGTTCCCTTTCCAATTTTTTTTGAAATGCCATTTCTTTGATTTATGAATATTTGGAACATTTTCTTGTCAGGTATAATTCAAGGACTTCAGTTATCATTTATTTCACCATTTAGAAATATTCTAAGCTTTAATGATTCAGATTTAGTTAAATATCAAGACTACCTCAACTCAGGCCAGGAAATTAAAAGGAAAGCTATGTTGTATCTTGGACTTGTTATTTATTTTGTACTGTAAACTATTATAACTCATGAGTTTGTTTCAAAGAACAATTATTGTTGATTATTGAGTTCTCATTAAGGAATTTTTAGAGTGAACTGTTTTATAAAAGTTGGAAAACTTTTATTGTTTTAAATTGCAATGTTTGTTCTGACCAGAAATATCTCCATTTTGTTTTTTTAATGTTTATTTAAAAATACTCTTTCTGTGAATAAGATTTTAAAATAATGAATAAATAATTCTTCTTGCTTTATGTTTATCCTATGAGGCACCTTGTTTTGACTATACTGCTTTTGAAATTCTAAGAGCTACCCAGTCTTGTATTTTAGTACTGGCTCTGATCCATTCCCATTAAGCATTGTCATAAAAAGAAACAAAGAAGATATGCCAAACTGTTTAAAAATACAGAACCCAAGTACAGATTCAGGTTATATCTACTTATTACCAAACAACTTTTATTGAAAACAAAATTTAAAAGACGTCAAACCTATTTTAAAATAAAAATCCCATAAGGAAGGATTTATTATTGTATGAATTGTCGACAAACTATGCTTTCCTCACTATTGCTGTTTGTGGTGGTGACAAATAGAGGCTACTCTAATGAAGTCAAGATTGAAACTGTGGTATAGGCTGAGAAAGAATGAAACAGGCTATATATTTCTCCATTTTGGAAACACTAGGAAAATACAAAAGGGCTGATCTGGAAGGTTGGGGGTTGGGAGTAAGAAAAAGGAAGGCCACTAGAGACATCTTCAGACCCCAGACTCCAAGGCCCCTTACCCAACCTGAAGCTGCCTGTGAGATGACAGGATGTATCAAGCTGAAAGGACATCCTGTTTTGATCAGCCTGTCAGACCTGCAGCTGCCAGAAGGCCAGACTGCTGACAAGGCTCACAAAAAAATCGCCCTCTTTGCTCTCCCCCTATAAAAGCAACCCCACTCTCCCCTAGAAAGGCAGAGTCCTGACCACCTGTAGCAGGTCTCCCCACTTGCTGATTTCCCCAATAAACCTCTGATTCTCAGCTTGCTGCATCTTAATGGTCATCTGAGAAACTCTGTTCTTACAACTAGGAGAATAGATTGGTCCAATCTGGCTGGCTGCCCAGGAAGGGCAATGGACTTGCCATTAGCATGTGATCCTCCTCAGCCCCTTGAATGATCAAGATAGGCCTTCGGTCAAAGGGCTCCCCTGAAAAACACTCAGAATTCTCAATACTAGTTCTTTTCTGCCTTGCTCATGGCCTTCCACTTTTCTCTATTTCCTGGGCTCTTCACTGATGATTCCTCCCTGTCTTCAGTGCACTCTTGTCTCCTGCTTGGGTCATTTGTACAAATTGATTATCCTACTAACTTTTGGACTGTGCCCCTATTCCTTTGCTATTTTTACCAACTGTTGGTCAAGAGATGTCTATAGCAGACCACTTGAAAAATGGCTTTTCTTCCCCAATCCTTGGAAACTCTTACCCTATACATTGTCCAGGTGAGGTTAACAGTTAATACTTTTCTTTTCCACACTTTATTCTAGGGAAGCACTTTTAAAGTGGTCAAAGCTAACTTTCATATTACCGTTTATTCTGTTAACACATACAAGTTCCATTTTCCTTCCTTTTATTCTTTAGAAAAAATCATTGGCATTAAGATGTGCTACATTAATGTAATTGTTTCAACTTACAGTTGATCAAATCAGCAAAAGTCATCTTTAAATCAGTGTCATTTTGAAGCCTTAAAATAAACTGTTCTCTGAATTTGGACAGCTTATTTCTGGCAGTTTGCAGATGGACAGCCTCATGGCATTGCTGAATGTATGCATTAGAATATAATTAGCTACGTATAAAGATAGGTTCAGTTCTTTCTAAATGGGTTAATCAGTTCTCGTTGGATTCAGGAAAATATAAGGAACACTCAATGCTCAATGTCTTTAGATTTGTTGGCTTAGACTTTAGGTAAAACTAAATATAAGTGTGTACTAGTTAGTTCTGTAATGTTCAGACATTCTATCAAGTTATCAAGGCATGGTGATTGCACAGTCACATTCCAAGAGACTTCTCTGTTTTGATTTTGGTTTATTTTCATTTGTAATCAAGGCTTTTCATTTGTATCATTTAATGGACACCTGTGTGGGGCACTGCCTTTGCCGGTCAGTTTTGAAGTAGCATGACTCATTTGCTTATTAATAAGTCCAGTTATTAGAATAGCTTCTATAAATGGGTTATAAAATATAATACTATTAAAGCAAGAACATTAGTCCTATATTTAAGACATTTTAAATAAGTATTCTTTGCAATTATCATTATTGTTGTTGTTCAAATTGTCCCTATTTTGACCAGTTGAACCATTTCATACTGAATCCTGAGTTTTGATGGCATGACCAAAATGCTCCTACTCTTCCTGGTATAATTAGTAAGAACTTCTATGCTCTGCCTGTACATTTTTGCCCCACACCTAGAAGCAGCAAATTTTGCAAATTTTGCAAAACTATGTTTCCATTAAGTGGGAAATGTTATTTAAAGACCTTAATTTAAGTGATAGTGATGTTCACAGCTATTGTGTTGCTCAGTATTTCTAGACTTTTTCATTGGATAGATCTTATAAAGTACTAAATATAAAATACACCATGTGTTAATATTTAAATTTCCAACTTCAATACTAATTTGACTATATTAGTTCTATATTTGCATATCTTTTATCTTAAGATGAAAATCTTGGATACTAAAAACAGTATTTTTTGCTCATCCTAATACGTGTGGGCATGTATGCATATTAATTATTTTCTCAAGTAAAGATAGACGTAAACACAGATACAGTCATATCTTTGTACTCGTCAGCTTCAGAACTCATCAAACCCTGTACTTGTTGCATTTTGATGAGAAAAAAATGTTTCAGCACTCTGTGCTTTCTCGAGAATCATGGAACCTGTTAGAACTTGTATGAGTCACGACACTGCCCTGCAAGAGAAAAGGCTTCATCTCTCATTGCTTGCTCAGTACTTGTCAGTTTCAGCACTCTTCTCAAGTTCTGGAACGAATTAAGGATGAGTACCGTCAGTACCACTGGAATTACACAATCACAATAACTACAGAATAATAATAGGATTATAGAAATGGTTTAAGATCTTTGCAGTGTCTTTGTCCTTAGGTTATATCCCACTGGAGAGGTACCTATTACTATGTTTTAAAATCACTTGCTATATTTGTTTATGGAGTTTAGCCCCCAACCTGCAACATGCAGTTCATTTCATTTGCTTTATTTTGCTTTGAATTCTTAAGGATTTGTTTCTGCTTACATTCGTTTTGTTATATCATTATAAAAACATTTTCATGATTCCAAAATCAAAAGTACAAAATAAGTGCAGTTCAGACAAGTCTCACTTCCAACCTAATCTCCTTCACCCCAGTCTCCTCCTGCCCTTGTAGGTAACCTATTTTTTAAATTAGTTTTTAGTTTATTTTCCTTTTCAATATAAGCATATTGGTGTTCATGTGTGTGTGTGTATTTTCCCCCCTTCTTGAAGATGAATGATAGGATACTGTATACATTTTCCTCTGCCTTACTGTTTTCACTTCATGCTATATGAAGATATTACCTTATAGTCATGATAGAGATGTTTTTCCTCCCTTTTTAGGAGCTATATAGTATTCCATTTTGTGACGATACCATACTTTATTGAAGCAGCCACCCAGTTAGGAACCTTCATTTGAGTTGTGTCCTGTCTTTTGCTTTATCAATATTGCTTCTCATTGATTTTAGATAAAAATATAAACTATTTTCCATAGCCTACAAGGTCCTGCATAATGGGTCTTTGTTTTAATTCTTTAGCTTCAATTTATACCATTCGCCCCCATAGTCCAACTTCACTGTACTTCTACACCCACCTAAAAATACTTTCTTGGCATCTATCTTTCTGGCTGACATATTTTTACCCTTCAGATTAGGGAAGTTCAAATGCTACTGGCTGAAAAATATCTCCCTGAAGGGTTCTACCTCTGATGACACTACTAGTTACTCACTAGCTAGTCACCTTGTTTATTTCCTTTACAACATGTAACACAATCTGCAGGGATATATGATATGTCATATTATGTTATTATTATACAGTATCATATTGTGTTATTGTATTTGTTCATTTGTTGTTTGTTCTCTGCACCTGAATGTCATTCTAACCAAATATTTCACATATCGTAGTGTCTGACACACAACATGGCCTCAAAAACATTTGTTGAATTAATGATTGAGTGAATCAATTCGTCGTCGTCGACAGCCGTCCGTCTCGAGAGACAATGGTGTAGCTTCTTAAGAGTCTATCTGCACCGCCGAGAATGGCTGTGCAGTCCGACTCAGGAGTGACACGGTATCTGTCTCCTCCCGTGTTGAATCGACATCTTGCGATGACGCTGGAGTGTCCTCTCCAGTGAAGCTGAAGCTACAGAGCCTGGGCAGGGTGATATGGAGGGTCTGCTGTTGCCCATGCAGCAGACCCCCCCTCTCTTCGCAGCTGAAGGGTCCAAGGGAAAGACGGAGTCAATACAGCTTGGCTTCAGGTGCGCCGCAGGAGTTGCCGGTGTTGACTACAACGTCAAACCGCCTTAGGGACTCTGGCTCCGGATTTTCTGTCGGGGTTTACTCCCTTAGCCTTTCCCCTGAAGAGGTATGCCGCAAGGCAGCGGAGGTTTTTTGGAGTCAGAGTTTTCCTTCTCTGATGTGCCCTGACTGGAAGATCGAACCAGCGACACTTAGCTCGCAGGCTGATGCTCAATCCACTGAGCCAAACCAGCCAGGGCTAGTGAGTCAATTAATATCAGACAAAATATGCTACTGCGAAATAAATATATCTAAAAGCTTAGCATCTTAAAGATCCAACTTAGTACTAACGTGACTCTCCTTGTGCGTTACCATAATGTACCCTAAACTGTATTTCTTTCACACAGTGCCAAGTGTCATGGAATTAACGTCCTTGTGACCTTACTTGATAGTCATCTTAACAGACTGTGCTATCCAATGCTTTATTACTTTATGAACCAATTCAGTAACATTTACCTGTATTTGTAACTCCATTAAACTATGAAGCCTTTATATTTATTTTGAGATTTTAGCTAAATGTTTTACCATAATCCTCAGGCTGTCATCTGCAAGTCAGAGAAGGTATTAAGACATATGCGCTAAAGAGAGGTACTGTTATTTTCATTTTATTGATGAGGAAACTGGGCTCAAAAATGTTGAGTGATTTGACAAATGACACATATAACGTGTCTTTGCTGGAACTCAATCCCAGGTTTCCTTAATTCCAATGTCATGCTTTCTGCCAGGATACACTGAATATGGAGTTACAACAAAGCAGAATTTTCATGACCTCTAGTCATTTGTAAATGTATACTTTAAAAATAAATGTTAAAAAGTTTTATAAAAACTTCTATTTCTATGGAAAAATAGTCTCTCTACTTTGGTGTATTTTCATCTACCTCTATCTACTCAGCCAGATTTTTCTCAGACTCAATGATCCAAATACTAAGATTTGACAGTCTCTCTAGTGTTAAAAGTATTCACAAATACTCAGAAGTTTTTGACCTAGTTAAAGGCTCATAACTAACTTAACTAGTTTTGAAATGTTCTCTTTTTTTCCATTACAAAACAGCCAATTCAGCATTATGCCATTCTCACACTCGCTACATCTGTCAATTTTCTTTCCCAGTTTCCTGTCAGACTGCCATTCCACTCCATAGCCTCTATTAGACTGACCGGCCCCCTGCATTTTACAGACATGGCCTAAAATACTAAACTGACAGAACCTTTAAATGGTCAGGTACATATATTTTTCCTTCTCCTTGGCACAGCAAAAAATATCCAAAGCATAATACTTATTTAACAAAAAAGTTAAATTTATATCCAATTGTTTTTTTCACATATCCTCAATTTCTGTGTAAAAAATAAATATATCTTCCATTTATTACTTTCATGACAAAACTTGTTTGTTTTTTTGCCTGGTTAGGATTTTTGGTAGAGGCAAAATATTTAAAATTTTTACTTTATTTCTTAAACTTCTCTAATTTTCAGAACCACTTGGAACATATAATAAACATAGATACCCAAGCTTCATGCTTGGAGGAGTTGATTGACCAGACTTGTGTTGGAATACTGTACATTATATAGGAATCTGCATTTCTTAAAAACATATGTGATTCTGATATCTGATGTTAGGCCAAATTTGGGATTATCACAGGTGTAAATATGCTCTACCATTTACATCCAAAATTCCCTGAAGCTGAGAAATACATTTTGTCAACTAAAGAATGTGATAAAACTTAAATGTGTATATGAATCATCTGGGAATAATTAAAACACTAATTCAGTAGATCCTGGGTGGGGTCTAGGAGTTTGAATTTTAAAAAAGCTCTCAGTTGATGCTAGTGTTACTGGTTCATGGAACACAATCTGACTGGCTCTCAACTCTGTTATTTTTAGAATCACCTGAGGATTAAAATAGACAAAACCAAAAACTGTACCTGAGCATCACACTACTTCAGTCAAATGAGAATCTTCAAGGCAGAAAGGTCAGGTTGTAAGTATATTTAAAAAGATCCACAAGTGATTCTAAGGAATAGTCAGGATTCAAAACAACTCATTTTTTTTTTTGTAGTTATCACACTTATAGAATTTATGCTACTTAAGCCCTGTGGGTAGGTAAAGAAAACTTAAGCTGCCTAAATAGATACTTGTATTCTCTCTATCAAGGAAGAATTCCTTCTGATTCTTCTCTATTTTAAGTTCAGATTCAAGCATCTAAGCATTTGCCTTATTTATTTACATATTTTTAATTTTAATTTTTAATGAAAAACTACAAAATTAACTGATTATTGCCATGGTTCCTCTTTCATATGTTGGTAGATGAGCAAACATCAAGGAGGAAGACACTTAATCTTTATTTTATGTGGCTATAGTATTCAGGGTACAGGTGAGATACAAAGACTAGAACTGTTATCCATGGTCCTGGTACTATAACTTAACCGTTTTTCTCAAATTTAGGTGTTAGTACTTGTCAAAACCTCTGTTACCTTATTGCTTCTTCCCCCATACCCTTCTCCCATCTCCATATGAAGTGATAAATGTTTACATTGAGTATATACTTGAAAATACCAAGAGAGAAAGAGAAAAAGTGAGTACAATCAGGACATCATGTAAGGTTACTCAGAGTGAAAACAAAGCAGTGCTATCATGTCTTCCTGGCTGCAGAGCATGTTATTATCTGGAAAATTGTAGTGACACAGGTAAAGTTGGATATATCATTGTGTATTTTATTTTTCATCAGATCATCCATAAAACTATTAACTGATATTTTTGTAGCTGCTATTATTTATTATTCATATCTGGAAAACTGCAGTTTTATTTTTATTTTATCTATGCTCAAAAGTAAAACCTTAAAAAGCGATTCTGAATTCTGTTTTTCACTGTGAGAGTAACTGGTCCTGGACATCCCCTCCTACTATAAACAACTAGAAAATTGTTTAAAAATATGAAAGAGCTATTTTCAGACTTGGAAACAGGCAGCCCAGGGCTGTTGTCCATGAAAAGAAGAACATGAACAAGACAGGCACCATGATTTTTCCAGCTACTGCCTGGAGGCATATTTTGGATCATGAACCAAGAAGGGGCTCTCAGGCAGAGCATATCAGTCTTGCTGAAATGAGATCACAGAAGACAGAGCTTAGGGGAGTTAAAGTGGCTGGCATTTGTAGGACACAGTATGAAAAGAGAAGAGAGACACACAGCTTCGTTCCCATGTTGTTAGCCTTTAAGTTTCTCCAATCTATCTTCCATTGAAGGGAATTTTCCAAAACAAACTTAGGACCAAAACTCCCCTATTTAAAACACTTCAGTGATTCCACACTGCCTGTAGAAAAAGTAAAACTTCCCTTAAGCCATATATTGCCTCACTGACCCATTTTCTTTTGGCCTGTGGATATTTTTGAAAGAGACAAGAGTTAACCCTCAAAGCTTTGTAGTACTTAATATTCTCATAATGTAGACAGGCAGATTTTAGCATTCCCTATATTAATATTTAACCATAACTTCTAGGTATTTTTGACTAAATTTATAAAGATATTTAATTACCCCCCAACTCTTCCTGTCCTTGATTTCTTGTATTATATTTCTATGCAGTTGGACCAAACAGAAAACCTTGGTTCAATAAGAAAGCAGCCCATTTATTTTAATTATTGTAAATGAAGAAGCTTACCTAGGAGAAGAAAGTCAAAACATAGGCTGCAAGCTGTTAATTTTAATTCCTATTCTTCTTTCCAAATAATGTTGAGAAAACAAAAACAAAACAACTGCCCTACAGAAAGAACAGCATATATTTCAACGCACAATTCACAAGCACCTGCATTAGTCAGAAATGCCATGGCAATAACTTGACCTATTGTTAGAAATCTAGCAAGTACATTTTTCATTGTTTCCCAGTGGGACTTTATGCCAACCAGTATTGATTGTGAGAGTTCCAAACTTCTATTAGACTCTTCTTACCTTAGTTGATAATTATTTCAGCCCAACAATAAGATGATTTAGAATTGTGAAAATAAATTGATGTAGGCTGCATCAAACTGCCTGATACTTGGGCAAACTTATTTAAGCACTGCTCTCATTTGATGTCAGAGTATATAATCCTCTTAATGTAGATATTTCTGCAAGATTTTCACATTATAAATTTCTGTTTGGTTTTGGAAATTGTTTTAAATTTTTAAAGAAATATATTATGTTCAGTTTACCCGAAAGACTAAATGTGACTCAATATAATTGAATCATATTTAGAATTCATATGAATGTAGGCATAATGTGAAGTAGGATTCAAGGGAGATGGAAAAGAAGGAGCAAACATTGGTAAAAGGAAGTATCCAGAGAAAGGAAAATGGAATGTCACTTGATTCTGTAGTGGGTCGAATTTTACTTCTTTGAAATAGAAACTAGTATAAGTTATTTGAACTTGCTTCTTCTACTGCAGTATTTGTAAAAAGCTATAGCAAACCATTTTTGTTTCTTTGCTTCCTGACAACTTCCTGTAAAACTTTCATCATACAGTGTAGTGGTTAAAAAATGAGATCTGGAGTTAAGACTGTTGAGACTTAAATGCTAGCTATGTATGGCTTGCTAGCCACGTGATGTTATGCTTTAAGTCATTTAATATTTTAGTGCCTGTCTTTCCTCATCTCAAAAATAGGTGATAATAATGCTGTTTACCTCATGAGGCTGTGATAGTGGATTAAAAATCCATGCAAAGTGCTTAGAAAAGTGCCTGTCATAGAGTAGCCATCCAATAAATGTCTCATTATCCAGCATAGCCTCGTAACTTTAGAAATTAAGAGAAGGACAAAAGAGGTAGCACCCCCTAATCAATCTCAGATGGTGAGGGAAAAATACTACCTAACATAAACTGAAATAATTTTCTTCAAAGAACTAGTCTCTTTCCATCTGTTCTACCTTTTTTTAGATCTCTGTTTTATCTGCATGTGGATAGTTCTAGTGCTTTCTAGTACTCAATTTACTCCCATTTTACCTTAGGGTTATGATGTCTTGAACACTTGGCCTAAATTTACAGCTTAAATTAAGAAGAAGTAAAAAGTTACATATTTTAATTTGAAAAGGTCATATGTGATAGCTTTCAAATATGACTACTCAGTAACATGGTCAATTTTCTCCAGAACAGCTTGGCCAAAGGAGTGTGGATTTGTCTTCTCTGTTTACTAGCCATGAACAAATAATTTATTATTTTGCTATTTTCATTTTGCTTTGTTCTGAATCATCTATTTCTCCCTTGTTTCCTATCACAAGCTAACACCTTACTTCTTTTTCACTAATTTGACATTTTGCAATGCTTATTAGTTAAATTTTATTCACAGAATTTGGATGCTTTTGCCTAATGTTCTAAAGACTTCAGGAAAAAGGCACTGCAGAAAATATTACTGTTGTTATTATTAACAATAGCGATAATAGTATATTGCAGCTGTGAAAGAATTGGGAGGGAAGGCATCAAAGAGCTTTTGCAGACATTTTAAGGTTCATAGAGCAAAAGCTTAGATGTACGTCTCCTCCTCTATTTTGGCCAAACCAATACTGTCTCTCAATATATGTTAATTGTGTCTGAAAACCCAACCCCCAATGCCTTGGTCTTTTCATCCTTGCATTTAGAATTCATTGTTTTGAGCTGGCAGTAATTATGGGCCAATGTTCTGACCACCCAGCTTTTGACAATGTTACCTAGCTTTTTCATTCCTGTCTTCTGCTGAGGTGGGCACTCTTTCCTGATGCTTAGTGACCGTTAAATCGCCCTGCAAAGATGCAGATAGCAATATACATTGCTCTTTAGTTTAGAAAGAGCTGGCAGTGTAAGTTTCACTTATTTATTTATTTTTTGCATGATGCAAGTAAAACATAAAAGTAGAAATTGAATTAAACTTTCTGGATGTTTATTTCTCTAGATTGAATTTAAAGGTCCAGATTGTATGGCTAGGGAAGGCAACTGTGTCTCTTTTCATAAATTCTCCCACATAATGTTTCAAGCAAATGCTAGATAGCTAAAGGCAGGGATTTCAACTTTGTCAAAAAAAAGTATGAAGGATAAAAAGCCAAATATATGTCACTTTAAGAATCACTAATTGTAAAGTCTGTGGTTCTGTCTTTGAATTATATCTTTTCTTCATTCCACCATCCACACTTTACACACACTTTGGAGACAACAAATCATTAACATCCAGCGTGACCTATTGTCAACAGGCATAGTTGTAATGTTAACAGTGTGATTTTAAAGGCCTCACCTCCTCATTTAATTTATGATTCTTTCTCATCTTTGAACACTCTTCGAAGAAAAAAAATATTTCTCAGCTAGCCACAAGATTGAGAATTTAAATGAATGATTAATTACACTATATCATACAGACTAAGATATAAATATCTAAAGATAAGGCTTAGGTATCTACAAAGCTTAAGGATCCACATTTTGAGATGGGTTAGTGGAGCCATTTTCCTACTATGAAGTAATGTTTTAGCACCAGTAGACATTATCATTTGTGACTTATTTGCTGATGAGAAAATTTGAGAAGGAAAAACTTTAGATTCTACTCTTCAAACAAAATCACAACGGCACCCAGCAACTTCCTGTAACTAAAGAGTTCTCTGTGGTATGACTCTGGAATTTAATATATTGATGTTAATAATAGATATCATAGGCAGTAGATAAGAGTGAGAAAGTGAAATATTCATTTATCTGAAGAATAACATTTACCTTAAGTGATAATCACGTACTGTTATTTCTCAAGAAATTGTACAGTTAGTTCAGTCTACATAAAGAGTAGTTTCTTTTCCCTCAAGCTTCTCAATCTCATCTTCATTAACCAAAACATATCTTTCTTTTTATTTTTTTAAGTATATTTTATTGATTATGTTGTTACAATAGTTCCAATTTTTCTCCCCTTGGCTCCCCTCCACCCAGTACCACCCCTTGCCCCAGCAATCCCACCCCCCTTAGTTCATGTTTATGGGTCATGCATATAAGTTCTTTGGCTTCACCCTTTCCTATATTATTTTTTTAAGTTAATTAATTAATTTATTTGTAAAACAATAAAAAATAACAATTCCCCCCTCTCAGACTTAAGGCCCTTTATAATCTAATAAAGGACAATGGGAAAAGGCTTTGGGTTCCTCTAGCTGTTTCAAGCTGGACATGGTCGTCGTCCTACCTACCCTTGGGTCCAGAAATCCCTAATAAGAGTGGGGGTGTAGTGGGGAGGTGGCCTTCCCACATGGGGAAGGATCTTGCAGACTTCAGGTCAATTGGCTCTACCTGGACAACGGCATGCTTGGTTTAACAGGCTGGCATCCTTGTTGTATTAGACAATCACTCAGGTAATGAGATCATAGGCTTTTGCCCTCTGGTTCAATTTTGCTCATTTGTTTGTGTTGTTCATTAGTCTCCTGTAATAGCTGATATCATATGGTATTTTTCCTTCATTTCCTGGCTTATTTCACTAAGCATAATTCTCTCTAGTTCCATCCATGTTGTTGCAAATGGTAGTTCCTTCTTTCTTTCTGCTGCATAGTACTCCATTGTGTAAATGTACCACAGTTTTTTGGTCCACTCATCTACAGATGGGCACTTAGGTTGTTTCCAGCATTTGGCTCTTATAAATAGTGCTTCTATGAACATAGGGTTGCATAGGTTCTTTTGAATTGGTGTTTCAGAATTCTTCAGATATAATCCTAACAATGGAATTGCTGGTTCAAAAGGCAGTTTCATTTTTAGAAAAATTCCATATTGTTTTCCATAGTGGCTGCACCATTCTGCATGCCCACCAACAGTGAACTAAGGTTCCCTTTTTTCCACATCCTCACTAGCTCTTGTTGTTTGTTGATTTGTTGATGATGGCCATTCTGACTGGTGTGAGGTGGTATCTCATTGTGGTTTTTATTTGCATCTCTCTGATGGCTAGTGATGTTGATACACAACAAGTAGTTTTGATGAGAAAGTAAAATTGTGTTAGCATCCACTTAGGTGGAATGGGGCTCTTTGCTCTTCAGAGCTGCATTGTCCCATATGGCACCAGTGGCCATGTGTCATTACTGGTCACTTGAAATGTAGATAGTACAAACTGAGATGTTCTTTAAGTATAAAAAAGACACTGGATTTCAGAAATTTAGTACAAAAAAGCTTAAAATATACCATTAGTAATTTTTATATTTTAATTGCTAAAATACTTTGGATATAATGGATTAAATAAAATGCATTATTAAATTAATTTCATCTATTTCTCTTTACATTTTTAGGAAAAAGCTAACAGTTTAAAAACTTATATTTTACACCATATCTATAGTATAACTCATATTCCTTTCTACTATGTTGCTTCAGAGAATTAAACATTGTTAGCAGAGGGGCTGCCAAATGAAAGATGAGGATACAATGAAAAGGATACTATGTGGTTTCTTCCCAAATCCACTTCCTTATTTTTGTATCTGTGGACTAAGGAAGAGAACTACATGTAGATGAGAGCAGAAAGACAAGTTTTCATGAGGAACTATAAGAACATAGTCATCTCTGCTTAGGAACCACTCTTAGAGAACATGATACAAAAGACAAAATGGGAGTGAGAAGTATTTTCTCACCTCCCTTTAGGGTAACTGAACATCAAAATGGCTTCTTTTAGGTTTTCTGTGCAGCAACAGAGGGAGTCCATTGGATGTGGCAGTCTACTCAGATGTCTGAGGAAGATGGCCAATGCTAGTGAAACACAACAGAGTCCAGTGTATAACTGGCAGAGAAGCAACCAGCCCCAGTGGAAGGTGCCTTGATGAACATACGTGAGAGCCTACAGAAGAACAGCAAACACTATGTGGGGTTACAGGAACGACCAGAGAAGATGTTATCAAGAGTCTGTTTCCTGCTACCATTATATCTCTCCATCTGTGTCTGTAAACTAGTGAAGAGTGGGGGAAATTTCATTTCTCAAATTTATTTTTAGTGTCAAAATCTAGAAGGAATATTCAGATTTAAATTTTAGTCACCATCCATTAAGAACCAATATTTTAAGAGAACTTTCAGTTGTTGTTTTTTAGAACTACTGGCTTTTATTTTAAAATCAGCATTTACTTACAGAATAGATATTATGTTTTTCAACTATTGAAGTTCTGTTTTTGTATAAGTGTTTGGGTAAACCCATTTGGACTCCTGAATTTATTCTGCTTCATTTCATTCTCTGAAGCTAGGCCTCATTTGTAGACTTTTCTCTGATTTTTGTTTGTGTAAGACACAATTTTTATAATACATTTCTTACTTTAGAATACTCGTGGTGATTCTGCTTTCATGGCTGCACCCTAACTGATGTAAGTAATTTAATGAAAACCATCCCATGCCGACCCTCCAAATGCTGCCTTTCCGAATGGAAGGGAGATAGTAGCGGAAGGTGCTCTCTGTGAGTACAGTGGGAAAGAGAGGATACGGCCGTATTTTTGTGACTCCTCTAAACCTAGAAATAGATGTTTGATTTTGTTTCTGCAAGGACACTTAAAACCTTCAGCTGTGGCTAAGAATTTGGAAGTCAGTGAAGGAGACTATTTTTTCAAGAACAAAAGTAAGGCTTCCACTAAACTTATAAAAGATAAGTCAACAAAACAAATTTACTGAAAATACAGGTTGTCTACTGTGTTTTTCTTATTTTTTGTGTTGTTTATTTAATATGCTTATTTGAAAACTGACTCCTACATGACAATCAATTCTGTCAAGTTTATTGTTAAGAGAGTAGTAATGATTAATGACTCTAGTGAAATTATGGATTCCTATTGTTACTGGACCAATGTAAGCCCCAGCTAAATCTCATAATGTATGATACATGTATGTGTGGCATTCTTTGGAATATAAATGATTGTGTAAATGCTGATGCTATGAAGATTGTTTCCTGAACTAAATCACCATAAACTCAAAAAATAAATAATAAGGTAAATACTTTAAATTTAGTTAAGGTCTTCCTAAAAAAGAATAACTTTAAATATTTCTTCTCTATAGAACTATAAGAAAAGCTAACTAAATTACATGAATTGAGGAGAACAATCTGATTTAGGGAAATATTACTGTTCCTTTTTTAAAAAGTATATTTTATTGATTATGTTGTTACAGTAGTCCCAATTTTTTCCCCTTTTGCTCCCCTCTGTCCAGTATCCCCATTCCTCTGTAATCCCACACCCCTTAGTTCACGTCCATGGGCTGTGCATATAAGTTCTTTGGCTTCACCCTTTCCTATATTATTCTTAACTTCCCCCTGTCTATTTTGTACCAACTGATTATTCTTCTTAATCCCTTCACCATTTCCCTATTTCTCCCCCTTCCCTGTCCTAGCTAATAACCCTTCAAATAATTCCCATACCTATGATTCTGTTACTATTCTGGTTTGCTTAGTTGAATTTTGTTTTTATTTTTTAGATTCAGTGGTTGATAGTTGTGAGCCTGTTGTCATTTTTGTGTTCATAGTTTTGATCTTCTTTTTCTTAAGTAAGTCCCTTTGACATTTCATATAATAATGGCTTGGTGATAATGAACTCCTTTAGCTTTACCTTGTCTGGGAAGCACTTCATCTGCCCTTCCATTCCAAATGATAGCTTTGCTGGATACAGTAATCTTGGTTGTAGGTCACTGCTTTTTATCACATTGAATATTTCTTGCCAGTCTGTTCTTGCCTACAAAGTTTATTTTCAGAAATCAGCTGATAGTCTTATAGGCACCCCTTTGTAGGTAACTCTCTGCTTTTCTCTTGCTGCTTTTAAGATTCTCTCTTTATCTTTAACATTTGGCATTTTAATTATGATGTGTCTTGGTGTGGTCCTCCTTGGGTCTAGCTTGTTTGGGACTCTCTGTGCCTCCTGGACTTGTATGTCTATTTCCTTCACCAAATTTGGGAAGTTTTCCTTCATTATTTTTTCACATAAGCTTTCAATTTCTTGCTCTTCCTCTTCTCCTTCTGGCACCCCTATGATTCGGATGTTGGCATGTTTAAAGTTGTCCCAGAGGTTCCTAACCCTCTCCTCATTTTTTTCAATTCTTGTTTCCTCATTCTGTACCGGTTGACTGTTTTTTTCTTCCTTATATTCCAAATCATTGATTTGAACCTCGGTTTCCTTCCCTTTACCATTAGTTTTGTGTGGATTTTCCTTCGTTTCACTTAGCATAGCCTTCACTTCTTTCCTTATGCATTTGCCATACTCAAGCATGTCTGTCAAGCCTGTGAGCATCTTTATTACCAGTGATTTGAACTCTCTGTCTGTTAGGTTGGCTATCTCCTCGTTGCTTAGTTCTCCCACTAGAGCCTTGATCCATTTCCCCTTTGGGCCATACTTCTCTGTCTCTTCATCTTGACAGGCTCCTGTGTTTGTTTGCCTTTACTGTTCCTTTTAGAGAAATATAATTATATCACTTATTTATTATCATCTATTTACAAGAAATAGCTAGCTATTCTACAATCTTCTACTTTTATATGTATAGTTTATAATGAACATGTTTATATTACATATATTATGTATATTAGTCATATATCAATAATAATAACTAATATAATTTTTTTTTGTATATCTGATATTGAATTAAATTTCAACTCTAACATGTGGATAATATTATTACCCCAATTTCACAAGTGAGAAAAATTAAAGTACAAAAATGTTAAATAACTTATCCAAGGTGACATAGCTTAAAGCAGAAGGAGCCATAATTTAAATGCAATAAGGTTAGCTCTTAACTTCTATACTATCATGTTGCGTTGAGGTATTTAAAAATGGTGGCTCTGGTTGACACTGGTTGTTTTGGATCATCTGTTTCCTGTTCACAGTCATTTGGTTAAGAATTCCTCAGCAAATAGCTCTTCCATTGTAGGCAATCAAGGTGAGACTGTCAATCCCAGTAGTCTTTCACCTCCTAGAAAACTGATGATCAAATGGTCTTTCTTCCTGAAATACAATTTTTAATCAAAGTTACACCAGTAAGGGAAGTAATTGGATCTGAGCTATGGCCATGGTAATTCCTTAAAGAAAGCCCTCTGTTAGTTCCCAGGTCACATCTTCCTCATGGTGTCCCTGGATGCTTTTTCCTGGTGCCTAATTTTCAGCTTCTTCTTTCAGACTGTTTACACTTTCATATTTTTATTTTATCCCCTTGTTTTCTTACTTTTGCTGTGTTTTGTTACAGTTACTTTCAGCCAATGGAGAATTAATTCTAACTAAGACATGTGAATTCATAAGTTTGAATAATCAGAATAGTTGTGGTCTAAACACCCATCCCCCCCCCCCCCCCCCCCCGTGTCCCTAAGTACATGAAGTCTGGATATTCCATTTTCAACAGCTGGATATCCAAATTGTTCTTCCAAAATCATGTTGTACATAAAGAATCAGGGCAAACATGAATTGTACTTTGTTAGACTGCCTTCTTTTCTGATATTGTTTTGAAAAATGTGGTCACTTTGATTAGATTGTCCTTGAATCATGAGTAGCCACAAATTAATTATATTTTGTTAATTTATTGGGCTTTATGAAGTTATTATTTTTTGTAGGTTGTCTTTATTGATTCCAGCTCCCAAATTCTGTCTCTCTGAACTGTTCTGCCTTTCACATCGAAGGGTTTTACAATAATTGACTTTTTTACATTATTTAATAAAGTGGGATATAATTCACATAACACCATAAAATGTACCATTTGGAAGTGTACAATTCAGTGTTAATTTATTTACAAGGTTGCAAAACTATCACTATTATATAATTCCAAAATAATTTTATCACTCCAAAAAGAAACCCTATTTCCAACAGCAGTTACTGCACAGGTTCCTTTTCCCCCAGCCTCTGGCTATCACTAATTTACTTTCAATATTCTGAAAGTACTCCTTTCATAAGATGATTTTTATTTTATATACTCAATCTATATTAAATGTTTGGCATTTGCTACTTCTATCCACTTATTTTAAAATAAAAACAAATGTATTTGTGTCCTGGTAGCTATTGAGAGAAAACCACTACAAAACATTTAATCCACATTTTTTTCAGACTTCTTTAATTTTCTTTTTAATTATTAATTTATTTTTGAGTCTGGGAAATTGTATAATATTTACTTACATTTTAACTGAATCTGGGCAAATTAAAAAAATAGATTAAAAAGAGATGCAAGGTCAGATTTCATAATTGTTTGTCTTTTTCTATCTTTCAATCACACATGTCCTTGATCTAAAATAGGTAGAAAAATATTATCTTTAAGGAGTTTGAAGGAATTTGAAAAATTTTTGAATATACTTTATTCCTCATGGTCTTCCTAATATTATATCCCAAAAAAGAGACAGTTTTCTTATTGCATGCTTTGCACGACATACAGGGGTAGGCAAAAGTAGGTTTACAATTGTGAGTACACAAAACACAGTTTATTCTTGTGTTATTATTTAGTAATTATTATAATATTTATTTGTATTACAACTATAAACCCACTTTTTTCTATTCCTATATGCAGTTAAGAACTACCACATCATGGTGTCTATTTATCCAAGTACTGAAATTAAGTAATGATTACTGTTTTCATCTGTTTTATTCTAAATGGCAATTTAATCAAGTATAAACAACCAAGAACACTATTTTAATATGTAGAATATACTAAAATTTTTAGGGTACACTTTATATTAAACCATATTATGAAGTGTATATCATTAGACTCTCAACAGAAATCATTACATTCCAAAGTATTTTACTAAACAATTAAGGAAGGGACTATTTACAGAGATGCACACAGAATAACAATAAATAGTGAAGTGCCCAAGAAGCAGGAACAGTGGGAAACCATTACCACATTCAGAGGAGTTATTGTTTCTCCCTCATCTTGAAATCTCTAGTGTCTAGTACAGTAACTGTCATATAATCATCATGATCAAAATCATAAGAGTTATGATTTAATGAAGGCTTACCACATCACATGCTGGCCATTAAAACTCTGTACACATCATTTTGCATATACTCAGCTGCTTTGTGATTTGTGAACTATTGACGATATTTTGCAAAATGGACACTGAAATTCAGAAGTCAGAAGTAGGTAGAAGTTCTCACAGGTAATATGTACTGAAGCAGAATTAAAAATCACACCAGATTGACTTAAAATATTGTACTATTTAAGTGAAGACCTGTTTTAGACATGAAGTAAATGACTTCTACTGTGTTTACTATTATTATTTTTTACTCCCCAAATCTATAGACTGGTAGTTCTCCATCTACTCCAGGGAACAATTAATAATATATGACTGTCAGTTATTCTTGTATTTTGACATACGAACTCTTCATGCTTTGTCTCTCATCCAGATTACAAGCTCCTCAAAGGCAGATCCCTTAGGTTACACAGCTTTACATCTCTCAGAGATTCTGGCACTTTCAAATACCAGTCCCTGATTTTTTATATACACATTCTTTCTATGCTTATTTCTATAGATTTCAGCATGGCTACAAGCTCAGTTTTGCCAGGTGTTAGAGCAGAAATTTCCATGTCCTAAAGGTACAATGCAACTTATGTTTAGTTTCAAATCAAAATTAAATTTGTTTTCCCACTGCTTCTACCGTCATTGAAAAAATTTAAGGTTTCCAACATAAGCTTTGCAAAACTACAATCGGAAATTATTTTTATAGAGGACAAATACTGGGCCTTTCTGACTCGTGTCTCTTTTATATTGGCTGCTACAATCATAATCATATGGATTCCTACAGAAAATGTTTGTGACCTTAGTAGATAAAAGTCTACTTCCTGCTGACCAGTGTGACTGACCTCAATTTCACAGGTTTGTTCAAGATAGTCTTGCAAATTGCTTAGGAAAGAATTGAAGCTTCTCTGTGCCTTAGAATATTCTAGACTCTCCTCCTATGAATCATAGACTCCAGCTGCAGAGAATGGTCAAAAATATGCTGTGCACCCTTATGAGTCTCTCCGCATTTTACATTGCCAGTTTCCTCTTCCTTGTATGCTTCACTTTATGTGGACTCTGAAATACACAAGGATGCAACTTAAATTATATTTTGCAATAGAACTTATTGGTACTAGTTCTAGCATGTCTTTGACTAGCTATATGCTCTTAAATTTTGACAATATTACTTTCTTCATCTGTAATACAAGGAAAATACCATCTACTTTAATACACTAATGAGGATTAAAATGAGATTATGAAAGTAAAATGCTCAGCACAATGCCCAACATTTAGTGAATGCTCAGCAAGTAGCAGCTACTATAATAATTATCCTGATCAAACATTCTCTCCTCTGAAAAGCCTTCTAATTCTTCCCCAATTGAGACTACTCACTTTCTTTTTTGCTCCCTTAGCACATTTTAGTCACCACCAAAATGGCACTTTCCTCATTGTATTATAATAATTTTTGTGTCTGTATTCCATAATCCAAACATGGGTTTTTAACTTCTTTATAGCTCCAGCATAGTTGTTTTGTGTGTGCTTATTAGGAATGGGAGTGAGATGAATGAATAAATAACTGAATGCTAAGATACAAACAACTCACATAAAAATGTTCATTATTTTAAAGAGATCAAGTGAGTAATTTAGATAATTAAATATTCTGTTTTAGCATATATATATGATAAGACCTGGTCAATAGAAAAGCTTGGAAATATTATCTTTGTTCATAAAATCAATCACTCGTTTCTTAGAGAAGTATGTTATTCACCTCTATATTTCAACAATAATGAGAAAACAAACCAGTCCCTGAGATCAATGCCTGAAATCATCAGGGTGGCGTATTTTTTGCAATCCTTAATTAATTTGTGGCAAACACATAGCAGTCTCCATGGTCAGCTTCATCTGCATTCAGCAGCATAATCATTTTTTTACAGTAAAGATTTTTTATGAGTCATAAGTCTTCTCCAGAGGGTGTGGTTATCATCTGATAATCACACTCTTGGGAGATTAAAAACACTTATCTTTGGATCATGACTTGCAATACCCCAGGGGTGTGATTATCTCAGGAAACTCATACTCTCTGTCATGCCTAATTGCTTAATTATTATAGCAGCGAGTTCACACCACCATACAGGAGCTAAAGTTGTGTCAGCATTTCCACTATAAATTCCTTTTCCAAGAGTCTATAACTCAGCCATTAAAAAAAAAAAAAAAATCTATGTTCCATTGGAGTACTGCACCGAAGGTCTTATTGAAAGAAGCATATTTCTTCAGAAGATTATTTTTATCTTGAAAATTGGGTCCCTGTCCCCCTTGTGAATTAACCAAAGAAATAAATGCTAATTAAATGTCTTTAAATCATATATTTTTCTAGGAATCTGGGAAAATAATACACATTCTAAAGACATAAATGGGATTTTATCTATCTTACCAGCAAGAATGGCTCATACAATTTCCAATTTCCTTGGAAATACACTTACACTTTTTAGAACCATTCATAAAAGACCTTTCTCAAGCTAAACCAGAGTTGAGAATGTTGTGTGTGTGTGTGTGTGTGTGTGTGTGTATGTAAGTTCCAAACCTCAGCTAAACATTTTTTTAGGTCATATACTATTAACTTTCTAAAGAAGATTGAGGAGAGCGGAAGATGGCGGCTGAGTAGGCGGAAGCTGAGTCCACTTGCTTATGCCCCCAGTATGGATTTTTGGCTGATCTTTGAACAAGTGGCCTGAACAGTCAACGGAATCTCGCTGATATGAATTTTTTGAAGCCAAGGAGTACAGAGGAAGCATTACACAATCTGGTAAGAGATTTTATAAGTTGAAGTGTGAATACTTTTTGTGAGGTTCTGTACCAGAGAAGAGAACAGAGGAGAGAAAAACACAGCTTATTAGCTCCCACCCCTCCTGGAACAAGGCAGCCCTCGTCCAGCACAAGGAACCCCCAGCCCTATCCAGGAGAGACTTGGGGGGATATACAGAGTCTCTGAGACTCAGGCTGCACACATACAGCAAGCAACATGTCCGTCATCTGGGAGAGTTCCAGAGAGAAACTCTATCTAAAACTCTATCAGAGGCACTGGCAGTATGTGGTCAGCCCTGACCGAGAGACTGAGCTCTTTATAGGGAGGTGGGACATATGGAGAACTGGCCCTCCAGGGCTCGGTGCTGCAGTGAGGGGGCCATGCAAAAACTCTTGAAAGAGGAGCTGAGGCGAGACTCGGCAGAGATCTGGTGCTTGCGTGCGCGTGCACAGCAGCTCTGCCAGCAACGAACTTGGAAGGATAGGGTCACGCTGAAGAGACTGTGGGATCCAACCAAGCATAGCTGGTGAGCAGGGGAATGTACAGAGGGGACAGTTCCGCTTGAGTCTCCTTCAAGAGGATGGCAGGCTAGGGATTCAATGGCCAGCAGCTGAACACCTGAGATTCTCTGCAGCCAGGCAGGTCCCCTCACAGACAAGTGAGCGCAACCCCCATCTGTGGGATTACAAGCTCTGAAGATGAGTGAGGTCAGGCTCAGGAGCCCCTGTTGGGAACATTTCTACAGGGGAAAGAAGAAAAATCTCTGAAAGGGCCCTTTAGCAGACACTATAAGGTACACTGTCCTTGGGCTCTGATCCACTGAAACCAGCAGAGCAGAGAGATTAGAGACAGGTGCAACAAGGGGTGTTCAGGGCCCCTCCCAGTCTCAGCACCCAGACAGAGCTGTTGTCTTTGCCAAGCAGGAAAGAGCTGCCCCATGTTACTCAGATTGGCCCCTCACAGGAAATGGACAGCTAATTTACCAGAAACCATTATTGGAAAGAATCTGGGACAGACCAAGATGTGTGGTGAGGGCGTGGAGAAACTCTCCCATCATCTTCCGTGAAGACTGAATAGTGCCCCCCATGGTGACCCAGGGTTTCCGCCCTCTCAATCGCACCAGACGCCTCCTCTGGAGGCAGGTGGAGAAGGTACTGGCAGGGCTCTCGGGTCATTAAATGGACCACTCCTGGGCCCTGGGCTGATGGAAAGCTGGCAGGGCAGAAGAGTGGGGGCCAGCCAAATCTGGAGGAGACGACAAATCGCTTGAGTCTCAAACAGGTTGCTTAGGGCCAGACTAGGCTGCCATCAGACATTACCGGGGCAGATCCAGAAAGAGAAAACAGTGCGAAACACTGGAGTCTACTGAGATAAATTCCACTGCAGTCTTCATGACTTCCATTATTTTCTCTCCTGCATAGCTTTTTTTTTTTTTTTTTTTTAATTTTTTTATTTTGGTTTTTCAATTACAGTTGTCCCCTTTTCCCCCAATTTCTCTCCCCCACCCAACCCACCCCCTCTCCCACAATCATATCCCTCCCCGTTGTCCATGTCCATGAGTCTTTCATACAGGCTCTTTAATTAAACCCTTCCCTTACTTATCCCCCTTCTCTCCCTCTCCCCTCCCCCCTATTGACTGCTATTCTGCTCTTTGTTCTATTTAGTTCCTTTGTTTGTGTTGTTCTTTAGTTTCCTGTATTAGGTGATATCATATGCTATTTTTCTTTCTTTGCCTGGCTTATTTCACTAAGCATAATTCTCTCTAGTTCCATCCATGTTGTTGCAAATGGCAGGAGTTCCTTCTTTCTTTCTGCTACATAGTATTCCATTGTGTAAATGTACCACAGTTTTTTGATCCACTCATCTGCAGATGGGCACTTAGGTTGTTTCCAGCACTTAGCTATTGTAAACAGTGCTGCAATGAACATAGGGGTGCATAAGTTCTTTTGAATTGGGGTTTCAAGATTCTTCGGGTATAATCCTAGTAGTGGAGTCATTGGTTCAAAAGGCAGTTCCATTTTTAATCTTTTGAGGTAATTCCATACTGTTCTCCATAGTGGCTGCACCAGTCTGCATTCCCACCAACAGTGCAGTAGGGTTCCCGTTTCTCGACATCCTCGCCAGCACTTGTTGCTTGTTGATTTGTTGATGATGGCCATTCTGACTGGTGTAAAATGGTATCTCATTGTGGTTTTTATTTGCATCTCCCTGATGGCTAATGATGTTGAGCATTTTTTCATGTGTCTATGGACCTTCTGTATGTCCTCTTCGGAGAAGTGTTTGTTCAGGTCCCTTGCCCATTTTTTAATTGGCTTGTTTGTTTTCTTGATGTTGAGTCGTATCAGCTCTTTATATATTTTGGAAATCAGTCCCCTGTCTGTGATGTCATTGGCAAATATGTTTTCCCATATGGTTGGTTTCCTTTTCATCTTGCTGATGTTTTCTTTTGCTGAGCAGAAACTCTTCAGTTTGATGTAATCCAATTTATTTATTTTTTCCTTTATTTCTCTTGCTTTAGGAGATGTATCCGTGAAGAGATTGTTATGTGAGATATCTGATATTTTCTTGCCTATGTTTTCCTCTAGGACTTTTATGGTGTCACGGCTTACATTTAAGTCTTTGATCCATCTTGAGTTTATTCTCGTGTGTGGTGTAAGTTGGTGGTCTAGTTTCATTTTTTTGCAGGTCCCTATCCAGTTCTCCCAGCACCATTTGTTAAAGAGGCTCTTCTCACTCCATTTTATGTTCCTTCCTCCTTTATAAAAGATTAGTTGACCATAGAGGCCTGGGTTTATTTCTGGACTCTCTATTCTGTTCCACTGATCTATATGTCTGTTCTTATGCCAGTACCATACTGTTTTGATTACAGTGGCTTTGTAGTATTGTTTGATATCTGGTGTTGTGATTCCTCCTGCTGTGTTCTTCTGTTTCAAGATTGCTTTTGCTATTCGGGGTCTTTTTTGGTTCCATATGAATTTATGGAGTATTTGTTCTAGGTCTGTGAAATATGTCATTGGTATTTTAATAGGGATTGCATTGAATTTGTAAATTGCTTTGGGTAGTATGGCCATTTTGATGATGTTGATTCTTCCCATCCAAGAACATGGTATTTGCTTCCATTTATTTGTTTCTTCCTTAATTTCTTTCTTCAATGTTATGTAATTTTCAGAGTACAGGTTTTTTATCTCTTTGGTTAAGTTTACTCCTAGGTACTTTATTTTTCTTGTTGCTATAGTAAATGGTATTTTCTTTTTTGTCTCTGTCTCTGCTATTTTATTGTTGGTGTACAGAAATGCCTTTGATTTCTGTATATTTATTTTGTACCCTGCGATTTTGCCAAATTCACTTATTATATTGAGTAGTCTTTTAGTGGAGTTCATAGGATTTTCTAGGTATACTATCATGTCATCTGCATATAATGAAAGTTTCACTTCCTCTTTCCCAATTTGGATGCCTTTTATTTCTTTTTCTTGTCTGATTGCTGTGGCTAGGACTTCCAACACTATGTTGAAAAGGAGTGGAGAGAGTGGACAACCTTGTCTAGTTCCTGAGTTCAGGGGGAATGCTTTCAGTTTTTGTCCATTGAGTATGATGTTGGCCTCAGGCTTCTCATATATAGCCTTAATTATGTTAAGATATGCTCCCTTTATTCCCATTTTGCTGAGTGTTTTCATCATAAATGGGTGTTGTACTTTATCAAATGCTTTTTCTGCATCTATTGATATGATCATGTGATTTTTGTCTTTCATTCTGTTTAGGTGATGCATTATATTTATTGATTTGCGAATATTAAACCATCCTTGCATCCCTGGAATGAAGCCCACTTGATCATGATGTATGATCTTTTTGATGTATTGCTGGATCCTGTTTGCCAATATTTTATTGAGGATTTTAGCATCGATGTTCATCAGTGATATTGGCCTGTAGTTTTCTTTCTTTGTTGTGTCTTGACCTGGTTTGGGGATTAGGATAATACTGGCTTCATAGAAAGAGTTTGGGATTTTCCCCTCTTCTTGGATTTTTTGGAACAGTTTGAGGAGGATAGGAGTTAGTTCTTCCCTGAATGTTTTGTAGAATTCGCCTGTGAAGCCATCCGGATCAGGGCTTTTGTGTGCCGGGAGATTTTGGATTACTGTTTCAATTTCCTTTTTTGTTATTGGTTTGTTGAGACTTTCCACTTCTTCTTGATTTAGTTTTGGGAGGTTGTATGTTTCTAGAAATTTGTCCATTTCTTCTAGATTGTCAAATTTCTTGTCATACAGTTGTCTGAAGTAATTTCTAACTATCATTTGTATTTCTGAGGTATCAGTCGTGATTTCTCCTCTTTCATTTCTGATTTTGTTTATTTGTGTCTTCTCTCTTTTTTTCTTGATTAGACTGGCTAGAGGCTTGTCGATTTTGTTGATTTTTTCGAAGAACCAGCTCCTAGTTTTGTTGATCTTTTGGATTGTTTGTTTAGTCTCTATGTCATTTAGTTCTGCTCTGATCTTGATGATTTCATTCCTTCTTCTTGCCCTAGGCTTTGTTTGTTGTTGTTGTTCTAGTTCTTGTAGCATTGTGGTTAGGTTTTTTATTTGAGATTCTTCTAGCCTTTTCAGATATGCCTGTATTGCTATAAACTTCCCTCTCAGGACTGCTTTTGCTGTGTCCCACAGGTTTTGGGTTGTTGTGTGCTCATTATCATTAGTTTCTAGAAATTTCTTGATTTCTTCTTTGATGTCATTGTTAACCCATTCATTATTTAATAGCATGTTATTCAATCTCCATGAGTTTGGGTGTCTTTGATTTTTTTCTCTGAGGTTGATTTCTAGTTTCAGGGCATTGTGATCTGAAAAGATGCTTGATATGATTTCAATTTTCTTGAATTTGTTGAGGCTTGTTTTGTGACCTATCATGTGGTCTATCTTTGAAAATGTCCCATGTGCACTTGAAAAGAATGTATATTTTGCTTCTTTGGGGTGAAAAGTTCTATATATATCAGTTAGATCCATGTGGTTTAGTGTGTTGTTCAATGCCTGTATATCCTTGGTGTTTCTTTGCTTCGATGAGCTGTCTATTGTTGATAATGGAGTGTTGAAATTCCCTACAATGAGTGTGTTGTTGTTGATATCCTTTTTGTGGTCTTCTAGTATTTGCTTTATGTATTTGGGTGCTCCTATGTTGGGTGCATATATGTTTATCAAAGTCATATCTTCTTGATGGATTGTTCCTTTAAGTATTATGAAGTGTCCTTCTTTGTCTCTTTTTATTGTCCTTGCTTTGAAATCCATTTTGTCTGATATGAGAACTGCTACCCTGGCTTTTTTTTCCGGTCCGTTTGCTTGGAATATTTTTTTATATCCCTTTACTTTCAGTCTGTGTAAATCTTTTGTTTTTAGGTGTGTTTCTTGTAGACAGCAAATATGTGGATCCTGTTTTCTTATCCATTCCGTTACCCTATGTCTTTTAATTGGAGCATTTAATCCATTTACATTTAAGGTTATTATTGACGTGTATTTATTCATTTCCCTTTGTACCTCTGTTCCTCTCCTCTCTTGTTCTTTTCTTCTTTTTTCTTAGAACACTCCCTTTAGCATCTCTTGCAATGCTGGTTTTGTGGAGATGTATTCTTTCAGTCTTCCTTTGTCTGAGAAACTCCTTATTTCACCTTCTATTTTGAATGAGAGCCTTGCTGGGTAGAGTATTCTTGGTTGTAGGCCTTTGTTTTTCATTGCTTGAAATATTTTTGACCATTCCCTTCTGGCTTGTAATGTTTCTGTTGAGAAATCAGTTGATAGCCTTATCGGAGCTCCCTTGTATGTTATTTGCTGCTTTTCTCTTGCTGCTTTTAGGATTCTCTCTTTGTCTTGGAATGTTGCCATTTTAACTATGATGTGCCTTGGAGTGGGTTTTTGGGGGTTCCTCTTGATTGGAACTCTCAGTGCTTCTTGGACTTGCATAGCTTTTCCTCTCATCAGGTTCGGAAAATTTTCTGTCACCTGCATAGCTTTTTAACATTCATTTCTTTTCCTTCAAGTTTGTGCCTATTCTTTCACTGGTTTTAATATTTTAGTTTATTTTCAAATCTCATATTTTTCTCCTCACTTCTTTTACTTCATTTTATCTTCTCCCTTCCTCTTGTTATTTTTGTTTTAAATTTTATTTTTTCTCTTGCTACTTGTTTCCATTCCTCACGCTTACTATATCTCCCCACTCCAGCCTCTCAAAACCATTTTTCTTGCCATTTGTCATCTCTCATTCTTTTACCATTCTTAAAATATCCTTAGTATCTCTCCACATTTATCAGTCTTTGCTCATTTGTTGTTGATATGGTGCTTGTTGTTACATTTCTTCAATTTTATTCCTAGATGTTCATTATTTTTGTATTTCAAATCTCTAATTTTACTGTTTCCTTCTCTTATTCCATTCTGCCTTCCTCTTGCCTTTTTTTTATTTTAAATTTTACTTTTTCCCTCTTTTACCCTGATTTTCTTTCCTCACTCTTATTATTCTTTGTCCATTCTCTCAAAATAGCTTTCTTTCCTTTATAAATTTCATAAATTGTGTTTTCTTTCTTTTTTCCTTCTTATTCTCTTGCCACCTGTATTACTTTTGCTTATTTGTCATTGATACTGCTGTGATGGATATTTTTCTTCAACTTTGTCCCCATTTTTCTCACTATAAAAAAATAAATTTAAACCTCAAATTATACTCTTCCTTTTGCTTACTTAATTTTGCCTTCTTCCCTCCTTTTTTTTATTTACCATGTAAATTTTCTTCTTTTCTTTCTTCACCTTGTTTCTATTCCCTATGCATTATTTCTCCTCCCTCTATCCTTTGAAAATTATTTTTCTTTCATTTAGTCATTTCATATTTATTTTCCCTTTTTAAAAATTGTTATTTTTGCCATTTTCCTTTATTATAATAATATTCTCTTTACACCTTTATTAATATTTGCTCATTTGCCATTGATAGTAAGGTTGTGGGTGGGAGTTATTTTTCTAGGTGTGGGTTTTATTTTCTGGGTTGTATTCTTCTGTTCTGGCAGCACCTGTACAACAGCAAACAAGACATGGTGGACAGAATGACTCACAGTCAGCCAGCCAGGGTGAAGAAACCATCAAATAATGACCCAACAACAACCAAAACCCAAATACAATAAGATAGCCCACATAAATGGCAGAAAGGGTATCCCAAGGGCATCCAGCTCAGGAGATCGAGCAGATTGATCCAATGATCCCCACAGGTCTCCTACCACAGAAGGTCACACCACAAAAACAGGGAGTCAAAGCTGATTAAGCTAATATGCAGAAACAAACAAGAAGATTCATCTAAAATGAGAAGACAAAGAAACAAACCATAATTGAAAGAAAAGGAGGCATCCCCAGAAGGAATGCTAAATGAAATAGAGACAAGCAATCTATCAAACATAGAGTTCAAAAGAATGGCTATAAGAATGCTCAAGGAGCTCAGTGAGAATTACAAGTAACTCCATGAAAGCTACAAGAAACTTAACTGAGGACTACATATGCATGAAAAAGGACACAGAAACTATGAGTAAAAGTGGGAAGGAAATGGGGACTACAATACCTGAAATGAAGAATACACTAGAAAGAATTAAAAGCAGGCTAATTGAAGCAGAGGATTGAATCAGTGAGTTGGAGGACAAGGTAGAAAAAGATAGAGCAACAAAACAAAAAGAAGACTAAAAAAGAATGAAAATAGTTTAAGGGAATAGTAGGACCAGATGAAATGTAATAATAATATCATAGGGGTATCAGAAGAAGGATAGGAGCAAGGAATTGAAAATCTGTTTTAAAAAGTAATGACAGAAAACTTCCCTGATGTGGTGAAGAAAAAAGGCAGGCAAGTCCAGGAAGCATGGTGGGTCCCAATCAAGATGAACCCAAAGCGGCCCATTCCAAGATACATCATAATTAAACTAGCAAAATTTAAAGACAAAGAGAGAATCTTAAAGGCAGCAATGGAGAAGTACCTAGTAACATACAAGGCAGCTCTGATAAGGCTATCAGCTGATTTCTCAACAGAAACAATTTAAGCCAGAAGGAAATGGCATGAGATATTCCATGTACATGCCAAAAAATGAAACTAGACCACAAACTTACCCCATACACAAAAATAAACTCAAAATGGATAAAAGACTTAAATTTATAAGCTGTAACACCATAAAAGTTCTAGAGGAAAACATAGGCAGTAAAATTTTAAATATCCCACATAGCAATATTTTTGCCAACATATTTCTTAGAGCAAGGGAGATAAGGAAAGAAAAAAAGAAAGAAATGGGACTACATCAAATTATAAAGCTTCTACATGGCTAAAGAAACCACCACAAAAATTAAAAAGGAATTGGCTCTATAGAACATACTTGCCAATGATACATTGGACAAGGGTTTGCTCTCCAAAATATATAAAGAACACATATGACTCAACATCAGGAAGACAAACAATGCAATTAAAAAAATGAACAAAGGACCTAAATAGACACTTCTCCAAGTAGGACATACAGAGGGCCCATAGACATATGAAAAGATGCTCAACATCACTGGCTTTCAGAGAGATGCAAATTAAAACTACAATGAGATGTCACTCCACACCAGTCAGAATGGCCATCATTAAAAATCAACAAACAACTAGTGCTGGTGAGGATGTGGAGAAAAAGAAACCATAGTGTATTGTTGCTGGGAATGCAGACCAGTTCAGCCACTGTGGAAAAGAGTATGGAATTTCCTCAAAAAACTAAAAATGGAACTATCTTTTGAACCAGTGATTCTACTGCTTGGAATAGACCCTAAGAATTCTGAATCACCAATTCAAAATAACTTACGCACCTCTATGTTCATAGCAGCATTATTTACAATAGCCAAGAGCTGGAAAGAGCCTAAGTGCCCATTAGTAAACAAGTGGGTCAAAAAAACTGTGGTTCATTTATACAATGTAATACTACACAGCAGAAAGAAAGAACTCTTGACTTTTCCCCCAGCATGGGTGAAACTGTAGAATATTATGCTAATTGAAATAATCCAGTTGGTGAAAGACAGATACCATATGATCTCACCTATAAGAGGAATCTAATAAACAAAAATAAACTAATGAGCAAAGTAGAACCAGAGGTGTGGAAACATGCAACAGATTGACATTGACCAGAGGGGAGTGGGATAATGGTGGAAAGAAGGGGAAGGGACTAGTCAGAGAACATGTATGAATGACCCATGGACATGGACAACAGTATGGGGATAGACAATTGGAGCGGGGTGTGGGCTGGGCAGGGGAGGGCATAGAGAGAAAAATTGGGACAACTAATAGAATAACAATAAAATAATTTAAAAAAAGGATTGAGTGAAGGGCAGTTAGCTGGAAAGTGGGAAACAAGGAGATATAGCTAAAATATTGCATTGTTGCTTATAATAAGACCTCTCAGTCTTATCAACATCTCAAAACTGAAAATATCTCCAAGGCTGGAAGAAGCTAACTCATATAGATCAAATCATGAGATCAAAGATTTTAAGATACTGTTCTAATGTATTAATATACAAGATGTATATTAAATTTAGTAGCTGTAATTAATTCATCTGAGGTAACACCTTTCCAACAACAGCATTCCTGAGATGCTAATAAAAGTGTTCTCTGTAAGTGCAGAATTTGGATCAGATAGTGTCGAGTGTTGTGTTAGACCATACCCTTCTTCTGTTACTGACAGTTCCTGGAAATTTGGATACAAAATATTTTCTTGGGGCAATATTCCAAAATTTGACCTTCTATTTTCTGTGTTCCAGGTGAGTATGCCTCAGGAAGTATACATTTGGAAAATTTATTATTTAGACTGAACCTCCCTCAAAATATAGAAAATTATAAGTTACTAGTATTTTTTGAATTTCTACACTTATCCTTTCATTTTACTTGGTAAATTACTTTAGCCTTTTTAATTTTTTAAAGAGATGCTGCAATTTCTTCAAATATCACATAGTTGATGAATACCTGATACCTTGGGGAACTGAATAATTCCCTAAAGAATTTAGAATAAAATATAAATGTCATATTTTCTTTTAAAAAATCAAAACAGAAGTATCACCAGATAATGAAAATACAAGCCCATCCCCACCTCCCACGAAATAAAAGTAATTATCCTCAAATAGCACATAGTCGATGAATACCTGATACCTTGGGGAACTGAATAATTCCCTAAAGAATTTAGAATAAAATATAAATGTCATATTTTCTTTTAAAAAATCAAAACAGAAGTATCACCAGATAATGAAAATACAAGCCCATCCCCACCTCCCATGAAATAAAAGTAATTCTCCTCATTTATAATTGGGACATTTTACATTGTTAGATAAGAGGTGAATAAATGCAAGTGCATTTCCTGATTTTAAAAAATTTTGAAAAATTGAGTAATATCTTATTTTTGTAAAATGTAGGCATGTACTCCAAATGTTTTATGTTTTTTGATAATCAGCAGTGAGGAAACTAATCCTTTAAGAAAATAGGAGAAAAAATATGTAAAAATCACAGCAAAAACAAAAAATATTTATATTTTTCATCATTGCACATATACATTTTACTGTGACTTTCATGTGGAAAGTTTATAATCATTTTATAGGCACATGACTTGGAGTACCCACTATATAGTTACCAGTAATGAGGCAACAATAGATAAAACATTTGTTTTGTGAATACTAAGATACAAATTGTTTGTTAAAAGAAGAAAGAGTAACAGTTGCTAAATATAATGATAGTGAATATAGAAATCAATATGTATATTCTGTTCTCTTAATGTTTCATTTTATGCTATTTAAATAAAAAAATAAAGATAGATGCATATATATTTGAAGATGTTTTGGAGATAGGCAAGTGAGGAAAATGAGGTTCAGAGAGGAAAGATACACTGTGGCTTATTACACAACTATTCTGAAACAAAAGAAGTCATGACTTTTTTTCTGTCTTATTTAGCATTATCATTTAAAACTAGAAATATATCAAGAGTGTTAACAACAGGCAATTGTTAGGTTAAGTAAAATAAATATATGTAAGTAGTCAGTAGTATGGGAGGCAATTAGCAGGATGAGAGCTTACCTAACAATATATAAACATAAAACATAAAGACGCCAATTAAAAAAAATACGAGGAATAAGTTTTATTTTTGATTCCAGGTGCATTTTCAAATTTTTTGGAGGTCAGATATTTCTTTAAGAAATGAAATATCTGTATGGTCATACAAACAAAATTTAGTATAGAATTTTATGGCACATACAGCCCATTCAGAGAACACAAGAACCAGAAGCAACTGCCTTCATGAACATGATATTGAACATCTTTATTTCCCCCAAAGTTACTTCCTTCTCCTATGCAGGCAATCCCCACCCCAACACCAACACCGAACAACCCAAGGCTTACTTGCTGTCATTGTGAATTAAATTTGGCATTAATTAGAATTTTATATAAATGGATTCATACAGCATACTGCATACTCCTTTCTGTCAGCTTCTTTTGCTCAGCATAATGTTTTTGAGATTCATTCATGTTATTCTATATAATAGTAGATTACATTTTCTTTTTGCTGAATGCATGGATGCACTATCAACAGATACTTGTATTGCTTTCAAATTTTGGCTATAAAGAACAGGGCTGCTAGGAATATTTGTGTGTAAGTTTTTGGTTAGACATGTGTTTTCATTTTGCTTGGGTAAAGATTCAGGATCGCAATTGTTAGATCATATGATAAGCATATATTTTATTTTAGGAGAAACCGTTATAATGTTTTTCATAATGGATGTGCCATTATACATTTCCACCAGCAATATATGATAATTCCATTTACTTCCCATTCATGACAGTCTTTCTTATTGTCAGTCTATAAAATTCTAATGGCCCAAATTGAAAAGTGAAGTGGCTGTATATTATAACTCACTGTGGTTTAACTTTGTATTTCCTTGATGATTAATGATGTTAAAATCTTTTCATATGCATAGTGGACTTCTATATATTATTTTTCATGAAGTATCTGTCAAATAGTTCACCCATTTAAAAACTGGATTGTCTTACTTTTGAGATTTTAGGGTTATTTATATGTACTGCATAAACATTACTGGAAGATAGTTACATCTATATCTATATTAAGCATTTTTTTTGGCTTATTTGGGATTTGCTTATTTATATTGCTAATGGTAAGTTTTGAGGAGCACTTTTTAATTTTCTACTTGATAAACAATTAAATAGTGTCATTTTTCTCCTTTGTTTTACATGCTTTTCTGTTCTTCAAAAATTTTTTTTTTCAGATTTAATGTGTTTTATTGATTAAAATATTACATTTGTGCCAATTTCCCTTCCCTCTGCTCCCCTCCACCCGGTGGCCCCCCTCCCTCCAGTTGTCCCCCCCTTTTAGATTATGTCCATTAGTTGTGCATACAGTTCCTCCCAACCTCTCTCCGTCTATTCCATTCCCTCCTACCATGATCCCCAATTCCTATATCATCTCCCTCCCTCTCCCCACTCCCCCTCCCTGTTGACCTCCTCCCACTATGCTTCCCTTACCCACAGTTCCTTTTCCACTCTCGTTGCCTGTTTCGTTTGCCTTTGTTTCATCTCCCTAGCTTCTGTTTTTTTTTTAAACCAGTCCCTTTAACATCTCATATAACAGTGGTTTGGATCTAATGAACTCTTTCAGTTTTATTTTGTCCTGGAAACACTTTCTCTGTCCTTCTATTCTGAATGACAATTTCGCTGGATAGAGTATTCGTGGTTGTAGGTTTTGGATTTTCATTACTTTGAATATTTCTTGCCAGTCCCTTCTTGCCTGTAGGGTTTCCCTTGAGAAGTCAGCTGATAGTCTAATTGGGACCCCTTTGTACATAATTCTTTTCTTCTCTCTTGCTGCTTTTAAGATTCTCTCTTTATCTTTAATTTTTGACATTTTGATTATAATGTGTCTTGGAGTGGTTCTCCCTGGGTCCAGTCTCTTGGGAACTCTCCTTGCTTCCTGGACCTGCAAGTCTATTCCCTTCCCCAAGTCTGGGAAGTTCTCCTTTATTATATTTTCACTCAATTTTTCAAGTTCTAGTTCATCTTCCTCATTCTCTGGCAAACCAATGATTCTTATGTTGGGCCTTTTATAGCTGTCCCAGAGGTTTCTGATCCTCTCATTGTTGCTTCCTATTTCCTCTCGCTGCATTGGTTGACTGCTTGTTCCTTCTCCATATTCCAGTTTGTTGAAATGAACTCTGGATTCCTCACCTTCTGTCTCGTATGTGGTTTTGTTCCTTTCGTTATGAAAGATTTTCGCTTTTCATATCTTTTTCCTGCTCTTTTGTGAATTCTGTAAGCCACCTGATAACAATGGCCCAGAACTGAGCCTCTGACAGGTTTCTTATCTGTTCATCTGTCAGGTTCTCTATCTGCTGTCTGGTGAGTTGTGTCACCGGGATCTCTATATTTGTCTGCCACATTTTGACAGATGCGTTTTGTTTTCCTGGGCCGGCTGTCCGGGGCGGTGCCTGTGTACGCGTCACAAATTAGAGACCGGTGTCTGTCTGCGACCTATTTCGCAGCCCTGTGGTGCTTTCTTTGGGGGCGGGGGTCCAAGATGGATTCACACAGTTATTCAGCTAGGAGACCGGGATCCGTCCTCCCGCCCCCCTGGGCCTCATTGTTCAAGGCGATGCTGCGGCTGCTCCCCAGCGCCGGAGTCGCGCACGCCAGGGGCTTGATTGGAGTCGCGCACGCCAGGGGCTTGATTGCCTCCGGGATTTTTCGCCGCCCCGCCCGCCGCTCCGCAAACAGCTTTGCCTTCTTTAACTCTTACCTGCCCAAATGGCACCGCTGGTTTATAACTTCATGTGTTGGGCTTCCGTGTAGTTTTATTTTCTGGAATTTCTAGTTATCCTTTGTTTTGAAGTAGTTGTATTCCTCTCTAGTTGTAGAGGGAGACCTAGCGTGTCCGTCTAAGCCTCCATCTTGGCCGGAAGTTCAAAAAAAATTTTTTTTTAACCTAACTCAAGGTCAGATTTCCCCCTTTGTTTGAGTATGTGTGTGTATGTGTGTATGTATGAGGTAAAGGTTCATTTTCTTCCTTATGTATATCTACTTGCTTCAGATCATTTCATCGAGAAGACAATTCTTTGTCCATTGAGTTGCCTTGACCTCTTTGGCAAAAACCTATTAAGAAAATATTCATGAATCTAGATCTGAACTCTCTCTTCTCTATAACTGATCTATGTCTGACTTTGTAAACATTACACTTTTTAGTAAATTCTAGCTTTGCATAAATCATAAAGTTAGGTAATTTTCTTCAACTATTTTCTTTTTCAAAAATTTTAAAATTTCTATGTGAATTTAACCACGGAAGTGAAAGATCTGTATTCTGAAAAAAACAAGACTTTAATGAAAGAAAATTTAAAAGGAAACAAATGAAAAGATATTCTGTGTTTTGTGGATCATAAGAATAAATCTGTTAAAATTTTTATACTACCCAAAGGCCAACTATAGAGTCAATGGAAATTGCATCAAAATTCCAATGATTTTTACAGAAACAGAAAAAAATTCTTAAAATTTGAATGGAGTCACAAAAGACCCTGTATAGCCAAAACAATCCTTAGAAAGAAGAATAAAGCTTTAGGCATCACATTTCCTGATTTCAAACTGTACTACAAACCTATAGTAATTAGAACAGTATGGCACTGGCATAAATATAGATAGAACAATGGTACAGAATAGAGAGCCCAGAAATAAACTTAAAAATTTTTTTTCATGTTTTCAATTGTATTTTAATGTGTTATTTTTAAAGTATATTTTATTGATTATGTTGTTACAGTAGTTCCAATTTCTTTTCCTTTGCTTCCCTCTTCCCAGTGACCCCCCCCTTCCCTCCAGCAATCCCACCGCCCTTAGTTCATGTCCATGGGTCATGCATATAAATTCTTTGGCTTCACCCTTTCCTATATTATTCTTAACTTCTCTCTGTCTATTTTGTACCAACAAATTATGCTTCTTAGTCCCTGCACCATTTCCCCATTACTCCCCCTTCCCCCTCCAAGCTGATAACCCTGAAAATGATCTCCACATCTATGATTCTGTTCCTGTTCTTGTTTGCTTAATTTGTTTTTGTTTTTATTTTTTATTTTTAGTTGTTGATAGTTGTGAGTTTGTTGCCATTTTAATGTTCATAGTGTTGATCTTCTTTTTCTTAAATAAGTCCCTTTAACATTTCATGTAACAATGACTAGGTGATGATGAACTCCTTTAGCTTTACCTTGTCTGAGAAACACTTAATCTGCCCTTCCGTTCTAAATGATAGCTTTGTTGGATAGAGTAATCTTGGCTGTAGGTCCTTGATTTTCATCACATTGAATACTTCCTGCCAGTCCCTTCTTACCTGCAGTTTCTTTTGAGAAATCAGCTGATAGTTTTATAAGCACTCTCCACTTTTCTCTTGCTGCTTTTAAGATTCTCTATTTTTAACCTTTGGCATTTTACTTATAATGTGTCTTGGTGTGGTCCTCTTTGGATCTAGCTTCTTTGGAACTCTCTGTGCTTTTTGGACTTGTATGTCAGTTTCCTTCACCAAATTTGGGAAGTTTTCCTTCATTATTTTTTCATATAAGCTTTTGATTTCTTGTTCTCCCTCTTTTCCTTCTGGCACCCCAATGATTTGGATGTTGGCACATTTAAAGTCCCAGAGGCTCCTAAACCTCTCCTCATTTTTTTTTCAATTCTTGTTTCCTCATTTTGTACTGGTTGACTGTTTTTTTCTTCCTTATATTCCACATCATTTATTTGAACCCCAGTTTCCTTCTCTTCACCATTGGTTTTGTGTGGGTTTTCTTTCATTTCATTTAGCATAGCCTCCACTTCTTCCCTTATGTGTTTGCCATATGTAAGCATATCTGTCAAGCCTGTGACCATCTTTACCACCAGTTTTTTGAACTCTATGTCTGTTAGGTTGGCTATTTCCTCATTTTTTAGGTTGGCTATCTCCTCATTGCTTAGTTCTCCCACTGGAACCTTGATTCGATTTCTTTTGGGCCATACTTCTCTGTATCCTCATCTTGACAGGCTCCTGTGTTTGTTTTCCTCTGTGTCTTAGGTAGAGCTGTCACACCTGTTACATTGTAAGGGGCGGAGCCTTAAGTATTTATCAGTACAGGGCGACCTGTTTCATCATGTTGTGACACTGTGTGTGGGGGAGGGGTTTGAGAGGGATCAATGACACTTGCTCATCACTCGCCCCTTTTCCAGGCACTTCTCCCACTTTGTATGGGCCTGGCAACTCTCTAGCTGTTGCCCTGGCCATCGTTCCCAAAGTAGGTGGGTCTACGAATGTCCTAGGACCTTGGGGTCCCTTTAAACAAGAGGACTCTTCCGAGAGACCAGAAGTTTCTGCCTCCACTCCAACCCCCACTAGTTTGCACAGTCAGAAGAAATGAGGCTTTATTGTCTCCAGCACTGGAACCGTGAGTTGTGGGGGCTGGTCTGGTGCTGGAAGTGCTCCTCAGGTGTCCCTCTCAACTTTTTTAAATGTTTGACTGGGCCTTCTGCCTGCCTACCACTGCCACCGCTGCTGCCGCCACCACACCATGTCCTCAACGCCCTTCCTACCACTCTGGATGAATAGTTCTTCTTTATACCTTTGTTTGTTGGACTTCCATGTAGCTCGATTTCTGGAACTTCTCAAAATAATCTCTTACAACTAATATTTAAAAATTTTACTTGAAATGAATTAAAGACTAAACATAAGACTAAAACCATAAAGGTCCTAAGAAAAAACATAAGACTAAAACCATAAAGGTCCTAAGAAAAAACAAAGGGAAAAATTCCTTGACATAGATCTTGGCAACATTTTTTGGATATGACACCAAAAACACATGCAACAAAAGCAAAAACCAAGTGGGACTACAAAAAATTGAAAAGTTTGTGCTCAGCAAAAGAAATAATCAACAAGATGAAAAGACAACCTATCAAATAGAAGAAAATACTTAAAAATCATATTTATGAAAGGTGGTTAAAACCTAAAATACATTTAAAAATTCATTCAATTCAATAGCAAAAAAAAAAAAAATCTAATTTTTAAAAAATGAGCAGTGAAACCAAATACACTTTTTTTTTTCCCAAAGAAGACATACAGATGATTGACAGGTGCATGAAAATTTGCTCAACATTGCTAATCATCAGGGAATTGTAAATTTAAATCACAATGAGATATCACTTCTCATCTGTTAGAATGACTGTTACCAAAAAGCTAATAATGAGTATTGGTGAGGATGTGGAGAAAAGTGAACCTTTGTGTACTGTTGGTGGAAATATAAATTGGTGCAGCTGCTATAGAAAACAATATGGAGGTTTTTCCAAAACTTAAAAGTAGAATTATTGTATGATTCAGCAATTCCATATCTGTGTATATACCCAATAGAAATAAAACCAGGATCTTGAAGTGATATCTGCACTCTCATGTTCATTGCAGCATTATTTATAATAACCAAGATATTTAAAGAGTCTAAGTGTCTAACATAATATATAAAATTAAGTATATATCAATAATATATATAATTATATATTATTATAAGACATGTATATGAACTATGAGACAGGAAAAAATCCTGCCATTTGCAACAACATGGATGAATCTAAACAACATTATACTAAGCTATGTTAGACAATGAAAGATAAATACTGTATGATCTCACTTACATGTGAAATCTTAAAAAAACAAACTCATAAAAACATATAATGGTGATTACTAGGGGTAGGGGTAGAAGAAATAGGGAGATGTTGGTGAAAGGATATAAACTTCCAGTTATAAGATAAATAAAATCTGGGAATCTAATGTACAGCATAGTGATTATAGTTAATAATATTGTGTAATATAATTAAAAGTTGTTAAGAGACTAGATCTTAAATGTTCTCACCCCCCCCCCACACACAAACAGGTTATTATGTGATGTGATGAAGATGTTAGCTAATGCTATGGTGGTAATCATTTTGCTGTTTATAAGTTTATCAAATCAATAGGCTGTACATCTTAAACTTACAGTATTAAACATCAATTATATCTCAGTAAAACAGGAAAAAATAAATTTCCATGTGAATTTTAGAATCAGCTAATGACTTTATAAAGGAAAAATTCCCGTTGAAATTTTATTTATTTCATTGAATTTATAGATAAATTTAAATAAAATTGACATCTTAATAATATTGTCTTCCAATTTAACATTGCAGCTGATTTCTAATTTTTTTTTTCTGTTTGGAGGATTTTGAATGCCATTTTATCTTTATTTATTATATGTCTGTTCAGATTTTCTATTCCATCTTGAATCAATTTAGGTAATTTGTGTGTTTCTAGGCAATTACTCATTTCATCTATGTCACCTAATTTATGTACAGTATTTCATAATATTTGCTTATTTTAACATCATCACTTTACATACCTGATTTTAGTAATTTGAGGATTCTCTTTTTTCTTGGTCAGTCTAGATAAAAGTTAGTAAATTTTGTTCATCTTTTCAATGAGTCAACTTTTGCTTATGTTGATTCTCTATTGAGATATAAAATTGAGAAAGATTTTAGCTAGACAGAAGGAAAAAAAGAGAAGACTCAAATAAATCAGAAATCAGGAAGGGAAATAAAATCATTAAAGAAATAAATAAAATCAGAACTGATGTTGCAGAACTGTTCATCTGTCTTAAGACACTACTATTATTTTATGATTACTGTGTTTTTGTAATATATTTTAAAATAAAAAACTATGATGCCTCCAGCTTTGTTCTTTGTCAGAGTTGATTTGGTCATTCATGGTCATTTGTGATCCCATAAAAATAGTAGAAACTTTTTCCTATTTATGTTAAAGAAAAATACCATTAAGATATTGACAGAGATTGCATCAAATCTGGAGATCACTTTAGGTCGTATGGATATTGTAATAATATTAAATCTTCTAATTGATGAGCACAGGGTATCTTTCCATCTTTTTATGTCTTATTTTATTTCTTCATGAATGTTTTTCAGTTTTCAGTATACATACAAATCTCTCACCTCATTGGTTAAGTTTATCCATAAGTACTTTATTCTTTTAGGTTGTAAATGAGATTGTTTTCCTATTTCATTTTCATCTATTTCATTGTTAGTTTATAAAAATACAATTGATTTTTGCATATTGATTTTGAATCCTGCAACTTGTTACTGTAATTTTTTTTTTTAGATTCCAGAATTCCAAAAAAGTTGATCTTGTCAATTTTTGTGAGTTTAGTGGTTGTTGTAGTGGAGGAAATGCTTCAGGGATTACCTTGCTCAACCATTTCTATTACATTATCCTTCTCAAACCATACATTTCAGTGTTACCCGTTTTTAGAAAATGTAACAATATATTTTAAAATTTTTCTAATAATTTCTTTTTTGATCTATGGCTCATTTGGACTTGTGTTTCTTACATTTTAGATACTTAATATTTTTAAAGATAGTTTTCAATTACTAGTCTCTAGTTTAATTCTTTCATTCAAAGAAAATCTCCACATAAACCATTTTTTTTTCACATTTACTGAGACTTGTTTTATGGCCCTGCATATGGTTTATCTCAATAACTACTTCCTGTGCACTTGTGTATTTTGCTGTTGTTGGGCATTGTGTTCAGTGAATGCCAATTAGGTCAAGTATCTTGAATAGATTTTTAGGTCTATTTACTTCCAGTTGTTCTATTTGTTCTATTAATTATTGAAAGATAAGCACTAAATTCTGAAAGTATAATTGTGAATGTGACTATTTCTTTTTTCAATATATTTTTGTTTCATGTATTCTGAAGCCCTAATCAGATGCAGACACCTTTAGGACTGCCATGTTGTCTTTATAAACTGATTCTTGTATGATTAAGAACTGTTCTTTTTCTCTCTGGTAATTACTCTTGTTACTCTATATTGTTTACTATAAATATATATGAAATTCAGCCTTTTAAGATTAGTGTTTGTATGAAATGGCCTTTTCCAAATGTTTGTTTTTTAAAAGATTTTATTTTTTTATTTTTAGAGGTGGGAGGAGGGAGGAAGAAAGAGAAGGAGAGAGACCTCAGTGTCAGAGAGAAACATCGATAGGCTGCCTCTTGTCTGCTTCCTGACCAGGGACCAAACTTGCAACTCAGGCATGTACCCTGACCATGCACTGAACCTGTGGCCTTTTTCTTTGCAGAACGGTGCCTAACCAACTGAGGCACACCGGTCAGGCCCATATGTTTCCTTTTAATATAATCTGTCATCTATGTCCTTGTATTTAAAGTTTATTTCTTACCAACAAAGTATTTAATTTAAATAGAATGAAAAATAGTTTATGTTTGAGGTAATTATTGAAATGTTTTAGTTTAAGCCTACTATTTTGCTAGTTGTTTTGTTTTTCCCATCTGTTCCTTAGGGTTAATTGAGAAATTTATAGGATGCTATTTTATTTCTACTAATGACTATAGGATAGGCAGCAAGATACTCATAGATAATTTTGACTCTTTCTAAGATTTAAAAAAAATTTTTTTTCATCCTCACCCAAGGATATTTTTTCATTGCTTTTAGAGATGGGAGAAGGGGGAGAGAGTGGGAGCGAGAGAGAGATAAACATCAATGTGAGAGAGATACATCGATTGGTTGCCTTCTTGTATAAACCATGACCAGGGATCTAATCTAACCCATATCCTTTCGGTCTATAGGGTGATGCTCCAACCAACTGAGCTATACCAGTCAGGGCTCTTTCTAGGATTGTTTTAAAACTTGTTGAGATATTAGAGACTTCCAGCCAAGATGGAGGCATAGACAGACATGCTGCATCTCCGTCCACAACTAAGAAGGAATACAACTACCTCAAAACTAGAAACAAACAAAAGTTCCAGAAAATCACACTACATGAAAGTTCAGCAAACAAAGATATAAAGAAGAAATACTCATCCAGACAGGTAAGCGGGGTGGAGCCAGGACGGAGAGGATGCGGTGTGGTGGCAGCAGCAGTGGTGGCAAGGGCAGGCCAGCAGAAAGCGCAGTCACACGTTTTAAAAATTCAGGAGGGACACCTGGGGAGTGTTCCCAGCTCCTCACCAGACGTCAAAGCCCATGGTCCCAGCACCGGGTAAAATCAAGCCTCATTGCTTCTGACTGTGCAGACCAGTAAGAGTTGGGGTGGAGGTAGAAACTGCAGATCTCTCAGCAGAGTCCACTTGTTTAATGGGCCCCCCATGGTCCTAGAATATCCGCAGACCCACCCACTCTGGGAACGATGGCCAGGGCAGCAGTTAGAAGGGCGCCAGTCCAGTTTGGAAGTGGGAGAGGTGCCTGAAAAAGAGGTTAGTGCTGGGCAGGTGGTATTGTTCCCTCTCGGACCCCTCCTCACCACACAGCACTACAACGTGGTGAAATAGGTCACCCTTTGCTGATGAATCCCTAAGGCTCTGCCCCTTACAATGTAATGGGAGCGACAGCTCTACCTGGGATGTGGAGGCAAACAAACACAGGAGCCTGTCAGAGTGAGGAGACAGAGAAGTATGGCCCAAAAGGGGGAATGGATCAAGGTTCCAGTGGGAGAACTAAGCAACGAGGAGATAGCCAATCTAACAGATGAGGAGATAGACAACCTAACAGACGCAGAAAACACTGGTGTTAAAGATACTCATAGGCTTGACAGATATGCTTGAGTATGGCAAATGCATAAGAGAAGAAGTGAAGGCTATGCTAAGTGAAACGAAGGAAAATCCACACAAAACCAATGGTGAAGGGAAGGAAACCGATGTTCAAATCAATGATTCGAAACATAAGGAAGAAAAAAACCAGTCAACCAGTGCAGAATGAGGAAGCAAGAATTGAAAAAAAATGAGGAGAACTTACCAAATTTTGTGAAAGAGGTGGACATACAGGTCCAGGAAACACAGAGTGTCCCTGGCAAGCTGGACCCAGAGGGAACCACACCAGGACGCATCATGATTGAGATGCCAAAGGTGAAAGATAAAAAGAGTCTTGGGGGCAGCAAGAGAGAGGTGGAGAGTTGCCTACAGGGGGAGTGCCTGTAGGACTATCAGCTGATTTCTCAGAGGACACTTCGCAGGTAGGAAGGGACCAGCAAGCAGTATGCAATGTGATGAAAGGCAACCTGCAACCAGGATTACTCTATCCAGCAAGGCTATCATTTGGAATGGAAGGGCAGATGAAGTGCTTTCCAGACAAGGTAAAGTTAAGGAGCTCATAATCACCAAGCCATTATTATATGAAATGCCAAAGGAACTTACTTAAGAAAAAGAAGGTCAAAACTATGAACACTAAAATGACAACAAACTCACAACTATCAACAGCTGAATCTAAAAAATAAAAACAAAATCCAACTAAGCAAACCAGAATAGGAACAGAATCATAGGTATGGGTATCATTTGGAGGGTTTTCAGCTGGGAGGTGGAAGGGGGGAAGAAATGGGGAAATGGTGCAGGGACTATGAAGCATAATAGGTTGGTACAAAATAGACAGGGGGAAGTTAAGAATAATATAGGAAAGGGTGAAGTGAAAGAACTTATATGCACGACCCATGGATATGAACCAAGGGGGGTGGGATTGTTGGAAAGAAGAAGGGTACTGGGCAGAGGGGAGCAAAGGGGAAAAAATTGGAACTACTGTAACAACATAATCAGTAAAATATACTTGTAAAAAAAACTTGTTTAGCGAAGTTGTTGGCTAACATTGATTTATTCTTGTGACATTTTAGGCCCAATGCCAATTCATGGCTCTTCTTGGTTCTTTGCTGAAAACTCTGACTCATTGAAGAGACCTATTCACTCCAGCTAGTTGCAACTCAATCCCCCACATGAGTTTATTATGACATCAATTGGAAATTCTGCATTCATGAGTTAAGAAACATTATACAGACTGCTATTATATACAACATGATTTTGACTTGGGAGTAGCCACTACAGAAAAATTGCTATCACATAGAAAACACTGACATGCAATTGCTTGGTCTGACAAGGTACTGATATATCCTTAAACATGAAACTTTTCTTTTTTAACTGGTGAGGGGTTGTAAATCTTTTCTCTACATTGTTTTGATTTAATATTTTGCTTCATTTTTCTATGATAAAGATGGTCAATAAACTTATTTATCTGACCAGTATTCACATAGTGGTCAAAATTAGCTCAGTTAATTTAAATGTTATTTTCCATGTTTTATATATAAATTATTCTTGGTATACAGTTCTAAGCTTTATAATTTAAAATATTTAATTGAAAATTCTATTGGGAGAATAACTTAATTAGTATGAGTGTGGTGTTCTCTAGTCTCTAAGATATTTTCTGTCTTATTTCATAACTATTTTTTACATAATGCAAAAAAGTTTAGGAATAGAAATATATTGTTATATACTATTTATCTGTATTTATTTATAAAGATGTCTTTATTGATCAAACATATTCTAGTTATGAGTAATTTGAAGAAATCTGACTTATTGTGACCTTTAAGACTATTGCACTATTATACCTGAACATCCTTGTGTTTTTATTTTCATCTGATTGAAGTTGAAAATTTAATAGATATACATTAAAGCAAAAATTTTCTTCTACTTTTTAATAACTTTATTAGTGTTTATAATATAATTTGAGTATACATTGTTAGATTCACACACATTCATGGTTATATCTTTTAAAATAATTATTCATTTTATCCTAATATGATTTCAGTCTTTACCCCTATAAATTAGTCCTCACTAAAACTATATTTTTGTCTTATACTAGTATTATTTTAGTAGATTTCCATGTATTATTTGATAATTTTATTATAAAATTTTTTGTACCATTTTGTTTTAAGTATGCTTTTGTAAGCAGTATATAGAATCATCTTGTTTGTTCTTCTTCAAGCCTATGTGACATGTTTTTCTTTGATTTTAATATAATTACATTAGTTTTGATAAATTATATAATTTTTCTTAGTTTTATATCTAATTTTGATTTTTTAAAATTATCTCTTTTTCTTCCTTTTTTATCCTTGCTTTCACTTGCACTGGAAACATTTTTTGCATCTTTTTTCAAATTCTTTCTTCTGATTAGAAACTTGCATATGTTTTGATATTCTAGTAATGATAGTAAGTTGTTTACAAATATACTTCAAAATATCTTTCACTAGTAAAGCCAATTTTTGTTTGTTTAGGATCTCAATTTCCCTTTTTCCCGGAACAAGATTATTAGCATGCTTTCAATGCCTAGTCAATGATTCCATAAGCTCTACCCTCATGAAAATCCATGACGGTAACTGTCATCTAGAATTTTAATTTTATCTTTAAAAAAGAGTTAACATTTGTTAGAATTAACAATTATTTTTTTAGTACATAATATCTGTTTCAGAATTGATCAGGTTACTTTCATTTCACTACTTCCTTCTGAATTCACGTTCATATTTGTTAAAGTCACTAGTGTTTTAAAATAATTATTTTAGTATATTTGAAAATATTTTAAATTTCTTTTTCAAATTGGAATGAACTGTAGGTCACCATACATTTCTACGCTGACATAACCTTTCTTAGGATTTTGAAGATATAAAAAAACCCATTATTTTTTAAAAAGGATATTATCCCTGGCTGGTGTGGCCCATTGGGTTGTGCATTGGCCTGTGAACCAAGGGGTTGCCAGTTTAATTCCCAGTCAGGGCACATGCCTGGATTGTGGCCAGGTCCCCAGTTGGGGGTGTGCAAGAGGCAACCACACATTGATGTTTCTCTTCCTCTACCTCCCTCTCTTCCCCTTTCTAAAATTAAATAAGTAAAACCTTAAAAAATACTTTAAGAATGATATTAAAAACTGGTAGAACAGATTAAAAAATCATAACATGACAAAAATTAATGTTTCAGTAATCCCACAAAATGTAAATGGGTTAAATACTCCAATTTAAAGACTAAATTCAGATTACATTAATACATACACACACAAGGATATGCTGTTTACAAGACAAACATAATATGCTCTACTATGCAGAAATGGAATTTGTAAAATTAAACACCTAATCTACACACCTAGAAGTGGAGGTTCTAGCCAGTGCAATAAGTCATGAAAAAGAAATAAAAGATATAACAATGGACAAAATAAGTAAAATTTGTATAGAAAGATAATCTAAAGGAATATTCAATGCACTAGAATCAGTAAGTCCCTGGCTGGTTTGGCTCAGTGGATTGAGCGTCGGCCTGCAAGCTAAGTGTCGCTGGTTCGATCTTCCAGTCAGGGCACATCAGAGTAGGAAAACTCTGACTCCAAAAAACCTCCACTGCCTTGTGGCATACCTCTTCAGGGGAAAGGCTAGGGGAGTAAACCCCGACAGAAAATCCGGAGCCAGAGTCCCTAAGGCGGTTTGACGTTGTAGTCAACACCGGCAACTCCTGCGGCACACCTGAAGCCAAGTTGTATTGACTCCGTCTTTCCCTTGGACCCTTCAGCTGCGAAGAGAGGGGGTGTCTGCTGCATGGGCAACAGCAGACCCTCCATATCACCCTGCCCAGGCTCTGTAGCTTCAGCTTCACTGGAGAGGACACTCCAGCGTCATCACAAGATGTCGATTCAACACGGGAGGAGACAGATACCGTGTCACTCCCGAGTCGGACTGCACAGCCATTCTCGGCGGTGCAGATAGACTCTTAAGAAGCTACACCATCGTCTCTTGAGACGGACCGACGACGACGACGATGAGAATCAGTAAGTAAATAATAAAGATCATAAGATACACGTTAAAATTTTAGAAAACTTGATAAAAGTTCTGTGAACTACTAACCAAGAATGATTTAAAATACTATTATTTAGTGAGATCCAAGATGGTGGCAGAGTAGGCAGAAGCTACACTCAACTCCTTCTAGGATGAAACTGAAAATGCAACTAAAATATAGAGCAATCAACCTGAATAACCAACTAAAGACTAGCTGAACAGAAGTTTTATATCCAAGGATTTACTGAAGAAAACAAATTGAGATTGGTAGGAAGTACAGAGATGCAAAAAGGGCTCATCCCACCCCCCATGCAGCAGCTGAGATTCCAAAGGGATATCTTAACTCCAAAGTCTCTCCATGAGAAGAATGAGGTCTCAATCCAAAGCCGAGGGCACCAGAGCCAAGAAGTGCCCAGATAACATTTGGCTGTGAAAATCAGCTGAGAGTCTGTCTACCAGGAAGAGATGGGAGTTTGCTAGAGACACAAGCACCCTACTGAAGGGCCAATGCATGAGATCTCATTCATGGTCATTCATCCTGGGCTCAGCAGAAGGAAGGTGAAGCAGACTAGAGTTGTGTAAGGAGAGACTAATGTTTGTGGCTCTGTAGAGAGAACTCAGGGGAAAACTGCCAGAACCCATCTTATTGAGTCACTATAGTGCACTGTGGATGCCATCTCTGTTGGGTGTCACATGCTCCCCAACTCCTCCATACAGCATTGGCCTGTGGAAAATGCAATAAGCCCAATTCTTGGTCTCTCTGTCCACCCACCCTGCAGAGCCTCTGCCCTGCTAAGGTGTCAGCTTCCAGGGCTGGGGTATAAAGGTCTGGGCAGACTCAGGAGGTGTCAGTGACTGAGTTGTGTGGTTAGGGGCAAAGGCCATTCCCCCCACTTTCCTATGAACTGACTGGTGCTTCTCCCTCATGGGAAATCCACTAGCCCCACTCTCCAAATTCCAGGTGGCCCCCCATCTCAACTTTTTTTTTTTTGCTCTGCCCTGTCAAAGTCTGGGGAAATTTTGGAACAGACTGAGTTGTGTGGCTCTGGAATGAAGGCCATACCCCACAATTCCCCTGAGCTTGATTGGCACCTCCATCTTTCTCCAACTCCCAATGGCTGTGCCTTGATGATAATGGGCCTCTGGAATACTCTGGGACATATTGAGTTTTGTGACTCTAGGACAAGAGACATTTTTTTTTTCAACACCTGACTGGTTTGGAGCCTGCCCTTCACACAGCCAAATATTGGTCTGTTTGGACTTGATAAACTCTTCTGGCCTTACCCTAATGACTTCCTGACACCCTTTGTGAGCATCCATCAGGTGGCAGCTAGACTTGGTATACCCTGGGACATTTTCTGAGTGGCACAGACCCAGCACTGGCACCTAGTTTTAACCTGAATAGATACAGTGAATACCTCTTGCACGACTATTGTGTGACTCACTGAAAACCTATCACATGCAACTCAAGTATTTCCAGAGGCTCTTTCAGTGACTAGCCCAACAGGCAGTTGGCAGGCAAACACAGGAAGGGGCATACCTCAGAGTTCCTAGTGACATTTGCTGACCTCCCTCTGGGGCTTGGTGCTGAAAAAAGCTGGCCTATCTCATTAGCTTGATACATATTGTGCACACCCAGGAGCAGCAAAAGCTAACACAAACTGTGAATCACTTTGTAACTCAAAATAGGTTGCCCAGGGCCAATCATGGGCAGCATCAGATATTGGTCTGAACTAGAGTCTCTCCCAAGAGGCCCCAGACCCAATACACCTAGTGGCCAGCTTAAGACATCAGAGCAGCATCAGCATCCAATAAACTTCACAAACACCTGATCCAAAGGGACATCTTAGCAGGAACTAGACCTTGTTAAGGTTAATTCCACTTTGTGAAGTCAGCATCTACACAGCAGCTCATACACTGTAGGTGGTGTTGACTCTCACAGTCATCCAGCCTGAAGGCCAACCCCATACATGAACTGGCTATAGCAATGAAGATTCAATTACAATAGGAGAGCCCACATAATACACACAGGGACATAAGAGAAAAGGAAAGAAAATAATAAATATCATAGCAGAAATAAATTAAATACTATAAAAGACAACACAAAAGAGCAATGAAACCAAGAGCTGGTTCTATGAAAAGATAAACAAGACTGACAAACCTTTAACCAGACTCTTCAAGAAAATTAAGAGAGACTTCCAGTCAAGATGGAGACATAAGTAGACACACTGTGCCTCCTCACAGAACCATACAAAGAATTACAACCAGATCTCAAAAACAAATAACAACCAGAACCATCAGAAAACTGAGCTATATGGAAGTCTGACAACGAAGGATTTAAGAAGCCAGATTCACCTAGATGGGTAGGAAGGGCAGAATTGCAGAGACAGGACAGAGAGGTGATGTGGCTCAGACAAGCTGTGGTGGTAGTGGAACAGAGTGTCCCACATTCATGTATGGTGGTTAAAACTTGGGAGGGATACCCTGGAGTGAGCGATCCCATCCCAAGGCTTGACCACATGGCCCAGGGTTCTGGCAATGGGATGATAAACCCCCAATAGCTCTGGCTATAAAAACCAGTGAGGGTTGGAGCAGCACAAAAAACTGCTGTAGTTTTGCTGTTTAAAGGGCCTGCCTGGTCTTAGAATGTACACAAGCCCCAGGACAGCAGCTGGAAGGATACCAACTGCATAGGGGAAGAGGGTGAAGTGACTGGTTATGGGTGAGTGCTGGGCAAATCACCAGAAGCCAAGCAGTGACATTGTCCTCTCTCCAAGCCACCATCACAAACAGCCACAAAGCAGTGAAGTGTGTGCCCTCAGCCTGGGAATTACATTGGGCAACACAATTTTCATTGAATTAGATCTGACACTTGTTTTTGACTAACTGTTGGCATCTGAATCCAAAACCAACCCCAGTTTTTCTCTATCACATCAACTTTTTAAGGTACAGAATACCATCCCTTTGCCCCCCAAATCATATAAAATGTACATACAAAGGAAAATAAAGAAAAAATTACCTGAATATACTGTTTAGAGTTATTTTATTCATAGAAAGGCTAGATATTATTACTGTAAGTCAAATTGCATACAAGTAGTAAAGTTCTGCTACCAAACATTGATATTAAGGTATTTTATCTTTTCAAACAACAGGCTAGGAAATGCCAAAATGAGATACTTGAAACAGTTTCCTTCAGTTGGCAAAGCTTTAACAAATTGCTCCATGAGACCCAGTTTTATGTGTAGAGGTGGGAATATAATGTTCTAGTGATAAGGATATAGAGAGATCTCACAGAATACGACAATAAAAAATAAAGGAAGAAATGAAGGTTACATAAAGTGAAATAAAGAAAAGTATACAGGAAGCCAATAGTGAAGGGAAGGTGTTGGGATTCAAATAAATGATATCAAACAAAAGGAAAAAAATAAACATTCAACCAGAACAAAAAGAAGAAACAAGAATGTAAAAAACCAAGGAGAGGCGTAGGAACTCTTGGACAATTTAAATGTACCAATATCCAAATCAGAGTGGTGGCAGAAAGAGGAAGAGCAAGAAATTGGAAAATTAGTTGAAAAAAATAAGGAAAGAAAACTTCCCTAAATTAGTGAAAAAAAGAGACATACAAATTCAGGAAGAACAGAGAGTTCTAAACAAGCTAGATCCAAAGAGGACCATACCAAGACACATCATAATTAAAATGCCAAAGTTAAAGATAAAGAGAGAATCTTAAAAGCAGCAAGAGAAAAGAAGACAGTTACCTATAAAGGAGTTTCCATAAGTCTACAGCTGATTTCTCAAAAGACACTTTTCAGGCTAGAAGGGTCTGGCAAGAAGTATTCAAAGTGATGACAAACAAGGACCTAAAACCTAGATTACTGTATCCAGCAAAGCTATCATTTAGATTGGAAGGGCAGATAAAGTGTTTCCCAGACAAGGTAAAGCTAAAGGAATGCAACATCACCAAGCTATTATTACATGAAATGTTAAAGGAACTTATTTAAGGAAAAGAAGATGAAAACTATGAACATTAAAATGACAACAAACTCACAACTAAAAAACAAATGAATCTAAAAAAGGAATGCAAAAACAAACTAAGCAAACAACTAGAACAGGAACAGAATCATAGGTATGAAGATCATTTGGAGGGTTATCATTGGGAGGGGGAATGGGGAGAAAAGGGTGAATGGTACAAGGATTAAGAAGCATAACTGGTAGGTACAAAATAGACAGGGGGATACTAAGAATAGTAAATGAAATGGAGAAGTCAAAGAACCTATACACATGACCCATGGACATGAACTAAGTGTGGCAGGCAGTGGTTTCTGGAGGGAAGAAGCATGCTGGGTGGAGGGGACAAAAGGGGAAAAATTAGATCAACTGTAACAGCATATCTAATAAACTGTAATAAAAATAAAAGTTTAAATTAAAAAATAAGAGAAGGTCCAAATAAATAAAATCAGAAATAAAAGAGAAGTAACAACTGACTCACAAAAATAAAAGTTATTGTAAAATAATATCATGAAAACTATATGCCAACAAATTGGACAACCTTGGAAGAAATGGTTAAATTCCTAAAAGCAAATAATCTTCTAAAATTGAATCAGGAAGAATCAGAGAATCTGAATAGATGGATTACGGCAAGTGAAACTGAAGCAATAATAAGATAAACTCCCAACAAACACAAGCCCTTGACCAAATGGCTTCACAGGACAATTTTACCAAACAGTTAAAGAAGAACTAACACCTATCCTTGTCAAACTGTTCCACAATATTCAAGAGGAGGGAAGACTCTCAAGATCATTTTAAGAGACCAATATTATCCTAATTCCAAAAGCAGATAAAGACCTATAGGGAAGGGAAATTATAGGAGAATACCCCTAGTGAACATAGATGCTAAAATCCTCAACAAAATATTAACAAAGGAGATCCAAAAATACATTAAAAAGTGAATACACCATGATCAAATGGGATTTATTCATGGGATGCAAGGTTGGTACAATATCCACCAATCAATTAATGTGATACATCACAGAAACAAATAAAGGGTAAAAATTACATGATCATATCAGTAAGTGCAGAAAAGCATTTGGTAAATCCAGCACCCATTTGTGATAAAAACTCTCAGCAAAGTAGAAATAGAGAAAACACCTTAACATAATAAAGGCTATATATGACAAACCCACAGCCAACATAATAGTCAAAAGGCAAAAAGCAAGTGTTTCTCTTAAGTTTGGGAACAAAACAGGGATATCTGTTTTCACCATTCTTATTCAGTGCAGTGTAGACAGACCTAGCCACTGCAATCAGAAAAGAAAAAAAAAAAGGCATCCATTTTGGAAAGTAAGTAGTAAAACTGTCATTATTTGCAGATGACATGATACTGTATGTAGAGAACTCTAAATATTCCAACAAAACCTACCAGAACTGATAAATGAATTCAGTAAAGTAGGAGCATACAAAATAAATATGTAGAAATCAGTCACATTTCTATACACCATTGATAAACTATCAGAAAAGGAAACTAAAAAAACAAATCCATTTAAAATAACATAAAAATAAAATAAAATATCTAAGAATATATTTAATCAAGAATGTAAAAAACCTGTGCTCAAAAAATTATTAGGTTCTGAAGAAAGAAAATGAAGAAGATACAAATAAGTAGAAGCATATACCATGTTCATCGATAGGAAGAATCAACATCATTAAAATGTCCTTACTACCCAAAGCAACCTATATATTTAATGCAATTCCTATCAAGATACCAATGTCATATTTCACAGATCTAGACCAAATAATCCAAGAATTTATATGGAACTACAAAAGACACAGAATAACCACAGCAATCTTCAGAAAGAAGAACAAAGTTGGAGGAATCATGCTACCTGATGTCAAATGATATTACAAGGTCACAGTTATCAAAAGAGCATGGTACTGGCATAAAAATAGCATATAGATCAATGACACAGAATAGAGAACCCAGAAATAAACCCACACCTTTATGGTCAATTAATATTTGACAAATGGGGCAAGAACACACAGTGGGGCAAAGATAACCTATTCAATAAATGAGGTTGGGAAAATTGGACTGATATATGCAAAAATTGAAATTAGACCACCTTTTACACCATACACAAGAATAAACTCAAAATGGATTAAACACTTAAAGGTTAGACTCAAAACCATAAAAATCATAGAAGAAAACACAGGCAGTAAAATCATGAACATAGCAGTATTTTTACAGATATATCACTCTGGGCAAGGGAAAAAATAGACATGGGACTACATCAAAGTAAGAAGCCTTGTAAAGCAAAGGAAACTATCAACAAAATGGAAAGACAAGTCACAGAATGGGAAAACATATTCACCAATGATATATCTGATAAGGGATTAATATCCAAAATGTATAAAGAACTTTTAAAACTCAACACCAAAAAAAAAAAAAAAAAAAATCCAATTAAAAATGAGCAAAAGACCTGAATAGGCACTTCTCCAAAGAAGTCACACAGACAGCCAAGAGACATATGAAAATATGCTCAATGTCACTAATAATCAGAGAAATGCAAAATAAAACCACAATGAGATATGACCTTATGCCTGTCAGATGGCTATCATCAATAAATCACCAAACAACTAGCACTGGCGAGGATGTAGAAAAAAAGGAACCCTGTGCACCATTGGTGGGAATGCAGATTGGTACAGCCACTATGGAAAGCAGTATGGAATTACCTCAAAAAATTAAAAATAGAATTGCCTTATAACCCAGTGACTCTACTTCTTGGGATATATCCAAAGAAACTCAAAACACCAATTCAAAAAAAAAGCCAAACAAACTAACAAATGAAAAAAAAAAAAAACAAAACCCTCCCATATACACCCCTATATTCATTGCAGCATTATTTATAATAGCCAAGATTTGGAAGCAGCCCATCTGTCCATCAGTAGATAAGTGGATAAAAAAAACTGTGGTACATTTACAAAAAGGAATGATGCTCAGCTTTAAAAAACAAAAAAAGAAATCTTACCCTTTTCAACAGCATGAATGGACATGGAAACTATTATGCTAAGTGAAATAAACCAGTCAGAGAAAGACAAATACCATATAATACCATCTATATATAAAATCTAATGAACAAAATAAACTAATTACCAAAATATTTGTAGAGACAGAGAAAAGACACAGCTATCAGAAGGGAAAGGGTAGGGGAGCTGGGTGGAAAAAGTATAGGATTAAGAAAAAAAAACCAAAAAACAAAAAAAACTTTCATAGATAACAGTATGGTGATTACCAGAAAGAAAGGGTGTGGGAGGATGTAGGAGAGGATAAAGGGGAAACAAATGATGATGGAAGGACACTTGACTTGGGGTGATGAACACACAATATAATATACAGATGATAAATCATAGAATTGTACCATGAAACCTATATAATTTTATTTACCAATATCACCCCAAAAACTTCAATAAGAATATGCAAATAAAATATTTTTAAAAATAAGGCACAAATGTAAACTACATGGCTAAAATGCTGTTTTATATTTTTTAACTGGTCTACTTAACAAAAAAGATTTTCAAATAATTTTTTATTCTAGTTATCCATGAATAAAAACTATTAAGGAATATTGATACCATTGTAAATTAGTCAAAATAGAAATATAATTTTTTACTGAACTTGGTGTATATATTTAGAATTAGAATTCTGTAAAATAATTGTCCTGGAATTTCTAAGGGAAACATTATCTCCTGGAATTTCTAAATTCCACTTTTCACTAAAATTTAGTGTATTTGCATAGAAGCTCTAGTAATTAAAACATAGCTACATGCACTAGCAGGAATATTGACTCATACGTGATGGCTTTTCTTCCTTGCAGTGTTATGTTCTCATATATCCTAGACTTCAAAAGTTTGTCAGTTCGAATTTTTTTCAATCTTGTCAATGAAAACACAATGTTCATATTTCCTCTTGGTAATTTTAGTAGCTAATGGAATTTTTCTTTTTTTTGAGAATGCTGATTATCTGTTCTGACATTTTGATTAATGTTTTTCCATTTTAATTTGAGCTTGAATGTAGTGGTTTATATGATTTATATGAAAAGCAGTGGGTTGCCATTTATATAAAAAATTTGAACATATAGGTATACTATAAAAATAAATACTGAAATTTCCCATTAACTAATTTGGCCAAAGGATACCATTGTGATCAAATAGAGGCACAGTGTGTTCTTTTAAGATCAGATCATTAAAACAAGTGAATGTTCACTTACAAGGCCATAAGTTTGACAACTCAGAAATAGTGTTTTTATTAGCTTTTGGACAATATTTGTGAAATCCCTAGGATGGTCTCTGGTTAGAGTAACTTCTATTTTCACTGTTACCTTTTCCTTATTTATAACACAGGTTTTAACTTATTTTCTCACATGGTAAATTAAAGAGGATTGTTCTGGGTAATAAGTGCTCCCCTATCAAAGATCTAAGGCTAGAAAAGATCTTTGGAAATCACATAATGTATTTTTCAGATCATTGGCATGAATACAGTCATCATAGAGAGAAGATTACATTCATTCTACTTTTAGTCTATGAATATTTTACATTAGTTCTTGACATGTTGTTTATCCAAATTGACTCAAAAGTAATCTGAAGTTAAACTTAGGCTCACTTCAGTTTTATGTATCTCCTGGTTTGCTTGCTTGTTGCACATTTGCATTGTCTTTTAAATTAAATCATTGTTGGAGTGTGTGTATAGAAATTATATTATGTAATTGTTTTGTATCCCACTGGGTTGAGGACAGGGGTTGGCCAATGATTTTATAAGTAAAGTTTTCTTGGCACACAGCTTACCCATTTGTTGCCTATGATCTATGACTGCTCTTGCACTACCACCACAAAGCTGAGTAGTTGAAACAGAGCACATCTGACTTATAAAGCTGAACATCTCTATCTGGTCCTTTATAGAAAGTTTGTAGATCCTTGTTCACGTGATACTCTTCTTATAGGGTCCTTGAAAAAAGTGTGAAAAAATGGCCTATTATAAATGATATCTAGCTAATTAATTATTTTCTGTAGAGACATATTCACATTAAATGACTGATAAATTACAAATATCTTCTCTCTTCCTGTTGTTGTGCCATCCATTGGATGTGAAAGAAGATGTCATCAGCATAAGCTTAGGTGTCATATAGACCTGTATTACTAGCTGTGTAACCTTGAATATGTTACTCAATCCTTTTTAGGTTATTGTTTTCTCATGTGCAAAATTATGATAATTATGGTACCTACTGTTGGGAGACAGTGCTCCATGTGTCCCATGCATTTTGACAGGTCTTACAAAAAGAGGCACTCACTGCCTTTTTGTCCTGGACTGTCTTTTCAAGGATGTTTCTAATGAACAGTATATAATGATATAGTGTTGCCCTCAGAAGCAAAGGGTAGGCATGCTTATATTCAGTAGATTGTGTTTCCCCAGGTCAGAGCTCCTCTCTAGTAAGGCTGTTCACTGCATGTGCAGTGTCACATGGCCTCTTTGTGACATCCTATGGGAATTGGAGATGGGAAAATGCAAGAAAATGCTAATGTGAATATGTTACTGCTGTTGCTGTAAGTAATAAATTCCTTTGTCTCAAAAATAAAATGCAAGACTATTATTTATGACAGCATTGAAAATTAGAAATTGATCTATCAACTCTATCTTCCTCAGCCACAATCCCTGCTGGTTTTTATAGCCAGAAGTTATGGGGACTTCTCTTCTTGGCAGCTGAACCCTGTGCTGGGGAGTCAGTCTGGTGTGGGGCTCAGAACCTTGCTCCTAAGAGGCGACCTCCACGGCCACAATATCCCTCCTGAATTTTATCTGCTACACATGGGTGTGAGACCACCTGTTCTGCACCTTCACCCCTCATACCAGTCTTGCTGTGGCTTCTTCTTTATATCCTTAGTTGTAGGACTTCCATTCGCCTAGATTTCAGGTGGTTCTGAATGATGGTTGTTCTGTGGTTTAGTTGTATTTTTGATGTGATTGTGGGAGGATGCTAGTATTGCCTTACCTATGCTTCCATCTTAACCAGAAGTCCAAAAGTCTGGTAACATAAATTTGTAGTAAGTACACGGTGATACACCAAATTTTATAATATTCCTACAATATAAAGTGAAACATAAATAATAAAATAAATATATTTTAAAGGCCAAATTTTCTCATCATTTTCAATGAAGTAGAAAAAAAAACTGTAAGTTGACCAAAATATTAACTGATTGAAAATTAAGCACACAGCAGGAAAAGACTTGTATCTAAGATAATAATATCGTCGTCGTCGGCAGCCGTCCGTCTCGAGAGACGATGGTGTAGCTTCTCAAGAGTCTGTCTGCACCGCCGAGAATGGCTGTGCAGTCCGACTCGGGAGTGACACGGTATCTGTCTCCTCCCGTGTTGAATCGACATCTTGCGATGACGCTGGAGTGTCCTCTCCAGTGAAGCTGAAGCTACAGAGCCTGGGCAGGGTGATATGGAGGGTCCGCTGTTGCCCATGCAGCAGACCCCCCCTCTCTTCGCAGCTGAAGGGTCCAAGGGAAAGACGGAGTCAATACAGCTTGGCTTCAGGTGCGCCGCAGGAGTTGCCGGTGTTGACTACAACGTCAAACCGCCTTAGGGACTCCGGCTCCGGATTTTCTGTCGGGGTTTACTCCCTTAGCCTTTCCCCTGAAGAGGTATGCCACAAGGCAGCGGAGGTTTTTTGGAGTCAGAGTTTTCCTTCTCTGATGTGCCCTGACTGGAAGATCGAACCAGCGACACTTAGCTCGCAGGCCGACGCTCAATCCACTGAGCCAAACTAGCCAGGGGTAAGATAATAATAACAATGATAATAAATACTTTATGCTTATTAACTCACATAATAACCATAATAATAGAGGAAGATACTATAATTATTATCTGAAAACTGAAGCAACAGATCTGCCTGATATTTTTTCCTTGTTGCTTGTTAACACAACAGATTAGTTCACCTCGATCTTAGGCCCCCACACCTTCATTTAGATAGTTCATTTGGATGACATAAATGTTATCAAATGCTGCAGTGTGTTGTCATCTTTTAGTTTTTTACTTCTATTCTGTTTTCCATCAGTCAAACCTATTATTGGTTGTATTCAGTATTTCCTCAAACATTCTATTTCAGGATTCACTTCCTTTCTTCTTTACGGAATTCATAAGATTTTGTTTTTTTAATTGGGGGAGGGGCTATATTTTCTGTGATTTTAAAAGACTTTGATGAAAGATTAAGATTTTGAATATGTTAAATCTTCCATCCTGCATTATGAGGTATAAAACCCTAAAAGTAGTTTAAATACAGATATATAGGGTACTAATGATCAATAAGACCATCTAAGTTTTTTTTTTAACGCAGTCAAATCAACAATTTTTAATTACGTTCTTGAAGAAATGGTTGTACTTAAAACTGATAGATTATCTTCCCAATTATAGACTAATACCAAAAAAATTCAAATTTTCTTTGGCATCTACTCCAATTTTTACCTCAGCCAAAGAAGGTTTAAAAACCACTTATCAGAAACTTATGCTCACACTGTTAAATGAGATATTTTTGAGCCCTCAGATGTAAAAATATCTACATGGAACAAAATAGTCAATGACTGCTTAGTTTTGTTAGATTTTGTTTTCTTTTTAATTGTTGCTTGTTCATCTGTAATCCAGTTAGATTAGTTGAGGCTTGTCAGTGCTGTGGTGGGGTGTGTAAGTTGGGGAAGACTTCCTAATTCTCCATTACCTCTAAATCTGTATGGGACTGTGGCTTTCACAAATAGTTTTCTCCTTCTTCCAGAGGTGTGATTTTTTAAAACCCTGTTTATTACTCAATGTTCCTTATCTATTTTCTTCCTATTTTTTATTGTATTTTTTTCCATTACTACTTAGCCCCCTTTTACCTGGTTCACCCCTGTAATCACCACACTGTAGTCCATGTCCATGAGTCTTTTTCCCTTTTTGCTCAATCCCTCCACCCACTAACAACTCACCCTCCGTAAATGTCATGCTCCTCTCTATGAATCTATTTTGCTTGTTTGTTCAGTTTGTCCATTAGATTCCACATATAAGTGAAATCATATGGTGTTCGTCTTTCTCCGACTGGCTTATTTCACTTAGCATAATGTTCTCCAGGTCCATTCATGCTGTCACAAAGGGTAAAACTTTCTTCCTTTTAATGGCTGAGTTGTATTCCATTGTGTAAGTGTCCCACCGTTTTTATCCACTCATCTATTGATGGACACTTGAGCAGCTTAGTTTTTAAGAAAGGCCACCTCATAGGCAGAAAACACTTTATTTCAACCTTATTTTTGTTTGTTTGTTTGTTTAACATCTATTCATATAATATTTACAGATCCTTCTTTAGTTCATCGTTTATTCCTAATTTAATTAATATATTTTGGGTATCCTTCAGACATCCTTGGGTTCCTTTAAAATAATAAAATTATTGCCAAAAAAAAAAAAAAAAGCCCAAAATATCATCATATGTAATGATTACTGGTAGGTTTAGAGAACACTGATATACTTTTAAATGTAAAAGGAAAAGGAAAAGGAATGACAGTTTTGGCATTAAGTAATAAAGGTTGTAAAGAGCATTGATATTTATTGAGTGGCTGCTATTAATACTGACTTTTAATCTTCTTTTGAGAAATTAATTTATTTGCTTTTCATAATAATCCTAAAATGAATTTCATCATTTTAGAGGTGATAAGACTAAGGCTCATAAAATGAAGAGCTGGAAGTCCAAAAGTATTGTTCAGCCATTAAATCATAAGAGAGTTAGAAGGTAAATTATTCATACAGCTAGAAATGGCAAAATATGATGTCTCTCAATTTATTTCCTTTTCCCCACAACTTGTTTTTCTTACAATGCCAATGGAAGAATATTGATCATTACACTTATTTCCCCCAGTGTTATCATTTTGATAATTCTTTTGAAAAAGTGCAAAGTGGAGATAGGATTTGCAACTTTAAGACACTAGCTAAAATTGGATTGAAAACATGATTCCTGATTCTCAGGAGACTGTCTCATCATTTGACCACATATGTTCATGATCCAATTTTAGAAACTTGGCCAATTCAAATTAAAACATTCCAGTTTGCTAATCACCCTCCAGAAATGACTGCCCAAGAGATGCAAGAACATATGTTAGTAACTGATTCAGCCTTATCTTGCTTCAACTGCATTTTATTACAAACAAAATAATTTCTGTGTGACAATTACAATGATTCCACCCATTATTTCAGAACAGCTTCCCTTCCAGTAAGTATGAGGAACTTAATTGCTTACTTTATCAAAATTACATGTCATTTGGAACCAAGCTAACCAGCTTTGTAAACTTACTTGTCAGACAGGTTGCAGGTTTGATGTGTTCTGAGTGTAGATTATTCAATCAAATAAACAGATTTACACTTTAAAATGTACTTTTTGCTCATTTTAATTTTCTCATGTTAATAATATTGTATTTCCTCATGGCTGATGTATAGATGTTACTTTTTTATGAACATTTAATACAAGAATACCTCTTCTTGGATGATGTAGACTTTATTTAAAAAAAACCAGTAAGGAATAAATTGGTAAAACGTTTTATTTTGAAATTTGTAGAAGTTTTAGATAGATGATTTAGAATGATTTAAGCATTTAATTTTGAGGGGACCTTAAGAAAATCTTATTCTCTTTGGGATATGAATCATATTTCTCATTTTTAAACAGAATTTTAAGTATTTACAAGGTTATATGAGTTGTCCAAAGTCATACTATAAGTGTTAGTCACAGAAGGGAGACACGAATGCAGATTTTCTGTTGTTGTTGTTTTTTTTTTTTTTTTTTTGTATATTTATTTGTTATTAAAAAAAAAAAAAAACCATGATAAAGCCTAGCCTTACTTATTGCAGCTAGTATGTTCAGTTAAGATTAAGTGGAAAGGAAGGGGTAATTCTGCCCATTTTTATAGCATTATTATCTATTAGTATAGCACATATTACATATATAGTTTTGAGGATGAATTGCTGAATATTCAATGATTGTTACAAAGAAAAGCCAGATTTTCAAACACTACTATCAGTTAGGGACATATGTCTCTTATTCTCTATTTTCCAATTCATGTTATTAGGAAATGAATTGTGTCCCCCAAACTCATAGGTTGAAGCCCAAAACCCAAAGTGATTGTATTTTGAGAAAGCCCATTAAGGAGGTAATTAAGGTTAAATTGGGTCTTAATGGTGGGGCTCTAATCTAACAGGACTGGGGTCCTTATAAGAGGAAGAGACACCAGAGAATGGACTATCCTCAAGCACAGAGGAAAGGCTATATGGGAACACAGTAAGAAGGCAGCTATCCACAAATCAGAGAGATCTCAGCAGCAACCAATCCTGAAGGTGCCTTGATCTTAAACTTCTACTCTCTAGAAGCATGAAAAATATGTATTTCTGTTCTTTAAGCCACCCAGTCTGTGATATTTTATAACGGCACTCTGAGCAGAAAAATGCACGTGTATATACATTTTTTCCTAACTTTTGTGACTTACAGACCAAGTCTTTAATTCTTCTCATCATGCTAATGTTCTCAGAAATACTAACTTTTGCTGCCTGGTAGTATACACAAACAAAATTAAAAATAATTCAAAATTTTAGGAAATATATTAGAAAATAAAACATAGAATAACTACCCATGGAAAATACATTCATACAATTGCTATCAAATTCCAATGATATTTTTTGCACATATAGAAACATCTATCTCAAAATTCATATGGAATCTCAAGAGATCCCAAATAGTCAAGACAAGCTCTTTTTAAAAATACATTATATTGATTATGCTATTACAGCTGTTCCAATTTTTCCCCCTTTGCCCCACTCTGCCCAGTACTCCCATTCCCTTCAACAATCTTCCTCCCTTCCCTTAGTTCATATTCATGGGTCATACATATAAGTTCTTTGCCTTCTCCATTGGCTGGCTATACTGTTCTTTTTTTTTTTTTTTTTTACTGTGTGGTTGCCTCTCATTCGTGCCTCCAACTGGGGACCTGACGTGCAACCTAGTAATGTGCCCTGACTGGGAATCGAACCAGAGACACTTGGCTCGCAGGCCGATGCTCAATCCACTGAGTCACAGCAGCCAGGTGGCTATACTATTCTTAACATCCTCCTGTCTTTTTGTACTTACCAGTTATGCTTCCTAATCCCTACACCCTTTTCCCGCATTCTCCACTTTCCCCCTTCCAGCTGATAATCCTCCAAATAATCTCCACACCTATGATTCTGTTCCTGTTCTGGTGGTTTGCTTAGTTTGCTTTTGTTTTTATTTTTGTTTTTAGATTCAGTTGTTGATAGCTGTGTTTGTTGTCTTTTTACTATTCTTAGTTTTGATCTTCTTCTTTTACTTAAATAAATCCCTTTAACATTTCATGTAATAATGGCTTGGTGATGATGCATTCCTTTAGCTTTACCTTGTCTGGGAAAAACTTTATCTGCCTTTCCATTCTAAATGATAGCTTTGCTGGATAGAGTAATCTTGGTTGTAGGTCCTTGCTTTTCATCACTTTGGATACTTCTTGCCAGTCCCTTCTTGCCTGTAAAGTTTCTTTTGAGATATCACCTGATAGTCTTATGGGAACTCCTTTGTAGGTAAGTCTCTGCTTTTCTCTTTCTGCTTTTAAGATTCCCTCTTTAGCTTTGGAATTTTAATTATGATGTGTCTCAGTGTGGTCCTCTTCGGGTCCAACTTGTTTGGGACTCTCTGTGCTTCCTGGACTTGTATGTCCATTTCCTTCCCTGACTTAGGAAAGTTTTCTTTCTGTATTTTTTCAACTAAGTTTTCAATTTATTGCTCTTCCTCTTCTCTTTCTGGTATCCCTATGATTCTGATGTTGGCACTTTTTGGAGATATCCCAGAATCTTCTTATACGCTCCTCTTTTTTTTTTTTTTTTTTTCATTCTTGTTTATTTTTTCTGGTTGAATGTTTATTTCTTCCTTATGTTTCAAATCATTGATTTGAATTCTGGCTTCCTTCCCTTCACTGCTGGTTCCCTGTGGAATATTACTTATTTCACTTAGTGTAATCTTCATTTCTTCCCTTATGTTTTTGCTGTACTCAATAAGTCCTTGAGCATCCTGATAACCATTGTTTTAAACTCTGCATCTGACAGGTTGGCTATCTTCATTTATTTAGTATTCTTTTTCCTGAGGTTTTGTTCTGTTCTTTCATTTGGGCCATATTTCTTTCTCTTCTCAATTTGAAAGTCTCCCTGTGTTTGTTTCTGTGTATCATGTAGAGCTGCTTTGACTCCCTGTCTTAGTGCACCTGTTGAGTTGTATGGGGCAGAGCCTCAGGTATTCACCAGGATGGGGCAACCTGCTTCACTGCTTTGTTGCCCTGTGTGTTCAGAGGGGTTGGAGAGGAGACAGTGCCACTGCCTGGCTTCTGGAAATTTGCCTGGCACTAGTCCCATTTCCAGTCACTTCCCCTGCTTCTCATATGTGACTGGCACCTTTGCAATTATTGCCCTGGTTTTGATTCCAAGATTTGGTGGGTTTATGTACATGTGGGCCCTTTAAAAGGACCTTCCTAAGAAACTGGCAATTTCTCCCACTGCTTCAACCTCCACTGGTTTTACAGCCAAAAGTTATGAGGTTTTGTCTTCCCAGTGTTGGAACCCTGGGCTCTGCGATATGGCCTGGGGCTGGGACCACTTTCTTGCAAGGTATCCCTCCCAATTTTTATCCACCACATGTAAATGTGGTACTGCCCATTCTGCTGCCACTACCACCACCTTTCCATGCCATACTGCATGCTCTCTGCCCTAACTCTGTGTCTCTGTCCATCCTACCTCTGTGGATGAATATGGCTTCTTCAAATCCTTGGTTGTCCAACTTCAGTACAGTTTGATTTTCTGGCAGCTCTGGGTGTTTTTTGTTTTGAGGTTAGTTATAATTCTTCTTGTGGTTGTGCAAGGAGGTGATTGTGTCTATCAATGCCTCCATCTTGACAGAAAGACCCAGAAGTCACCATCTTTAAAAAGAACAAAGGTGAAGTTCTCACACTTCTTGATTTTAAAACTTATTCCAAAGCTATAGTAATCAAAACAGTGTGGTACCAGAATAAACATAGACATGTAGATTAATGGACTAGAATAAGAGCCAAAAAACCTTTCATCTCTATTGTTAAATGAATTTTAAGAAAGGTTCCAAGACCATTCAATGGGGAAAATGGTCTTTTCAACAAATGTAGTTAGAAACACTATACACATGCATAAGAATGAATTAGACACATCATATACAAAAATTAATTCAACATGATTAAAGACTAAAATATAATGAATAAAACTATAAAAATTTTAGAAGAAAACACAGTGGAGACATTTATGACATTGGGCTTTGAAATGATTTTCTTTATTTGACACTAAAAGCACAGGAAACAAAATTGAAATAAGTAAATTAGATTACATTAAAATTTAAAAAAATGTGCATCAAAAGATACAATCAAGTGACAATAAAAACATAAAGAATGAGAGAAAAAATTTACATATCATATATATGAGAATATCCAGAATACATAAAGAACTCCCACAACTCAACAACAATTTAGAAATGGGCAAAGGACTTCAATAAACCTTTCTGCAAAGCAGCTATAGTGGAAAAGATGCTTAGCATTAGGGAAATACTAATCTAAACTACAGTGAGATACCATCTCACACACATTAGGATGGCTACTATAAAAAAAAACAAACAAGAATAGTGTTGTCAAGGATGTGAAGAAAAGGAAACCCTTATGTACTCTTGTTGGGAATATAAAAAGGTACGGATACTATGAAAAACAATATGGAGTTTCTTTAAAAAAATAAAATAGAATTACCATATGATTCAGCAATTCCACTTCTAGTTTTACACTTGTTATGAAGTGAATTTTGTCCCCTCAAATTCATATGTTGAATTACTAATCCATCATACCTCAGAATGTGTATTTGAATATATGATCTATAAAGAAGTAATTAAATTAAAATGAGTTTGGTCCTAAACTAATATTACTGGTGTTTTTAAAAGAAGCGAAAATGTTATATAGCCTCTATAGTAACACTTGTATAATAATAATAAAATATAATATAAAAGTAATACCTACTTCTTAGGATTATTGTGAATATTAAAAATGAGTGTAGAAATTGTATATTGACCTATCTTGTGATATGAAAGTACAGAAAGCTGTTAGCACATGAGGAACTTGAGGACTAAATAACGATGAATTTGACTAGAGTCTAAGTGCATCCATTGGTGGGTGGAAAGAAACAAAAATAGGGTCCTCAGGAAGCAAAGAAGAGAAACAGACATTAAATGGTAGAAAGGCATTAAAGTGACAATAAAGACAAATCATGGGTTTCCTGTTAATTTATTGTTTTTTCTCAGTTTGGACAAAACAAGTTAACAGAGAAACAGAATCAGCAGTGTAGAGTAAAGGAGTTAAATAGTGAAGAGATTTTGCATTATTTTCCTCTTTTCATCTTATAAATTAATACAGTGAATATACTCTGGAACAAGTGGGAGAACTGGAGTAACATGTATTAAGTAACTCATAGAAGACAGACAATTTATTAATATTTTAATACGAGAACACATATTCAATACTCAAAATAATATGGCTATTGTTATATATCTCTCTCTTGTTTTATTTATAGATGAGACAATTTACATGTAATACATCACACACCTTATTAAGTGGCATCACATGGATTCAAAGTTAAGACCACCTAAATTCTAAGTGCATGCTTTTATGAATGACATATATACCCTTTCTGGCTGCTGTTTCTTTCTGTTATACCCAAAGAAAAAGTAAGTGTATACACTGTACATGAACTCAAAATGTCACAAAGCTTATTTTTGTTTACCCTTGGGAGACATAGAAATATATAAAGTCTACATTCTCATGTAAATAGACACTTGTATATATATATATATGATAAAAGATAATTAAAATGCTTGCAAATATATCAATTTATAAGAGGTTATATATACGAAATACCTATTACAGATTTGTTCAGGTTAATAAAAAAAAACAAAACAAAAACAGCAACAAAAACCAAAATCTGTATATCTGTGTATGAGTATGTATATTAATATAGTTTATAAAAGATTATCAAAATGTGGAGAAGGATATATATAGCACATACTAAGTTGTTAATATTGGGTTATCTATGGGAGATGGAGAGGAGAGATTGAGAGGGACAAGTTCCTAAAATCAGAAAAAAAGAGAAGGAGGGATGAGAGAAATGTAACAATGCTGTAACAATGTTTATAATTCCACTTGGAAGAAAAAAAAAAGCATAAGGTAACATATACTCCTTGTAACAGTGGTGGAAATTAAAAAGTCTTTTTTAAACATATTTTGTATCAGGCGGAAAGATAATATTCTAGTACTTTGAGGTTTGCTATTTATGAGGTGAAAACTAACTAAAATTCAAGTTAATAAAACTGCATCTAAATTAGGGCATTTAAAAAAAATACAGTTACCTGTAGAAGCAATAAACTAGACTTTTTTAAAAGCTCATTATTAGTAAGTCCAACAATATTTAATAAAATAAGTAAAATAATGGTTTTAGAAATTAGCCATTCGTATTTCATAATGGAGCCTTTACATTATTTGAAATAAAATAAAGGCCATGAAACTTTCTAGCTAATAATTTGCTAATAGAAAATAAAGGATACAGAAATCTGTTCTTTTCAATTAGGCTGTGATAAGTTTCCTAAAGGAAACTAGAAATTGTGAGTAACATTGCTTTTAAAGTTAAACTACCTTTTTTTTTTTTTTTTTTTGTAGTTTGCTTGACTGCACTTTAAACTGCTAGAAGCTGATCCTTTTTATGTCTATGTTTAAGGAAGTGCTGAAGGTCACATCACTCAAAGCCAACCCTATCAGGCATCCTACCAAGATAATCTCTAAAGAGGCCAGAGGTGGGACTGACACAGAGAAGAGGCAAATTTTACCAGTCTAGTTCAAGGAATTCCTCACTCTCTTCATAGGGGACAATATAACCACTGTCCTAGTTAACCTTAAAGAACTACAAACATTTATTTTCAAATTATCTTGGGATATCATGAAAATTGGAAATACGTAAAATAAAATAATTCTGAGAGAACACTAGAAAGAAAAAGGGTTGCACCAAGAAGACAACAGAATTCCTTCTATTTTATGTAGATTTATTTTTTCATGAAATAAAAGTAACACAGCACTTATATTCTTTATACGGAATGTAATGTCTTGTTGAAGGCAAACTATGATATTTATTTGGGGTTTACTTGTGTTTGACTGAATGTGTTTCCCCCAATTCCTATGTTGAAGTTTTAACTCCCAATGTGACTGCATTTGGAGATAGGGCCTATAAGAAGGTGATAGAGGTAAAACAAGGTCATAAAGGTGGGACACTAATCCAATAGGAATGGTACTTCTACAAGAAAAGGAAGAGATACTAGAGCTCTCTGTCTCTGCCTTGCAAGGATATAGAGAGAAGGTGGCCATATGCAAGCCAGGAAGAGAGTTCTCATCAGTTTTTTTTAAGCCATCCAGTCCATGATATTTTGTAATTGTAGCCTGAGCAGACTAAGACAACTAGTAAGACAATGTGTCTGTTTTCTATTTCATTTGTGCTTGCCTTGATTCTTTTGATATTAACCAAGGTGGTGGATATTCATTTGAGTCAACAGTTTGTTTCATTATAATCATTATTTTCTAATTTAATGAATGCATTTAATATCAACTTCACCATGTTCAAAAGCTAGTATGATTTCATAATGCAATTTCTTTTCAAAATTTTAGCTAGTATTTGGAAAGTAAGAATATGGCATTTTCTACTTTTTTATACTTAAAAATCACACTTACAATATTTTTCCAATGAAGCATTTGAGATGATGATAGTTAAAGCTGAGCTGACACTAAATTCAGCCTCTTCTTTATGTTTAAAGACAGATGTTTATGAGTTAGTCTCTGTGTTTCAGTATTTCAAACTTAGAAGTACAAGGAGTTTCTTGAACATCAACTCTAAATAAAAATTTTATTATACAAATCAAAACATCGACTCAAGGGAATTTAAATAACTTACCCTCAGTTTTAAATTTTGCTCAGTTGTGGGAGAAAAAAAACATTACTAGCATAGTGGTTGTGAAAGAATAAATGAAAATTTAAACAGAAATCACAACTCTCAACTTGTACCCTGAATCACAAAATAGATAAAAGATGTCAGAGAAAATGATGATGTGTATGATGCACCATTTCAACTGTCAATCTTTTAGCACCAGTTTCTGTAGACCCATGTGTTTTGATAAGACCATACACAAACTGATCAGCAGTGATTCCACTTGGATTCGTAAATCCTAAAGACCCCTGACAGTCTCAGCAACTCCCTAGGATATACAGTCTGAGAAATCTCTCTGAAGGCCACCCTATGACTCCAGCACCCAAAGCCCCAGAAGCAGTCTTTCCCTAATTTCACCTTCTTTCTTTTGATTCCCCAAGGTGTGTTGTCTCTTTCACTGCAGCAAATATAATTTAATTTTTTTTTTTAACCACAGATGTGTTCCTGGTGGTCTTCTGCTGATGGAAATTAAAGAGTCAAACCAAGAATGGGAAATCACAGAATTCTTTGGATTCTATTCCAGAAACACTCCCTTTTCCTCCCCTTCATTTTATTGTCAGAAATCTATTAACTTTTTCAAATCTGATTTTTGGGTAAAATAAATCCTCTCTATCTACTATGGCTTTCATATCAGCCTTATTTTTCTCATTTGCATGTTTGGGATGGGGAAGAAAAAAGCAGAAAACTGTGATAATGCTACTGGCCATAGTGACTGAAGAGGTGGTAAACAGCCCTGATCCCTTCTGTTCTTTCTCCAGTTGTCTGGCACTTCAATGTTTTCCTTCTCTTTCTGCACGTCCCCCACTTCCCTATGAATTTATCCCCTAACAGAAAGCAAAAAAAAAAAAAAAAAATCAAGTTACTTCTTATGTCTGTAGGCAATTCTCAACACTTTCAATATAATTCAGCCTGGGTATACTTACGTTCTCTGTGACAGGTTCTCTTCCACTTGATAAAGAATTACGATCAGCCTTTCCTTGCTATGCAAACAAACTGAAGGCATAAAAACAGAGAATGTAAAGAGATGGTTTAACTTTAAAAATATAATCTTCCCTAGATACATGCCTTCTCACCAAATGTTCTTGTTTATTATTTATAAGATTATAAGGTATTGCAACTATATATTTTCACAATAAATATGTTACCCATTTTCATTCAAATGAGATTTCCTTATTATGGAATGTAATACTGACTTTTGGAGGCCAACCACAAGTGATAAACCAGGGTTAGCACATATTATGTTTTCCTTTTACCTGAGAGTCAAATGAATCTTCTACTTCTGTTGATATAATGAATATTCCTTGTGGTACCATGTTTTACACAGAAATCACATACATGCATTATTTTCACACATGACAAAATATCCTTTGCTACAGCTCAACATTCAGTATGAAATTACAAATTATAGAAGTAGCCTTTTTAGAGTTTTTAAAAATCATGGTTAGTTTGAATTACTTTTGTATTTTCATAATACATTTTAATAGGAGAGGAGTAAAAAAGTCTTAGTAGTTTATCTATGGCAATAGATAGGAAAACATACCCAATTAAATAAGAGTTAAGAAGTATAGTCCTGGCTGGGTGGCTCAGTGGGTCAGAGCATTGTTCAGTACACCAAAATGTTGCATGTTTTTGATTTCCCCATTAGGATACATACCTAGGTTGTGAGTACATTCAGGGTACATATAGGAGGAACACATACAGGAGGTAAACAATCGATGTTTCTCTCTTACATCAATGAGTTGATAAAAATATAGCCAGAGAATATTTAATTATGTGATGAATTCAGATTATATAGGCAATACTGCAAACTATGAGAGAGAAATACCAAAATATTTTTCTTTTTAGTGGCACAATTTTTACATTTGAAATTAATGAGATTGTGTTTTTAGCCTTCCACTTCATATTGCCTTGTTTTAAATCTCCATAAATCATGTCTAGATTTTTCTAGCTAAAATTGAATAAAATAACAAAAGCTTTTAATGATTTATAAAGCAGTAAAAGAAACAACCTAAAACTGTATTCAGACATTAAAGGGAAAAACTGATTTCTTTTTCTCTGATAACTACATTTACATGTTAATGATAAAATAAAACATGTGTAGTTCACATGGATTATTTAACTTCAATATTTTCGAGAGACTGATTTTATGCAGACATGTAGAACAACAGTTTCAATTTGTATGGAGATAAATCTTATTATACCAAATGTTTTGATTGAAATGAGTGGTTGAGTTTAAATAAATGTGGCTTGTTTATATTTATATTTTGTCTCAAATAAAGATTTAAGATTTATTTACTTCTCAGTCTCAAATGAAACTCCACAGATATGTGTACTATTATTACTTTTGAATATTAGCAATAGGTTATGTCATATTTGGCTCTAGACCTGCGGGGAGGCCATCACGGAGCTCTACCCATTTTAAGGAAACTGCATGCACGAAAGGTTCAGATGTCACCCTCCTAATCTTGCATCCATGGCTTCCCAATTCTAAATGAATAAGTCCTAAATTCTCAGCCTGCTTTGAAAGTTTTCCATTTTGGGGACTGCTATTGACTAAATTGTATTCCTTCAAAATTCATATGTTGAAGCCCTAAGCTCAATGTGACTATATTTAGAGATAAGATCTTTAGGAAGGTAAATAAGTTAAATGATATCATCATGTTAGGGCCCAAGTCTTACAGGACTCTGCCCTTGAGAGAGAGGTAGAACCAGAGCTCTCTCTTTCCATGTGCACATGGAGGAAAGTTCATGTGAGGACATGGTGAGAAGGCACATCAACAAGCCAGGTAGAGAGGCCTCATCACAAACCTACTTTGATGGCACCTTGATTTTGCATTTCTAACTTTCAGAACTGTGAGAAAATAAAGTTTTGTTGTTTAAGCTACCCTATCTGTGGTATTTTGTCATGCAACCTGAGCAGACTAATACAGTGACCTAGTTTCCTTTTTGAGTCTTAGTTCCTCCATCTCCTACTGTTACTACATTCATTTTAGTATCTTTCACTATAGCCTTGCTTGTTCTTACTTACCTTCTACACTTTACTTCTAGAATTACACCTAAAATTTAAAGCCTTTGTCAAATCTACTTTGAAAATACAGGAGTGGGCCAAATCAACTTTACAGCTGTGAATATGTGAAACACAGTTTATTCTTGTATTATTATTTATTAATTATTATATTATTTGTATTACAACTCTAAACCTATTTTTGTCTACCTCTGCATTTTTGTTTCCTCTTTCCCATATATTTCCCTCCCTGTGAAGTACATAATCCTTCCTGCTTAGAGCCCCAATTGACACCTTCTATATCTCTAGGGTAGACACAGCATATTGACTCACATTTTCTCTATTTGGACATTTGTCTCATCTTTTCTATTAGATAAGTTAAACAACATATAGATTAGTTAACTCTTTTCAAGCTCTGCTATGTGCCAATTTATGAGTTCTTGCTAGAAGTTCAGAAAAGAAAAAAAATACTATAATTATAGTAATAATTACTATTAGATAGAAATTAGAGAAAAGCACAGCTCAATTCTTATAAGTTCTTTTTTTAGTCATAGGTGCTAAAAGGTATCTCATCATCACAGTAATTTTTAAAAACAAGTTGTTGAAGATGAAAGTCTTTTAGGAATATGATTACCTCCATATTTCTTTTAAATTACTGTACAAAGGGCCTTGAATAGAGAAAGTATTAAGTAATATTTAGTTCTATTTGTTTGAGTTGGTTGTGTATCAGTCTAGATAACTAGTATAATTCATATGCAATTATCAGAAAATAGGAAGATATGGAACTAAACAAAGGTAAGCAGCACAAACTAATTTATATTCACTATGCTGTATGGCTTCCTTTATGCTGGAATCCTTTATGTGGAATTCACGGGAGCTTACTATTGAATTTGTGGGGATAAGAATCAATTCTCTCATTTATAAAGAAGAAGCTGTGTAAAATTTTGCCCCAGATTCTTTACTTAAAATAGTTTGCAGTAGAGGAAATTTTCTAATTTTTCTTCTCTTTCCAGCTGCCTAAAAGTTCTTTTTTTCTCTCTTATCATTTTATGAATTATTTTGTGTCTGGCCCTAATATATGATTTCATGTAACCATAAGATATTTATATCTATGTCTCTATAGATATATCTATATTCTAATGGAGATTTAGGAATATGAAGTAAAACAGTAGGCTGAAAAGCACTGGTCTGAAGATAACTTTTATGACATTTATTTTAAAAATTAAGACAATAACTAATATAAATTTCAGGTAACCTTACTTGACATGTCGTTTTCAGTTAATTACTAGTTATTCTTATCTTTTAAAGTATATGTGAAAAATTTCACAATGTATTAAAAGAGCTATTTTTTGCCTAAAGTTTGTGTCTTTAATAAAACATATGTATATTGTGACACAGTATATTTTAGACTATACTCATCACATGCCAACTAAATTGAGTGTCTTCCCAATTAATGTACAGCCTAAGAATTTTCTGATTATTGTATGGTGTAAAAATTTCACATTTATTTCCTCCCTCCTTTGAAAGGAGATTATATATCAGTGCCCTTTGACATGTAATGTGTCTGTTTCCTAAGAAATAAGTATACTTCTCTACTCAGTTGACTTCAGTTTTGGTGATGTAACTTGCTTTGGCCAATAAAATATTAACAAAAGAGGCAATGTACCATTTCTGGGCAGAAGCTTTAATAGTCACTGCACATGTCTATCAGTTTCTTATTCCTGTCCTTGCCATGAAATAATAACACATACTGAGAGAGGTTGCTCTTTTTTTTTTTTAATGTGTTTTATTGATTATAATGTTACATTTGTCCCAATTTCCCTTCCCTCTTCTCCCCTCCACCCGGTGGCCCCCCTCCCTCCAGTTGTCCCACCCTTTTAGACCATGTCCATTAGTTGTGCATATAGTTTTTCTCAACCTCTCTCTGTCTATTCCATTCCCTCCTACCATGATCCTTAATTCCTATATCATCTCCCTCCCTCTCCCCCTCCCCCCTCCCTGTTGACCTCCCCCCAATATGTTCCCCATACCTATAGTTCTTTTTCCACTCTCATTGCCTGTTTAGTTTGCCTTTGTTTCAATTCCCTAGCTTCTGTTGTTGTTTCTTGTGATGCAGTTTTCATTTTAGATTTCATAGTTTTGATCCTCCTTTTTCTAAACCAGTCCCTTTAACATCTCATATAACAGTGGTTTGGATCTAATGAACTCTTTCAGATTTGTTTTGTCCTGGAAACACTTTCTCTGCCCTTCTATTCTGAATGACAATTTCGCTGGATAGAGTATTCGTGTTTGTAGGTTTTTGCTTTTCATTACTTTGAATATTTCTTGCCAGTCCCTTCTTGCCTGCAGGGTCTCCCTTGAGAAATCAGCTGATAGTCTAATTGGGACCCCATTGTACATGATTCTTTTCTTCTCTCTTGCTGCTTTTAAGATTCTCTCTTTATCTTTAACTTTTGACATTTTGATTATAATGTGTCTTGGTGTGGTTCCCCCTGGGTCCAGTTTTTTTGGAACTCTCTGTGCTTCCTGGACCTGTAAGTCTATTTCCTTCCCCAAGTTTGGGAAGTTCTGCTTTATTATATTTTCACTTAATTTTTCAATTTCTAGTTCATCTTCTTCGCCCTCTGGCAAACCAATGATTCTTATGTTGGGCCTTTTATAGCTGTCCCAGAGGTTTCTGATCCTCTCATCATTTTCCTTGCTTCCCGTTTTTTCTCTCTGCACTAGTTGACTGTTTGTTCCTTCTCTGTGTTCTGGTTTGTTGATTTGAACTCTGGATTTTATTTCCTCACCATCTGTCTTGTATGTGGTTTTGTTCCTTTCAGTATGAGTGTTTTTCGATTCTTTCTCATCTTTTTCCAGATCTTTTGTTAATTCTGCAAGCCACCTGATAACAATGGCCCTGAACTGAGCCTCTGACAGGTTTCTTATTTGTTCATCTGTCAGATTCTTCATCTGTTGCCTGGTGAGCTGTGCCACCGGGATTTCTATAGTTGTCTGCCTCATTTTGACAGATTTGAGTTCTGCTTTCTTGGGCCAGCTATAGGGGGCAGTGCCTGTGTACTCGTCACAACCCAGCGACCAGCGGTGGCCCAGCAACCTTTTTCACCACGCTGTGGTGCTTTGTGGTCACAACCCAGCGACCGGCGCCGTTCCACAACCTTTCTCGCTGCGCTGTGGTGCTTTGTCATCACAACCCAGCGACCAGTGGCTATCCGCAACCTATTTTGCAGCGCTGTGGCGCTTTGTGTGGGGGCGGGGGTCCAAGATGGATTCACACAGTTATTGCGCTAGGAGACTGGGATCCGTCCTCCTGCCCTCTGGGCCTCACTGTTCAAGATGATGTGGTGGCTGCTTTCCCCAGTGTTGGGGTTGCAAGCTGCCGGGGTTCAACTGCAGCCGGGATTGTTCTCCCTGCCGCTGTCCCTGGTGCGACCGCAAACAGCACCGCCCCCTTTCGCTCCCCTTACCTGCCCAAAGGGCGCCACTGGTTTATAACTTCATACGTTGGGCTTCCGTGTAGTTTTATTTTCTGGAATTTCTAGTTATCTTTTGTTTTGAAGTAGTTGTATTCCTCTCTAGTTGTAGAGGGAGACTGAGCATGTCCGTCTAAGCCTCCATCTTGGCCGGAAGTAGAGGTTGCTCCTTGAGCCTTGGTTCCAGAATGAGAAAACATGAGGGGCAGACCCACAGTCCCAAATCAGAAAGTCTGAGTCTAACACACAGCCTGAAGTAGCACTGTAGCTTACCTAAAGCTCAGTTTGTAAGAGACACAGATGTTTGCTGCTGTAAACCACAGAGATTTGGGATTACTTTACTAACACAAAGAATTTAGATATAATGGTTGATTATTAAATACCAAAAACTCTTTTCAAGACCTAACAAATAATTGATTGGGATTCAAGAGACATCCAAATTTAGCTTATTTTGATAAATTTACCTATGATTAGAATATTTAAAAATTCAACAAATGATTTTTTTTTTGCTTATATTCTTTAATACATGACCAAGAGTCTTCCACCTGGTAGGTGAAGTAGATACTTTTCTTTATTCTTCCTGCAATGTATAACTAAATGCCTAGATATGATATATAACAAACATAATTTGACTGAACGATGGAGAAAAGAATATAGACTGTTCAGGGACCTCAGAAACTGAAGAACAACACTGACTAATGCCCTGTGTTTTCTTTTTGCCTCATATCTCCCAGACTTGAAGTTGAAGAACTGGCCACAAGGAAGTAAACAAAGAGCACAGGCAAAACATTTACAACAAACACGCTCTCCAGTCAAAGAGCAGTCTAGTAAGACCAAACTTCTAGATGATAACCACTTTATTCTAGCCAACACCACAGAAAAAAACTGTGGCCCTGTTCCAAACACACCGCAAAGGCTGAGTGGGGAACCTAGCCTTCCACACTTGTAGGGCTGCAATGAGGCACCTCAACATCTCCCCAGGGATGATGTCAGGGAATGACAAACAGGAAGTTGGGATTTTCATCCCTGCTGGACAGTAACAGAAAAAGCTGCCTTGCCCTCTCCTGTAGAATAATGACAAAGGAGGCCTAAAGAAGAGTAGAAATGTTTACCATTGACCAGTTGTAATGAGGCCACTCTTATCACAAAGACAGTAGACCCACATGAGGACCTGGAACTTCTACCCAGACCAACAGTAACAAAGAAACCTCCCCGCTGTTGAGTGTAACAGTATAAGCTGGCTGAAAAGACAAAGATGGAGTAAAATATTCAGTGAAAACATATGAAAAGAAAGCAAAAAGGGCTATATTAATGTGCAATAAAGTAGACTTCAAAGCAAAGAAAATTACAAGAGACAGAGAAGGATATTATTTAACAATAAAAAGGTCAATTTACCCCACCAAGAAGACACAACCATCATAATTGTTGTTAAGCTGCAAAATATGTAAAACAAAACCTAAGAGAACTAAAAGAAAAAATAAACAAATTCACAACTATAATTGGAGACCTCAACACCCTTTTCTCAACTACACCTAGAAAATCAGCAATTTAAAGAGCTTACCAATACCATTAATCAATAGGATTTAATGAAAATTTATAGAACATTCCACACAATGACAATAGAAAATATATTCTTTTCAAGTGTCAGTGGAACATATACTGTGATAGGCATTGGTATGCCATCTTAGGCCATAAATAAACCTCAACAAATTTTCATACTTGCAATCATATAGAATGTGCTCTCTGATCACAATGAAATCAGACTAAAAATCAGTAACAGAAAAATAACATGAAAATCTTCAAAATTTTGAAAATTAAATCACACATTCTAAAATAATGCATGAGTTAAATAAGAAGTTGTAAAGAACATAGAAAATGCATTGAACTGAATGAATGTTCAACATATCAAATGTTGTGGGTCACAACTAACACAGGTCTGAAAAGAAAACTTATAGTATTACATGCATACATTGGGAAAAATTAAGTCTCAATATAATAATTTAAGCATCTACTCAAGAATATGGAAAAAGAAAAATTAAGTACACCTGATTAAAAAAGAAAAGCTAAAGAGAAGAAAGCTATTAAATTGAAAACAAAAAAAAACTTTAAAAATTAATTGAAACTATAAACTATTTATTTCCAAAATCCAATATAATTGACAAATCTTTAGCAACACTGACAGGGAAAATAATAGACAATAGAAATTAAAATATCAAATGATGTGGAATATTATTATTAACACTGTAGACTTCAAAGGATAATAATGGCATACTCTAAAAACCTCTACTTACACAACTTACATAGTATGAGTCAACTCTTCAAAAGACACAGATAATTATAACCTACCTGATATGAATGAGATAAAGTAAATAGCCCTATAACTATTAAGAAAATGAAATTTGTAATTTAAAACCTCACAGAGAACTTCCAGCCAAGATAAAGGCCTAGACTGACATTGTCCACCTCCCTCCACAACTAAGAAGGACTACAACTAGTGCAAAACCAGAAGTAACCAGAAGTTCCAGAAAATAAAGCTACATGGAAGTTCAGCGTATGAAGTTATAAACAAGTGATGCTCGTCCGGACGGGTAGGAGAGGCGAAGCTGGGGTGGAGAGGTTAAGCTGTGCCAGCCGCGGCAGCTGTGGCAACCAGAGGCAGGACAGTGATAAGCACAGACACCCCTATTTAAAGGGAGGCTAGAAGTGCCTGAGGAGCAGCCCCGGCTGCAGACCAAACCCATCAGCTCGTGATTCCAACGTCAGGGAAGGTAGACCCCCATTGCCTCGAACTGTGAGGCTCAGAGGGCATGGGGATGGAGGAGGAGGCTCCCGATCTCTCAGCAGAGAGAGAACGGCAGGAATCCATCTTGGACCCCTGCCCCCACGCAAAGCATCACAGTGTGGTGAGAAGGATCGCCCAGTAGTGACGAGTGCATGGGGCTCCACCCCCCGATAGCGTAGGAGGTGTGACACATATGAAACAAGTGATGAGGGAAGGAAAACCAGGGATTAAATCAACAAATTGGAACATAGGGAAGAAACAAACAGTCAACCAGTGCAGAAGGAGGAAAAAAAAAGTGAGGAAAATCAGGAGAAGCTCAGAAACATCTGGGACAACTATACAAGAGTGAACATCCAAATTATAGGGTTGCCAGAAGGTGAAGAAGAAGAACTAGAGATTGAAAAATTATGTGAAAAAATAATGAAGCAGAACTTCCTTAACTTGGGGAAGGAAATACACTTACAGGTACAGAAAGAACAGAGAGTTCCAAATAAACTGGACCCAGGGAGAACCACACCAAGACACATTATAATCAAAATGTCAAAAGTAAAAATGAAGAGAAAATCTTAAAAGCAGCTAGAGAGAAGAAAAGAATTATGTACAAAGGGGTCCCAATTAGACTATCAGCTGATTTCTCACAGGAGGCTCTGCAGGTAAGAAGAGACTGTCAAGAAATATTTAAAGTAATGAAAATCAAAAACATAGAGCCACGATTACTCTATCCAACAAAGGTGTCATTCAGAATAGAAGGGCAGAGAAAGTGCTTCCAGGACAAAGTAAAACTGAAGGAGTTCATTAGATCCAAACCCCTGTTAGATGAGATGTTAAAGGGACTTGTTTAGAAGGAGGAGGATCAAAACTGTGAACATTAAAATAAAAACTGTATCACAACAATCAACAACAGAAGCTAGAGAATTGAAACAAAGGCAAACTAAGTAGGCAATGAAAGTGAGAAAATAATTATAGGTAGGGGGACTATATAGGGGGGAGGTCAGTGAGGAGGAGGAAGTGGGGAAAGAGAAAGAGATGATACAGGAATTAAGCAGCATAGTAGGAGGGAGTGGAGTAGACAGAAAGATGTTGAGAAGAACTATATGCACAACCAATGGGCATGAAATAAGGGGGGGGGTCACTGGGTGGAGGGAAGCAGAGGGAAAAGATATTAGGACAACTGTAACAGCATAATCAATAAAACATATTAAAAAAAAAATAAAACCTCACAGAAATTTTAAGGCCTAGATGGTTTCCGTAGAAAATTCTACAAACATTTAAGGAAAAATAACTATTCTACACAATTAGTTGTAGAATTCATTTTATAAAATTAGTGTTACCTCGATACTAAAACTAGACACCGAATTAGAGCACAAAAAAGAATTTTTTTTTCAAAACCAATAGCTCTCATAAATACAGAAACAGAAATCCTTAAAATATTATCAAATAGAATTAAGCAAAATATAAACATATCATACACCATGACCAATTATTCTGGAACTCCAATCTAGTTCATATTTAAAAATCAATGTAATCCACATATTAACAAGCTAAATAAGAAAAAAAATCACACCATGTGTCACTCAATGTGCAAAAAAAGAAAAAAAAAAAGATGAACACAACACCCATTTATGATAAATTCTCTCAGAAAAGTAGTAATAGAGGGGAAATTTCTCTATTGTTTTTTTAAAAATAGTTATCATTGTACTTAAGGTTGAAAGAATGAAAGCTTTCCTCCTAAGACTGGGAAAAAGGCAAGGATGTCTGCTCTCATCACTGTCATTCAACATAGTGCTGAACATTCTAACAAGACCAATAATGCAAGAAACAGAAATAAAAAGCATAAACATGAAAAAGGAAGAAATAAACTGACCCTCCTTGCAGATGACATGATTGTCCACGTAAAAATCTTAAAGAATCTAAAATTAACTCTATATTGAAGACTATTATCATTGGTCTTACTCCAATGGGTTTCATGAGAACAAGGTATGAAAAAGTACTAAAAGAAAGGGTTTCAGAATTTTCAATTATCTTCACCTATCTTGTTCCTAGCTTTATTTACCCCTATTTGGACAGGATATTTAATGTTATAATGCTTTGAAGTTATATGGGTAGATTATTTAGATTCGCCCTTCTGTTGTTTAAGGTAGTACCAGGGTCAAGCCTCAAGGTGTTCTCTGGCCTAAGAAAACAAAGAGTAGCCAATGAGAGAGTCACCTGTAGAGAGGGGAAGAAAGAGAAAGATGGCCAACATTCTGGGAATTTAAAGGCCATCGATGAGAAGTGGAAGGAAAGGTTGGACTCTACTGGAATTTGAGCATCTTTTAGAATCCAAGCCTGTTTATGATCAGCTATAAATTTTACCTGATTATGGATTATCCCAGCATACCCTTCCCGATGCTAGTGAGAATGACACAAGGTTATAAAAGTAAAATTTTAAGAAATATTGAAATGAGGGTTAATTTTGCTGATTCCCATCCTTACATTCCAAAGAAATGTTTAATCCCATAGCTTTAAGTTCTGACCATTTGACTTAGCTTTCTTTCCGTGACTGAAGTCATGCTATTCTCTTCAGTTTTATGCCTGAAAGTAGGACTGGTACTTTTTCTTTCCATTAAGCATCATATTGAGCTAAAGGTATGTGGTGTAAATAAAACAAGTCTCTGCTTATAACATGTAAAACGGTATTTATACAAATTTAGAAATTTAGAAATCAAATTTATAAATCCTCACTGTAATTTGTATATCTGTTTACTTAGTATAATTCCAAGATGGAAAAAAATTATTTAGTGTGCTATGTCATTTATCCAGGACAAATAAAAAAATGTTTGTTTTAGGTAACATTCAAAGGAATGGGAAAATAATGACTTGTTAACTGACGTTCTCTTGGAATCTTAAAAAAAGTATCTTCATTAAGGAGCTATTTTGGACTATACATACCTATATGTACATTTGTATAAAGAAAGCAAGCACACATCTGAGAGCAAACTAACATTTTAATTGTAAAATGATAACATTTAAAGAATCTGGTAAAATCTTGGGAAGAATGTATGAAAACTCCCTTGTATTATATTTGTAACTTCAAGTTTAAATTTTAAAGTTAAAATTATTTACGATTTTTAGTGATATATTTAAAATAAAATTTCTTGAAATCTCTCCCAAATTAAGGTGCTAGTGGGTATCAGCAGTGGTGTATAGATATATAAGTAGGATAATGCTTTTGTTACTCATGCTTATTAACATGTAAAGATAGTTTCATGAAGGTTAAGATATCCATCATTTTAGTGGTATGGGCAGTGTTACACATAGATTACAGAAAATAATAGAATTCTTTAGCAGGGTTGAAATAATGTCATACTTTAAGGGTAGTATAAAGTACATGTAACAAAGGTAGCACTGTATTGGCATTTTACTCTTTCTCAACCATCCAGGAATAGAGAGTACATGAATCACTTTGACATAACATCTAGTCTTTTTCTTTGCTGCAATGACTTTCTCAGTGAACAAAGGTAATATTATTTTTTATAGGAAGAAAATGGCTTCCCAATAAATAAAAATGGGGTTATAAAATGAATTATAAATAAATGACATTGACTCAATAAAACCAGGTATCTTTAACATACATTCAAAAATGGTGAAGCTTATTTTTTAAAGTATATTTTATTTAATACACTATTACAGTTGTCCCAATATTTCCCCTTTTGTTCCCCTCTGCCCAGTACCCCCCTTCTCTCCAGCAATCTCCCCTTAGTTCATGTCCCTGGGTAATGTATATTAGTTCTTTGGTTTCTCATTTCCTTTACCATTCTTAACAACCCCCTGTCTATTTTGTACTTACCAATTATACTTTTTAATCCTGTACCTTTTCCCCTTCCTCCTCCCCACTGATAACCCTTCATATGGTCTTTATATCTATGATTCTGCTCCTTTTCTAGTTGTTTGCTTAGTTCAGTTTTTTAGATTCAGTTGTTGTTAGTTGTGAGTTCGTTGACATTTTACTATTCATGGTAAGTCCCTTTAACATTTCATGTAATAATGGCTTGGTGATGATGAACTCCTTTAGCTTTGTCTTGTCTGGGAAACACATCATCTGCTCTTTCACTCTAAATGATAGCTTTTTCCTGGGCAGAGTAATCTTGGTTTAAGTCCTTGCTTTTCGTCACTTTGAGTACTTCTTGCCAGTTCAAAGTTTCTTTTGAGAAATCAGCTGATAGTCTTATGGGAACTCCTTTGTAGGTAACTCTCTTTTCTCTTGCTGCTTTTAAGATTCTCTCTGTATCTTTAACTTTGGCATTTTAATTATGATGTGTCCTGGTGCGGCCCTCTTTGGATCCAACTTGTTTGGAACTCTCTTTGCTTCCTGGACTTGTATGTCTATTTCCTTCACCAAGTTAGGGAACTTTTATTTCCTTAGTTTCTCAAACAAATTTTCAATTTCTTGCTCTTTCTCTTCTCCTTCTGGTATCCCTATAATTTCAATGTTGGCACTTTTGGAGATGTCGCAGAGTCTTCTTATTCTATCCTCATTTTTTTGAATTCTTTTTTCTTTATTCAGTACTGGTTGGCTGTTTATTTCTTCCTTATGTTTCAATTCATAGATTTGAACACTGGCTTCCTTCCCCTCACTATTGATTCCCTGTAGGTTTTTCTTTATTTCACTTAATGTAGTCTTCATTTCTTCCCTTATGAGTTTGCTGTACTCAATGAATTCTTTGAGCATCCTTATCACCATTGTTAAGCTCTGCATCTGATAAGTTGGCTATCTCCATTTTGCTTAGTTTTTTCTGGAATTTTCATCTGTTCTTTCATTTGGGCCATATTTCTTTGTATCCTCAATTTGGCCACCTCCTTGTGTTTGTTTCTGTATATTAGGTAGGGCTGCTTTGATTCCCTGTCTGCGCACACCTATTATGTTGTAAGAAGCAGAGCCTTGGGTATTCATCAGCGCAGGGCAACCCATTTCACTACTTTGTGGTACTGTGTATGGGGGAGGGGTTAGAGAGGGAACAAAGCAGCTTGTTCAGCACTTACACCTTTTCCAGTCACTTTACCAACTTCCTGCATGTGACTTGTGCCCCTCTTACTGCTGCCCTAGTGGTGGTGCCCCAAGTGGAGGGAACTGAATATGTTCTAGATCCATGTAGGACCCTTAAATGGACTCTCCTGAGAGAGCAGCAGTTTGTTCTGCCATCCCAACCCCCACTGGTTTCCACAGCCAGAAGCTATGCAGCTATATTTTCCCAGCACTGGAACCCTGGACTACAGTCTAGCCTGGTACTGGGATTGCTCCCCAGGTGTCCATCCCAGTTTTTATCTGCCACATGTAAATGTGGAATCGCCCATTCCACCAGCCACAGCCACTGCCTTGCCCCAACCCTCTGTCACTGCCACACCTCATCCTCTCTGCCCCAGCTCCCCGTCTTTGCCCCTCCTCCCCAGCTGGATGAATATTTCTTCTTTAAATCCTTGGTTTTCAGACTTTCATACAGTTCAATTTTCTGTCAGTTCTGGTTGGTTTTTGTTTTGGTACTAGTTGTGATCCTTCTTATAATTGTGCAAGGAGGGGAAGCATGTCTACCTATGCCTCCATCTTGGCTACTCCTTGAAGCTTTCTATACCAATTCAGAAAAATTAAGAATAAAGATTAATTCTATTGGATATATCCATCCTAAAATCCACATATAAGCCAAATAAGAAAAATAGATTTAAGAGTTGTGTTTCTTTATTAGATTCTGGTTTACAAAAAGATTTATTAACTAGTAAATGAATATTTTGATGACGTTTCTCCAATATGAACATAGCCTACCAATTTTATTTTTAGATCATGAAGAGTAATAAGAAATAAATTAAATGTTTCCTATTTATTTTACTTGGTTTACTATTAGTACAATTACTTACTGTATTCCAGAAATTAATACCATTAAACTTTGAGAAGAGGTATTCAGATTAAATGAATTATCAGAATTATCTGTGAATAAACAGTTTCTACAGAACAGTTGACTCTCTTATGTAAGGTATAAATCCTAAAGGGAAGAGATAGAAATAAAAACTGAAATCTGTTAATAAGAATAATTTTAATAGTGTTTTAGTCTCTTTCATAGCGATTGAGTTTGGTGGATTTTAGTTTAATTTTTAACATCTTTTTTCTTTTTCTAGAATTTATCACAGCAATTAAATCTATCTGTCTTTATTCTTATCAAAAAACATTTCTATAGTAAACAGGTTAAATTTCTTCCACTCCAGACTTTAACTCTAATATGAAGTTTTGTACCAAACTTATAAAAAATACTATTCTGAAACAAACCAGATCACCACTCTAGCCTTGATTTATGTTTAGAGCTTTAAACAAAAAGTTTGCATCTGTTACCCTTAACGTCTCTAATTAGTAGTTGAACCACACAAAGAATCAAATGATGTCATGTCTAGACAACATGTAAATTAATATGAAAGCAATTGATTTACAAACTCTATACTAATACAAATTAATCTGAATTAAGTTTAATCCCTAGTTATTAACTGATTAAGTATGGCTGTTGGTAGCTCCAGAGTGGTGATTTCCATCTGTGAATTTACGGACACAACTTAATCATTGATTCTTTATAGACAAACAGTTAAAGCATAAACCACATCCAGTGATATTCTATGACTCTTCCCTGCAGAGAAGTTATAGAAGCAAAACTGAAATACATCGTTTAAAAACATGTAGGAGGCTTTTCTTAAGTGTCATATTTAACTTTTGGCAAAGGGGATGTTCCAGGCGTATTGACTCTGGCTGTAACTGGCACACCATCTCTCTTAGAAAGTGCATTCATCTGTTCAGAGGGAGAATTTGCTTTTGCTTTGAGCAAACATGAAATAAAAATTGCCAATAGGCTCTTTCATTTTAAAGAGAATTATTACAATTTGGACAGACAGGAAAACACACATTATTAAGTATTGATCTCTGTGAAAGATGCTTGGGTTTTGAGGTAACAATGTTCCTAAGTCTTTAGAGAAAATCAACAGGTGCATATTCTCAAACCAGAGTAGGTTATTATCACACCATATTATATGTACTGGGAGTGCCAGAAAAATGTATTTGCACCATTCACTAAAAATATATTTCTCTTTAAATATTATGGGTCTTCCTCAAATTGTCTTTATGTTTTTGTTTGTTTGTTTGACTGTTGCTTAGAAACATTTGTTCAAGTAAAATTAGCTTGTATTCATTTGGAGTGCTAAAGACTCAACATGAATATTAATAGAATATAACAAAAATGTTGGTTTTGCTTCCATTAGCAAGTTTCCATAATTGCATTGATACTATTTTTCAGATAATTAGAAATCAAGATCAAGCCTATCAAATTATGAAAAATGGGTTACTCTTTTTAATTTGGTGGTCATGTTCACTTAGTTGTCAGAAAACTCTCTATGTTGGAACAAAATTCAGGAGTGTTTTATGACTATAACATATATAAGTTTGATAATTAAAAAGCAACTATATTATATCAAAATGAGGGTCATTGTATTTACATAGACTCTTTTATAGACATCCTACTCATTGTCATAATAACTGTGGCTGTCATGACCATAGTCTGTGCCTCGAGTGAAGCCCTAAACAATTCTGACAGGCTGTAGCTCATTAAGGGACAGTCATTTTGTTGAAATGTCTGTCAGCTCGCAGGGATGCACCAAGATGAATAGACCCAAAACAATAGGCCCATTTGTTAGAGCAGTAGCTTCTCTAATACATGAAGAGACAATCAAGCCAAGCTGCCTTCGGCACAAAGACATAATTAATCAAATGGACAAATGGTTCAAAAATTGCTCTAGTATATTCTGTAGTGGACAGAGGTTTCCATGGAAACATTGGCGTTTGCATCACAGTTAATGACCTTTCTGTACAATGAAGTCTCCTCCTTTGCACACACACTTTACTCCCTTCTCCACTACGCCTGCTCTCCCCACTCCTCCAACCATTAAAAATATAAATAAATTAAAAAAACAACCTGGAAAGTGAGAAAGCATAAAGGAGAGCCTTGAGTATCTGATTTCCCTATCCGAATATCTAATAATTTTATTTCAGCATTTATGAAACTAATTATGACTTTTATTGTGTTTTCAATACTTAAACAAATACATATGTAGAAAACCGCCCTTAAATCATAACTTTAAATACTCTTAAATAATTACAGTGACTGCAGTAAAGTATTTACAGATACAACTTAGGTTACTGTAATGATTTAAAATGTATTTAAAAAGTTTAAATTATAATATACCTAAAATGTTAAAATGACAATTTAGGAAAGCCTTGTGAGAAGGGAGCTTTAAATTTATCTTTAGTCTCTAGAAAAGGATATGTAAATAATTCCTTATGTATGAGTATGACTGCTTTTTACCTTGTTTCTGAAACATCATTGATTAATATTTAATCAAGCCAGGACAACTACTACTTTGGCTCCTAACAAAACATATTCCCTACAGGTAACTGAGTTAAATTTTCCTTGAAGGTAGATTCTTATTATTATATGATGGCTTCTGAGGTTTTAATCATTGCTCTCCACCTTCTCCAAAAAAGAGAGAATATCAAAGTATTCTTTCCAGTCATAAAAATAATCTTTCAGAAGTTTCCTGATAAATGAAATATTATTCACCTTGATAATTTAAGAACCACAGAAAAATGTCTAAGTTCATGCCTTTTGGAGGGTCTCATGTACTACTTGAAACCAGAGTTTGATTCATTGGAAAAATATGACAGGGTAGTTTATTGAAATATTTATTTATTTATTTATTTTTTAATTCACTAAGTGCACATTTTCCTTTTCACTTTCTCTAAAAAAAAAAAAAAAAAACTTTAAAAATGTCCTTGGGGATTGGATGGTTTTGTAGTGTCCTTTTTAAGACATGTTACCCTTCTGGTACTTAAATCTTTACTTTTAAAAATCAGTGGAGTCTTTCTGGTGGGAAGCATGAGGAGAGAATTATGAGTCTTTGGAGTGAGAATAGGCCGAGGGACAAACTTAGCAAGAGAGCTGGTGGTTTTTTCCAAGAGTGCAAAGGAGGGAGAAGTCCTTCAGTCCAATAAAGGGTCCAGACCACTATCCTGGGTGTGATGGTTGGTTTTATCTGTCAACTTGACTGGGCTAATGGATGCCCAGGGAGGTGGCAAAACATTATTTCTGGGGGTGTTTGTGAAGGTGTTTCTGGAACAGATTAGCACTTAAACTGGTGGACTGAGAAAAAAATTGCCCTCACCAAAGTAGATGGGCCTCATCCAGTCTCCTAGGGCCTGAAGAGAATAGAAAAGGTAGAGGAAAGGCAAATGTGCTTTCTTTGTTTTACCTGGAACATTCATCTTCTTCCGCCCTTGGATGTTAGTGCTCTTGGTTCTGTACCTTCTGGCTCTCAAGACTTTGGACTTGGGCGATATTATACCACTGGCTTTCCTGGTTTTCCAACTTGCAGATAGAAAATTAGGAGACTTCTCAGCCACCATAATTGTGTCAGCAAATTCTTATAATAAACATATATCTCTATCTATCTATCTATCTATCTATCTATCTATCTATCTATCTATCATCCATCCATCCATTCATCCATCCATCCTATTAGTCAGTTTCTCTGGAGAACCCTGACTAAATAACTGGCAGCACAACAAGAAAACTTCCAAATTCAGAGACTCTTGGCTAGATGGCGCACTTAGGGAATTTGGAACTGAGGTTCTCAGTCTGGGGAAAAAATGCTTTGCACAAGCTCAAGCCGGGAGCCTACTTTCAAAGAGCAGTTTCAAGGCCTTCCCCCTTTTGCCAGTGCACATTCAACCTCTACCAATTTGCCAGTAGCCCCAACTGAACCCTCCTTTCTGTCCAGCTCCCTCCTGACCCGATAAGCCACTGCTCATATTGTGTGTTGCCCTGCAGGCTCTGGCCTTTTCTTTGATTTTTGGACCAGTTGGCTGCCTTGTAATATCAAAAAGCCAATGGGTTCAAGAAACGTTGTGAACCTGCTCTTGTATGCATTCTTTTTTATATCATGATGAATTTTTAACCATGCAAATGTATTATATAGTCACAAATTTTTAAAAAGAAATAATTGCAAGACAAAGTGATGCCTTCTCAAAATTCTTGTGTATGAGAAGCAATCTGTTCAAAAAGGTTTCGTAGTAGATCTTAATATATTATTAATATATGTAACTTTATGCTTAACTGTATTGGATAAGCTAATATTAGAACTGCCCATGTCTGAGTTTAAACTCTAAAAATCTCATTTTAAGTAATAATTTAAAAAATAAAAACAACAAATATTTGGTGGAGCACATATTGAAATTAAAGGGAATACAATAATACAATTGTTTCCACATGCTAATAGAACTTTATAATGCTCTTTTCTTTCTAAGACTGAAAAGCTGCACTTCCATACTGAAACTTCATTTTTATTTATGACATACTTGTGTACTAATAGCCTTCCTACTTTTGGTGGTAATCTTATTTGGCTGGCTTTATAAACTACTGTTTTGTTTTTGTTTTTTCATTTTTATTACTTTGAAGGTTCTTTCATTAAATTTTGTAATTATTTTATTTATAACAAATTTGCTTTCCTTCTAGTAATTTATTCTTATCTATATACATTTACACACATATGAGTTTTTTAAAAGTATATTTTATTGATTATGTTGTTAGAGTAGTTCCAATTTTTTTCCCTTTTGCTCTCTTCTGCCTAGTAGCCCCCTTCCCTCCAGCAATCTCACCCCTCTTAGTTCATGTCTATGGATTGTGCATATAAGTTCTTTGGCTTCACTCTTTCCTATATTATTCTTAACTTCCCCCTGTCTGTTTTGTACCAACCGATTATGCTTCTTAATCCTTGCATCATTTCCCCATTTCTCCCCCTCCACCCTCCCAGTTTATAACCCTCCAAATTATCCCCATACCTATGATTTTGTTCCTATTCTTATTCGCTTAGTTGGATTTTGTTTTTATTTTTTTAGATTCAATTGTCGATAGTTGTGAGTTTGTTGTCATTTTAGTTTCATACTGTTGATCTTCTTTTCCTTAAATAAGTCCCTTTGGCATTTCATATAATAATGGCTTGGTGATGATGAACTCCTTTAGCTTTACCTTGTCTGGGAAGCACTTCATCCGCCCTTCCATTCCAAATGATAGCTTTGCTGGATAAAGTAATCTTGGTTGCAGGTTGCCTTTCATCACATTGAATACTGCTTGCCAGTCCCTTCCTGCCTGCAAAGTGTCCTCTGAGAAATCAGCTGATAGTCCCATAGGCACCTCCCTGTAGGCAACTCTCTGCCTCTCTCTTGCTGCCCCCAGAACTCTGTCTTTATCTTTTACCTTTGGCATTTCAATCATGATGGGTCCTGGTGTGGTCCCCCCTGGGTCCAGCTCGCCTAGGACTCTCCGTGCTTCCCGGACCTGTATGTTCATCTCCTTCGCAAAATTTGGGAAGTTTTACTCACTTTTCAATTCTTGCTTCTTCATTCTGCACTGGTTGACTGGTTTTTTCTTACTTATGTTCCAAACCATTGACTTGAACCCCGGTTTCCTTTCCTTCACCATTGATTTTGTGTGGATTTTCCTTCGATTCACTTAGCATAGCCTTCATTTCTTCTCCTATGCATTTGCCATACTCAAGCATATCTATAAAGCCTGGGAGCATCTTTATCATCATTGTTTTGAATTCTGCATCTGTTAGGTTGGCTATCTCCTCATCTGTTAGGTTGGCTATCTTCTCGTTGCTTAATTCTCCCACTGGAACCTTGATCTGTTCCCCCTTTTGGGCCATACTTCTCTGTCTCCTCATTCTGACAGGCTCCTGTGTTTGTTTGCCTCCACGTCCCAGGTAGAGCTGTCACTCCTGTTATGTTATAAGGAGTGGAGCCTTAGGGATTTGTCAGTACAGGGCTACCTGTTTCACCATGTCATAGTGCTGTATGTGGGGGAGACATCCGAGAGAGAACAATGCCGCCTGCCCATCATTCGCCCCTTTTCCAAACACTTCTTCACTGCTGTATGGGACTGGTGCATCTCTACCTGTCTCCCTGGCTGTCGTTCCCAGAGTGGATGTGTCTGCAGATGTTCTAGGACCATGGGGGCCCTTTAAACAAGCAGACTCTGCCGCGAGACTGGCATTTTCTTCCTCCACCCCAACACCCACTGGTTTGCACAGTCAGAAGCAATGAGGTTTGATTTTCCTGGGTGCTGGGACCATGAGCTTCGAGGTCAGGTGAGGAGCTGGGAATGATCCCCAAGTGTCACTCTTTATTTTTTTAAATTTGTGACTGCACTTTCTGCCAGTCGGCTGCTGCCTCCACTGCTGCCACCACCACACCCAGTCCTCTCCCCCTGGTCTCCTCCCCCTCCTACCTGTCTGGATGAGTATTTCTTCTTTATATCTTCGTTTGCTGGACTTCCATCCAGTTTGATTTTCTGGAACTTCTGGTTGTTTCTAGTTTTGAGGTAGTTGTATTCCTTCTTAGTTATGGAGGGAGATGCAGCATGTCTGTCTATGCCTCCACCTTGGCTGGAAGTCCCACACACATGGATATTTTTATTGACACCAGTTCTTATGTTTGTATATATAATATTTATATATGTATAACATACTGCATATTTTCCTACTTGTGATATGTAAAGAAAGCTTTGTTTCACATTTATTGATTGGATTGCTTGAGAGCTAAAATTTGATTGCAAATAATTGAATAAGCTTTTCTGTAGTTTTTCTCTTGTCAGGAAACCAAGTGATGTATGTTCTGAAGAGCGCCCTTTTCTCAGCTTTATCATTTATTCACCTTTCATCTGATAGCAATGTATTTATTTCAGACTGAAAGTAATTTTGTTAGCATTTAGGATACTGTTTAGTTCCCGAAAGAAAAAAATAAATGCAGAGGATAGAATAATAAGCAGTCCCTGCCTGCTAAGAACTTACAATCAAGTGGGACAAGCTTATACTAGCAATACCTGTGAATCAGGCCTGTTAGTAATTCCTTATGATTTTCTGACTTTAAAATTGCCTCAAGTGGGGTAAATTCTTTTTAATGGGCTGAAGATGCTGTATTTTTAGGTAGGTTAAGAGTTGTGAAAATTTGCATTGTTGTCATTATGAACAAAGTGAGCCTCACCCTGGGTCTCAGACATCAAGCCAAGATCTCCTCACCATGACTCTCAGACATTAAGCAGAAACAAGTAACAGGGCAACTTCTTACTTAGACAACCAAAAGCATTTAGAACAGTCACAAAGATGCAGAGACCCTTGTTTTGGTAAGTTTTTTCTTATCTTATAATGCTAGCCAAGACCTCCAGTGAAAGGTTATTAATCAATGTAACAGTAGCATATTTGTCTTATTCCAGATCTTACAGGGAATGTGTCTAACCTTTTTATTAAATATATTATATGGTAATTAATTTCCCTGGTTAAAGTACAAAAATGCTTGATGGAAATTCAGCATTTTGGTTAAGTTGTCTTAATATGTGACTCTTGAAATAATCCTTCAGGTACCTATTAGTGGCTCTATATAATTTTGACAAACTTACATATGATTTCTATGTTTTCAAAATTATTCTATACAAGAAACTAAGTGGACTTCTGTTTTCCATTTCTGAAGGTAAGGAAGTAGTTTGGAAGTTGCCACTACATTCTAACAAAAAATAAAAGCTGAACACACTGAAAATCAACAAATTTTCTTTTGCCCATAAGAGAGGGGAGAATACAGGGCAAACCATGGTTGTCACGATTGGAGAGACAGATAGGTGACTACACGGAGCATAATAGCCATGGGAACCAGTGCCACAATAGGAAAATTGGAACTGTAATTGAGGAATTGCTAGACTCAGTGTGGACAAACACAAAGTTAAAATCTCTAAGGTAATAGTCGTAGGTGATCCCCAAAGTTTTGTGAGATTGGTCAGAATTGCACAGAAAATATTAAGAGAGAATTCTCCTCATGCTGATGGGAAAAGTTGGGGGTGGGTGGGGAGGAATCATGTTGAACTATGCAGAACACTCTGTTCTTCTTAACAAGGCCTGACCTCAACGGACACTAGTTAACTATATATCCTAAACTGTGGGGTTATTATCAGAGCCTAATCCACCTGGAGATAGGAAATACCCAAATCCAACCCACTCTAACAATTCGCTCTGCCTAAGGGGTGAGAAAAAGCTGAGACACACTTGTGAGACACACAGGCTCACTAAAAGACTGGAACCTAATCATAGGACGTTAGAGCATTTCCCCTCCTCCCATTTCTTACCACCACCTTATTAAAGGCCTATTTACAGCCATTCCGTTTACCTGCTACATCATGTACAGCTATAAAGAAAAATGTTACAAGGCACACCAAGAAGCAACAAACAAACAAAACCACAATTTGAAGAGACAGAGCAAACATGAGAACCAGCTATGGAAGGGATGTTGGAATTATCAGACCTGGAATTTATAATAACTATAATTAATATGCTAAAGGCTCTATGGATAAAGTAGACAGCATGCAAGAACAGATGGGCAATGTAAACAGGGAGATAGAAATTCTAAGAAAAAAACCAAACAACTGCTAGAGATAAAAATAATGCCTTTCTTTGATAAGTTTATTAGTAGACGGAATACATCTGAAGAAAGGGTCTCTGAATGTGAGGATATTTCAGTAGAGACCTCACAAGCTGAAAAGCAAAAGGAAAAAGAGACTGAAAGCAAACAAACAGACAATATTCAAGGACTGTGGAACAACTACAAGAGGTGTAACATGCAAATGATGTGATTACCAGAAGGAAGAGGAGAAGAAATATTTGAAGCAATAATGTCATAGAAGTTCCCCTAGTTAATGTCAGAGACTAAATCACAGCTCTACAAAGCCTGAAGAACATGAAGCAGAATAAATGCCAAAGAACTACACCTAGATATGTCATATTAAAACTACAGGAAGTTAGATATTAAAAATCATGAAAAGAATGCACTTTGCCTTATTGCCCTTTGCATGTTTTTTTTTAAAACAAATTGTTGTTTTGTGGCAACCTTGTGTTGAGCAAGTTTATTGGCACCATCTTCCAAAAGCATATGCTCACTTTGTGTCTATGTCACATTTTGTTAATTTTCACAATATTTCAAATCTTTTTATTTTTATTATATTTGATATGGTCATCTGTAATATCAATTTTTCTGTTTATCATTCTTTCTTATAAAACATCACTATCTAATACCTACTTCCAAATAGCTACTAATAATTTTAAAATTTGCACCATAATGAAGTTTGGTGGCTTAATAGTTTTACAGGTATGTAGCAATGCTTAGCTCCACTCCATTACATGTATAATCAGGATTTACTTAAAGCATATCAAATACACACAAATGTACATTTTTTTTGTCTAGTCAGATTAGGCTGGTATCAATATTTTGATACGTGTTTTCTGTAATATTAAAGTCAAAGATACAGGAACGTGCTTTCCTTTTTTCACAGATTAACATTTACAATGACAATGTTTTTGAAACCAATCATGACCTCCTACAAAACTTAAGAGATGGTCAAAATGTCACTGTATTACCAAACCATCAAGAACACTATTTGCTTCTCTGAACTCTAGAGATTAAAAAAATACACTGTTCTCTAATGCATGTTAGGTTGGAATTATTTTCCTTTTACTGTGAAGACAAATTTCCATTGTCACAGATTTTTATGTGTGGAGTAGAAACAAGAAATTATCTTTATAAAATAGGAGAAAATTATGACTATTTTTCAAATGTAATCTTGACATTTTGAAAAGTGCAGTAATGGATCTGTCCCCATGGAGACAAATATTTTACTCTTCACACCTGCAGCCAAAATTCTTCTCTTTATACCCAGATTTGATCCAGTCTCTATAGTTTGTCTGGAGGGTTTATATGATTATGAAAATATATCTGAGTTAATAGTAAAGATCCACAATCAATGTTTTCATTCTCCACCCTTCCAAATGATATGTATGTTATCTTTTTGTTTCACTTCATGTTTTTCAAGATAAAATCTGTTTCTATTCAATAAAATCAAATATTCAGTAAAAAGGAAAAGTCTGTGAGAACTCAAAGGCAACCAAAGCCTCCAGGACTAAGAATTGTATCACCGTATCACATGTCTCCATCCTTCCATTAAGTAGAATACATTTATAGAAAAAAATATCACTTACAAACACCCAGAGTTTGTCTTCATTTTATCCCTGAAAAATAAAAAAATGGAAATGTTTAGATTCACAAAAAATTTACATATTATGTCACAGATATCTGCTATTATTTTCTGTTTTATTCCTATTTACAATATTAACTGAGATAATACATGCAAATGTACTTTACCCAGGGCCTAACATAAATTAGCTGTCAAATATGTGTTTACTTGTTTTTTATTGGTTCTTTTGTTTCAGAATTCATTCATATTTATACTTTGAAAATATATGAATTAAAAATTTCAGCAAGATAGATCCAGGTTTATTATACACAGAACTTTCTAAATCTCTAGGACAAAAACAAATCTTTTCCATGAATCTTATTGCTGGACTATTTTTATTGGTGATTTCATACATGTACTCATTAAAATTCTGAGCATGTGTGTGTGTGTGTCTGTGTTAAAGGACAGAATAACTTAATTTTTCGTCATCACCATGCCAACATACTTGACTTATGCTTTATCTCTTTTTATGTTTCAGTGTTGTTGTCTGTCTGAGTGTGATGGCCTCACCTTTGAAGACACTGTAGAACTCTCTAAGATTTCAATGCAAACATTGAGGAATTTCATTTCAAGATAACATAACAAAATATGTAAACAGCTAAATCACAGTTAACCGAATCTACATCAGTAGCTTATTCATTTCAGGGTTTGTTTTTACTTACTTATTTATATTTTAACTCTCCACAAGGAGAGTAGTAGTCATATTAAGCATCATGAAAATAGGTTTTTTTTTTTTTAACAGAAAAAAACCCCTGTATAATTCATTTCATGCATTAATGCATTATTTGGGCTTTAATTTATTTTTCCTCATGAAAAATTTTAACACCTAAAATTATATAATGTATTTACTGGTTTGCTTATTTGCTGTTTCTCTCCTACACTAGAATGTAAGATTTATGAAGCCAGGAACTGTGTCTCTTCTGCTATACCCTCACTCAAAAGAGTACCTGCACACATATTAGATGCACAATAAATATTTGTTGAATGAAGGGCCATAACAAAATGAATGCCTTTCTCCACTTGCTTAATCTTATCTAAGGGCAGAAATTTACATTATCAGGTGGGACAGGATGGTTAGAGTGTGCTAGACTGAAATATTTCACTTCCTCCAGATCAGTTAGCCTCTGTTAAAACCCCAAGAAGTTTAGGCTGTGGTTCAATAGTGTCTCCTGAGGGCAGACCTTGTTAAAAATGAAATGAACTGGTGTATTTCAAAATGATTCTTTTTCTTCACTCCTGTCAGAAACATGAGGGGATTTTTCTCCAATAGTCGCTGTGATAACCTGGTAGAACTTCAAGAGATAAAATTCAGAAAAAGCATGGTACCCTACCTATAACTTTTATCTCTCAGACTTGTCCACACTGAACTTCCAGAAAGCCATCAACTATAGTTCAGGTTCCCCTAACCCAGTACTGTCCCTGAAGTTGATGCTGGTGGATTTCTACTTTGGTAATTTGTGCTTCTCTGTATTTGCCTGTCTCTCCAGTTTGGGGGACAGTGGTTTTTCCCTGTGACATCACATCTCCTACAGATCTAAGAAGAGTTGGTTTTTTAGTCTGTTCACCTTTTTTTAAAAAAATTAATTAATTAGTTATTTGTTTGTTTATTTATTTTAGAGAGAGAGGGGAAAGGAGAAAGAGAGAGAGAGAAACATCACTGTGTGGTTGCCTCTCACTCGCGCCCCCAACTGGGAACCTGATGTGCAACCTAGTCATCTGCCCTGACTGGGAATCAAACCAGTGACACTTGGTTTGCAGGCCGACGCTCAATCCACTGAGCCACAGCAGCCAAGGTTTGTTCACCTTTTAATTTCTTAGAATGCAGTGGCGACTTCCAAGCTGCTCACATGTTGAAATGGAAATCAGTTCTTCAGGCCATTTAAGAAATTTCTGCCTAACTGAAAATAAGAGTCTCTACTATGTTCTCTTTCTAAAAGTTTTATTGTTTGAGGCTTACATTTAGGTCTATGGTCTATTTTGAGCTTGTTTTTGTGAGGTAAAAACTGAAGTTTATTTTATTATCTATTATTGGTTTTTATTATTACTTGTACTTGTATTTATTAATTATATCAGATAATACAATGTTTATTATTTGTGGTTATGCCGTATTTCCAGCACAATTTGTTGAAAAGATTATTTTTACCCCATTGAATTGCCTTGGTAGCTATGTCAAAAGCTAATTGGCTACATGTATGTAGTTCCTTTTCCAGTGTCTCTAGTCTGTTTCATTTACTTATATCTTATCTTTATGACAATGTTACACTCTCATGACTGTTGATGTGGAATCTTGAAATCAAATGGTACAAATCACCCAAATTTGCTCCTATTTTTCAAAATTATTTTGCCTATTCTAAGTTCTTTGCATTTTCACATGTAATTAGAATGTACTTTTCAGTTTAAGTGGTTGCCAAGACTTTGAGACTTTGAGATATAAATATATATATATTTATATATATATAATCTATATATAAATTTGGAGATAAAGTACATTTTAACCTCGATTATTTTGGTCCTTTTGACACTTCTTTTTAAGATTTGTTAAGAGCAGGTCTAGAAGAGCCTAGTTTACTCTAGGCTACCTAGTCTTGCTACTAAGCATTTTGTGCATCCCTCCCATATACTCCAGGTATCCAATGGACTCCCAGGCCTGTATGACCTCAAAATTTATCCATCTTAGAGTTCCTCAGAATTTTTCAGCTGTTTAGTATGACAGAGTTTAATCTTATATATGCAGTTTAATGTGCAGCCAAAGATTCAAATAATTCCTCTAATTCCATCCTCTACAGGACTCTGACTTCCATATATCAGCTGGCTCAGGCTTCCCCAACAATTTCTGTTTTCTCAATTCCTCAGGACAACATCATTCTTCCTGCCTACATCGTGCCAGTGCCATGATCCAAAATATGCTTTGGATATAAAATGGGGTAACAGTAGCTCTAACCTCTTTGTTTTCTTGCTTACGTGCTATGCTTTCCAATCTTTTATTAATGTTATCTAGTTTTCAATAGTAGAAGAGAACATCTAGAGCCAGTTACTCCAACATGGCCAAAATTTGAACTTGTAGACTTTTTTGTTTTTAGACTTTGTAAAAAGTGTATTTATTTAACTGTTATATCTGGTTAATAATTTTGTTGAAGATAGAAATCCAAGTGGCCAAATGTACATCTAAAATTTGAAAACATTGCTTTATTTTCTTCTGACTTCAGTGTCACTGTTGAAAATCCTTCATCATCTGAGTTTTGATCTTCTTTATGGGATCTATCTGGGTGAGTATTTCTTCTTTATATCTTCGTTTGTTTGACTTCCATGCAGCTCGAGTTTCTGGAACTTATGGTTGTCTCTAGTTTTGAGGTAGTTGTATTCCTTCTTAGTTGTGGAGGGAGACGCAGGGTGTCTGTCTACGCCTCCATCTTGGCCAGAAGTTGAACTTCTAGACTTTTAAGTCAAATTTCCTTTTCTGCTTTTTGCTTATACAATAATATAGATGAACATTGGTTTCTATAGTGACTTTATAAAAGACTCATAAGTGAGGCATGTTTCTCTTCTGTTCCTTTTTTTTACTTTTCCCCCAGAGAAGCAGAAATTTTACTTAATCATATTCCTTACTTCATGGCACCCCATTTTAATTCTGTTAGAGTGACTAGTGCTAGACACTCTTAAGTACACAGCATTTCATTAGCTCAGCATCCTAAATAATTATTTCTCACCACTTCACAATCCAGTGTAAGCCAGGCAAACTTTACACGGTGCTTTTTCTCTGGCTGATGACTCAGGTATCCAGGATCTTTTCATCTTGTGATGCTGTTGAATTCACATGAGGAGAAAAAGAGACCAAGAGGGTGATCATGCATAAGGTTTAATGATCAGGCCTAAAAGTACGGATTAACTTCTACCACATTCCATTGTCTAGAACACACTCACATGGTTCCCATGTGCTTCTATGGAGTCTAAAAAATACAGTTTTCCTTTGTGTTCAGTAGGAAAAAATAGTTTTTATGAATAATGAGTCTTTACTGTAAATGACAATTCACGCAGATTTCTCTGTTATTTTATTTTATGTCACTTCTATTTGATTCCTTGGCCCATTAACATCACATCAACACAGCCACTGACTGTTAGATTTATTTTGATGTGAGTTTTATTGAAAAAAATGAAAGTTACTCACACATACATGCATATTTTAATATTTATTTAAATTATACTGCATTTGATTTATTTTAATACACATTTCTGTTGCCATATGTATCTCTGCAGCATACTAGAAACTTAAAAATTTTTCTATTACTTAGTATCACATTCATTTCTCATCCAGTATTTTAAGGTTAGAATGTATGTCTGTTGTATGGCACTAAGCTGGCTCCGACTCCTGGCAATCTGATGAATGAATGACATCCACAATGTCCTGTCCTCAGCAGCCCTACTCAGCTCATATAGACTCCTGCCTATGGCTTCTTGTATGGAGTCAATCCATCTCATATTTTGTCTTTCTCTTTTCCCGCTGCCTTCCATTTTCCCCACTATTATTGTCTTTTCTAAAGCAGCTTCACTTTGCCATTTTTGCCTCCAGCTATGTTTCAGGTTTAATTTGCTGGAGGACCCACTTGTTCACCCTCCTGGTGATCCAGGGTATTCATAGAGCTCTGCATCAACACCACATTTCAAATAAGTCAATATTTTTTCCTATCAGCCTTTTCTGCTCTCCAATTTTCACATCTGTACATAGCAATTGGGAATTCAATGTTGTGGGTGATCTTAGCTTGGTCTCTGATAACACATATTTGCTCTTGGTGATCCTTTCTAATTTTTCATTGCTGTCCTTCTGAGTCTCAGCTATCTCTTGATTCCCTGGCTATAGTCTCCATTTGAATTGATGTTTGAGCTAAGGTAAGCAAAATCCTTAAAAATGTTAATGTCATCATTGTCTATATTAAAATTGTGTATTGCTCCTGAGTACTGGCAACCCCCAAATTGATGCAGGTCTCTGAGTTTGTGATGGTGGGGATTGGAGCTGGGTGGCAGTAGAGAGCAGTTCAACTTGAGATTAGATTGCCAATTTAAGAGTAATCTACATCCAAGCCTATAGCTAAAGAAAAAGTATTCTATCTGTATTATAAACATCATCAATGAGAGTTGCATTGAGAGATGCTATTAGGTATTACCAAAGCTCAGGGCATTAGTTGTATCTTTTTGGCATGCAAAACCAGTCAGAAAGCCCTTATATATAAAAGAACTTGGGAAAAGCATCTACAAATCTTGATCATATTCAAATATATTTTTTAAAATGTTGTGATCTTTCAAACCATAAGATTCCATAAATGCCCAAGACACTGTACCAAGCCACTCTAAAATGATCACCAGAACCCACTGAATGAATGCAAAGAAGCTGTAAACTCAAGGATGATGCACAGCTCTGTAAGACCCTCTGAACGTGTCCTCTGAGACACAGTACCCATTCTATAAAAACCCTCACAGTTCATATTCTGGTTAAATGTTTATCCAAGGAGAGAAAACTCATGAACTAGTTTGAAATATCAAAATATAAATATGAAGAAGATAGTGTAATGAAGGTCAGTTGTCTAATTTTTTTCATTTCTATAGTTTCTAATATAATATCAGAAAGCACTATAAGCTATGAAAGAATAGCAATAATAGTAAAGCTATAGGACCAGAGGCTGATGTGAGGTTGAGTGGTAGACAGAAGGTTCTGGTTTTGGGTCAAGATTCTTCAGGAGTGAAAGCAAGTGGAGGAGACATAGAGAAACTAAGGCAACAAAGGAGTTGATCTAATCTACCAGGTATATCCACCTTTTACTTTTCTAATTCATTGACTGCCTCCTACATATTTTGGGTTTATTTAAAGAATCAGAGAAAAAAACAGACATTTACATGGGATAATATTTCATATTATATGTAGCTTTTCTTGTACTCTCAGCCACTGTGGGGAAATAAGAAAGTAGTTGAAACTAATGTTTTACCAGAGTAGTACATTATGGTGGGAGAGGGTAGTTAATAAATACTGTTATCCATGTATATATCAATCAAGAATTTTGTGAAAAGACATAGAAATATAGCATGGGATGTAGTATTGCAGGATTGAGTTCATTGATTCAGTCTGGTTGTTATTGTGGAGGTGATGAACAGAGGCTGTCTGGAGACACAAGAAAGATTTCATAAAGTGTTCTTCAGAATCAGGATATGGATTGAGGATTTTTTTCAGAAATCTGGTGTAGTGATGAATAAGAGGGAGCAAAACTGACTCAGTTTGAATCTTAGCTGTGGAAATTACTACAAAAGCAACAACATCAGTTCTAAGGAAAATACCATCATATCTGGTTGAATCAATATAATGCAACTTATCTGTTCTATGTTGATGGACATGAGTTGTATCCAGATTTTACAGAGTACCAATATAAACATTAATATATGCATAGACACACAAACACTTTTATGTTTAGAAGAGGAATTCTATGTGTATATGAGGGTATGCGTAGTTGCTGGACAAGACTCCAGGGGAGGATTAGAGGCCTTCATTAAACTATGGTGCTGCACTAGGTTACAACATTCTATTTCTGCTACTTCTGATTTTGACATAATGTCTTCTGTATTTAATTATGTTGATTCTTAATCCACAGTCATAAACTTGTCTGTCATTCTTTCTTTCTTAATAATAATTCCTTTTCAAACATGAATACCCTAGTGACAAAAATCCTTGCCTGTTCCTGATAGTTCATTGCTCATCTGATCAAGTACCACTTAGCTAAGTTTCTTTATTTTCCCCAGCCTCTGATGTAGTTCTTACAGGAAGTTATTAGTCCCAACTGTTCCACAGTGTCAATTTTCTGGTGGTTATCTCTTATATGTCTCCTCTTTTTATTGTGGCTAGATGTCCTGTTTTGTTTTGTTTGTTGTTTTTAATTTTAAACTATGCCCTGGTTTGCATCTGACAACCTAAAGTCCAGGAACATACTAATTCATTTCAACACCCCACCATCAGGTAGGCAGACTGCATGATACATAATGACTAATTCATTTTAATATTCCATTACTAGGTAAGCAGACTACATGACACATAGTGGATGACATGTATTACTCACAAACACATGAATCATTGAATATATACCTCAGTTCATATTAACTGGGTTTTTTGTTTAAGCATTGAGTGTCCTCCTTTTGTGGATTATAAATATTTTTCTATTGCTCTCCTATTAGTTTCTGCTGTACTTAGAGCCTACTGTTAAACATAATTTTTTAAAAGTATTATTATTTTTACAAGTTATTGATATGCATATGTGGATGGGGAAGTGTATATATTTCTTTTAGAGATCCTTGCATGGGATAAAGCAATTCTCTCAGCTTTCTGGAGTGTTACTGAGGCTAAGCTTTATCACAACTCCTCACTCACTCAAATAGTTTTGTTTTTTTTTTGTCATTTGGTTTGTTACTATTATCTAAACTCTTTTTATTGTATATATTACCAAGGTTATATATTTGTGATTTAAATAGAAAATATCAACATTATTTTCAATTGAACTCACACATGTGTTTAATTTAGATAGATCTCTAGTATATGTATATTATCAGGGACAGATCTGAAATTGAAATCAACAGGAGTATAATTAAAGTTATTCTAGCTTTCCAGAATCCCCAATGGGAGCCAAAAATAAAATCTCAAATTAACTAAAAATGTATAAATAAGTTGTCCACTGTTACCTTGTGGATAATAAAATAAGAGAAGAAAATAAATAAATAAATATTGGATGGGTAAAAGCAATGGTTATGGAATCAAGTACACGTGCAACAAGCTAGGATCTTTGTTTTGCCATTACTTTTAGAATGAATCAACCTTATTTGTGGATATTTACCAGATTAGGATAAAAGACTATCCTAAACTCAAGTTTTCTGTATAGAATATTAAATATACTAGTTGAAAAGTCACCTGTCGTTATGTTTGTTTATGAAAATGTGAGAATAATTTAATTTTGTCTGTAAAAATATGTGTATGAGGTTAATATCCTTTTATATTCATTTAAAGGCTGGTAAGAATTCATCTTCTGTGCTTGAAGGTTGTTTTTATTCCTTGAAGTATTATTTTGACAATTATAAATGTCGATGATCTAAAGAAAAGCACTAACACTTCTGCACAATCCATTAAAAAATGAATCTGTTAACACATGAAGCAAATTCTAAACTTCATGTTTTCAAGTATCTTCACAGAGATGTGCCTTGAGTTTTAGTTTTCTTTTCAAAATACTGATGCTGATTCCTATCTGCCATCTTCACAAGCTTGTTCTAAGACTCAGGTGAGATGGGTATCAAAGCAATTTGAAAAATGTTAGGAGTTTTGAAATTAAGAACATTCATGCCAAAGTATACTCTAATAGTCATCCAAGAGTTTAGGTAATTAAACTAAGTGATTAATTTTCTAAGTCCCGGTAATACTCACATGGAGAATGAGAACAGGGGTAACCTGCAGTGCTGAGTTTCTACATGGCAACTGAAAAAGAAGTGGCAGTTTTGTAGGATACTCTAACGATTCCATTTCATTCTAGCATGTTAAAACAAATCAGTTCTTAAATGTCACATTTCACTTGGATTTTTCTTGGTGTGTCCTTACTTTGGGGAAGTGCCTGTCTTGTCTGTGACTAACTGTTCATTTGTAATTTAGGAAATGCCCCTTTGTCAACTTTAGGAACAGTTTAGGGAATAACAATGAGTTTTTTGGGTGAAATATAATCCACATAGTAGGTAATATCTACATTTTGAAAATGCATTTTGGTTAAATCATTGTACCTCAATATTTAACATTCACTGTTCTAAAGCTGAGAATGCTAATAATTTAAACAATACTAGTAATACATCAGGCATACAAACATGTATCAACACGTACTATGTGGGTAATTAGGTGCAAATTACATGCATATATGTCCATAAATATCCATATGCATATATACCTATGTGTCTAAAAAAATTTACATTTTCCTTGTTGAAATGTATTCTTAAAACTATATTGATCATTCATATCCAATAACGTAAAGCCCAGTACCTTTCTCTTGTCATCTCACTGAGCTACAGAAATATTGTTGCTGCATGGACTAATCTTATTTAGGTGAGTTTTTGTCTGCTAATCCTCTATTTTTGGAGGGGAGGGGCATGAATAGCTAAACGCACATTTTTCTTCCTCTGAGTCATGTGTTTGAAGGCAATTTACTGGGCTCTCAAGTGTATGTAAATGGTGTCCAATATAAAGACTGCTCTCAGAATGTTAGAGAAATTCCATGACTTATGGCAAAAATATTCCATATATATCTCAATTCCGCTTTTTGAAAATATAAGAAAACATAGTACAATGGAAGGGGCATGCATATATATAATAAATTTGAATATCAGTTCATTACTTCATTATTTATATTCATAAACAGAGATGTTAATACCTATCTAGAAATGATAATCAATTAATATGATCCAGAAGTTTTGTTTTCCAGATAGTGTTATTGTGTTATTTTCTGGTCAGCAAATGATATTGGCCTGGTGGAGTAACTACCACTTACCTCTTGGTTGAACAGGTGAATTTATGATCTTTCAGCTCAAAATCTATACTGGCTTTCTGATTCTGAATGCCTGAGCTTCCACTGGGGTAGGAAAACAAATGCAAGTGATAGACCTTTATATCTTCTCCAACACCTCTCAAGCCCTTTGGTTTTATAAATCTCTATGGAGTTTGGTTATAAGTCACTCATCCTTTAATGAAAATTCACATAATAATTATTTATGAGTAGCTCATATTTCAGATACTAGAGAGATGATACTTTGCCAATAGATAAAAAATTTATTGCAAATTTTACTTTTTAGGTTTGAGATAGATCCTAAAATGAGGAACAGTTTAAAGACTGTTTTTGTATAGATCTTTTAAGCACTATGGTCCACCTTCCCACCAGTGTTGGGCAGCAGATAAACTTTTATTTCTTCACAAATTTCTGAACCATCAAAACAACTATACACCACAAGTCTTCTATTCTCTCATTGTCTTGTCCACAAACTTACTATTTTCCCCTTTTAAGTCCATGTTTCATCTTTCAAATTTGATGTGCACTGTTGCCTGCCCACTGCAGTCTGACTTCTTGTCTGATTTTGCCTCCTTATAGCAGTGCCTCCCTCAGTCCCTTGCAGAAAACCCCTTCTAGCTCTAACTTTAACTTGGGAATATATTCTTATACTTACTAATCCACTTGTCACCTTTGGTTCAGAGGTACACACTTCCAGGAAAAACTATGGAACGGAGAGACAGGGGAACCAGGTTTGATGTTTTCACACAGGGATACTTGGTCTGTTTTACTTTGTCACCATCAAAAACCATATCAGTGAGGACTCAAGGGTCCCATGTTGTGCCCAGGGTGGACAACCTGTAGCATATGTTATTTTTTGTTAAATTTTTTTTTACAATAAATGGAATTCATAGCACTTAAGAAAGTACAGTAGTCTCTCTCTATATTGTGGCTCACTTATCGTGGCCTCACTGGATCGCAGGATTTTAAAAAATATCATATTTAATTATTTTTCACGGATTTTTCATTTATCGTGGAATTTTGCAGTACTGTATATGTATGTTGTTAAAGTTATGTAGGTTTAAGAGTGTAGAATAAATGTAAGGTTCTTACCTTGCGGAGGGGTCTAGAACGTAATAACTGCGATAAGTGAGGGAATACTGTACATCTTACATATGGCAGTCATTCTGACTGTGAAATTAAAATATAAAATGAGATCTCTTGATAAAATAGATTGTGATCAGAGCATTGAATATATGATGTGAGAGCTCTAGTCTCAAGTTGTAATAAATTTATGTCTTGAGAGATATCTAAAATTTAAAACTTATTCTATTTTATTGTGTTAATTTCTAAGTTACTTTCTCAAGCTTTGTGTTACCATATTATGCTCCATTCCTTAAACTATGAACTTCCTAATTATCCAAGATCATTTGTGTTTTGTTTTTTATTCCAATCTTAAAATAATACTTTATGAAAATAATTTTTATATCTTGAATAATACTGGGAGAAAAATGATATAAATGATACTCACATAGCCTTATGCTGGGTCTCAACAGTGTGAGAGTGTAGATCTTGTGAATAAAATAGAAACTTCTGTAAGTCAAAGCAAATATTTGCAAAGCAAAAGATACTGTCTAGTCTAGAAAACTCCTGGGAGATAGTTCAAAGCTAGGTCACAGAGAGGAAAAATAATAAGATTTTGACCAGAAAAAAAACCTGGCTTCTACTTTGTTCTTGGGGAGTTGAAACCCAGAGAGCATCATTGAAGCTGAATCATTCCATGTTGGCTATTTTATGGCTTTAAACATAATGTACCACATATATGAATGAATGTATGTGTGTGTATAACCAGTCAGAATTTTCCAGAAAGACAAAACCAATAGGTTATATAAAGAGAACAAATTTATTTTAAGAACTTGGCTCACATGATTGTGGAAGGTGACAGGTATAAGGTCTATCAGACAGGCTAGCAAGCTGGAACCTCATCAGAAGCTGAAACTTTAGTCTTCAGGCAGATTTTTTTTCTCTGGGAAATCTCAGTTTTTGGTCTTCAAGCCTTCAACTGATGAGGTGAGGCCCACCCGCATTGTTGAAGGTCATCTCTTCTACTCAAAGTCAATGACTGCAGATGTTAACCACATCTATAAAGTACCCAACAGCAACGCCTAGATTAATGCTTGACTAAATAATGAAGCACCACAGCTTCGACAAGTTGACACGTAACTCTAACCATTATAGAGAGAAAATTAAATGAATGAGTGGACACCAGGAGCTGGAAAGTCGATGGGGTCTCTTCCGGGTCTGTCCATCACAGAAGATGCTTAGTTTTGGGTTTGTTGTTTTAAAATTATTTTTAACCAGATAGGATATGTGTACAGTGCACTGATGGACATTACTTCTCAGATAATATCTACTAAAATATTAGGATGTATTGCTTCTAGATAATGAACTGGTAATTCTGTGGATGAACTGAAAATCCATAAATATGTTCTTTTTTCATTTTAACAATCATATTTTGAATTGAGTTAGAAGTAGTCTACTTCACACCACCATCTCTAAAAACAAAGGTCAAAAACAGCAATTTTCAACATTTTCATTTCACAGCACACGTATAAACTAATTACTAAAATCCTGTAATACACCAAATATAAAAAATCAGGCACCTATACTTGTATATAAGGATTTCTTGGAGCAAGAATTAACCAATCAGATACAACCTTATTATGCAATGTGTCCAGTAAAATGGAACTCTATTTTTTGACCTATATATTTACAGTTCAAGACAGGCATTCACACTGGACAACTATTGTGTTGGCTGCTGTAATTTTTTAATTTGATACTATAAAGGAAAAGAGGTCAGTGATCCTGACTAAATAGTCAGGTATTGCTGGTCAAAAGCACAGAAGTAACCACAGAAGATTGTTTCATTCCATGTCCATTTCCCAAGTTTTTTACTCATTCTATGCCAAGAATGATTTGCGTGTGTTTATGTCTATGTGTGTATGTGTGTATGTGTAAGTACTTATGACACAAAAGAAGTTGTGACATAGCAGCAGGTGAAATAACTCACAAAAGTTGTGTCAGCCTAAAGTCAGAATCAATGAGGAAACCTCAATTTCTTGTTTAGTCCAATGTCAGAGCCTGTAGCCCAAGGTCACAGCATATGAGTAGGGCTGCAAGATCACAGAAAAGTCTTTTCTAAGATTAATGTCAGGGCTGAGCCAAAGATGACTGAAGGAGCACCCTCTGGCATGCTCATTTATCAGTGGTTTACTTGTTGGCTAATGATAACAATAACAGTTTGTATCTGACAGACACAACTGGGTATGTGCAGTGAGAAACTCTATAGTTGAAGTTGGATTATACTGGATCTATACAATTTCCTCTTTTATTGCCTGGGCTGTCACCACAGTCTCTGTCAATGAAGTTTGTGCTTTTTTTAAAAAAAGCAATTTTTAATAACAAAAATGGTAATATTAAAAATTATATTAACTTTTAATTTTTCTGCATACTTTAGAAACATTTTTGCATATGCATATGCAATTTCTAGATTGCTATTATCATAGCAAATGGAATTTTTCACTTAAACTCTTACTACTAACACTATTCTGTAGTCTATATTTGTGAATAATGCTTTATGATTGTTTTGTTATTATAAAAATATATTCTAATAGAAAATGTATAAGATACTGGTAAATAGAATAAACTTTACCACCATGCTATAATTCCTATTAGCGATATTTTTCATATCATCTTTATATTACAAATGCACATATACACATATGTATACTTACATATGCATATATACACACATGCATGCAATAAAATTATACTGATTTTTTCTTTGCTTTTTGCTAATATTTTATTGTGGTGGTGGTTTTTATTGTTTATCCTTTAAAAATATATTTACATGGCTGAATGTTATTTAATTGCAAAGTTTATTTAACTACCTGATATCAGATACTTAAACTTTTTTTCAGTTTTTAGCCTATTGAACAGTATTGTGCTAAAAACTTTGTTATTATATAGTTCTGCTTATTCCTGAAAATAAGTTATTGATAGTAAGATGCTGAGTCAAAGAATATGTATATTTGCTAGGGCCTGAATGTTTTTGCCCTCCCCACTAATTCATACGTAGAAACCTTATGCCCAATGTATGGTAATAGGAGGTGGGGCCTTTGTGAGGTGATTAAGTCAGGAGGGCAGAGTCCTCATCAATGGGATTAGTGATCTTCTCAAAAAGACCCAGAGAAAGATTTCTTGCTCCTTGCCATGTGGGTTAGGGTGAAAAGACAACTGGCTATTTATCAATCAAGAAGCAGAACCTGACTATGCTGATACCCTGATCTCGGATATTCAGCCTCAAGAGCTGTGAGAAATAAATTTCTGTTGTTCTTAAACTAAGTAGTGTGTGGCATTTTGTTATAGCAGCCTGAATGGACTATGACAACGTTTGCTAATTTATGTGGCTGAATGTTATACTGCAATTTCAAGGGTAATCACAAAAATAATATGAAATATATGAATTCTAAATGAGAGAAGGAAAATGAAATGATAAAAAAAATCAACCAAAAACTTTAAGAATTACAAGAAAATCAAACAGATGTACTAACAAAAAATAAGTAGGCAGATATGAATTTAAGTATTTAAGACATAACGTTGAGAGTTAATGGCCTAAGTTCTCCAGTAAAAAAACAAGATTAGCAGATTGGAAATAAAATGAAACTCAAATATATGCTATTTATGACAGATATTTAGAACAGAATGGTTGAAAGTAAAAGGATAGAAAGAAAATATGTGAACACAAAATAATGCTAGTAAGAATATGTTTATATCAAACCCCCAAAAAGTTTTAAAGTAAAAAAATAAAACTACACATAAAAAGAATAACTTTCTAATGATAAAGAATTATAATTACCAGGCAGACATATAATTTTAAATCTGTATGTCCCTTAATAACATTGTTTAAAATATGGAAAATATATATTACCTCTCTCAGTAACTGACACAAGAGACAATAACAAAATTATAAGAACATTGATCAACATAATTAACAAAACTGATCTAACGAGAGATATATATTCCTGTTTTAAACATTTACAGATACATATTCTTTCAATATACACAGATTATTTGAAAATATATAATATGCTGGCTATAAAGGAAGTCTCCATCAATTCTAATGAACTGATTTTATTATAAAATATGTCCTGTCCACAATTAAGCCAGTAAATAAAAATAGATAAACTAAAAACATCTTAATATATTTGAAAATTGAGGAATAAGTATTTTAATTATATTCAAAAAATTACCTTGCAGTAAAATTGACTTTTTTTCCATTGTAGTGTATAGTTCAATGCATTTTAATACATTTATGAATTTATTTTTGCACCATTATAGTTAGGGACAGAACAGTTCCATGTCCCCTCAAAATCTTCCTTGAACAACTACATCTTTAAGATCACAAACCCTTATTTCTCATAATCTCTGATAATCACTAATGGCTTCTGTATTCCCATATATAATATTTAACTTTGCAAGAATGTTATAATGGAATTACACCTTTTGAAAAAAACTTCTTTCACTCAGCATAATGATTTGAGATACATCCAAAGTCTTGTATATTTCAAATTTATTCCTTTTTGTGTTTATCATTTATTGTATAAACGTTAGTTTTTCTCTAAAGTAGATATCCAAGAATAAGAATGCTGAGTCCTGAAGCACACTTATATTCACCATTTTCAGAAAATGCCAAATCTTTTCCAAAAAGGCTGTACCATTTTATATTTCTACCAGTAATGTTGTGAGAGTTTCAGATATGTATTTTTAATTGAAGTAATTCTAATAGTTATGTAGTGGGATCTCATCATGATTTTATTTTTCATTTTCCTAATAACTATTAATGTGGAACATCTTCTCTGTCATCTTCATATCTTCTGATGAAGTGGCTGTTTCCCTCTTTTGCTAGTATTTATTTATTTTTTTGCTAATTTTTAAATTGGATTCTTTTCTTATTTTTGAGTTTTGAGTGGTCTTTGAGTACCAGTTTTGTTTTTGTTTTTTGGCTATGTAATATAAAAATATTTTCTCCCATACTGTGGCTTGCTAATTTATTCTATTAGCAATGTCATTCACAGTGCATTTTTGTTGTTCTTGAAGTACAATTTATCATTTTTTCCTTTATGTGTTAAGCTTTTGGTATTATATATAAAAACTCATCACCAAGCCCAAGGTCATGTAGTATCTCCCATGTCCCTTCTAAAAGTTCCAATACAATTTGTTTAAAAAAGTAGTCTTTATTAATTTCATTACTCTTGTCAAAAATCAATTGGACATATTTATGTGTATCTATTTCTAGAATATATTCCTTATATTGATGTATCTATAGCTTCACTAATAGCATACTGACTTGATTACTACAGATTTATGTCTTAAAATTGGCAGTGTAATTCCTCAAACTTTGTTCTGGTCATTCAGAATTCTTTTAACTATTCCAGTTCCTTTGCTTTTCCTTATAAATTTTAGAATTAATGGGTTTATATTTGAAAAAAATTCCTGCTTGGATTTTGATAGGAATTGCTTTAAATCTGTAGAACAATTTGGAGACAATTAACATCTTTAACAAGCTGAGTCTTGCAATCAATGAACATGATAAGGCTTGTCACTTATTTATATCTTCACTTATTTGTTTCATTAGATTTTTTAGTTTTTAGCACATAGATTCTACACATGCTGTGTTAGAAGAAGATATAAGTATTTCAATTTTTGGCGGTTAGTTTTATGGTGTTTTATGGTATTTTATTTAAAATATTTTTCACGTTCTAAGTTTTCATAACTAGAACATAAAAATGATTTTAGTTTTCCATGTGTTCATCTTGCAGATTAGGACCTTGATAAATTCATTAGTTCCAAAAGTTGTTTTATATTCTTTGGGATTTTCTACATAGATCTGATCATGTTTTTTGTGAATAGGAGCAGTTTTACTTCTTCTCCCCTCATCTCCAACCTATATGCTTTTTATTTCTCTTCGAGACTTGTTACCCTAAGGCAAGAAATGCATTTTATAAAACAATGTATTTGAACTGCTATTTCCAGGAAAAAATAGAATGGATACATTTTTTTTCTATTACTCCTACAAAGTATAACTAAAATCTATGAATACTGTACATACAAAACAAACATAAGAAGACTTTGAATAGTAGAGAGAAAGTAAACTAGTTAGGACTTTAACCTGAAAAATGACCTGACAGCTATGTATTTCCTGGGCTTTTTGTCTAATACATAGACAAAAAAAAAAAAAAAAAAAAAAAGATCAATTATATATGGTCACATATAGTTTAATACGGCTTTTTAAAACATATTGTTGGTCTCTACCCCCAGAATTTCTGTTTCAGTAGCTTTGGACTGGCAAATTATGGTTATTTTAAACAAATAACACAACTGAACAATTGAAACAACTCCAGAGAGATCCAGGAATACATAAAGAACAGGAATAATTAAAAGTCACATCAATTATGAAAAAGGAAACATTATTACAGATGCTACAGGTGCTATAGACATTAAACATATAATGGGGACATTATTGTAAACAAGCTTTAACAAAATTTTAAAGATTTAAATAAAATGGATTAATTCCCCTAATTTACCAAGTCTGAGTCTAGAACAGTAGGAAACCTAAATAGCTCAAAGCTATTTAAAAATTTAATCAATATCAAATATCTTGTCAGCACAATAGGCAGATAAAAATTATGTATTATTCAAAATGCTACAGAACCAGGCAATGGTGTTCTGAAAGCCATGGGGTTTGACTGCCCACTGCCAAGAAGCGTGACTCCCAAGGTGAGAGTTTGGTGAGAAAGGAAGGTTTATTTTAATTTAAAGATTATACAGCTTTAGCATAATGGCAGATTTCTGCTGTTAAGTTCTGCTCCCTTTAAAAACACCTAAAAACAAACGGTCTTGCCTCCCTCTACCAAACCTGGTCAGTTTTAGAATATGCCACTCAAAAGTACTTGTAAGAACGGAGTCGCTCAGAGAACCATCAAGATGCAGGGAGCAGAAAAAGTTTATTGAGGGAATTAGCAGCAGGCTGGGAGCCGTGTTGTGAGAGAATGGCTCCAACTCTGGCCTCCTAGGGAAGGAGAGGGCTGTTTTATAGGGGGAAGAAAAAAGAAACTTGAAATCAGTTGTTTATCTTGCAGCTATAAGCATGATGGACCGATCAAGGCCAAATGGGGCTCGGCTTGACACTCCCCCCACTATCACCATAAACTCCCAGACAGCTGCAGGCAGGCGGGGGGTGGGGGAGGGCATAGGAACCGAGGCTGTCAGTACTGTCTTTCAGAAAAGCAGAAATCTGCAGCTCTTCCTTCCAGGTCACAGTTCAGCTCCAAACACCTCTCACATCTCTGATTGTGATTGGCTAGGCAGATCTCTGTAGCACTGCCCTCCTCCTCTGCTTTCTTCTGGAGGCAGACTACCAGACAGACCTCCCAACCTTTTGGCAGCCTTCTCTGCATAACTCTCTGCCTACCTTGAGGCTGATTGACCTTCAGACCTCCCGCTCCAGTTTTAACTGCTCAGCTCAAAACTTCTTGACTGATCTAACATCCAGCTCTCTTATGGTGCATTAGTTCTGCCATTTTGTCAGTTCCCTAGTGTCTTTGACCCTCTTCCAGCTGCCATCTTTAGTCAGGGCAAGAGTTCCCAGCAGCACATGGGCATCCAGGCAGGGTATATGCAACCCCCCACCCCCATTAAGCAGGTGCTGTATGAACTTCCCCCCTGGCTATGTCAGGAGCCACTGCATGTTCTCACAGTAATGTACATAATTTTGCAGCTTCTGAGATATTCCTCTCTGGAAAGCATGGTCTGTTAATCTGCTTTTGTTATGCAGTGTACCTTAAATGCTGTACTTTCTGCTCTGTGGACACCCATCCTGCCTCCTGCAGGATTTTGGGGTGATGGTGGGGCTCCCGTGCCCTCAGAGGACCCAGGGTCTATACCCCCATTACAAAAATGTAATTTTTTTTAATAGGAAGGTGCTCAGTGTAAACATTTTCTACTTTGCCTCATGTTGGAAGTTTATCATAAGTAAATGTTGGGATAAAATCTTCATATACACATAAATGTAAACATGCAAACATGCATACACATATACACAAGATTCACTTTTGAGCAATCAAGTGTTAAAGAAAAATATTTCCAATCATAACATCATCTGACGGACAGAAACCTAGAGCCCCTTTCCCAAATTATTTTACTACATCTACATATCCTTGATACAAAAATCTGTCAAAAGTGTTTAAATAAAATTGTTGGCTAAATTCACTCATTCATGAGCTGAGATGTATAATCATTAAGTGATATATTAGTCAACTGAATTTGAATGGTGTGTGCCTATAAATAGATAGATAAATAGAAAGATAAATTAGTTTATCAGCTTAATTTGACATTAAAAAATCAACCAGTGCATTTCACTGCCTTAAAGACTGAAAATCATATAATCACCTTAATAGCTGCAAAAAGGCACTTGATGAAATGTAACATCAATTTTTATATATATATATATATATATATATATACTTTTTTTTTTAATACACAGGTGATAGGCTTAAAAAAAAATCAAGGAAGTGATTTCTTTTTCCCCACCAAACCCTTTTTATGTGTTATTTTAAACAATAAAAATGTCTAAAATTAATGCTAAGAAATATAGAATGTAGATAATAAAATTCTAATGCTTACTTATAAGACATTTTGAGATCTTATCTTGTTCTCTCATTTATAACGTATTCCTTTGTTTCTTCATTCTGCTTGCCACCCCATTAGTTTCTATGCATTAGATGAGACAACCACCTCTTCTAATCTTGAAGGAGTGGCTTTGTGTGGGAAGTAAACCTTGTCATTTCATCTTGCCCTAGCTCTCCGTTGTCTCTCAACCTTTGTGATTACTCAAGCAGTTTATTATATTCTCAATAGCTCTGAGTAGTTGAGGGTGTGCCACAGACAGTCAATTTCCCAAAGGGGCATCTCAGTCAGCACCTGAAGGCAGGCTGATTGGAGGCCAGGCCCTTAGCACCTTTTTAAGTATGCAGATGCGCACAGTTCTGTGGGGTCACCAGCATTAAGCCCTGCTGGCCACTTCAGCCAGGTGATCTGGATGTGTCTCCCAGGTGGCCCTTGGAAAAATCAGGACTCCAGAAAGGTGCTTCACGTCCTTTCTGGGAGACAGCAGTGAGCAGCAGCCAGGTGGGGGAAAGGACCAAGATGGCGTTGGGAGCAGCAAGAGGCCCCTAGGCATGTGCCAGACCTGAGCCTACTCTTCAGGCTGGAGCTCCAAGACAAGTGAACAGGCCTCTTTCACAGAAAGAGGGGTGGGTTTTAGTCTGCCAAAAACTGTCTCTTCGATTGTTATCATCCCACGGGATCCAGGAATGCAAGCTACATGTTGACAGCTGCAAAAATCTGGGCACCCGGAGGTTGTAAACGCCTGCTCTGGGAGACACTAGTGCTCTGGGGTGCAGCAGAAGGAGAACGGAAAGATGGCACTAGCTGGCTTCAGGGAGGCAGAGAAGAAGCATCAAGGTGGCACCTGCAGGAACAACAACAGAAGAACAAGGCAGAGAAGGCAGAGGGAGAGAGTGAAAAAGGCACCCACAAGTCTCCATCCCTAGAGAGGGTTCCAGCAGGCTTAGGTGTGTGTGTTGAATGAGACGCCTGTCCCTCAGGCTGAAGCTTTACTATAAACAAATAAGCCTCTTTCAATTAAGGGCCTGGCTGTAATCAGTTGCCTCTGAGCTGGGCCCTGGGGCAGGTGAGTTAGAATGTATGAGACCTTTAAGAGCAGTTTCTCAGGTCCCTGAGGTCTTGTGGGTTTTGGGACTCAAGCTCTGTTGGTTTTCAAAGATAGATGTTTGGGGGGCTCATCTCTCAAGTGCTGGCCTTAAAAGTTGGGATGCCCAACTTTGTTCCTCAGGAAAAAGCTTTGGATTTCGAGTACTCTTTTGATTGTGGGTCACATGCAGGGCCAGGTGTGAGGTTCATGGAGAGATAGATGTGTCCCAGCCTTTCCTATTTGATGTGGTTTTCTTCTTGTGATAAGTCATTTTTTACTTTTTTTGCTATTTTGCCATTTTTGCTTTTTTACTCCAGTGGCAAGTTATTTTGCTCACTTATCCCAGATGCACCAAGAATTTATTAGCTGAAGCCCCCTTGTTAGTTCACCCTGGCTGTTATCTCTATCCCAGATGCATCAAGAATTTACTACCGAGAATTTACTAGCTGAAGTCCCTGTGTTAGCTCACCCTGGCTGTTATCTCTATCCCAGGCGCACTAAGTGCACTAAATGCACTAAATGTTTATCAGCTAAAGCCCCCTCTAAATTAGAAAGTGTCTATGTGTAGTTTCTCCCACCTACTACTTTTATTGGGCAGCTCCAAGGACATGAGTCTAGTTTTGTTTTTTTTTTTTTTTTTTGCCTTTAGAAACCTTTAAAAACCTTATAGTCTGTAAGGCAGCGCGGCTCTCCCATCTTCCGCCTCTGAAGGTGGGAAGAACCGTCCCTGGCCAGGTAAATAAACGCCATCAATTTGTTTCTAAATTGCCTCGTGTCCTCTTTGCTCGCTAATGCTCCATAACATTTGGAGGCCCCAGCGAGATCCCCAACCTTTGTTGGGAAAGGAGGTCGAGGCTGGACGGCTACCGGACGAGAATAAGGGGGAGATCTCCGAGAAATTTTTCTCGGCCCCTACTCTGCAGTCCAAGCCGTACCAATATCCTATCCTTGATCGGCTGTTTGGCGTCCCCCCATCAGGTATTGCCAAATACACCGAGGGAAAGGTGTATTTGGACTGGTCTGTGATTGGTGCACCCAGGGGGTCCGGTGGAGGACTGGACGCAGTCTTACTCCCCGGACTAGGTCGAACCGCACGACGGTGGGTTCGAACCTCAGGTTTTCTGTTTACTGTTTTGTTTGCTGTCTGTCTCGGTCTTGGTCTGTTTTTCGCTGAAATGGGTCAGTCCTCTTCGTGTTCGTCTTGTTCTCCTTTGGAATGTTTTCTCGAGAATTTTTCTGATTTTAAACGAAGGGCTTACAGCCTCTTTGGGGAGAAGGTGTCCCCTGGACGACTACAGACTCTCTGTGAATTGGAATGGCCTACATTCTCAGAGGCCTCCTGGCCATCTGAGGGGTCTTTTGATCTTCAAATGGCCTACGGGGTCCGCCGAGTCTGCGCCGGGAAGCCTGGCCACCCTGACCAAATTCCTTATATTCAAATTTGGATTGAAATTTTGGAAGAAAAGCCCAAATGGCTACAAAAATGTCAGAAGAAAAATGCAACTATTTTGCTTACATCTAAACCGAAGGATAGCCCTTTTAAGGGTCCCCCTCCGGTCCTCCCGGCCTCACAGGAAAGTCCCCCTCCTGTGAGACCCCCTCCTTACATCCGACCAGTTTCGGAGCCTACTGATGAGGGGAATGCGGCAGGCCGCAATCCTCCTTTTAGTCCTTCCCACACCCGTTCAGGCCGGGATTACACTCCCCCTGACTCTACAATAGAGCCAGCTCCCCTTCTCCCGCTGCGAGAGGCCTCGGCCCCCGCTGAGCCCTCTGGTCGGCCCTTTATGGTGTATGTCCCTTTCTCTACCAGCGACTTATACAACTGGAAGAATCAGAACCCATCTTTTTCACAGAATCCCACTGGACTTATCTCCCTTTTAGAGTCTGTTTTCTTTACTCACCAGCCAACCTGGGATGATTGTCAGCAGTTGCTTCAGACCCTCTTCACTTCGGAGGAGAGAGAGCGCGTAAGAGGGGAAGGGCGGAAGCTCGTCCTCGGGCCAGACGGGCAACCATCTGAGGACCCAGTGAGACTTGAGCACGTCTTCCCCTTAACGCGCCCAACTTGGGATTCAAACAGCGAACGAGGTAGGGAGGCATTAGAGCGATATCGCCAGATTCTCCTCCGCGCCCTCCGTGCTGCGGCTCGCCGACCGACTAATCTGTCAAAGGTCACTGAGGTAAGTCAGGGCCCTGATGAGTCGCCGGCCGCATTTCTCGAGCGGCTGCAGGAGGCTTACCGCCTTTATACTCCCATTGATCCTGAAGCACATGAGAACCAGAGGGCTCTAAATATAGCTTTTGCATCCCAGTCGGCCCCTGATATTAGAAAGAAGTTGCAGAAATTAGAGGGCTTTGAGGGAAAGCCCCTGACCGAGTTGGTAGAGATTGCCCAGCGTGTCTTTAACAACCGAGAGGATCCTAGGGACTTGAATAAGAAAATGGCTCGTGTTCTCCTAACTATGGCAGGAGAACCCCCACGGAGGGACAAACAACCGTTTAAAGGACCAAGGCATATGAGACAGGAAAGGACCCCGCTTGGCAAAAATCAATGTGCTTACTGCAAACAGGAAGGACATTGGAAAAATGAGTGCCCCAAGCGTAAGGCTCATATGCCCCGTCAGCCAGTCTTGGTACAGGAAGCTCGGGACTGATGGGGCCGGGGCTCTCTACTTTATGCCCCCAAAGAGCCCAGGGTCTGTCTCAAAGTGGGGGACCAACCTATCAACTTCTTAGTGGACACAGGTGCGACTTTCTCAGTTCTTCAGGAAGCCCGTGGGCCAATCAGCCAGAAAAAGACTCTTATACAAGGGGCTACAGGCAAGACTAAGTCGTACCCCTGGACTGAGGCCAGAATCACAGACCTTGGTGGCCGCACCGTCACACATTCCTTTTTAGTCATGCCTGAATGCCCGTTTCCTCTCCTGGGTCGAGATCTTCTCCATAAGTTGGGGGCAACAATCTCATTCCGCCAGGAGAAACCAGAAGTGTCCTTGGGATTAGCACCTGCAACGGTGTTTGTCACTTGTCCACTTGAGGAAGAATATCTCCTCCTAGCAGATTCCACCACCACTCAGCTTTCTGACCTTCTGGTTCAATGGCAACAAGCCATCCCAACTGTTTGGGCTGAAAACAACCCTCCTGGCATTGCTTCCCATGTACCTCCTGTAGTTGTTACTCTTTTAAGCAATGCAATTCCATGCCAACAGAGACAATATCCTATGCCCCTGAAAGCTCGGCGAGGGGTTGCAGTCCATATCCGGCGTCTGCGAGAGGCCGGTATTTTACGGGCTTGCAAATCAGCATGGAACACCCCTCTCCTCCCAGTTCAAAAACCAGGCACGGAGGACTACCGCCCAGTACAGGACTTAAGAGAAGTGAATAAAAGGGTTGAGACCATACACCCTACGGTGCCCAATCCTTACACTCTTCTCAGTCTTTTGTCTCCTGATCATACGGTGTATTCAGTATTAGACTTAAAGGACGCCTTCTTCTCCATACCATTGGCACCAGTCAGTCAGCCTATTTTTGCCTTTGAATGGACAGACCCAGACACAGGGGAGTCAGGGCAACTAACGTGGACCCGGTTGCCCCAGGGATTTAAGAACTCCCCAACTCTTTTTGATGAGGCACTCAGTCGGGACCTTGCCCCGTTTCGAGCAGATCACCCTGGTGTCACTATCCTACAGTATGTAGATGACATCCTGCTAGCGGCCAAAGACTTAGACAGTTGCAAGGAAGTTACTGAGACATTGTTGCGACTACTAGCCCGTTTAGGATATCGGGTGTCAGCGAAAAAGGCCCAGCTATGCAGGGAGGAAGTCACTTACTTAGGATACAATTTGAAGGGAGGTAACCGGACGCTGTCTCAAAGAAGAATTCAGGCTATCTTGCAGATCCCAACTCCCACCACTAGACGCCAAGTCCGAGAATTCCTCGGGGCGGTCGGTTATTGTCGCCTATGGATCTTGGGATTTGCAGAACTAGCTAAGCCTCTCTACGCCTGCACTGGGGGGGCAAAGGAACCGCTAAAATGGACTGAAATAGAGGAGGCGGCATTCCAGGCGCTTAAGAAGGCTTTAGCAACTGCTCCAGCCTTAGCCCTACCCAAACTTGACAGGCCCTTTCAACTTTATGCAGCAGAAAATAAAGGAATCGCCAAGGGGGTGCTCACACAACAACTAGGTCCCTGGAGGAGGCCCGTAGCATATCTATCAAAGCGATTAGACCCCATTGCTGCGGGATGGCCGAACTGCTTGCGAGCTATAGCAGCTACTGCACAACTAGTGAAGGAAGCCACAAAGTTAACTTTCGGGCAAGAACTACAAGTTATCACTGCCCATGCAGTAGAAACTCTGCTAAGAAGTCCCCCTGATAGATGGCTCTCCAATGCACGTATTGTACAGTATCAAGTTTTACTTCTAGATCCAGACCGTGTCAAGTTTCTCCAGTCTGCAGCCCTCAATCCAGCTACTCTTCTCCCGGATGATGATCCCAGCCAGCCGCTTCATGACTGTCTCGATGTGCTCACCGCCCTCACCAATTACCGGGAAGACCTAACAGATATTCCCCTGACAGATCCTGATGCCGTCCTGTACACCGACGGCAGCAGCTTTGTCAAGGAAGGGATCCGGTATGCTGGGGCAGCTGTTGTAACAATGGACACTGTCATCTGGGCGCAGGCTTTAGGACCTGGGGCATCCGCCCAGAAGGCGGAACTGATAGCCTTGACACAAGCGCTGCGCTGGTCAAAGGGGAAGCGGGTAAACATCTATACAGATAGCCGGTATGCTTTCGCTACTGTACATGTTCATGGTAGCATCTATCAGGAAAGGGGACTCTTAACATCAGAAGGAAAGCATATAAAAAATGCTCAGGAAATCCTGAACCTCCTTGCTGCTATTTGGCTCCCAAGGCAGGTTGCTGTAATCCACTGTAAAGGGCACCAGGTTATCCGTACGCCAGAGGCCCAGGGAAATGCCTTTGCCGATCAGGAGGCCCGGAAGGTTGCCTTGCAACCAGTGGAACCGCTCACTCTGTTGCCGCTTGTCCCGCCTCCAGTTCTCCAAGGGCCTCCTGCATACTCAGAGAAAGATCAGGCACTGGCTATCAGACTAAGAGTCCCGGAGACCCAGGAAGGATGGAAGTGCCTCAAGGACGGCCGCCTCTTAGTTCCAGAGGCTTTAGGGAGGGAGCTCATCAGGCAAGTACATCAAAGCACACACTTAGGGGGAACAAGATTAGCAGAACTTCTGCAGACAGTCTATTATATCCCGGGACTATACCAAAAGGCAAAGAGTGTTAGTCGCCGGTGCCCCCAGTGTGCTGCTGTTAATTCAGCTCCAGTTTCCAAGGACCCATTAGCACCTCATCACCGTAAGGGTGGACTCACGCCGGGAGAACTATGGGAAGTTGACTTCACAGAAATGCCCGCAGCTCGAGGTGGTTTCAAATACCTTCTAGTGCTTGTAGATACATTCTCGGGCTGGGTTGAGGCTTTCCCCACTCGGTCAGAAACGGCCCTAGTAGTAGCTAAAAAGTTATTACAAGATATCATCCCTCGATTTGGTCTCCCCCTAGCTATGGGGTCCGACAATGGCCCGGCTTTCATTAGCCAAATAACCCAACAATTAAGCAAAGCTTTAGGCATCAAGTGGAAACTCCACTGCATATATAGACCCCAGAGTTCAGGTCAGGTAGAAAGAATGAATAGAACCCTAAAAGAGACTTTGACTAAATTAAAGCTAGAAACTGGCGATGATTGGCTAAGCCTCCTTCCCTTTGCCCTGTTAAGAGCCCGCTGTACTCCTTATTTTCAGAAGTATACTCCTTTTGAAATTATGTTCGGACGGCCACCGCCCTTGCTCCCCAAGCTCAGGGCCGATTTTACAGCTGTTATAACTAACCAAGAACTTCTTAAGGCCCTGCAGGCTTTTTCAGTAAGCACCCGGGAACTGCACGCCTATATCCGAGAGTGCCGGCCCGCCCCAGTTAACAACAACTCCGGACAACCACTGGCAGAACCGGGAGACCTTGTGTGGCTAAAGAAGTGGAATCCGGACAAGCTCGGACCGAGGTGGACTGGACCACACCAGGTGATCTTCAGTACCCCCACTGCAGTTAAAGTCGCCGGGAAAAGGTACTGGATCCACCGCTCCCAGGTCAAGCCGGCAGAACTATCGGACAAGGACCTTGAGAAATGGACAATCGAGCGAACAGAGCACCCCTTGCGGGTGCGGCTGCGGCGGCACTCTTCCTCTTCCTCTCCCCCTTCCCCCTCTTAACTATAGTTGCAGAAAACCCCCACCGCCTAATTAATTACACCTGGCATCTCTCCCGAACTGGAGACAGAAAAATCGTCAGCCAGGTTAGCACTCCTGGAGCCCCAGTGTTTACTTTTGACCTCTGTGCCCTTCTTGGTAATCAGTTTTACCCCGGAGGTTGGGGACAAGAGTGGACCCCAAGACGCCCTCCAGGGCCGTTAGGCGCCCAGCTGGGTACTGGGGCCTTTAATAGGGTTCTAACCGGGCCTGGGTGCGGTACCCTGCAGGGAGAAAAACTGTTACGATCTGTTCAATTTTATATGTGCCCCCTCTCAGAATCCCCACCGTGTAACAAACCCACAGAGTTTTACTGTCCCCAGTGGTCTTGTGTTACTATAAGCCAGCAAGCCAGCTCTGATACATCCCTCTCCCAGAGCCGGCCTAAGAGTCCGGTGACGTGTGAAACCTTGCGCACCTGTAATCCTATCTCAATGTGGCCTCTCGAACACTGGGACAAACAGTGGGAAAGTGGAAAAACCTGGGGACTGAGACTTGTCGCAGTTGGTCGGGATCCTGGAATTCTCCTTACCATCCAGAAGCGTCGTATTCCCCAGCCTAGCCTCCCAATCAGTCCCCTTGCAGGTTTCGGGTTACCCGAGAAGCCCAAGGCACCACCCCCGCCCAGAGCTTCACCGTCCCCTTCTAGGAAACCAGGCCCCCGAAGCACTAGGGCGGTCACCTTCAGACCAGTCTCACTTACTACCCCGAAGCCGGAGACCCAGCCTATATTCAGGACCCTGAGTACTGTCTTTCAATATCTAAACAAGACGCAGCCTAACATGACTAAAGACTGCTGGCTGTGCCTTAACCCAGGGCCTCCGTATTACATCGGCATAGGTGCCAACCGCAGTTTTGGTAAATCAAAATGAGAATATACAGAACTTAACTCTATCCCAGTTAGCCAAAAGACCCCAAGACTGCCGGTGGGGACATGCTCCTAAATTAACTTTAGGGTCCTTTGAAGGCCAAGGAGCTTGTGTTCTCTCCTCCAGTTTTACCCTCACCACTTCCCCGTACAGTAGCTCCTGTGCCCATAAGACTACCCTACCCCCCAGAGGTGCAGCGGAATTTGTCTTAGTTGCTCCTTCAGGTACCTGGTTTGCATGTACAAGTGGATTAACTCCCTGCATTTCTTCCTCTGCACTAGACCCCAGTTTTCCTGAATTATGTATTTTAGCTCACATCCTTCCCCAAGTATACTATTATTCTGGCAGTCAAGGTCGAGAGCACCTGAGGTTAGAGGGTTTATACCGATATAAGAGAGCTCCAGTACTGGTCCCGGCGCTCATTGGCCTTGGGATAGCAGGATCTGCTGCCATAGGAACCTCGGCCTTACTAGTTGGAGACAAGAACTTTAAGGATTTAAGTGCTCAAATAGATCAGGATTTAGGGACGTTAGAAAAAAGTGTCAGTAAATTAGAAGATTCACTCAGTTCTCTAGCAGAAGTAGTGTTGCAGAATAGAAGAGGTCTAAACCTGCTTTTTCTTAAACAGGGAGGATTATGCTTAGCCCTTGGAGAAACTTGCTGTTTTTATACTAACCACTCTGGAGTTATAAAAGACAGCCTTAGCCAACTTCGTAAGAGGCTGCAGGATAGGGAAGAGGCCAGGAACAGAAATGAAAATTGGTATGAACGATTTTTCTCTATGTCCCCTTGGGCGACAACTCTTTTAACAGCCTTAACTGGGCCACTTGCCATTCTCCTTTTAACGTTAACAGTGGGACCTTGCATTATTAACTGCCTAGTAAAGTATATCAAACGAAGAATTCAAGCAGTGAAGCTACTAGTTCTCCATAGCCAGTACAATAGACTAAATACTCAGGATTCAAGGATTTGAATTAGTTACAAAAACCAGTGGGGAATGTGATAAGTCATTTTTTACTTTTTTTGCTATTTTGCCATTTTTGCTTTTTTACTCCAGTGGCAAGTTATTTTGCTCACTTATCCCAGATGCACCAAGAATTTATTAGCTGAAGCCCCCTTGTTAGTTCACCCTGGCTGTTATCTCTATCCCAGATGCATCAAGAATTTACTACCGAGAATTTACTAGCTGAAGTCCCTGTGTTAGCTCACCCTGGCTGTTATCTCTATCCCAGGCGCACTAAGTGCACTAAATGCACTAAATGTTTATCAGCTAAAGCCCCCTCTAAATTAGAAAGTGTCTATGTGTAGTTTCTCCCACCTACTACTTTTATTGGGCAGCTCCAAGGACATGAGTCTAGTTTTGTTTTTTTTTTTTTTTTTTTGCCTTTAGAAACCTTTAAAAACCTTATAGTCTGTAAGGCAGCGCGGCTCTCCCATCTTCCGCCTCTGAAGGTGGGAAGAACCGTCCCTGGCCAGGTAAATAAACGCCATCAATTTGTTTCTAAATTGCCTCGTGTCCTCTTTGCTCGCTAATGCTCCATAACACTTCTAACTTGCCGGATATGTACTTGTCTCTCATCCAGGCTTTAGATTTTTGTTTTTGTTTTTCCAGAGAAAATTGTTCCAAAGGATCTTCCTCCATCGCTATCTTGAATTTTAAGAGACATTCTTAAGGAGAGAAATTAAACAAATGGAGGAGAAAAATATTTAAAGAAATATACTATAGTATACCAGAATTGGAGAAAAACCTTAGTCTTACTGAAAGTAGTCACTAAGAGTTAAATAGGATAAAAAGTCTACTGGTCGAAAAATATCAGTGGTGAAAACTGAGAAAAAGAGTAATAAAGAATCCTAAAACCTTCCAAGGAGAGGAAAAGAGCTACAAATGGACAAGAATCAGATTGATCTGTCACTTATTGACAACTCAGATGCACAAAGATGATAAGCCAATTGTCTCGATGTTCTGAGGAAAAATAACTGGATCTGGATATAGCATATATCATTAGTGTCATTCAAATTTGAGTGAAAAATCAGATACTGTCAGACATGCAAAAACACAAAATATTCTCTGTCCACCAGCAACAGGGAAGGTGCCTGAAACAATGACTGAACTCAGATTCCCTTTTATAAAAAACATGAGTATATTAATGAATGGATAGATAATACTGAGAGCTTCAGTCTTACACAGTTATTTAGCTGCAGACAGTTCTAAGAAAAAGGGGGTTACAAGTGGTGACATATTTGGAATGAAATTCCTAGTGAATGTCTACAGTGTTTGCTTTTGAGTATTATTTTTCATTGCATTTATTTATTACAAGCGGTGTTCTCTGTGCAATTTACTTCTGAATGTTTTGGCTATGATAGTCTCTGGTCTGATTACTGTCCCCATCTGTTTCTATCTTGTGAGAATTCCTCAGATTTCTTGTATGCTGATGTTGCTTTTGGTATTTTCTATTACTTTTTGATGTATATTCACTTTTTCAATTTTTTTTTCTTGGATTTTGGCTGGGATGGGAAGTAGATACATATGGTCAGTCCATCATTGCATGCACTATCCTAATTGTATATGTGGATTCCTCTGGAGGATTTTATTAAAAAATTGATTTAAGTTTAGCTGCTAATCCAACCTTGTACAATCACTTTAATTTAAAGTTGAGAAAATTTTGGATATTAACCCCTTAACAGATGTATCCTTGGTGAATGTGTCCTCTCATTCAGTGGGTTGTCTTTTCATTTTGTTGATGGTCTCCTTTGCTGTGCAAAACTTTTTACTTTGACGTAGTCCCATTTGTTTATCTTTTCTTCTTTCCTTTGTCCAAAGAGATATATCAGAAAAAAACGCTACTAAAAGAAATGTCTGAGATTTTACTCCCTATGTTTTCTTCTAGGATTTCTATGGTATCAAAACTTACATTTAAGTCTTTAATAATTTTGAGTTTATTCATATATATATAAATAAATATATGTATATACGTGTGTGTGTGTGTGTGTATATATATATATATATATATATATATATATATATATATATATATATATGAAGATGATCTAGTTTAACTTTTTGCATGTATCTGTCCAATTTTCCCAACACCATTAATTGAATATACTCTTTCCTCATTGTGTGTTCTTGCCTCCTTTGTCAAATATTAATTGACCATAAAAGCATGGATTTTTTTCTGCACTCTATTCTGTTCTATTGATCTATGTGTCTGTTTCTATGCCAGTACCACATGTTTTGGTTACTAAGGCCTTGTGGTATATTTTGACATAAGGTAGTATGATTCCTCCAAATTTGTTTTTTCTCAAAATTGCTATGGCTATAGAAAATTTATAAAGAACTTATATATGAGTCCCATCACCACCATCACCCCCCCACCCCGCCCAAAGAACTTATACATGGATGGATCTGAAGAGTATTATGCTAGGTGAAATAAGCCAGTCAGAGAAAGACAAATATAATATGATTTCACTTATACATGGAATCTAATGAACAAAAATAAGCTAACAAAATAGAAAGAGATACACAGATACAGAGAACAGAGTGACAGCTATCAGAGGAGAGGGGTTGGGGGCTGGGTGAAAAAAACGAAGGAAGTAAGCAAAATAAAACAAAACAACTCATAGAAAGACAGCAGTATGGTGATTCCCAGAGTGAAAAACAGTTGGGGGTGGTAGAAGAGGGTAAAGGGTAGAAATGTGATGATGGAAGGAGACTTGACTTGGGGTGGTGAACACACACACACACACATATATACACACACACAAATAAATTATACAACTCAACACCAAAAAATATCAAATAATCCAATTAAAATGGGCAAAGAACCTAAACAGGCACTTTTCTGAAGAGGACACACAGATGGCCAATAGACATATGCAAAGATGTTCAACATCACTAATCATCAAGAAATTCAAATTGAAAACACAATGAAATATCACCTAACACATCTCTGAATGGTTATCATAAGTTAAGTATATAGACAAATAACAATAGCTGGCCAGGGTGTGAAGAAGAGGAAACCCTCATACGTGTTTGTGGGAATGCAGACTGATGGAAAACAGTATGGAAGTTCCTCAAAAGATTAAAAGTGGAACGGCCTTATGACCCAGTGATTCCACTTCTGAAGAAACCCAAAATACTAATTAGAAAAAATATATGCATGCCTATGTTTATTGTAGCATTGTTTAACAATACCCAATATATGGAAGCAACCCAAGTATCCATCAATTGATGAGTGAATAAAAAATCTGTGGTAAATATATACAATGGAATATAACTCAGCCATAAAAAAGAATAAAATCTTACCATTTTCAACAGTATAGATGGGCCTAGAAAATATTATGCTAAGTGAAATAAGTCAGAGAAAGACAAATACCATATAATTTCAATTATATGTGGAATATAATTTTGTAATAATATAACAAATGAACAAAACAGAAACAAACTCATAGATACAGATAACAGACTGATGGTTGCCAGAGGGGAGGGATTTGGACATCTGGGTGAAAAAGGTGAAGGGATTGAGAAGTACAGATTGCTAGTTACAAAAATAGTCACAGTACAACAACATAAGGAATATAGTTAACATTATAATAACTATTTACAGTACTAGTTGGTATTGTAAGTATCAGGGGGTTACTTTGTATAGTATGTAATTATTTAACCACTATGCTATACTTCTAACACTAATGCAAAATAATATTGAATGTTAACTATAACTTAAGAAATTAAGAATATTGATTTTTAAAAAGTAAAAAAAAAAAAAGTTGAGGAAGTTGAAGGCCAGGCTAGAGAGATGGTTTGCCCTGGTAAATGCAGTAAGTTGAAACAATCAATATGAAACTTTATTCTATAAAATTCTGGTGCCAAATTTAATACTGGATAATGCTGGATATTTGGTTAAATCAATACTATATATTTAAATGGTTTACACAAGTTGTTTGCAATATTAAATATATAATTATAAATGATCAAATATTAAGAAAGCATGTGTAAATTTTCTACAAGTATAAAAACTCTACTATCTATAACGATTTCCAAAGAGTGCTACTGCCTTCTCCCTATGTTTTGGTTGCTAAGGCATAGAATTCTATATAAAGAAATAACTAAATTATGAAAAACATGATTTGTCTATTTTGCCAAATCTCTTGAATATAAAACTAAATCTACTGCAGCACATTCTATAATTCATTGCTACATCTTGTGGTGGATAGTGATTACAATTAGCTTTTATTAGTCACTTAAAGTTCTGATCTACATACAGTGTTTGCTCTTACGGGGTTCTGCAAACCATTTTAAAAATAAGGAGACTGAGGCCACTACACATTAAAATGTGTACAAGACAACATAAATATCAAAGGGTAAGGGCAGATTCAGAGGCCTGTGTTGTGATACATAAGCTACATTTCATCTGTGTTCTGAGTTTGTAGTGCTGAAAAGTGTTATTAACAGAGACCTCTGGAAAGGCAGAGACAAAAACAAAACAAAACATCAACAAAAAATGTGCATTGTAGTTTTAGTTGGTTCTGTGTTGTAAATATCTCTTCCATGGTTGATATTAATGTACCAATTGAGGTCAGAGAAAGAAGCATTGAGAAGAGATATGCAATAGCATACCTTTATATAGTGATTTCACCATGCAGGTATAATAGGCATAAGTAACCTCAAGCACATTGGTAAAAGTAAAATGTAGCAAAAATAATTATAAAATTATGAGTTTTGAATATTTATTTCCTTTGTTTTTAATATAAATTATTTAATTATGTATCTTCAATTTTCTTTTAAATTAACTTTATTGGGTGACATTGGTTAATAAAATGAGTTATATAGGTTTCAAGTCTACAATACTATGATACATCATCTGTATATTGCACTGTTTGCTCACCATCCAAAATCAGATCTCCTTCTATTACCATGTACTTTATCCCCTCTGCCCTTCACAAATCTGCCCATCCCCTTTCCCACTGGTAACCACCAGTTGTCTGTGTCTATGATTTTTTGATTGTTTATCTTGTTTGTTCATTTATTGCTTACAGTTTTATATCACACATATGAGTAAAATAATATGTTTCTTGACCTTTTCTGTCTGACTTATTTTGCTTAGCATAACATTCTCAACATCCATTCATGTTGCTGCAAATGGCACTGTTTGATCTTTTCTATGGCTAAATAGTATTCCATTGTATACAAAGTCTGTTCAGAAGATATTCATCCATGTAACCTGAAAAATGGAGGCATTTACTGAAGAATACACATGAAACAAAGAACATTGTACACAGGACAATGATGCCTCAGTGCCCTTCAAAGTAGGCACTTTGGGACCTCACACAGTTCTCCCAATTGCCATTAGCTGCCCCGTCATACTTTCCTGAATCTCATAAATGGTATGAAATCTCTTCCCTTTCAAAGGTGATTTTAGTTTTGGGAAAAGTCATAAGTTTCAGGGTGCCAAATCTGGGCTGTACAGGGGCTGAGTCACCTGAGTGATTTGATATTTTGGCAAAAAGCTCTGTACAAGAGATGATGCACAAATGGGCATGTTGTCATGATGAAGCTGCCAATCACCAGTTGCCCATAGCAGTGGCCTTCTGAATTACCTGAATACTTTCCATGGAGGAATGTTCAAGCTTAATGCAAAATCTGATGCAGATTTATTGCTGTACTAGCTCAGTCATTTTGAACACAATGGCCACACAGAACACATGTTCACTCGATGGTGTGTACTGCTCCCACTGACTAGTACAGTGTAGTCATAATTGTTCATGCATATGAATTCCTTTCCCAGTCCATTCTCCTTGGCTGTCAATTTGCATGGATGTCACGCAGACTGTTTTGTTTATACTAACAGCGGCTGGACTTTTTCCAGGCAGGTGTACCACATCTTTATCCATTTACCTATCTGAGGACATTTTGGTGTTTCTATGTCTTGGCCCATGAATGATGTTACAATGAACATAGAGATGCACATACCTTTGCAAATAAATGTTTTCAATATTTTCAGGTAGCTACTCAAAGAGGCGTTGCTGGTTCCACTCTTGTACTCTATACCTCTCCAACACTTGTACTCAAAATCAATCAAAGACCTAAATGTAAGACCTGAAATAATGAATTCCATAGAACACGTAGGTACTAAACTTATGGACCTCGGTGTCTGAGAGGATTTTATAAATTTGACCCCAAAGGCAAGGGAAGTAAAAGGAAAAGTAAATGAATGGGATTATATCAAACTAAAAATCTTCTGCAAAAAACAAAAAACAAACAAACAAACAAAAACTGCCAATAAAACAAAAAGGCAAGCAACCAAATGGGAAAAGCTATTTGAAAACAACAGCTTTGACACTATGACAAGGGATTAATATACAAAATATGTTATATAAAAAAGTCACACAACTTAACAACAACAAAAATATCCAATTCAAAAGTAGGCAGAAGATCTGAATTGACACTTCTCCCAAGAAGGCATACAAATGGCCAACAGATGTATGAAAAGATCTTAAACTTCACTAGCTATTAGGGAAATACAAATCAAAACTACAATTAGATACTATCTTACTTCTGTTAGAATGTCCGTTATCAACAAGACAAGCAATTTACTTTTTCATAATGGCTGTATTTAACAACTAGCTCCCAAAATTTCTGAGAATTTAACAATTGTCTCTTGTAAGCTGGTACAAGTCAGTTCTGGTATGCTACAAGAGCTAATCATGAGTGTTTTTGTTCTGTCTGTAGTTTGGGGGAGTAAAAATACTCTTATCTATAAATTGCCTTTGCTTATCAACATAATTGTATATTCTATTGCTTTTTGTGTGGGAGAGGTTCCTGTTTAGTTTTCTTTTTTTAAATTTGCTTGTTTTGAGGAATTTTGGGTTGCTTTGATAACTCCTTAAAAAGAAGACCACAGCCCATTGTAGTACATTGCATAGTACAGTGAATTAATGATACTGAAGTGTTATGTATCATCACATACACATATGTCCACATGTATATGGAAAGGGCATCTCCACCTACCTACATGTGTATATTCATATTTAGACATAGAAAACAATAAATTTGGGGAAATAAGTTAAAGTAAAAATAATAGTTCTATAGAATTTTGTTAGAAAGTACTAGAAGGTTTTATATGTAAGATATTGTATTCATTAGTATTAACTAAAAGGTAAGACCTAATTCACTCAAAGCTGAATCTGACTCCTTATCCATTAAAGTTTAGCAGTAACAATAGACAAAAGATGGTCTCTGGTTGAAATCTCTGCTAAGAATATTTCTCTTTCAGACACAGAATTCAAGACAAGGTCATTGATTATGTTTCATAAACATCATTTTCTATTATATATGGCTTCTGCATTTTTGCCTTGAGATGTTTTCATTCATGCTAGCACTTATCACTCATCTCTCTGTACATTCTGTAGAATATCTCACTTTACTATTGAATAGTTCAAGATAAATGACTGCTTTACTAGAAAGTAAATAAGACTTGAATTTTTCTTATGCTGAAAAAAATATTATGTGGTTCAAAGCTATTAAAGGTAACTGACATTGTACTATTAGAGAAGAACCTTAACTGTAGCTCCAAATTTCTATTAATACCATTAAACACTTAAATCATTTGATAATATACACATTTCAGGACTATCATGCAAAAATGATAAAGTGCCTAATGCAATTGCCATACTCAATACCTGAAAAGTTTATAACTTTAATTCACTTTTAGGTTTACATATTTTATTATAAAGGATGGTAAGTTTTTTGTGCTCATATGGATTCTGTTAGATTTTTACATTACTTAAAAAAATATAAACATCAAGTGATTATCTTCACTTCACTATGTAATCTATAAGTTCATTTCTGCAGGGAAAAAAAAAAAACTTTCAGAGAAATTAATTCGGGTTAAGTCAGATGAATGCTTGCCTCTGAAATAGTATATTCTCCATCACCAGGGGATATTCAAGTATAACTTGGATGACTACACATTAATTCTATAGTTGAGAATATTAAAACATCAGATAAATAGGAAACAAGGTATAAAGTAGGTGAGTGATCTAAGTTATCTTTAATATCTTATCTGTTTGATAACTGGAAACTCCTCCTCTTCTCCTGACTGCATAAAATAAAGCAGTTGAATTATTCAGTACCTGTCTCTCAAAACAAAGAGCTTAATGAAGGGAAAACTCAGAGGACCAGCAGTTGGAATGCCTGAGTTGTCCCAACTACTATTAGAAACTCTGTGATGCTGAGATGCTGTTAGGCTTTAGTGTCCTCTATATCAAGAGAGGACTAATCTTGTGATCTCTTTAAGTTTGCTAGAAGATGTACAAGTACATGATTATAATATCTGCTCTCTATCTCAATTACCTCCAAGATAAAAGATGGGTGATGCTCTCTCAACTCTACTCTCATCTCTTACAATCAAAACACACGTGAAGAAGAGTGTTCCCTATGTGAAACTCATTTGCTGACTTTTGGGTTGAAGTGAGAAATCTATGTTTATTGATTTCATGTACTAGCCAATTTGAGTACTAGTATCACCTGCCTGGAAAAGATTGCCAAGAACAGCTTAAAACCAAGTATGTCCTGATAATTTGTTTTCCAAAGTATTAGAAATGTAGTTGAAAGGATTATGTTTTGTGAATTGTGCTATCCATCCTTTCTATTTTGCTGATGTCACACTGAGGTGTCAATTAAAGATGATATGTGCAAATCATTTAAAGCCCTAAAGAGAAAAAAGAAAAGGTTACAAAATATAAGGTCATGACCAGGCAATTAAGGAAGCAATAAATTGAAATTATAAATGGCAGGCAAACCAAGCCCATAAGAAATGGTATGAGTTTTAAATCTCAGAGATTCTTTTTTTTTAAAGGTGGGCTGACTGTGTATTGGCCTTCATTCACAACATGCCATAAATTAAGCAATGTTTTTTAGAAATCCAAGTGTTAAATTATTTGTGAGTTTCATAATATATCATTTTGGTGTTAATAAAGTTTATTAGCCTGGAAGTAACATTTAAAAAATGTTTTATTATTAAAAAATAAGAGAAGGATGTTTATAGACTTTTTTCAACAAACATATTATATACAAAATATATAGTAAATGCAAATGCATACTCCTAAAACAGTCAATTATATACTCATAAATTACAGTGAAAATTTTGAACTCTATTATTTTTAATACCAAAACTCAGCACAATTTTATACTTAAAGGAATAATAGCAATATAAATTCATCTTAGTTCAAAGAGTAACCTTACCTAGCTTTACAGTCTAAAAAAATCAAATATTTTAATGTTTACTTATTAAATTATCTCTCTCCTAATATCTACACATGAAACAGAGACATGGGTGCAAAGGATCAGGTAAGCTATTTTCAGAAAGAAGAGGAAAATCAGAATGTAGATGATCATTCAACCACTGCTGAGTTTTATACTGCTATTAGGATCTTAATGTAGTATTTACCAGGGTAAAACCAGATGATCCTGACAATGTCATGATTTCATTTTGATGAATTTCTTGCTAGATCGCTCATTTTCTGCCCCAAACACAGTGTGACACCTGGAGGGGTTCAGAGCATTAGAGCAGCCTAGAAATTGGTATTGCCTGTTAACAGTGGTGTAGTAGTGGTGGTGACCTGGAAATCTTGAAAAGGGAAAGCAATTGACCTTCATTGCAGTTTGTCAAGCAAGTCAGAACTTCAAAACAGGGGGCACCTAAGAAAACAGAATTTAATGGATACATTTAAGGCTCTATGTTTTGGGGGAGTTTTAAGTGTGCTAGAACCTTTTTCTTCTGCTTGGAAAATGCTCTCTATCATTATTCATAGGTCATCCTTCTGTGTCACTTCAGGTAACTCCCCTGGCACTCCTCCTCCTAGAGGCTCTCAGGGTGCCCTGTTCTTCCCTGCCATATTTTACTATATGTCTATTTTTTAATTTCCTGACTAAACTCATATTTCCAAAACAGCATGGGCTCAATATATACCTCCTGTGCTTGGTAAAATGCCTGGTTTATCGCAGGCATGGTGCAAATATTTCTCATTTCCCCCCTCCCCCAGTCCCAAATGAAAGGTGATAATTTATCATTTTTTTTAAGGTTTTAATTTAATTTTATTGTTTTTCTATTAAGTTGTCCCATTTTTCCCCCATTTCTCCCCCCAACCCAGCCCACCCTTTCTCCCACAGTCATTCCCCGCCCCGATGTCCATGTCCAGGGGTTATTTATACACATTCCTTTACTAGACCCTTCCCCTATTTACCCCTTCTCCCCACCCCATAACTGATTTTCAGTTCCTTGTTCAATTTTGTTCATTTATTTGTGTTGTTTATTAGTCTCCTGTATTAGGTGATATCATATGGTATTTTTCTTTCATTCTCTGGCTTATTTTGCTAAGCATCATTCTCTCTAGTTCCATCCATGTTGTCACAAACGGTAGGAGTTCCTTCTTTCTCTCTGCTGCATAGTATTCCATTGTGTAAATGTATCACATTTTTTAATCCACTCATCTACAGATGGCATCTAGGCTGTTTCCAGCACTTAGCTATTGTAAACAGTGCTGCTATGAACATAGGGGTGCATAAGTTCTTTTGAATTGAGGTTTCAGGATTTTTCAGGTATAATCCTGGCAGTGGAATTGCTGGTTCAAAAGGCAATTCCATTTTTAGTTTTTTGAGGTAATCCTACAGTGTTTTCCATAGTGGCTGCACCAGTCTGCATTCCCACCAACAGAGCACCAGGGTCCCGGTTTCTCCACATCCTCGCCAGCACTTGTTGTTTGTTGTTTTGTTGATGATGGCCATTCCAACTGGTATAAAGTGATACCTCATTTTTTTTTATTTGCATCTCTCTGATGGCTAGTGGTGTTGAGCATTCTTTCACATGTCTATGGGCCCTCTGAATGTCCTCCTTGGAGAAGTGTTTGTTCAGGTCCTTGGCCATTTTTTAATTGGGCTGTTTGTATTCTTGGTGTTGAGATGTATAACTTCTTTATATATTTTAGAGATCAATCCCTTGTCTGAGGTATCACTGGCAAATATATTTTCCCATATGGTTGGTTTCCTTTTCATCTTGCTGATGTTTTCTTTTGCTGAGCAGAAACTTTAGTTAGATGTAGTCCCATTTGTTTATTCTTTCCTTTATTTCCCTGGGCTTAGGAGATGTATTGGTGAAAATATTGCTATGCTGGATATCTGAAATTTTCCTGCCTATGTTTTCCTCTAGGACTATTATGGTGTCACGGCTTACATTTAAGTCTTTTATCCCCCTTGAGTTTATTCTGGTGTGTGGTGTAAGTTGGTGGTCTAGTTTCATTTTTTTGCATGGCCCTGTCCAGTTCTCCCAGCACCATTTGTTGAAGAGGCTCTTTTCACTCCATTTGATGTTTCTTCCCTCTTTGTCAAATATTAGTTGACCATATACACCTGGGTTAATTTCTGGGCTCTCTGTTCTGTTCCATTGATCTATATGTGTGTTCTTATGCCAGTACCAGTCTGTCTTGATCACAGTGGCTTTGTGGTATAGTTTGATGTCAGGTATTGTGATTCCTCCTACCATGTTCTTCTGTCTCAAGATTGCTGTGGCTATTCGGGGACTTTTTTGGTTCCATATAAATTTTTGAAGTATTTTTTTCTAGGTCTGTGAAATATGTCACTGGTATTTTAATAGGGATTGCATTGATTCTGTAAATTGCTTTGGGTAGTATGGAAATTTTAATGATGTTGATTCTTCCCATCCATGAACATGGTATTTGCTTCCATTTATTTGTATCTTCCTTAATTTGTTTCTTCAGAGATGTGTAGTTTTCTGAGTATAAGCCTTTTATCTTTTTGGTTAAGTTTATTCCTAGGTACTTTATTTTTTTGTTGTTGCTATAATAAGTGGGATTTTTAAAAAATTTCTATCTCTGACATTTTATTATTGGTGTACAGGAATACCTTTGATTTCTCAATATTGACTTTGTACCCTGCTATCTTGCCAGTGGAGTCTATAGGGTTTTCTATGTAGACTATCATGTCATCTTCAAATAATGACAGTTTTATTTCCTCTTTTCCAATTTGGATGCCTTTCATTTCTATTTCTTGTCTGATTGCTGTGGCTAGAACCTCCAAGATTATGTTGAATAGGAGTGGAGAGAGTGGACATCCTTGTCTTGTTCCTGATCTGAGGGGGAATGCTTTCAGTTTTTGTTTATAGAGTATGATGCTGGCTTCAGGTTTCTCATATATAGCCTTTATTATGTTGAGGTATGCTCCCCCTGTTCCCATTTTGCTGAGTGTTTTCATCATAAATGGGTGTTGTACTTTATCAAATGCTTTTTCTGCATCTATATATATATGATCGTGTGGTTTTTGTCTTTCATTTTGTTTATGTGGTGTATTACATTTATTGATTTATGAATATTAAACCATCCTTGTATCCTTGGGATGAATCCCACTTGATTGTAGTGTATGATCTTTCTAATGTGTTGCTGAATTCTGTTTGCCAATATTTTGTTGAAGATTTTAGCATCTATGTTCATCAGCAATATTGGCCTATAGTTTTCTTTCTTTGTTGTGTCTTGACCTGGTTTTGGAATTAGGGTAATGCTGGCTTTTTAGAAAGAGTTTGGGAGTTTTCCCTCTTGTTATAGTTTTTGGAATAGTTTGAGAAGGGTAGGCATTAATTTTTCCCTAAATGTTTTGTAAAATTCACCTCTGAAGCCATCTGGTCAGGGATTTTGTGTACTGGGAGTTTTTTTTTTATTACTGCTTCAATTTCACTCTTTGTTATCAGTCTCTTCAGGCTTTCTACTTCTTCTTGATTCAGTTTTGCAAGTTTATGTTTCTAGAAATTTGTCCATTTCATTAAGGTTGTCAAGTTTCTTGCTGTACAGTTGTTTGTGAGAATTTATGTTTGTTAGGACATGTAGGATGTTATAGATGCTCTGCTACCCTACAAATAATTAGGGCTACTGTCTTGGAAAAGAATGATGATTACTATAAATGTAACCTGATTTTAAATTCTAGGTTTCAAACTAGGCAAACACGAATCATTACAAAAATAATTTATAGTTGTATACAGGTTACAGTTTGAGTGACTCACTCAAACAAGCACATATCTTAATCAGAGACCATTTGGGGGAGAATGGTGAGAGGCAGTATACATGTTTCCTGACTGCAGACAATGGGTGACTCTAGCTGGTTGCAGAAACTCCCTTCTATGACAGCTTAAAGGTTTGCTATAACTCAAGGGTTTATAAAGACACAAAGGGACTAGTTGACATGGATTAAATTTATAATATGGGATAAAACATATAAAATATAATAAAATTTTAAATTAAGTATAAAATGATTACAGCACCAAAACTGAATTATATAATTTGATTGCGGACTTCATTTCTTTCTTACTATAATTCTGGGGGGGGGGGGGGGGACTTCGTTGGAAAGTAGATCACTGAATATCATTGAAGAAGGCAATGCTTAATTCAATGTAATTCATCTCTCTCTTTTTTTTTAAAGAATTTGTGAGACAGCATGAAGATAGTTCAACTTATACATTTGTTTATGCTACGTCCAAAGCATATTGCTGTGGTTGCTTTTGGTTAGGATCTGGAATGGTGAATTGCTGATTTTATTACTGATATTCAATTTTATAAACCACTTTCAACCTGAGAGGGCACTCAGTAATTAATTGTCATCTCATGTTAGAAATGAAAAATGTTGAGAAATCTTTGTTGGCCTATAATGTAAAATCTGCACTAAATGATTTCCCAAGTTCTTTACAATTTGTTAAAAAAGAAATATCTTAAAAAAATTGTTTTTCAGAAAATTTCTGCCCACCACAGTAATTAGGTGTGACCAAATTGATATCAATTGACAGAGGTTAGAATACTCCTTGGCAAAGAGTACTCTAAATTTGCTTTAAGAAATTTGAGACTTCCCTCTGGCTATTATGCACAGCTAAAAAGAAGTACAATTTTGTTGTTTGTATTGTTTTTAAACCCACTGAGTGTATGAAGTTTGCTCAGGTGCTTCAGGGTGTTTTAGTCATTTCCATAGTCTTGAATGTCTTCACTGGAATTGAGGAACTCTGAAGGGCATGATTTAACCCTGAGGTAAATGAAAAAGCAGTGGTATGTAGTGGAAATCAGGAAAATAAGGATCAGTTTGGTTCTGTCACTTCCTATTTGAGTGACTTTGGACAAGTCATTTAACCTCTCTGAGCATCTGTTTCTCCCTTTGCAAAATGGGATTAAAACGGCTGCTCTCACACATGAATGAAATGTCATACATACTGAAATGCTTCAGATGTTGCAAACAGGATACACATTGAAGGGCTGATTATTGTCATTATTATAATGAAAAATTGTAAAACTGGCATAGGAACAGAAGAAGAGAAAAATATCAAGAAGGCAGGATGCAATGAGTGTGAGAAACATGGTAAATGTACAACTTGAGAAATAATTGAATGGAAATTTCACAGTCTTCAACATGAGGGCTGGCTCATATCTTGGCCTACTTCACATCCACAGTTGCCTGGGCGGTGACCAGTGGCATTCATTGTATTGATATGTGGGGAACAAAGTATGGAGAGTTTCCAGGCTCCTATAGTCACCATCTGAAGCTCTGAATCATGGTAGCCTCTGCAATATGGCTTAAGAACAGGAAAAGCAAAACAAAAACAGATGTGCCACTTTTGAATATAACAAAATTCCTTCTCTTGGCACACTCGAAGGTGTAAGAATTTTGAGTCAGATCTGATTGAATAATCTTGAACAAATTATATACTTTTATGGAGTATCAATTTATTCAATCTTAAAATGGTCTCACATCCACATTTTACAGAACTGATAGGGCATTTAATGACACACCTTGCTTTTAGCATAGTATTTGCATAGCAAATACACTCATTTTTGTTTTTATTCCCTGTCACAAAGACTCATTGTTACTCTCATGACCCTCCTGCTTGTGCCCTTATCTCATCTTGTCATCCTTCTTCTGTTTCTCTCTCATTGTAGAATCTCTTTCTGGTGAGTCTTACACTAATAGATCTTACAAATAGCTCAGTTCCTCTAAAACTTAATTTCCCTTTTTAGTAGTCAATAGGACACCTCAGAGAACCAATGAAGCTTCCAACTTAATACTTGCAAAATACCATTTCCCCCCAAAATTTTAAACTCCAGTTTGAAGACTCATAAAGAAACTCTCTATGTACCCATGCCCTCCCAGACACAGAATCCAAGTTTTGTTTTGCTATGACAGTTACCTAGAAGTAAACCATGTGCCTCTCTTACCCAAGCTCTTTCAAACTACAAACTGCTACTTGTGGAATAACATTTTCTCAAATAAAGAATGTCTAGCTTCTTCCCCATTAAAATGTTTCGCTCTTTTCCACAGACAAGTATTGCATAGGGAAAAATTAATTGTGTTAACATTTATTTTTAGTCTTTATCTATCAAAATCTTGAATCTTTTAGTCCTGTATGCTGAAGACAGAATTATTGAATAACAATTACCTGTAAACATATACATAATGCTGAAAGACTATGATAAAAAAAATGATGATCTATATCTATTAGAGAGAAATTTCAGGATGGAGGGGTCAATTTCTGAATACAGCACTCTGGAACCTATCATTTACAATTGGATAATTGGTCATTAATTTAACCAATGTGACTTTCACCATGAAAGAATGGGCCAGCACTATTTGCTGCAGAGGAAAGACAGCCATGTATCTACAACTCATGTGCCCCCATGCCCATTAATTGTTAAACGGTATTTTAAAATAATATTTATAAAACCAAGATCTTGTATTTCTTCATTCCCTTGATTATCAGCATATTTGTTCATTTAATAATTATGTATTGAGGTGGTTCGATCTTCCAGTCAGGGCACATCAGAGAAGGAAAACTCTGACTCCAAAAAACCTCCGCTGCCTTGCGGCATACCTCTTCAGGGGAAAGGCTAAGGGAGTAAACCCCGACAGAAAATCCGGAGCCAGAGTCCCTAAGGCGGTTTGATGTTGTAGTCAACACCGGCAACTCCTGCGGCGCACCTGAACCCAAGCTGTATCGACTCCGTCTTTCCCTTGGACCCTTCAGCTGCGAAGAGAGGTGGGGTCTGCTGCATGGGCAACAGCAGACCCTCCATATCACCCTGCCCAGGCTCTGTAGCTTCAGCTTCACTGGAGAGGACACTCCAGCGTCATCGCAAGATGTCGATTCAACACGGGAGGAGACAGATACCGTGTCACTCCCGAGTCGGACTGCACAGCCATTCTCGGCGGTGCAGATAGACTCTTAAGAAGCTACACCATCGTCTCTCGAGACGGACGGCTGCCGACGACGACGATTGAGGTCTCCATGTGACAAGTGCTCTAAGTGATAGTACTGTCCCTAGACACAGGAAGAGCAGGAAGAGGAGACCCTTTCCTACTACATAAAGATGTAAGGAGTCTTTAGGGCCAAGGAAATGTGCCTCCCCACTCTAGATCATAATCTGGATATCCAGAAGCCTGAATTCCCTGACCAAACAATTCTGAGCCACTTTCAGGTTCACATAATCACTTTGTCCTTCTCAGGACTTAAAAGAGCAATAATGTGTCTATCTCTAGGCTTGAGGAGTGGCCAAGTATTAGCTGTTTGGGAGAGGTAGTTTCTGTGAAAAACTTGGATGTGCATTTTGGGGTCTCCACAGTCCCCCCCCCCCACACACACAGGAAGGAAAATCAAAGACAGAGACTTGAACTAGAAAGGGAAGAGAAATAGACTGCAATAAAAAGCTTCCATTTATAAAGCCTCAATGCTTCTGGCTATGAAAACCACTGCAAGTTGGGGTGGTGGAAGAAACTTCCCATATCTCAGTAGAGTCTGTTTAGAGGGACCCCATGGTCCTAGAATGTGTGCAAACCCACACACTCTGGGAACCATCACCAGGACAATAGCTAGAGGGGTGCCAGTCGCATACAGGAAGTAGGTGAAGTGACTGGAAAAGAGGTGAGTGCTGAACAAGTGGCATTGTTCCCTCTCTGACCCCTACCCCAAATATAGAACCACAAGGTGGTGAAACGGGTCTCCCAGCACTTACAAATACCAAGGTTCTGCCCCTTACAATGTAACAGGTATGACAGCACTACCTAATACACAGAGGTCATAGGAAGCTGTAAAGTTGAGGAAACAGAGAAGTATGGCCAAAAATAAGGAGCAGATCAAGGCTCCAAAGGGGGAACTAAGCAAGGAAGAGATAGCCAACTTAACAGATGCGGAGTTCAAAACATGGGTGGTAATGATGCTCAGAGAAATGGCTGAGTATGGCAAACACATAAAACAAGAAGTGAAGGCTATACTAAATGAAATGAAGAAAAATTTACACAAAACCAATGGTGAAGGGAAGGAAGCTGGGATTCAAATCAATGATTTGGAACATAAGGAAGAAATTAACAGTCAACCAGTACAGAATGAAGAAACGAGAATTGAAAAAAAAATAAGAAGAGGCTTAGGAGCTTCAGGGACAACTTTAAATGTACCAACATCTAAGTCATAAGTGTGCCAGAAGGAGAAGAGGAAGAGCAAGAGATTGAAACCTCATGTGAAAGAATAATGAAGGAAAACTTCCCAAATTTGGTGAAGGAAATAGACATACAAGTCCAGGAAGCAGATAGAGTCCCAAACAAGTTGGACCCAAAGAGGACCACACCAAGACACATCATAATTAAAATGCTAAAGGTTAAAGATAATGAGAGAATCTTAAAAGCAGTAAGAGAAAAGCAGAGACTTGCCTACAAAGAAGTTTCCATAAAACTATCATCTGATTTCTCAAAAGAAACTTTGCAGGCAAGGAAGGACTAACAAGAAATATTCAAAATGATGAAAAGCAAGAACTTACAACCAAGATTACTCAATCCAGCAAAGCTATCATTAGCATGAGAGGGCAGATAAAGTGCTTCCCAGACAAGGCAAAGCTAAAGGAGTTCATCATCACCAAGCCATTATTATATGAAATGTTAAAGAGACTTATTTAAGAAAAAGAACAAGATCAAAACTATAAACAGTAAAATGACAACTAATTCACAACTATCAACAAATGAATCTAAAACAAACAAACAAAACTAAGCAAACAGCTAGAACAGGAGCAGAATCATAGATATGGAGATCATATGGAGGGTTATTGGCTGGGAGGGGGAAAGGGGAGATTGAGGGAAAATGTGTGGGAATCAAGAAACATAACTGTAGGAACAAAATAGACGGGGGGGTGTTAAGAATAGTAAAGGAAATGGAGAAACCGAAGAACTTATATGCATGACCCCTGGTCATGAACTAAAGGAGGGGGGATTGCTGGAGGGAAGGGAGGTACTGGGCAGAGTGGGGCAAAGGAAAAAAAAATTGGGACAACTGTAATAGCATAATCAATAAAACATATTTTTTAAAAGCCTCCATTTCTATAATTTTCCCAAGTCCTGCTAACAGTAGTCATAGACCCAGTAAGAGATGCTAATAATATATAGGTGGGTAAAATACATTTTTCTATGTTAATACATCATAACATAAAAGAAATGTTATGTTCGGAGAATGTTATATGTGAGCCAAAAACGGCCTCTATATTGGTCCTATGTTATTTACTGCTTCAAAGCGGCTGAGACCTGTTAGCTCAAAACCCTGTTGGATCCAAACTCAAATTTTTACACATCCAACTATCCTAAATATAGCTTTAAAAAAAAAACAAACAGATGTTTAACCACCTGCCTGCTTTGCATACCCCTGGAAACTGAACCTAACAGCTGATAGCCACAGATAAAACCCAGGCCTATTTTTAAAAAAAAGAAGATGAAAGAAAGAAAGAGAGAAGGAAAGAAAGAAAGAAAGAAAGAAAAAGAAAGAAAGAAAGAAAGAAAGAAAAAGAAAGAAAGAAAGAAAGAAAGAAAGAAAGAAAGAAAGAAAAAGAAAGAAAGAAAGAAAGAAAGAAAGAAAGAAAGAAAGAAAGAAAGAAAGAAAGAAAGAAAGAAAGAAAGAAAGAAAATAAAAGAAAGAAAAAGAAACCCAGCTGCCATTTGAAGCTCTCCTGATCCAGAGCTTCTCCACCTCAGCTGAGTGACGTCACCTAGACAGGTAATCGCTCTGTCCTATCTTGGTCTCCCCTAGGATGGTGGCCCCAGTGCCATGTCCTCTGTTTCCTCTGGAGGCTCTCCTGCTGTGAGGGACTTCCCCTGCATTCAAACTGTGAGTGTTAACTAAATAAAGCTTGTGTGTGCTACAGCTACTTCATGGTCATATCTTTTTCTTTTATCAGTTCAGAAATTCTCAAATTCATGTCCTTCAAGGAGAGAAACGATGACCAAATTTGGCCCACTGATTGTTTTGTATAAAATGCAATACAAAAATCATTTTTATGTTTTAAATGGTTGAAAACTATTAAAATAAGAATAGTGTGTAACCTGTGAAAACTATATGAAATTTAAATTTCAATGTTTGTAAATAAAGTTTTATTGAAAAACAGCCACACTCATTTACTTACATAATTGTCTATGACTGCTTTCTTGCTATAATGGGAGGGTTGAATAGTTGTGAGAAAGACCATATGTCCTGCAAAGTATAAAGTATTTTATCTTGCCCTTGGCAGAAATTTTTTTTACTGAAGTCTGAAATAAAACAAGGTAGTTTGTGGGTCACTTTTTTTTTTACCTGACACATGTAATTTTTATATTAAATAAGAAGAACTACACTGCACATCTTTGTGTACATTTTTCTTGAAAGATAGAAAGTGCCATCTAAAATATATTAAGGAAAAGTAATGTGCAGCCTTCAATTTTATTAAAATTTGTTAATCTTTCTTAAAGCCTACCATAAAAAAGCCTAAAAGCAAGCCTTAACAAAATCACAGTGATCTGCCAGTAATTTCACCATCTGCCAGACACAATTCAACACCAAAGAAAAGAACATAATGCAAATCTACAATGTATAATTCATGCTGTCTCACATAAAGTAAGAAAATATATTAGACATGTGAGAAGCAAGAAAATAGGATGTATATTCAAGAGAATGCCATCGTCAACAAGAGATCACAGATGAAGCAGTGTTGGAATTAACAGAAAAAAACATTATAATAAGCATTAAAAATATGTTAAATGGTCTGGTAATAAAGATGTAAATGTTGGGATAATTTAAGCAGGGAAATACAACCCATATGGAAGAAACATATGATAATTCTAGAATTGAAATACTCCTATAACCAGAATGGTCTGCACAACATCAATGTGACCTGGCAGCCAAGGAGAGGGGACTGGAATGTGTGTCTGTGAACAATGATGATTTCACTGTACTAGGCAGTGGGGTCAGTAGATGCTGTTGGATGGGCATGTATACTGTGTGGTCATTGAATTCAAAGTGACTGAGTGAGTAAAGCAACAAATCTGCATCAAATTTTGCATTAAGCTTGAACATTCCTCTTCGGAAACTATTCAGATGATTCAGAAGGCTATTGGGGATGATGCAACGAGTGCAGCACAAATGAAAGTATGAAACAAATGCTTCAAAGATGGTCAAGAATCCGTTGAAAGTGATCCACGTTCTGGAAGGTCTGTGACAAGCAGAACACCTGAGAATGTTGAATGTGTATGAGCTGCAATCAACAAAGATCGGTCACTGACAGTGAGAAAACTAGAGACTGATCTGGGGATTCCAAAAATTACTGTGCCCGAGATTTTGATGCAGAATCTTGGCATGAAGCATACCATGGTAAAATCCATTCCACAGCTTCTGCTACTAGAGCAGAAGGAACATAGTGCTGCAGTTGCTGATGACTAGATTCAAACCTCTTCCAAAGAACTAGATTTCCTCGAGAATTCATAAGTGGAAATGAATCACAGGTCTATGGCTATGATCCAGAAACAAGGGCTTAGTTGTCCCAGTGGAGGTCACCTAATTCTTCACACTTAAAGAAAGCATGGAAAAAAAAAAAAAGAAAGCATGGCAAAGTTTCAGCAAGATCAAGACCACGTTAACTGTGTTTTTTGATTAGGAAGGTGTTGTCCATCATGTGTATGCCCCTCCAGGCCAAACATTAATAAGAAGTACTACCTCAATGTTCTTTGTTGGTTGAGAGATGCAATTTAACAAAAATGGTCTCAGCTATGAGCAACTGGTGATTGGCAGCTTTATTATGATGAAGCACCCACTCCTGTCATGTCTTATGCAGAGTTTTTTTGTGAAACATCAAATCACCCAGGTGAATCACTCCCCTCCAGCCCAGACTTGGCACCCTGTGACTTCTGGCTTTTCCCAAAACTAAAATCACCTTTAAAAGGGAAAGATTTCAGACCATCAATGACATCCATGAAAATATAACACAGAAGCTGGTGGCAATTCCAACAAAGGGTTTTGTAGTGTTTTGAACAGTGGAAGAGACACTGGGAGAATTGTATGAGGTTCCAACTTGGAAGGGGACTGAGGCATCATTGCCCTACGTGCAAAGTTTCTTGTGTCTTCTTCAGTAAATGTCTCTTTTTCATAGGATGTGGCGGGATATTTTTTTGACAATATGTAAAATAAAAATTCATTATAACTGTTTAGTCACAGAGAAGTCAGCAGAATAACTGTGTACTCAAGAAAGGAGAATATAACTTATGTATTATAATTTAAAGTCCAGAGTGAAAAGTAACAAAAAGTAAAACTAAAAGGAAGCCTGTGACATGTAGGAAAATATCAAGTGGTCTAACATACAAGGAACTGGAGTAACAGAAAGAGAGTAGAGAGGGAATGCATACAAGAAATGTTTGAAAAAAACAATGGCTCTATTTTTCACTAAAATAAGAGAAAGACAACAATGTAAGAACCCACAAGGCTCAGCAAAACCTTAGCAAGGTAAATAAACTGAAGTCTATACTTCAGCATATCATAGTCAAACTAATGACAGAGAATTTTTAAAAAGAAGAAAACATCAGATGCAATAAAAAGAAATAAAGACCCATTCTGTTGAGGAGAAAATTAGAATGACAGCTGATATCTTAGCAGAAAAACAAAATGGAACACAGCTAATGCAATTTCATAATTAAAGTACTAAAAGAAAAAGAGGTAAACCTAGAATTTTATACTGAGTGAAAATAAGCTTTAACAATAAAGACATTTTCAATAAGTGAAAAGTTAAGGACAATATGGTAATAATATCTAGAGTAATTTATTAAAATTAATAAAAACATACAGCTGAAATATTATTAGAGATATAAAAAAGATTGTTAAAAGAATTTGATTAATTCAAAAGAAGACAGGAAAGTACATATACAAAAAAGAATAACAGAAATAAACAACAATCTTATCAATAAACCAAATGCTATTTGGATTAAGCCCTCCAATTAAATTACAGAAATTATAAGACTATATGAAAAAGAAACTCATGTGCATTGCTATTTATTAACAGAAAAAAACTGTACCATAATCATGAGGAAGAAGATGTAGCTATATTACTGTAAAACAAAGTAGATTTCAGATGATAAGTATTACTAAAGATATATTTCCTGGTGAAAAGGAGGATAATTTATCAAGAAGAAATAACAATTTTAATTGTGCATAACCAATAAGTAGTTTCAAAGTACATAAAGCAAAAATTGACAAAACAAAAATAAGTAGATATATTCAAAATCATAATTAGAGATGTCAGTGCTGTTTTTGTATTCAAAAGAATTATAAGACAAAATATGAGTAACAACATGAAATTTAATATGAATCAAAGTATTAACTACATTGACCAACTTCACATTTATATAACAATACACCTGATACATTAAAATGTATATTATTTTAATATACGCATGGAATTTTTATCCAAATATGCCATATGGTGGATCATTAAAAAGCCTCAGTAAATTCAAAGTAATTGCACCGATGCCTCATAATATTCTGATAATAATAAATTTTCACTAGGATTCAATAAAGAAAACTTTAAAAATCTCCAACTCTTTGGAAACTAAACAATAAGCAACTAAATATCCTATGGATAAAAGAAAAATTTATAATGAATATTAGAAATATTTTAAATTAATAGTAATAAAAACAACATATCAAATTATGGTCGATGAATTTAAAACAGCGCTGAGACAAATATGGACTTTAAATATATATCTCACAAGAGGATATATTTAAATCAATAAACTTAGCATTCACCTCAAAAGAGCAAACTAAAGCCAAATATGCAAAAGGAAAAGAAAATATAAATATATTTATTTTGTTTTCTAGTATTATTGAGATATAATTGACTTTTTTTAACTTATTTTTTCCAGGAGAGGCCACCAGTGACACTGCGAGGAGAAATGTGGTCTTCCAAGATCTGAGCACAGGATGTTGTAAGCCCCACGCTCGTCTCTGTCTCAATTTGATCTCCAACAGTCAAGCCCCTCAGACACTCTGTGAGCTCTTCCTGTCATGTGCAATCCAAGATAGCCTCCTGGGAACGTCTCACTGTACTGGGGAATCTGGATGTTCAACTTGGCCTCTCTTTTTCCTACTAAAGAAACCATAGACCTGGGGGATGCCCTCTCAGAGCACCACTGTGTTGGCCTAGGGAGGGGTGATGTGATCAGAGTGTAGCTCTTCACCTCACCCTTTTAATGTGGCCCTTCTTGGTATCTGGGGTCTAAGAGGGTGCTTTGGCTTCACCTCTGCTTTCTGGGATATTCACTATAGTGTCCTCTCTATGAATAGTCACTAGTTGGTTTTCTTGTGAGGGGGACTGAAGTTGGGAACAAGCTATTTCGCCATCTTGATGATGTCATTATGCCACAAAAAGATTAGTGGAAACAAAAAAAGGAAAGTTAATAAACAATAAGTAAAATAGAGTCAGAACTTGGTTTTTGAAAAATATTAATAAAATTGATAAATGTCTATCAAGACTAATCAAGACATAAGAGAAAGCAAAATTTTACAATAGCAGAAGTGAAAAAAGTGGCCATAAACAGATGAATGGATAATGAAAATGTAGGTTATATATATAGTAGAATACTATTGAACCACAAGCAAAGAAGGAAATCATGCCATTTGTGACAACAGCAAGAATATTTAGGGCCAGTGAATAAGTAAGACACTGAAAGACAAGTAATGTATGATCTCACTTATATGTGGAATCTAAAAAAAGTTGAACTTATAGAAACAGTAGAGTGCTGGTTGCCAGAGCTGGGCACTGCCTACAATTAACAATACTGTATTGTATGCTTAAAATTTGCTAAGAAGGTAGAGTTTATGTTAGGTGTTCTTATACACACAAAATAACAATAACAATAATAATAATAAAGCAGAGAAGGAAAACTCTGACTCCAAAAAACCTCCGCTGCCTTGCGGCATACCTCTTCAGGGGAAAGGCTAAGGGAGTAAACCACGACAGAAAATCCGGAGCCGGAGTCCCTAAGGCGGTTTGACGTTGTAGTCAACACTGGCAACTCCTGCGGCGCACCTGAAGCCAAGCTGTATTGACTCCGTCTTTCCCTTGGACCCTTCAGCTGCGAAGAGAGGGGGGGTCTGCTGCATGGGCAACAGCAGACCCTCCATATCACCCTGCCCAGGCTCTGTAGCTTCAGCTTCACTGGAGAGGACACTCCAGCGTCATCGCAAGATGTCGATTCAACACGGGAGGAGACAGATACCGTGTCACTCCTGAGTCGGACTGCACAGCCATTCTCGGCGGTGCAGATAGACTCTAAAGAAGCTACACCATCGTCTCTCGAGACGAACGGCTGCCGCCGCCGCCGAATAATAATAAAGACCCTGGCTGGTTTGGCTCAGTGGATTGAGCGTCGGCCTGCAAGCTAAGTGTCGCTGGTTCGATCTTCCAGTCAGGGCACATCAGAGAAGGAAAACTCTGACTCCAAAAAACCTCCGCTGCCTTGCGGCATACCTCTTCAGGGGAAAGGCTAAGGGAGTAAGCCCCGACAGAAAATCCGGAGCCGGAGTCCCTAAGGCGGTTTGACGTTGTAGTCAACACCGGCAACTCCTGCGGCGCACCTGAAGCCAAGCTGTATTGACTCCGTCTTTCCCTTGGACCCTTCAGCTGCGAAGAGAGGGGGGGTCTGCTGCGTGGGCAACAGCAGACCCTCCATATCACCCTGCCCAGGCTCTGTAGCTTCAGCTTCACTGGAGAGGACACTCCAGCGTCATCGCAAGATGTCGATTCAACACGGGAGGAGACAGATACTGTGTCACTCCCGAGTCGGACTGCACAACCATTCTTGGCGGTGCAGATAGACTCTTAAGAAGCTACACCATCGTCTCTCGAGACGGACGGCTGCCGACGACGAATAATAATAAAATGTCAGGAGGAAACTTTGGAAAGTGATAATATTTTGTGGCTTTTGATAGTGGTGTTGGTTTCATGGGTACATTCTTATATCATCAAACCCACCCAGTTGTGAAAATTACATTTGTTCAGTTTTTTATATGTCAGTCATACCTCAATATATTAGTTAGAAAACATTCTGTGCACCAAAATTCTCTGTTATAACATTCAAAGACACAATCTTAACCAGGCTTCTATCATTAATATGCGAGAAATTAAGTTTCTCTATTGAACTTACATAATTGAACATCTAACATGGTAGATCGTATATTCAGGGGGCAGCCTTCTTGGAATAATTTGAAAATTCTGTGTCAGTGCCTGAAGCCTCTACAAGTTAAAGGGATTCTTTCTGGTAGAACTGTTGTACTTTAGGTGCAAATATGTTAATTGTTAAGGATGACACTTTAAATTATTATTGCTCATATGTATATGTCTTTCTCTTACATTATTCAGGAATACAAAGCAGATATGTGTTCGTTTCATTGTCTGTTAATGGTTTAGAAAGTATTCTTTCTTAGAGTGAGTGCAGGTTGGTACCCTTCCTCAGAGATTCCAGACTGTCATTTATGGTCACTTGCTACTGATGTGTGACCTGAGAATCGGTATCACCAACATTGGCATCATATGAAGGCTTGTTATACAGAATTTTGGGGTCAGGCACTGACCTAATGAGTCAGTCATATTCTGATTTTAACAAGATCTCCAGGTAATTAATGTGCACAATAATTTTGAAAAGTACTGATTTAGCCTACAACAGGAGAAAAATCAGTAAGAAAAAGGAAAGTCAGCTTCCTGAATATTCTCAATTGCCAAGGACTTTTTAAAGCTTTTAATAGATACTCTGTCCTCTTTATTCCAATTGTGCTTTATAAGATTTATCCTGAATTCACTCTTTAGTAATCTTGTAATAAGTTCTTAACTGTTAATTTTTTTCCACCTCCCCCAACTTTAGGATTCAAAAAATCAATCTTGACTATGCCTGTCTAGGAATGAGAAGTGTATACAGAGGGATTGCATTTGATTCACCATGAAAATTTTTAAAGACTTGGAAAAATGTTAATTATTGCTAAGGGAAAATAAAAATTAATGAATTTAAGAATAGATCTAATATTTCCAAATGATGTAAATTAAATATACTGGTGATAAACATGAATAATATTATTTCAGGGATTAAGTATAGAAATAAATAAAAATTATAGCAACTGAAAATCAATCAGATATAAATTTTAAAAAATACAAATAATGAGATAAACATTTTAATTAAAAGTAAATTTCAGAAAAAGTATTTTTTTTGAAGAAAATAATGTGTTAATAATATTGTAACTGAACAAACTGGGGCTCTGCCATGTGGCACCTTGACACATGGCCAACAAATAGTGTTGAAGGAACTCTAATAGGTTTTTATTAACAGGGTTCCAACCTTGGAGAGGGGCATGCAGAGAGCACTCTTGCTCAGAGTCCTTCTCTCCACCGAGACCAGAACTTCCCTTGCTCCCCAATAGGCTATATGCCAAAACCATGCCCAGAAGTTCCCCATATCCTTATCTGTTCTTAAGCTGGCTGCGCAAACAGATATCCATCCTCTCTGAAACGTGCACTTGTAGGTTTCAGAGTCGCGATCCTCTCGCAGCACCTCCTTCAGGATCTGGGATATGTTGTCCTCAGCCTCCATGTAGTAGCCCAGGAAAACATGCTGTGTTACATTGGATCATGGCGGAGTCCAGGGAGGCACATGTCACAAAAGAATGGCTTCTCCACATGTCCTTCATTGAAGCAAAATTTCTGCATTCCCAGTCACAGCTCAGCTCCAAGCATTTCCCACAAATCTGTGCTTGGTTAAGCAGGTACTCGCACAGCTCTATCAGTGCTGCCATCTCCTCCTTATTTCAGACCCCGTGGCTTCCCCCTTAGACAGAAGACCTCATAACCAACTCCAGTCTATTCACATTTAGACAACGTGGTGGCTTCTTCTACCCTCTCTTTCAGTCTGCCCTCTTTTAAAATGCTTGGCCCAGAACTTCCAATGTTTCTTCATATCTGGCTCCTCCTACAGTATGCTATTTTCCCGAGTTCCCTGCTATCTTTTATCTTCTTTTGGCTGCCAGTTTTAGGTAGGGCAAGAGTTCCCACTGACTTCTGGGTGGGCATCTACGCCCTGCCTCTGTCTCACACAGGTGTGTATAAGCTCCCCTGGTTATGTCACAAGTCCCTGTATGATGCTCTCAGAGTCACATACACCTTACACCCTGGGTGTCAGCCTCTTCCTCTTCAAGAAGGGCATAGTTAATTTGCCATTGTTATGCAAATTATCTTCATTTTTAATTTTTATTAATTTTTAGAGAGAGAGGAGGGGAGGGAGAAAGAGAGGGAGAGGAACATCGGTGTGCGAGAGATGCATCAATTGGTTGCTTCTCATGCACCCCCAACTGGGGATCTGGCCTGAAACCCAGCCATGTGCCCTGACTGGGGATTGAACTCAATCCACTGAACCACCAGCCAGGGCTGTTATGCAAAGTTATCTTAAACACTGTATCATCCACGTCCCCCTTATCCCAATCAAGATTTGTGAGAAATATGCTTTGCTATTTTCAGAGGACCCCTGCTCTGCATCCCTTTACAATATCCAAAGGTGTTTTCAAAAAGTAAGTAAGAAATATATATATATATATATTTATATATGTATATACATATATAAATATATATACACACACATATATACATATATACTAATTAATGAAAGGAAGATAATGAAATTCAAAAAGACTTTGAAATGGTTAGGATATTGCCCTACTTTCTAAAATCATTTTTAACAAAAGAAAAATAATATATAGCATAGGTAGGAAGGGAAGTAATTAGCATGTAATGAAGATCTTGTTAAACACAAAGAAATGGTCATTTTAGAAATTACCATTTGTTTTCTACCATATAATCCAGAATGTTGAAAAATAAAAGAAGTATTGATTTTTGTGCCACATTTTCAGTGAGCTTGCTTCCCAATGATGAGCGCAACTTTGTTTATTTTCATTGGTAACTGAGACTATAAGAGAGAAAAACTATGAGCAAACAAGCCTGTTTTCTTAAAAGAAGAGTCATCATCTCAACTCTTAATAAAATAAGGAGATGAATCCTAAGATAAATATTGGAAGACATCTAGGGGATAAATGAATTATAAATAGCAAGCAGTACACTTTTACAAAGGAAAAAATCGTGCCAGGCAAATTTAATTGCTTTTTCTTTCTTGTGGATCAAGTTGTGAGATTAATAGATGAAAGCAGCAATAGATGTGGTATATCTTAATTTAAGCAAAGTGAAAGTCTAGCATATCTTATAAAATTTTACTCAAAGAATTAGTTTATATTAGCTTGGATATGAACACTTTACATAGAGTAAAAAACTGGTTGAAGTATCACATTCAAAATCTCATAATAAATGGCAGTTTTTCTAGGAGGGCAGACGTATCTAGAGAACAGCTACAAGTGTTAGTGGTAGGTCCAGTTTTTTGAAACAGGAAAATTAATATTGGGAAGATGAAGTAAACAGCATGCTAATTAAATTCATAGTCAGTGTTAAGTTGGGAAATACTGTACACAGTCCCCAAACTGAAAAAGCTATAATAAACCCTGAGGAACTTTGCTATATGGTAAAAACTTCATTTTGATTTATCCAACTTGGAAAACTCATTGGGAAAATATCCTGGGCCATATGGGAGACTCAAGCAAGATGCCCCCGAAAGCTACCATTCAAGAAGCAACCAAAATTCAGAGGCCTCATCATTTGAGTCAGATATCACAAAGTCTAGCTGCTTTGGAAATGCATGGTCTGCGTTATTCTTATGGCAAAAGCAAGGCTTAATATTTTTCGTGTCGCTGGTCTTTTAGAATACAGAGGTTTGTTTTTAGGCATTTCATTTCCAGGAGGAGGTTAAGAAAAATATAAGAGTCGTCCAAAACACAACAGAAATATTGACAAAGTGTTAACAATGGAGAAATTTAACTAGGATGGTTTTACTTAATATGTTATTTCTTTTTAAAATTTAATATTTATTGTATTTTTCTCCATTACTATTTAGTCCCCTTATAATCCCCTCCTCGCAGCAATCACCACACTGCTGTTCATGACCGTGAGTCCTTTTTCGTTTTTGTGCAATCCCTCCACCCGCTAACCTTCCCTCCCTCCTCAGCTGTTATCCTGCTCTCCATCTATTTTTACTGGAAGTTTGCTTTATTTGTTAATCAAACTCCATTGTTTTCAATTGATTGATTTTATGTCTAGCACCATCTTTTCAGAAAATGTTGGAAGATTTTTGAATAAAAGTGTCAGCTACTACTTGCCATAGCAAAACATATGGGAATTAATTTAATGTCATAAATTAATAATATTACATTATAAAAACAGTATAAAGGATAATTTTGCCACCATAGGAAATACTTTCAAAACATTGTTATAACATTGAAATGAAATATAAAATGAAAACAGTCATCAATAAGCAGGATGAAAAATTGTACAAATGGTATCTTCTCATTTTATAGTGATATATGGCCTGAGAAAACACATTAAGGAAGATTCACCAAAGTTTTAAAAAAACTTTGGGTAGTTGTATATGATTACTGGAAATTTTTATTTTTATAGTTTCCTGAATTTTCAAAGGTTATCTTACTGTAATTTAATTATTAAATTTTTATAATATATCAATATAAAAGGCAAGAATGCAAATTATAAGATAGGGACATGTAAATAAAGAGAAAAGAAGAAAGCATCAAGACTCATATATTAAATTACTAAAGGAAGAAAAATAACAAACTCTCCCCTCCCAAAATTATTTTTAAACCAGATTCAGAAAATACAATGGAAATATGAATGCATTAAGAAGCCATTACATAAGACAATTTTGATGGCATGTAACAAAAGCAAATTTATATGTGCATATAAAAGCTGATAAATTAGAGCTCAAACTTATCTGTTTCTAAATTTCTTTGGAATGCCTTTAGAAACTCTGAGATTTCTCCCCATAGACAGAATTCGGTTTTTTTCTAAATATATAGCAATGTTTCTATATCCTTAGAATGGATAAGTATTTCCGAGGATAAAGAGTTTTATGACTAAACTTATTTTTTTCTTAATGTTGTAAGTTACCTAGATTGATATTTTAAAATATTTTATTTATTCTTAGAGAGGCATGAAGGGAGGGAAAAAGAAAGGGAGAGAAACATCAATGTGTGAGGGAAACATCCATTGGTTACCTCTTAAAACTCCCCTACAGGGGACCTGGCTCACAACTCAGGCATGTGCCCTGACCTGAAATTGAACTGGTAAACTTTCACTTTGTGGAATGATGCCCACCCAACTGAGCCACACTGGTCAGAGCTAGATTAATTTTTTAAAGTAAACGAGATATTTTTCACTGTACTCCAACCCAAATATTAGCTTTAAATATAAGTCAATTTCTTTGTTGATACAAGGAATGTTCACCTAACCTATTTTTGCTCTTGCATACAATTTATTTTTCAAAAATGAGATATTGTCTATGATTTATACAAAGGTATTGTATTTTACATGTGCAGAATACATTGCATATAACAAATTAACAGTTTGAATCTGGAGATCAAAACTTCTTTGTACTTCTATGATCCTTTCTTTATCACACTATAACATTGCTGCTCAACTACTGTACCATGTGGGGATGTTCACCTTGTTTTACCAAAGGGGATCTTGATCTTTCCTCCAGTTTGTCCAGATTTCTTATAAGAAAGTCAGCAGGAACTTTACTGTTTTTAAACTAATGGCATAGGAAATAGAAATATTACAACTGCTACTCTGCATGTGGTAATCATTTTGAAAAACTGCAGTTTAGACACTCACATTGAGCTTTCATTGCAATCCACACTATATTAAACAATAAGAATACCTTTAAAGCTCTATTAACTTTTCCAAAAAAAAAGTACAGTGAAAATAAAGGATATGGCTTGATTTATTTTCTTATACTAAGTGATGGTGAGTATATAGATGATTATTCTCATATTTAACATATTTATATTTAACAGAATTGAGCTCAACTATCCTGAAGCTGTTTACTCTTTTTCTAGACCTCCCCAGATTTTTGACATTTTACTATCATGATCTAGTACTCACCCACTGATTTAATTCAATTAATATATAACAGCATGAAGCACTTGTTCAGTTCCTCAAATATTGTGAATTAATAGTTTTAGGAAATTTCCAATGTTCTCTTGCTCTAATGGCTCTTGAAGGCCACCTAAAAGTACCTGTACTTTTTATTAGTTTCTTTGACATATTATCATAGAACCTATTCATCTAAGTCTGCAAAGCCTTTTTCTTTTTATTTCTGATGACTAAATTTATGTACATAAACTTTATAATAAATTGGTTTGGACTCTGAAAATGGTTGAGGTTTTGATATAAACCATACATAATTTCATAATACAATCAAAACATCTTAATTCCACTTTCAAAAATTCTACTCATTTAAATAGAAAGTAAGATTAATATAATTTAAGAACTTATTTTAGGAGGACACAACAAGAAGATGGCTGTATAAGAACTAGAAAGTGGACTTCCGGCCAAGATGGAGGCGTAGACAGACACGCTGCATCTCCCTCCACAACTAAGAAGAAATACAACTACCTCAAAACTAGAAACAACCAGAAGTTCCAGAAAATCAAACTGCCTGGAAGTCCAGCAAACAAAGATATAAAGAAAAAATACTCATCCAGACAGGTAAGAGGGGTGGAAATGGGGTGAAGAGGACCTGGTGTGATGGCAGCAGTGACAGGTCAGCAGAAAGCAGTTACATGTTTTAAAAAGTCAAGAGGGACACCAGGGGAGCATTCCCAGCTCCTCACCAGGCCGAACAGCTCATCGTCCCAGCACTGGGGAAAATCAAGCTTCATTGCTTTTGACTGTGCAGACCAGTGGAGGTTGGGGTGGAGGCAGAAACTGCCGGTCTCTCAGCAGAATCCGCCTGTTTAAAGGGCTCCCACAGTCCTAGAACATCCGCAGACCCACCCAGTCTGGGAATGACAATCAGGGAAACAGCTAGAGAGGCATCAGTCCCATACGGAAGTGGGAAAAGTGCCTGGAAAAGGGGTGAGTGCTGGGCAAGCAGCATTGTTGCTTCTCAGACCCCTCCCCCACATACAGTGCCACAACATGGTGAAACAAGTAGCCCTGCACTGACGAAACCCTAAGGCTCCGCCCCTTACAATGTAACAGGAGTGACAGCTCTACCTAAGACACAGAGACAAACACACACAGGAGACTTACGGCCAAGATGGAGGCCTAGACTGACATGCTCCATCTCCCTTCACATCTAAGAAGGAATACAAATACCACAAAGCCAGAAATAACCATAAGTTCTGGAAAATAATTGGAAGTCCAACGTATGAAGTTATAAAGAAGTGGTGCTTGTCTGGACAGGTAGGAGAGGCGAAGCCAGGGTGGAGAGGTCAAGCTTTGCTGATGGTGGCAGCAGCAGCAACGATGGCAGTAAGCACAGACACCTGTATTTAAGCGAGGCAAGAAGCGCCTGGGGAGCACCCCTGACTGCAGACAGAACCTGTCAGCTTGTGATTCCAATACCAGGGAAGTCAGACTCCCATTGCTTTGGACTGTGAGGTGTGGAAGGGGTGGGAACAGAAGAGGAGGCTCCCAGTCTCTAAGTGGAGAGTGAACAGCAGGAATCCATCTTGGACCCCCCACTCCCACAGAAAATGCCACAGCATAGTGAGAAGGGTCGCCCGGTTGTGATGAGTGTTTGGGGCTCCGCCCCCTGTAGTGTAGGAGGTGTGACAGCCCCGCCCAGGAAGCAAAAGTAAATACAAAACTGTCAAGATGGCACAGATCATGATAGAGATTCCAATCACGCAGCTGACCAGACAGCAAATATCTAATTTAATGAAGCAGCAGATAGAACATCTTTCTGAGGAACAGTTCAGAGCATTGCTTATAAAAATGCTTACAGACCTAACAGCAGATCTTAAACAAGACAGGGAAGGAATGAAGGCTAGTCCTGCTGAAATGAACAAAAACACATACAAAACTAGTGGTGAGGGAAAGAAAACCAGGGATCAAATCAACAAATTGGAACATAGAGAAGGAACAGTCAACCAGTGCAGAAAGAGGTCACAAAAAGTGGGGAAAATTAGGAGAGGCTCAGAAATCTATGGGACATTTATAAGCAGGCCAACATCTGAATTATAGGATTGACAGAAAGTGAAGAAGAAGAACTAGAAATTGAAAAGTTATGTGAAAGAATAATGAAGCAGAACTTCCCTAACTTGGGGAAGGAAATAGACTTACAGGTCCAGGAAGCACAGAGAGCTCCAAAGAAGCTGGACCCAGGGAGAACCACACCAAGACACATTATAATCAAAATGTCAAAAATTAAGGATAAAGAGAGAATCTTAAAAGCAGCAAGAGAGAAGAAGAGAATTATGTACAAAGGGGTCCCAATAAGACTATCAGCTGATTTCTCAAAAGAAACTCTTCAGGCAAGAAGGGACTGGCAAGAAATATTCAATGTAATGAAAAGCAAAAACCTACAACCATGATTACTCTATCCAGCAAAGCTGTCATTCAGAATAGAAGGGCAGAGAAAGTGCTTCCAGGACAAAATAAAATGGAAAGAGTTCATCAGATCCAAACCACTGTTATATGAAATGTTAAAGGGTTTGTTTTGGAGAAAGAGGATCAAAACTATGAACATTAAAATGAAAACTGTATCACAACAATCAACAACGGAAGCTAATGAACCAAAACGAAGGCAAACTAAGTAGGCAACGAGAGTGGAAAAAGAATGATAGGTATGGGGAACATATAGGAGCGAGGTCAGTGGGGAGAGGGAAGGGGGAAAAGGGAAGGAGATGGTACAGGAATTAAGAAGCATAGCAGGAGGGAGTGGAGTAGACAGAAAGATGTTGAGAAGAACAATATGCACAACCAATGGGCATGGACGAAGGGGGGGAAATTGCAGGGAGGGGGGTTACTGATTGGAGTGGAACAAAGGGAAAAAAAAACTGGGACAACTGTAATAGCATAAGCAATAAAGCATACTTAAAAAACTTATTTTAATAAAAATTTAAAGTAACATTTTCATTCAAAGTTGTTTTTAACTTTAGGAAAGTAATTTTTAAAAAGTGATAGCACTTAACACTAAAAAATTAAACTAATTTTTTTAAATAAAAAATTAGAACTATAAGTGAATGAAATAAAGTAAAACCATTCACATTTTTTGAGCCAAATAAAAAATGAGTATATTTAATAAAATTGTGCTTTACATACTGGTAACTAAAGGTTAGGACAGACATAAATATTGCTTTAAGCTTCTGTTTATGAATAATTATCAACAAAAATTTTAGAATATAAATAAAAATGCCCACATTCAATATAGTAAGTAAATATAATCATACAAAAATAACTATTACTTGAATTCCAAATTGAGTCTAATAAGTTATTACTATGGAACAAAAGGTTTTTTTTCTTAAAGCATTTTCTAGAATGAATTTCCAATGGGATGTTTTATATAGAGAAGTAATAGAATGCATAAAGAATTACTTACATATGCTGATATTCCCTAAGTGCTTCTCATATTTTTTATGTAGAGAATATGTCATAGTTTGAACAAATTTTAGCATTCTTATTTAACACCACCTTTCATTTCTTTAGTGCCAGCTCTTTAACAAATTATACAATTTTGACCCATACCACATTTTTCTGAGTTAAATCCTTATTGTAAATATGATTAATTTTTATAACATGATTTTCTCATTTTACAGCAGCATTTCTTTAATACAATGTCCTCTTAGGGTATATAGAGTCAACTTAGCATAGCTGACAAACATATATCAACTAGATCTTGGGATAGCATAATATTCAACATCATTACTATTATGATCACCATTCTCAATGTTTTTATTTGTTTCCTGGTTATTTACTATCTTCTAAAAATTATCATTACTATTTAAGATGTTTTGTTCATTTAATTCTCACAATAATTTGTAAAGCAATTGCTGTGATTGTCTTCAATTATAATATTGAAAAATAAATATGGTAAATAAATTATTACTTTTTATCAATGATTATGGTCACCTAGAGAATTATTTGTGATCTAATACTTTAGCAAAGACCATACTATTAACCACTTGAATACCCTGATTTATAATCTGACCATCTATGCCACAGTTTCTTCTGAACAAACACACTATATTAAATGATCACTATGTACCATTCAATAATAAATGAATGGGTATTAAAAGTGTAAAAAGCTCTGTCCCATTTGCCTCACTATTTACATACTAGTTGTAACTTTTTTAAAAAGGCCAAGACATCCATATATGAATGAATTTGTACACAATCTTACACTAAGGCACATATCCAAAATAAAAGAGACTAAACTGAAAATTAGCAATTAAATAAATCAGTTCTTTAGGTTTAAAATCATAGCAATAATTAATTTTCTGAAATTTGTGATAGTTATTTAATGAAATAATTTCATTTGTAAATTATACTTACAATAATCCTCTATCATAACATTTAAATAACTATATACTGTCAGTGCTTAGATAATATTTTCCTACCTTATAAATTATACATTTATTATAAATCTAATATCATGCATTAAAAGTTGGTTTAATATTATACAAAATCAACATATCCTTCAGTAAATTATAATCCTAAAATAATTTGCTTATAATTCTTTAAGTATAAATGACAGTAATCCATGCAATTTATTTCCTCACATTTTAAATAGAACAGTGCTTGCTTTTATTTAAATAGCATAAGTTTCAATTTAATTATTATTGCAGCATACTACAATATCAAGTACAGAGATAATATTTATTTTTGAGGATATAAATTCAACATATTTTTATTTCGATTCAATTGTGGATATCAAATTGGGTCATTTTCATATACATAGATACATTAAAATGTAAAATATTGATGTTTTATATCATAGATTATTAAGGCAAAGCAACTTATTAATTACATGTGCAGAAGTCATTATTCTAAAAGTCATATACTCTTGAAGGAAACCAGAAAAGATAAAAACTGAATGAGGATTTGATCCAATAATCAAATGTACATGAATACCAACTTTTAAATCTGGCATATATTGACTGACGTGACTATTGCAACGTTAACTTATTAGGGCAAATCTTTAAGGGAAGTATTTTTAAGAATTTGTTAAAGCCTCACAATAAATATATTGTGGAATTTAAGTTATAATAAGCCAGCACCTCTCATTTATTATTATTAAATTATGGATGATAATTTTTATGTGTTTACAACCAGAAACTTTACTAAGAATTTAAAAACATTTCTTCAAGTCCTCCTTTGTACAATTCCAGAAGTACTACTCTCATTTTATTTATAAATGAGAAAACAAGGCTTAGATATATTGAGCAATTTGCCCAAAGGCACACAGTTAAGTTATATGTTGTAGAGTAGGGTTATAAATCCAAACCTGCAAGAATAAAAATCCCATAACTCTCCTACTCATTAAAAAAAAAAAATTAAATAATCTGGAGTTCATAGAAAAGTTTAAAGAGTAATAAAAAGTACTCCTATTTTTCTTACATCCTGATCAATTTTTTTGCCATATTTACTTTATCCCATTTACTTTACCCTAAACCCTTCACCATGTTTTTCTTAAAAATAAGGGCACTTTTTTCAAAAACAAAAAACAACTGTCAAGTTAAGAACATTATATATTTATGTAGCACTATTATTTAATATGTAATACATATTGAAATTCATTAAGTGCCTCAATATGGTCAGTTATAGCTACCATAATTTTCACTGACCTAAAATCCAATATACTACTTATTTGTGCTTCTTTATTCTTCTTTAATCTGGGAGAATTTGTGTTATGAATATTTCTGAAAAGTACAGGAATGTGATTTTATAGAATGTCTCTCAATTTGGATTTTTCTAAATATTCTTCTTGATTATGTTCAGGATATCTATTTTTGGTAGAAATATTTCATAAGTGATGCTGTGTCCTTCTCAATGTATCATTTTGGGGGGTATCTGATGCTAGCTTGAGCATTATTTGTCCTGCTTACTGTGGTCACTTGGTTAAATTGGTTTTTATCATGTTTTCTCATTATAAACTTAGCATTTCCATTCATAATTGAAAAATAATATTAAAAAGTTATGCTGTCCTTTTTCAAACTCTCACCCAGTATCTTTGATTGCCTTTGCACCCTTTGGGGTTCCTGCTTTAACAAATTATTAGTATAATTATTTTAAGAAAGTTACTCTTGTATTATTTCCTCCATATTTATTAATTGTCATTCTTTATAAGAAGAACATACCCCTTTTTATATATAAATGATGAGTATGGACTCAGGGATTTGTATTCACTGGTTTAGAATTCATATCTTTTTATTTATTGTAAATGCTCATACTTTCCAAGATTGCCTATTGTGAGTCCCTTCAAGAGTCTCCTTTACATTTTTTACCTCAGTCCATCACTTTTTAAAAAATAAATGCTGTTCTCTCTCTCTCCTCCCTTCTCTCTCTCTAAAAAGCAATAATAAAATGAAATGAAATAAAATAAAATAAAATAAAATCTGTCTTTCTAGTATAACAAGATGATACAGGGTGCACGTCCTCATTTTGTACTTATCAAACCAAGCCCTGGATTCAGCTATTTCTCCGAGGTGCCTTGAATCCTCTGATTTAGAAAAGCTATATAGAAGCCAAGATTTTGATCGCAGAGTATTAACGTCTCAGAGCCCAAACTCTTACCCTTGGATATACAATCAACTCTGTGCAAAAAAGAAAAGAAGTATAAAATAAAGTCTTAAACTTACAGTATATTCATTCAACAAATTTTTATGGGCATTTAGCAAAGCACAGAACAGACAATAGGTTATAAAACAGAATTCTTTGTAACATAATTTTATATAATTCCTCATGTAAGGAGCTTGGAAGCACCACTTGTCCTAATAAGTAAAAAACTAAACACTATATTAAAAAAAAAAAAAAGAAAAAATCTTCTTAGATCTGTAAGAAAAGGGAGAGCACAGGACAAACTGCTGCTGTCAAGAGACAGGTAAATATAGGAAAGTGAGGTTTACTGGAACCAGCACTCAGGAGCAGAAGCTGCTGTGGGAACCTGGGCCAACAAAGGAAACCCCGAGCTGTAATTGATGCAGTGCTGGAAGCTGTATGTGGACAAGTGTAAGAGTTAAAAATTCCAGGGAGGCCCAGTCATAACTCCTCACTCCCATCCACAATATAGTGAGATTTACCTCCAGGAGCTTACCCAGGTTCCCACAGCAAATAGGAGAAAATTCCTCTTTGGTTTATAGTAGGGACAGGGGGAAAAAACCATTTTGAAAGATGAAGTCTGCCCAGAAAGTATCCAGCCACGTGCTATGAAAAAGAGACATTAATTGAAGAAGATACAAGATACAAGAAACATTGTACATAGGCAATGACACCTCAGTCCCCTTCAAAGTAGGCACCTTGGGACCTCACACAGTCCTCCTAGTGTCTCTTCCACTGTTCAAAACACTCTGCAAAACCCTTTGTTGGAATCGCCCTCAGCTGCCCTGTTGTGTTTTTCTGAATCTCTTCCATGGACTGAAACCTCTTCCCTCTCAAAGGTGATTTTAGTTTTGGGAAAAGCCCTAAGTCATAGGGCACCAAATCTGGGCTATAGTGGGGCTGAGTCACCTGGGTGATTTTATGTTTCACAAAAAAAAAAAACTCTGTGCGAGACATGATGCATGAGCGGGTGCCTCATCATGATGAAGCTGCAAATCACCAGTTGCCCATTGCTGTAGCTGTTTTTGTCCTATTGCATCTCTCAACTGATGAAGAATATTGAGATAGTACTTCTTATTAATTGTTTGCCCTGGAGAGGCATATTCATGATGGGCAGCACCTTCCCATTCAAAAAACCCAGTTAACATGATTTTGATCTTGCTGTGACTTTGCAGTGCTTTCTTTGGATCTGGAGATCCAGGAGATTTCCCTTGGGATGATTGGGCCTTTGTTTCTGGATCATAGCCATAGACCTGTGATTCATGTCTTGTTATGGCCTCCTTGAGGGAATCTGGTTCATGGGTAGTGGTTTGAACCAAGTTGTCAGCAACTGCAGCATGATGTTCCTTCTGCTCTGGAGATAGAAGCTGTGGAACAAATTTTGCCAAGACATTTTTCATGCCAAGATTCTGAGTCAAAATCTCAGACTCAGTAGTTTTTGGAATCCCCAGATCAGCTTCTAGTTCTTGCACTGTCAGTGGCAGATCTTTGTTGGTTGCCATCCATACACATTCAACATTCTCAGGTGTTCTGCTTGTCACAGGCCTTCCAGAATGTGGCTCACTTTCAACAGATTTTTGACCATCTTTGGAGCACTTGTGCCACACTTATTTATGCTGCATTCATTGCATCACCCCTGAAAGCCTTCTGAACCATCTGAACAGTTTCTGTTGAGGAATGTTCAAGCTTAACACAAAATTTGACACAGATTAGCTGCTCTACCCACTCAGTCATTTTGAATATGAGGGCCACACAGTACACATGCTCACTTCTACTAACCCCACTGACTAGTACAGTGAAATCATCATTGTTCACAAATGCACATTACAGTCCACTCTCCTTGGTTGCCAGGTTACATAAATACTGCACAAACTGTTCTTGTTATATTAACAATAGCTGGATTTTTTCTGGATAGAGGCCTTTATCAAGGCCTTTCTTCAGGACAAACTAGTTAACATAGCCTAACTAGCTGGGGTATTATCAGAGCCTAACTAACCTAGGAGGTGGAAAAAGCCTAAATCCAGGCCACTCTAGTCATCCTCTTCCACCTAAACATGGAGGAAAAAACAGAAACACTTGTAAACTTCACAGTCCAGAGGCAAAGGCTCACTAAAAGACTAGGACCTAATCACAGGGCTACAGAACACATCCCCTCCTGCCTGCCTCACCATTACACTGCCAATGGCCTATTTAATGCAGTTTCTCTTGCCACATACATTGTATCCAGCTATCCAGAAAAAATTACAAACATACTAAAAGACAAAAAACACAATTTGAAGAGATAGACCAAGCACTAGAACCAGCCATTGGAGGCATATTGGAATTATCAGACCAAAGATTTAAAACAACTATGATTAATATGCTAAAGGCTCTAATGAAGAGAGTAGACAGAATGCAAGAACAGATGGGCAATGTAAGCATAGAGATAAGAATCCTAAGAAAGAACCAAAAAGAGATGCTAGAGATCAAAAGTACTGTAATAGAAATGAAAAGTGCCTTTGATAGGCTTATTTGTAGAGTGGACATGGCTGAAGGGAGAATATCTGAGTTTGAGGATATATCAATATATTGGTTCATTCTTTTTAAAAAGCATGTTCATAAAAATAGTAACGATAATTTTGTTGGAGTTTCAAACAAATTAGTTAAATCAGAAAGTATAATTTATCAGAATAAAATATCTTGATATTTCCAAGGAACCACTTGTAGAATGAGTGCTTTATATTCCTCAGCCTTAGCTCCTTAGATCCTGCTAGTTATATACTTTTTTATTTACTTACTCTTTTTAATTTTTGGTTGGGGGATGGAAGAAAAAAGCAGTGTGCTAGAGGAGCACATCTACCGGTGGACACCTAATAAAGTTTCCACTGATCTTAAAGCTCCAACTACCATCTGATCATTTTGACAGTTAAGTGTCATTGGAACAGAAGGTAAAAATAGGAGTTACTGTACTTACAGAGATGGTAGACTGACCATCACCAAAAGCTATGAGTATGCTACACACTACAGGCAAGACGAAATGTGGCTAAAACCTCAGTGAGTGCTTGGATGATCTGAATGTTTCCTTGTCTAATGATAGGGTGTTTAAGTAGTATCCCCAAGAAGGGGAATTTAACTAAAAGTTCAAGCCCTTCAATGAGCCACCTCATTATTCATGGACACAACATCTACCAAATTTTTTGTTGCAGATAAAGAATGTCCAGTATGGCTGGTTGAGAAATAAAATGAAAAAATATCAGATAAGGTTTTGGATTAATTAAGCTATAGTGGCTGGGACTAAAGCTCATATTACTAACCCTCAAACTAAATATATGTAGGATTTTTGCTTTTTATCACAAAGAGGATTTAGATCACTTGAATTTAATGTGGGGCACATGGATCTGAGTCAACTGTATTGGATAGATACCTCTTAAACTTTTTGCCAAATACTCTTCATCTAATCTTATTACAACCTTTTCTGTGGTGACCTGTTCTATTTTGTCCACTCTCCTTCACACAATGAAATGTGACAGTGTTTTTGTGTAGGCTTGGGATGTGCATTTTTCATTTCCTATTCCAGGACTGGGCACTTGCACATGTATAATCCAGAAGTGCAGAGGAGTTAATACCCTGTGGTGCATGTCTCAATCAGTGAATAAAGAAGCTGAGTCTTTTTTTTAGGCAAATAAATCTCTGAAGATACGTTTCAGACAGTCTATGGTAAGCATTCAATTGCATGTAGAAATGGCCAATGTAATAAGACTTCTTTATAATGGCACCTTATCATCCCCTGTTTTACTCCTGTCCAAAATTCATATTCTCTGAATTAGACTCCTAAATGAACCATTTGAACTTAACCCGTTGACTTAGAACCTGCTTTTCTAAGAAACACAAACTAAGTCAAATATCACAGACTTATTAGTGCATGTACTCTCACAAAGTACAGATTAGATTGGAGAAAGCAAGTAAGAATTTTTGAGCTTCCCGAGACTGTGACGACTAGTGACCAAGATTTTTCAAACTCTCAAGGTGTATTGAATTACTAAGAAAGCTAGCAGAAGTAGAAGTGTGAGAGCTGGAAAGAGAATGGGACATCTCTATGACCTGGCAACTAAAAACTATGGCTAAACTATGAGTATGTGGAGTTCAAAGAAAGAACCAAGACAATTTATTCCTGGACAGTAACGAGCAAGAACAGAGCATTACTTACAGATCAGGTATTACTCAACTTATGTGTTCCAAACTCACTCCATAAGACTTTATATCACATGCAGAAGTGTTTGCAAACTGAATGGGAGATACTGATTTTTCTCTTCGTATTTTAGCAAGAGACAGAGACTTAAACCAGTAAGTTACCACAAATTAGTAAAATACAATTCTATCATCAGTGGAAAGTTATTGTTCAAGTGTGAGATTAATTTCAGATAGATAACTATTGTTTAAGTTAAATTCTAGACAGGAATTTATAAACTGAAAATATAGGTTTTCATCTTACTAAAGCTGTAAACCCAAATTCAAATGGTGCATTTTTTACATCTGGTTTCTTTTTAGTATTCATACAAAGATATGCTGACAAAATTAATATTTTATCAGCATACATAGCTCCATTTAATGAGATATAGTATTGTATATCTTGTGTTTTGTTTGTTTTTCAGGTGAATGAACCACTGGTTCATCTAGAAGGTGCACAGAAGACTCTTTAGCTTTCCTTTTGTTATTATTTCAATGTATAATATTAATCATACAATTATTTTTATATCCACTGGAAATAAAATTCTTAGGCTGAATTTTTTAATTGTCCACTTAAATTGGAAGCCACATTTTCTAGAATTTCCTTCTCTGTAAGGTTTAGGATTAGAGTTGGCCGACAGAGGAACTCATGAGATTTGGAGGTGGAAGAGTTAAGAACATTACTTGCAGAAGTTCATGGGTCATCTAGAGTGGCATGCAGGTAAACAAGTCTCCAATAGTCGCAGTTTGCTCTCATACCTTCATCTTTGGGACAGATGGCCCTGCTGATTACCAAGGTCCCAGGCCCTACAAGAGATGCTTGCCTGTGGAGCCACAGAAGTGGCAGCTGCACATAGGAAGTAGCTTCCCAGATATTTTTCAATATATATTCTTCTGCAGTCCCATTTTGAAGTGCTTGGCTCCTCAGATTTCCCTGTAAGTTCTGACTTATTCATCCATTGAATAATTATTGATTTTTTTCTCTGATCTTATTACTTCCTTCTTCCAAATCTCCATTTCCCAAGCATCTTTTACGTGTAGTAGAAGGGCTAATCCCTATGGTAAATTCTCCATTCACATAATATTTCATATGGCTGCTTCCCTGAATTAACCCTGACTCAGACAACTCCAAACTAATCCCATTTTTGATGAAACAGACATTTGTTGGACACATATCTTGACCTAAGTGATGGCTTAAGTATTAATTAAAATATCTTCAAGCCATGACTGGTATGGTTCAGTTGGTTAGGTATCATCACACAAGGCAAAAGGTCACCGGTTTGATTCCTGGTCAGGGCACATGCCTGGATTGCTGGTTCGGTCTGGACATGTACGAGAGGTAACTGATCAATGTTTCTCACATCTATGTTTTTATTTCCTCCCTACCCCTCTTTCTAACAATAAATAAATAAAGTTCTTAAAAGAAAGATCTTCATGATTACTAGAAATAATTTAAATCACAATTTTAATAGTAACTACACTTTTAAATAGGTGATTTAAATCCAAAATTTATTTTATAATTTAAGGACATTGGTGATCCCAACATCCAAACCTTATTCAATACTGATAAGCATAATAAAGTTTTTTTGTTTTGTTTTGTTTTATTTTGCTCCTAACAACACCCCTAGCACTGAGTCTGCTTTCCAAGTTCACTGGCTATAGCTTTGGAAAGTACAAAGAGTGGTGACAGTAAGTCTGAGCCTGCTTTTACTGGTAGAACAACTCTCCCTTTTTATCTGCATCTGTTATGAAGAAAAATATATTACCATGGATCTCTTAAACCCAGACCAGACATTTGAACTGTCATTTTCACCTCTGATTTCCATCAAGGTTCACAAAGCTTTTAAAGGCACTCAGTAATGTATCCTGTATATCAAGATCCACAAAAGGCGACATTTCTGTTCTACAGGGGTGAGAGGAAGAGCGCTGGACTCTTTGTAGTCCACGACCAGGGAGTTCAAAAGCACCAACAAAGGACTTTTATGCAGCCAAGGACTTTTTTCTATGACTTTTATTCTGAGCAAAATGTATTCAGCCAAGAAAGAATGGGAAATGGTGGTCTTAAAATAATTTCTGCAGCAGAAACTGGATTTCAAATGATATAATGAACTAATATGCAGTAAAGGGACAGAAATAATTAGCTCAGACATGATATTTGATAAAGTTAGTGAAAAAATAATTGATCTATATTTTATGTGATTCTTTTTTTAAAAAGGACTATATGAATAGGTCTTTGATAGCTATACCCCAAAATACAGATACAAGATAAATATTGCTATACAACTTTATGATATATCATACATAATTGGTTAGAATTCAGATAGTTGTTCTTTTTATGAGTCCAAGACTGTGCTCTTTTTCATAATGGAAATTTCCATATTTTACATGGATATATCAATACAATTTTAGTACATAAATCTTGTTTATCCATTCATTATTTATAACTTTTGTAATTTTGCAGAGATGTTGACAAATTTACCAAATATAGACACAATGAAATTATAACATGCATAAACATTGAAACAAGAACTAAATTAGACCATGACTAAAAACCATGTTTACCTGGAGCTATTCTTTGTACAATCAGTTTACATACTTCAAGTTCTTTATTTAGATGTGGTATGGAATTGTGTTGACCTATCCATACTCTAAATTAGGAATAAAGTTGATGTTTAGGAAATTATTTTTTCCTTAGCACTAAGGTGGATTATGCACGGACAGTAGAAATCAATTGCCTCAAAAACCATATAGTTCAGTATTATTGTCCCATCTCAGGCTATTACCCAAGAGTCCTTCATGTCCTGGTGATATGGCTAGTAGCTTCGGACTACTACTGCTGCTTTAGATGGAATGTGCTTTTTAAATCAATGACTTCACAGCTATTAAATGATTGGTTTCACTACTCTAAACAGTGGCATTTTAAAATTGTCTATTGCTTAGAGCTTTGTCCCAATTTTGGTATCCTTTTAATATAGTGCCCTAAATGTAGTTTCTTTGGGACTTTGTGACTGAACTCTCTCAGCCTTTATCTGCTCTGAGTGTCCAGCTCTTGTTTTGATGTGTGTCTCTTTTCTCAAATGTAATTATCTGCTACTCTGAATTGCAGAGTTGGAAAGACTAACCATCCATTCAAGTTCATTTCCTTCACAGGAATTTATCCTTTGCTGTCCTCAACTTTGCCTAAGTGTATTGCTTTCAATTCTTCAACCAAGTTATTCCTCTAAGTACTAATATTATAAAATGTTGACATAGTTTTTGAAAAGTACTCAGTGATGCAAACTGTATGTTGATACATATCATTATTATCCACGTTATCATCTTCAATAGTGACAGCTATTACTGTTATTACTTCAGTTTCTAAAGCATGACTATGAGCCAGGGCTGTGGGAACAGGGACCGAGGCACGTGCTGCCACACCTGGAGCTGCGGAGTGCTCTCTGCATCGCAGCCATAGTACTAGCTAGACATTTTAAAAACAATTCCTTAATTAATCTTGACAATAACAGTACAGGATAGTTTTTATCACTCTCATTTTATAAAGGTTGGATCTAGAGATCAATAAAATTTAGCCATATGCTCAAAGTTTTACAGCTAATAAGTTGTAACATGGAATTTAATTTCAGGCTTGACTCATCTCCCATGCTTTTGTCATTATATCTTAACTTTGCATTAAATTTTGAAAATCACATACAGTATGTAGTGATTTAATACATAAGGGACAGAGTTATTGGCCTCTGCCAAGTCTTTCTTATGAATATTTCTTATATTTCACCTATTTTCTTAAATTATTAAACATTAATGAGAGGAGTAGTAAAAAAACACAGCAACCCACCAACTCAGGAAGTAATTTGCATTTGTCTAATGGCAGTTTGTTTAGTTCTTAGATTTGGGAAATGCTGGAGTTAACTCTATTATAATCATTGTTAGATGGAATAATTTTAAGGTTATAGGCATATGGGTGAGCCAATCATCAATAGATTACGCTGGTTTTTCTTAGAAATGCTTCTTTAGCCTTCCATAAAGAGCACATTTTATTACTGTACTTGACATTCATTTACTGGCTATCCACAGGTACTCTTTTAGGGAGGATACTCATATTGTTAACAATAAACTGATTTTACTTTTAAAAAGTTCTCGTGAAGACCAATATGCTAAGTTAAAATAAGATAAACTTTAAAAAGCCATTTTAAACAGTAATTTGCAGTGTACTCTGGCAACATAAGATATCATTGGGGAAACTGAATGAAATGCACAGGGGGAATACTGTATAATTTTTGTATCTCTATGACCTTAAGGTATTAAACAATAAAAAGTTATAAAAGTCATTTAACTCATTGTTTAATTTTTTTTTTTAAATCAGGCACATGGTTCTCTCTAGGTATTCACTAACTGAAATATCACTCATTAATCATTAATACAATTAATTCTGTAAGGTGGCCACACTTATCTATATAGGGCTACTTCTAGGACTGTGTAGGCTTTAGTGGCTATTACAATTAACATGATAATGTATATAGAAAAATATTTCATTTTTAAAAAATATTTCATTTAGTTATTTTTTAGACAGGGGGAAGGAAGAAAGAGATAGAGAGAAACATTGATGTGACAGGAAAATATCAATCATTCGCCTCCTGTAGGTCCCCAAATAGGGACCTGGCCTACAACCCAGGCACATGCCCTGACTGGGAATCAAACTGGCAACCTTTCAGTTTGTGGAATGATGCTAAATCCACTGAGCCTCACCAGTCAGGGCGAGGATAACTTAAATAAATAAATAAATAAATAAAACACAAGAGGGGTTTCTAATTGCATGAGAAGAATATGTTGAACCATGAAAATCTCCTAAAAGTATATTTTGGATTCTCTACACTTTGAATAAATCATGAAATTCATTCTCCCTGTCCAGTTGATGTTTATGGACATCTATATAGATATATTTTAAAAAACGTTTTAGAAATACAATTTAAGTTTCAATTGGAATTAAATTATGGGCCAAAAGGCATTACTTCATTTTCTTCTTTATCATCATTATCATCATCATCATTATTCTCATCATCCTCATCATCATTTGGCACTTGATTTTTTTAAAAATCAAACACTGTACATAGTATTGTTTTATAATAGAATCTTTTAGATTCTAGCTAGAACTACTTATATTCTATAAAAATATTTAAGAATAATAGAAACAACTCAACTAATTGGTAAATCATTAGTACATTTAGTATCCATAATATTTTAATTTAGAATTGATATAATCATAAAATAATATTTTCATATTTACATCATATTTTAAAATGTGGTAACACTAAAGCTTTGATTCATTTTTTTTAGAGTTCCAATTATGTTCTGGTATTGTCCTAAAATACAGTGGTGATAAAACAGATCCAATAAACCTTATATTTTAGTAAGAGGAAAACCAGTAGTCAAAATATAATTTAAAACACATGGTTGCAAACTGCAATAAAAATTATAAATGCAAAAGTACAAAGCTATCTAAGCCAAGAAATTTGGCTTTTAATTTGAGCCCTGTCATTAACCAGCAGTGAAATATTTTTAAAAATTACATATTCTTATGGATCAATAATTTCTTGCCTGAAAATCCTATTTTGTGAACATTTTTATTATATGCATGTATAAGAAGCATCTAAATTATAATGTAATTAATTATTTGGAAAAGATCAGTGTTAACATTCACTATAAAACAACTTTTTTGGAATAGTGAAGAAGAAGAGAAAAAAAGAAGAAGAAGAAGAAGAAGAAGAAGAAGAAGAAGAAGAAGAAGAAGAAGAAGAAGAAGAAGAAGAAGAAAGAAGAAGAAGAAGAAGAAGAAGAAAGAAGAAGAAGAAGAAGAAGAAGAAGAAGAAGAAGAAGAAGAAGAAGAAGAAGAAGAAGAAGAAGAAGAAGAAGAAGAAGAAGAAGAAGAAGAAGAAAGAAGAAGAAGAAGAAGAAGAAGAAGAAGAAGAAGAAGAAGAAGAAGAAGAAGAAGAAGAAGAAGAAGAAGAAGAAGAAGAAGAAGAAGAAGAAGAAGACCATAAGACTTGGTATGGATGTGAGATTTTAAAGAAAAACGTGCTTATCAAAAATTTGGCCTACTGCTTTATATTCTCTCTGTATTTTTAAGATCAAAATTGCAATTTTCTTCTTGAGGCTGAGATACATTTTGCTATGAGTAGATTTTTTAAATAAGATTTCTTTATGTTATTATGAGGATTGCACTATATATGCTTAACCATATCTTAGGAAAATTTGCTTAAAATGAGATTTACATATTTTTTTTCCTGCTACTTTTTGAGGTTACCACTAATTCATATTAATTGTTTTGTACTGGACACTGTATTATTTCTTACACAATTGTGCTGTGTGAAGAAGGTGATTTTTATAATTCTTAATTCACAGATGAAGAAATTGAGACCATTGTTAATCTTGCTACCCAAGATGTCAGAGAGGGCAAAATTTGAATCCAGGCAATCTGCCTCTGGAGTTTGCAAAGTTACCATCAGGTAACTCTGCCTTCTTAACCAAACATCTAAGATTGGTCTTACCTTTTGGATACTAATTGATGTAGATCTCCCCTTCACTTACTTGGTACTGAGTTTGGAAGACACATTTTTGACAGTTTTAATGTGTTAAAATGTACTGACCTGCCTTCCAGTATTTTCAAATCTTTGTCTTTGTTGTTGTTGTTGTTGTTAGTCTAAGAATTGGATTATCATTGACTTATTAAAATCACAGGAAAACCTGTTGGATTCTTTTAAAGAGCTATGACCTAGCTTTATAAGTGTGCTATGTGCTGTTAATATTTAAGGTCAAGATAAGGATTTCCTTGTTTAAATTTGCAAATCTGTATTAATGAACCTTAATAATGACCTTTACTTAGTTGTTTCTCACTCTATACCAGAGCTTGAAGGAGACACTTAGTCCCCCAAAATTTAGAGTTCCAGAAGTCCTATGTCATTTAGTTCCATTCCCTGGCATAATGGGGGCATTTAATTGGGGGCTTAATCCATCAATCTAAATAATTTGCCAGCATAATTATAATTTCAGATAAATATTAGAGTAAAATGTGTTAATAGAAAAGTTTCCCTTTTTCAAAAAGTTGTTTAAATTACTCTGAATAGTGTTAATTTCTAGGAAATATTTACTATAAATTCCTTATTTGAAGAATTAATTGCATAGAAAAAAGAGGAAGTAAGAGACTAATCTCTAGAAACCCTTTCACTGTATTAATATCTTATATACAACTTTAAAAAACCTCAATAGAGTGGTATAAAAAGAGTGATAATATTTGCAATATTTCGGTGCTTTTAATAAATTCATTTTAAATGTATTTAAATATCTATGAATTGTGTTGTTTTAGAAAAATAGATTTTCTTGTAATATATTTATGATTGGGCACATAACAATTATAGTCAATTTGTTCTCAATCCTGGCTAAATATTAGAATCACATGGAGGGGAAGATGCTAAAAGGGAATATGGAAATGAAAAATATATAATTAAAAAAATCACATAGAAGATTCAAAAGAAAATATATTAATACTGTGATCCCATTTTAGGCAAAATTAATTAGCATCTCTAAGATGAAACTCTGTCAATTCTAATGTTTGAAAGCACCTTCCCCTCACCTAGGTAATTTTAATGATGCATAGAGCATACATAGTTTCATCTCTTTTCTCATTTACTGACCTCCAAAAATGATCTTTCTATTCCTGTAAGAATGTTTTTAGGTTTTCCCCAATGGTTTTTCCTTTTTAAATTTAAAAAAATATTTGCACATTTAATATACTCAATTAATTGAAAAACTGAATTTTGACATTTTCTTAAGAACACATTGATTCCTAGTTAAAATAAAATTTTCCTTCATTTGCACTTTCTCAGTCTTTTAAATCTTCCTATATTTAGCATGCATTTGTCTATCTTTGTGACTTAATTATAAGCTTTTAGGTTCAATTTCCAATATTTTTTTGTGCTTTTCTAATAGTATACAGCACTGAGTAAATTACCAACTTTCTGCAGAACTGAATTAAATTTGGAAATTTGATAATATAGATGGTATAAAATAAATATGGAGAAAAAATACCATATCTCTTTCTTAGCAACGCATTTTTTTATTTCTCGTTTGCTTTTCACTTATATCCTACTCACATAATCCTTTTGTTGAAATTTCTTAGTGAATAAGTCTGTTTGTAAAATAGTATGTTTATAATATTCTTCTTACATATCAAGACTCATCTCAAGTTTCACCTTCTCTATGAGGCTTTTCCCAACTTCATTTTACCTTCCCTCCATTTCCAGAATTTACCTCTTTTGTGACCCCATAGTACACTGTGTAAATTTGCCATTGTTATTATTTTTTTAACAAAGAATGTCTGCTGCTTGAAGGCAAGAATATGCTTATTTATTTTAGTACATCAACAACCCTGAGCCTAGTTGTCATAAAAAGCAAGTTATTTTATTAAAAAGAAGGGAAGATTCTGTGGCAAACAGCCTATTTATACTGTTGATTTGTTCAATTTCATAGCTGTATTAGCAAGCAGAACCTAACTTCTCTCTTTACTTGTCCTGGATTAGAAGTTGACACAGTAAGTAAATAAGACTTTTAATTTGAAAGCGCCGTGCAGGGTTTCTAACTATATTGACAATTTTCATGTCTTTTATGGGTCTTTGTATTTTTTTTTTTTTTTTGAAAGATCTTGTTTGGGAATGGGAAAATGTATATAGTCCCATGAATAGTACAAACAAGTAATCATTAAAAAAAAAAAAAAAACTGGCTTCATAAGGAAAACCAATGTGCATACAGGATAAATTATTTGTTTCAAAGAGTGACATCCGCCTTTTTTTTTTCCCCCTTTATCAAATATATTTTTGATGCTAGGTCAAGCTCTTGATTCAACTTTACATTTCTCTTTCTCAAAAATGTGTTCTTTTCTATATCTTTTCTATTGAAACATATATGAATTCTAAGGTATATTTTACTTCAGAAACTATGTAAAATTTCTGGCGCTTGTTAACTATGAATACTACAGACTTTTTTCTTTAGTGATTTATTTGTATTGAACTAAAGTGCAATGCTTTTGCTTCACATATGTTATTTTAAAAAGAAACGGCGATTTATAGTTAACTCTATAGGACTGGTATCAATAAATAATTAATTCTTAAACAGAATTTTTAAACAACTTTATTTTTTATTGCCACTGATTTTTCTTACCTGTTTGTGCTGTTCCTCAAAATCATTATGAAGGGTGTCTTAGAAACAAGACTGAATTGCAAACTGTGTCTTTCAAAGCTTCACAAATTCATCTATTTATTTCATCTTGTGCTGTTATGTAAAATTTGCCCTAGCATTTTGCTCAGCAAGATGGCAATTATTAACAATATATTTCTCTAAACTGTTGCTGCAAAGCTATTATTCACGCAGGGTTACAACCGAGTTAATTTTGGGAGAGAGCTGTTCAAAGAGGGCCAGAGCTGTGGCGCTTATGAACACCGCCTCTTCTGTTATTTCTAATTAGTGTGAAATGGTTCCAAACAGGAGTCGGCCCCGTGGAAGTCTGTGTAGCACAAAGCCAGACTCGTTAACGGACACAGGGAACAGTCGTGTTTTGCTGAATAAACAACTGCATCATAAAGCCCTTTCAAAAGGAATACAATCTGATTTACCATGCTCCTTAAATGTTGAACGTTGTTTATATGGCTTCAAGTTTCTTTTTTATTAAAATTTAAAAGTCCTATTATTATGACTCAATATAGATGATGATATGTTTGCAATGTTCGGTGTAGTAGGACTACAGACTTTCCTAGTAAGATATTTTCCCTTTTCTTTCTAGTTTATGAATGCACTTCTCTCTTTTGTTTTGTGTGTTTTGGATGCATGACTACCCTTCTAAATTTCTCATTATACCATGAAAACAATTTTGCCATCAATAATTAAAATATTGTAAGAAAATTTGTTTGTTAATTTTTCTACAAATTTTAATGTTGTATTCTCTTCTCTTGCCGTTTAAGTTCTTAACCCATGTTGTTAGTAATACATATGTATAGGTGTTTAAAATGGTTTAAATATAGCTCACAACTGGAGATCTTCTGACATTTGCATTAGATGAGTTAATTAAACAATTGCATCTGATTGAGAATATATCTCCGATTTCCCATTCGGGATTCACTACAGAAAAACCCTGAGAACTGACTGTACATTACTAGACAAACAACAAAAATCTTGGTCTTGAGTTTGCCCTGAATCACTCAGTAATAAGGTATAAAATTATGCTAAATTTCTGTTTCTGTTTGTGAAATTAATATGTCTTACATTTTCTGCATTCTTCTAAAATGCCTCACATATTTTCAGTACACAGATTGGTTACTTGATAAATGTTTTTTGAACGAATTTATGAATGGATGTCAGCAATATTACTTTCTACATGCAAGGTAATATGCAAAGCTAAATTGCTTTAAATGAATGCCTTTAAAATATAATTACATGAAGTAATACTTATTATATTATGTTTAATGTCTAATCCTTGAGTATCATTTATTGTACTGTTAGAGACAAAGCCATTCCTGATTCAGATCAAAGAATATCTGAGATATTATAACATCATAATCCCTTATTGTCTTGATGTTTGAATTATGCATTCATATTCAGTCAGGGATCACAAAACGTAATTCTAAATATGTTTTTCATTCTGAAGTCAATGGAAAAAATTATTTAACTAGTGAAATGCTAACTTCTACCAAGAGTAAGGTTTACTATAGTAGTCTGGATAAAAGAAAAAGTGCCCAGAGAATGTCAGTTTATACGGCCAGATGAAAATAAAAGCTGTCAGAAGCCAATGAGCAGGTTCACTACTTTTTTCCGTTTTCTGATTTAACTTACAAAACCTAAGTTTTTTAAAAAAACTTTGCTAACATTATCATAATCTTTTCCTTACTGCATATTCACAAAAACCTATGAGATGTTTTTAGGATTTAGATACATAGATAACTACAGGTAAAGTTGTAGATATAGATTATTTTAAGAAGATACACACACACATATGTATATATGCTATGAAATGGAATATTGTTTAATATTAATTTGTAGTAATTACCTAACAGTCTTGATATAAGGTTTATTATTTCTGTGTTTCAGCTGTATTACTGAGAAAAGAGACTAAATGTTGCTTATAGAGCAGAGTATCAGCAAGAACATGCCCTGAGAGATTTTTACCTTTCATGTTGGTATTTCACACAGCAAAATCTCAATTTGTGCACTGTCCTGTTCTTCTGTCCCTGAAATCTCAGTAACTTGAGCATTCCAAACAGAGATCTATAAAAGAACTTCTTCTTATTAAAATATGTTGTATTACAGATGGGCAAATCAACTTTTTAAAAAAGAAAAGTATGTATGAATTAGAATTTTAATGTAAACTGAACTACTTAAGACAAATAGTGCATTTTTCCCAGATATTAAGTTTTTATTGGCTTGACACTGGCATCTCTCTCTCTCTCTCCATACATGTATATATATTTTACCAGACTAGAAAACTTTTCTGATTCTTTTGTTCTGTTTTTGATTTTAGTTTCTTGCCCCCTTGTGGATTTTTATTACTGCTTTATTACTGAAATCAATATATGATCAGGAGGTGGGGCACAAGATCCAGTTTTTATCTAGAGTGTCTTTTGGAAACACTGAAAATGAAGAAAATTAAGAGTAAGTCAAAGTTACAGCTAAACAACCACAGAAGAAATCTAAAGTTATTCTTTTCACCTTCTGATTTTGTATTTCACCAGTATTTTACAGCTTAGTTCTTGGTGCTGTATGATTAATGTGCAAAATATCCTTTTATCACCAATATAGATACCACACAGATTTTTGCAAGATAACACTTTACTAAAGGTGAAATAGATGTCAATATACCATAATATGGTGATAATCTGGACAAAAAAATAAGAGAACAAGTAATATGTTCCTTCCTTTACAACACTGGGCTACACCTGGAGTTCACTTCAGTGTGAAAGTGTTCATTTATTTAAATTCCACATTAAAAGGGCAACTCTGGGTGAAAGTCAAGCACTATATATCTTTAACACTGTCACAGTGGAGGGGTCATAGAGGAAAGAGATACAGTGAGAATTCACCACGTAAAGCTCCTCTTTGTACGAGAGGATTCCCTTACCTGTAGTTAGCCTAATTAAACCAGAGAGGGGACTGTTCTTAATTGGTTCCCTGCTCTATTAAGTAATGCAGATTTTTTTCCTAGGTGTATAAGGTGTCTTCTCTCTTTGGTCATACTCTGTATACCTGGAAATTACACACTTCTGTACTTCCATGCTTTCCTTTATTCACTTCATTTAAAACTAAGATCATTTTCATTGGTTATTTATCACATTAAATAATACTACAAATCACATAATTTTCATGAAATTGATCTGAGTAAAGGACATTGTTTAGATTACTTACTTTCCAGATTATTTCATTGTCAGCTTTTAAAATTGGCAATGGTACTAACAGAGCTTTAATAGTTACTGAATTGACTGAGTTGAGTCATGCATTATGCTGAGGACTTTCTCATCCATTTCCTCAGTTTAACCACTATTTCTGGTGATGGGTCGTGTGATTCCCATTTTATACCTGACACATCAAGACCCACTGAAATTAGACACAGTATTTTAACTGGGGACTGTACAACTCCACGTGCAATTCATTTACACCATGTTTAATATAATCCATCATTAAAATGTCTTTCCTATAACAGTCAAGGCATAGTTCGATCATGAATCATGTAACAGTTTCTAATGAAAACAACAACAAAAACTTCAAATCAATAATTTTTCAGTTTTATTACACTTAAAAAATCATACACTTTCATTCTTTCGTTTTATGTACAATGTTGTTTTGGGGTTTTTGTTGTTTTTATTAGGAACTAGTTATGGGGGATCCAAGATGGCTACAGAGTAGCTCAAGTTCCATCCACTTGTTCCCAGACCTGTACCCATATTGTAGCTAAACCACAAAGCAATCAACTAAAAATTCCAGCAGAAAGTAAGTGAGAGTGTGTGTGTGTGTGAGTACTCACATGCACAAGAGTGTGCGTGATTGGGCAAGAGCCTGCCTGCCTGCAGGGCACTTGGAGACAGGCTACACAGTCTCTCCCTAGCAGATCAACCGCTGCTGCCTCTGCCCAATGCCACACTTGGAGCTGTGCAGATTCAAGGCATCTGCAGATCTGCTCTGGCAGTGCACGCTACAGGGGTGCATAGCGACAACTGGGGAGATGCTGGCTGCAGAAACAGTGTGGTGGGAGCAGGCCCACCCGAGGCTGAGAATCACTGGGGAAAGTGGGAAGAGCACCCTGCCACTGCCCTGTGTTATAGTATTTCCGAGGGAGTCCTCTCAGTGCCATTCTGGAAAGATTTGGAGAGAAACTATACAAAACTGTTGGACGTTCTGATAGGCTTTGGCCAGCCCTGACTGACAGAGACTTCGTGATTTTGGGGAGGCGGAGTGTGTGGAGATCATGCCCCACCACCCACCCCAGGATTGATGCTGCAGCATGGGGGCTACATAAAACTCTTAATTGAGGAGCTGAGATGAGACTCAACACTCAGCAGGGACCTGGTGCTCGCGTGCATGTGCACAACAACTCTGCCAACAAAGAACTCAGAAGGATAGAGTCATACTGAAGGGACTGTGGGACCCAGCTAAGCATGGTTGGTGAGCAGGGAACTGTACAGAGTGGACAGTTCGGGCTAAGTCTCCTGCAAGAGAGCAACAGGCAGGGGACTGGACGGCCAGGAGCTGAAAACCTAAGATTCGCTGCAGCCAGGCAGGTCCTCTCACAGACAGGTGAGCCCAAACCCCACCTGTGGGATTACAGGCTCTGAAGATGAGGCCAGGCTCAGGAGCCCCTGCTGGGTGCATTTCTACAGGGGAAAGAAGAAAAATCTCTGAAAGAGCCCTTTACCAAACACAAGCTACACTCTTCCTCTGGTCCTGATGCACTGAAACCAGAAGAGCAGAGAGATTAGAGACAGGTGCAACAAGGAGTGTACATGGCCCTTCCCAGCCTCGGTGCTTAGAAAGAGCTGCCATCTGTGCCAAGCATGAAAGACCTGCCCCTTTTACATGGATTGGACTCTTTCAGGAAATGGACAGCTAATTCACCAGAAACTGTACATTATTGGAAAGAATCTGGGACAGACCGAGACGTGTGGTGATGGCACAGGGAAACACTCCCACCATCTTCCCTGAAGAATGAATAGTGCCCCCAGGGGTGATTCACGGTTCCGACTCTCCCAATTACACCAGAGACCCAATCTGGAGGCAGGTGGGGAAGGAATTGGCAGTGCTCTCAGGTCATTAAATGATTCACTCCTAAGCCCTGGGCTGATGGAAAGCTGGCAGGGCAGAAGAGTGGGGACCAGCCAAATCTGAAGGAGACAGACACAGGCTGAGGACTGCTTGTAGTCTCAAACAAGTTGCCTAGGACCAGGCTAGGACACCATTTGGCATTACCAGGGGCAGATCCAGAAATAGAAAACAGTGCTAAACAATGGATTCTACTGAGACGATTTCCACAGCACTCTCCATGATTTGCATTATTTTCTCTCCTGCATAGTTTTTTAACGTTCATATCTTTTCCTTCAAATATGTGTCTACTTTTTACTAGTTTTTATATTTTAGTTTATTTTCAAATCTCATATTTTGTTCCTCACTTCTTTTACTTCATTTTATCTTCTTCTTTCCTCTTTTTATTTTTGTTTTAAATTTTATTTTTTCTCTTGCTACTTGTTTCCATTCCACATTCTTACTATTTCCCCCCGCTCCAGACTCTTAAAACCACTTTTTCTTGCCATTAGTCATCTCCCATTCGTTTTCATATTCTTAAAGTACCCTTATTTTCTCTCCACCTTTATCAATCTTTGCTCATTGGTTGTTGATATGGTAGTTGTTGCATTTGTTCAATTTTATTTCTAGATCTTCACTATTTTGTATTTCAGATCTCAAATTTTCCATCCCCTTCTCTTGCTCCATTTTGCCTTACCAGTCCTTTCTTTTTCGTTGCTTTAAATTTTAATTTTTCCCTGTCTTAGCCTGGTTTTCATTTCTCACTCTTAGTTTCCTTCTTCCTCTGTGTTCTCAAAATAAGTTTTCTTTCTTCTAGGCATCTCATAAGCCTTTCTTTCTTTTCTTTCTTTCTTTCTTTCTTTTTCATTCTTATTCCCATGACACCTATATTAATTTTTGCCCATTTGTTGTTGATATTTCTGTGCTGGATCATTTTCTCCAATTTGGTTCCTATTTATTTGCTGCATTTTTTCAAATTTTTGTTTAAATCCTATACTATACTCTTCCCCATTCTCACTCTATTCTACCTTCTTCCCTTCCTTTTTATTTATGATGTAAATTTTCATTTCGTTCTTTCTTTGCCTTGTTTCTATTCTCTAATTTTATTATTTCGCCTCCCTCTATCCTCTCAAAATCATTTTTCTTTCAGTTATCCATATACAAAAATCCTGCAGCCAATATCATACTCAATGGGCAAAAACTAAAAGCTTTCCCCCTAAGATCAGGAACAAGACAAGGGTGTCCACTTTCTCCATTTCTATTCAACATGGTTTTGGAAGTTCTAACCACAGCAATCAGACAAGAAAGAGAAATAAAAGGCATCCAAATTGGAAAAGAGGAAGTAAAACTGTCATTATTTGCAGATAACACGATAGTGTACATAGAAAACCCTATAGTCTCCATTAAAAAACTACTCACTTAAAAATTGAATTCAGCAAAATAGCAGAATACAAAGTCAATATCCAGAAATTGAAGGCAGTTTTGTGCACCAATAATGAAATATTGGAAAGAGAAACTAGGAAAAAAAAAATCCCATTTACTATAGCAGCAAGAAAAATAAAATACTTAAGAATAAACTTAACCAAGGAGGTAAAAGACCTATACTTGGAAAACTCCAGAACACTGAAGAAAGAAATTAAGGAAGATACAAATAAATGGAAGCATATACCTATCATCTTCATGTATTGGAAGAATTAACATCATTAAAATGTGAATATTACCCAAAGCAATCTATAGACTAAATGCAATCCTCATTAAAATACCAATGACATAGTTCACAGATCTAGAACAAATATTTGAAAAATTTATATGGAATGAAATAAGACCCCAAATTGCCTCAGCAATCTTGAGAAAGAAGAACAAAGTAGGAGAGATCTCAACACCTCATATCAAACTATACTACAAGGCCACTGTAACCAAACAGTTTGGTATTGGCATAAGAACAGACACATAGATAAATGGAACAGAATAGAGAGCCCATAGATAAACCTGGGTCTCCATGGTCAATTAATACTTGATAAAAAGGACAGGAGCATAAAATGGAGTAAAAATAGCTTTTTCAATAAATGGTGTTGGGACATCTAGACAGGTACATGCAAAAAAATGAAACTAGACCACCAACTGACACCATATACCAGAATAAATTCAAGATGGATAAAAGACTTAAATGTAAGCCATGGCACCATTAAAGTCCTAGAGGAAAACATAGGTAGTAAAATTTCAGAAATCCCATGCAGCTATATTTTCACTGATATATCTCCTAGGACAAGGGAAATAAAAGAAAAAAATAAACAGCGGTGCAGTCTGGGGGCGGCTGTCGGCTGTGACGCGGCTGTTGCCTTTTGTTTGCGGCAGAGGCAGCCTCTTCAGAGGCCTCCGCGCGCGGGCGTGTGGAAACAAAGTCCGTCATGCTGGTGGTGGTGTGCACATCCAGCCCCGATACAGGCAGTTCCCCCAGCTCACCAGGTCCCAGGTGATCCAGGGCGAGTTCTTCAGTGCGACCATGTGGTTCCGGATTCTCTGGCGCTTCTGGCACAACTCCGATGCTGTGCTGGGTCACTTTCCATATCCAGATCCTTCCCAATGGACGGATGAAGAATTAGGTATCCCTCCTGATGATGAAGACTGAAAATGTAGACTCAACTCTTTACAAGTGGGAGCCAGGTGAGAAGTTCAAGAAATTATGGACTCCAATTCACATTGTATATTGAAGTGGTAAAATAAAGTGTTTTCGTTGAGAAAAAAAAAGAAAAGAAAAGAAAAAATAAACAAATGTAACTACATCAAATTAAAATCTTCTGCACCTCTAAAGAAAACATCATCAAATTGAAAAGGGAACCAACCGTATGGGAAAACATATTTGCCAATCATACCTCAGACAAGGGATTGATCTCCAAAATATATAAATAACTTATAGGACTCAACACCAAGACGACAGACAACCCAATTAAAAAATGGACAAAGGACCTGAACAAATACTTCTCCGAAGAGACATACAGAGGGTCCATAGGTATATGAAATGATGTTCAACATCACTAGCCACCAGAGAAATGCAAATTAAAACCACGATGAGATACCATCTCATACTGGTCAGAATGTCCATTATTAACAAATCAACAAACAACAAGTGCTGGCAAGGATGTGGAGAAAAGGAAACCCTACTACACTGTTAGTGGGAATGCAGAATGGTGCAGCCATTATGGAAAACAGTATGGAATTTCCTCAAAAAACTAAAACTAGAACTGACTCTTAATCCAGTGATTCCACTGCTGGGATTATACCCGAAGAATCCTGAAACAAAAATTCAAAAGAACCTACGTACCTTTATGTTCATAGTATCATTATTTACAATAGCCAAGTGCTGGAAACAACAGCCTCAGTGCCTATTAGTAAGTGAGTGGGTAAAAAAACTCTGATTCTAAAAAACCTCCGCTGCCTTGCGGCATACCTCTTCAGGGGAAAGGCTAAGGGAGTAAACCCCGACAGAAAATCCGGAGCCGGAGTCCCTAAGGCGGTTTGACGTTGTAGTCAACACCGGCAACTCCTGCGGCGCACCTGAAGCCAAGCTGTATTGACTCTGTCTTTCCCCTTGGATCCTTCAGCTGCGAAGAGAGGGGGGGTCTGCTGCATGGGCAACAGCTGGCCCTCCATATCACCCTGCCCAGGCTTTGTAGCTTCACTGGAGAGGACACTCCAGCGTCATCGCAAGATGTCGACTCAACACGGGAGGAGACAGATACCGGTTATAAGCTCATCCGATTGGTGAAGGAAACGAGCGCCAGGGGTCTCCTCTGATGGTGGGAGAGGTCATCGCACCTCACTGGACAGCTACCGCCCGCCTCAAGCTGGGCAGCCCCCAGTCAATTAGGTGCCGTCTCACCATGGCTCGCCTGCCCCACTGGGTGCGTGGGGATCAGAGAGGCGTCTCTCGAAAAGTGGGCCACAAAACACTCGCACCAGGCAATTCCAAGCAAACAACAAGAAAGAAGCCTCCAGCTCTTCGCCTCGCTAGCTGGAACATCAGGACCATGTGTCCCGGACTTACTGCAGACCTTCCGTGGATCAATGATGCCAGGAAAACCGCCGTCATCGACAGGGAACTGGCACGACTAAACATCGACATTGCGGCTCTACAGGAGACCCGGTTGGCCGACAACGGAACTATCAGAGAAACCAACTACACCTTCTACTGGCAAGGGAAGTCTCCGGACCAACCAAGACAGCACGGTGTTGGGTTCGCTGTGAAGAACACGCTTGTTAACTCCATAGAGCCACCCACAGGAGGCACAGAGAGATTACTTACCCTCCGATTGTCAACAACTTTTGGCCCAGTCAGCATTCTTAGCGCATACGCCCCAACCCTCTGCGCCACCATCGAAGAGAAAGAACAGTTCTACCATGCACTGGATGAAGCGTTATCCAAGATCTCCAGAAGTAACGCTCTTTATCTCCTTGGAGACTTCAACGCAAGAGTAGGAGCCGACCACATGGCCTGGCCCACCTGCCTCAGAAACTTTGGGAGAGGAAAGATCAATGCGAATGGTCAGCGACTGCTTGAGCTTTCGTGTCACCACAGCCTGTGCGTGACAAACACATTCTTCAAGTGCAAAGAGATCCACCAGGTGTCATGGAGGCACCCCGCTCCCGCCACTGACACCAGCTTGACCTTGTCATCACCAGAAGAATGGATATTGGCAGCACCCTCCTCACCTGCAGCTACCACAGTGCAGACTGTGACACGGACCATGCCCTCGTGGTAAGCAAGGTGCGCATAACGTCGAAGAGGTTGCACCACTCCAAGATGAAGGGTCGCCCACGCATCAACACCAGTTGTGCCAGCAACCCAGTTAAGACCCAGCAATTCATCAACAGGATGGAAGATGCACTCAGTGAGGGAATGGCGGCAGACGACATTATCGAATCCAATTGGTCACGTCTCCGCGATGCCATATACAACTCCGCCATTATTGCTTACGGGAAGAAAGAGCAGAAGAACGCTGACTGGTACGAGGCTCACTGGGAAGAAATGGAACCGTGATCGAGGCTAAGAGGAAGGCCCTACTGGCTTACAAGGCCACGCCCACTCCCAGTACACTTCAAGCTCTACGGGCTGCCAGGAACAAAGTCCAGAAGACCGCCCGCCACTGTGCCAACACCTATTGGCTAAACCTGTGCAGAAGCATCCAGGAAGCTGCCAATATAGGCAACGCACGAGGAATGTATGAGGGTATCAAGAAGGCAACAGGCCCAATCCCCTCCAAGATCGCCCCCCTTAAGTCCAAGACAGGTGAGGTCATCACTGACCAGGAACAGCAAATGCGGCGGTGGACCGAGCACTACCTCGAGCTGTACGCGATGAGGAACACCGTAACGGACACTGCTCTTAACGCCATCCCAGACCTACCAGTCATGGAGGAGCTAGACACCCCACCTACTGCGGCAGAGCTCGGCAAAGCCATCGACCGCCTCGCTTGCGGGAAAGCACCAGGAAGCGACGGAATCCCTCCAGAAATCCTAAAGAGCGGGAAACCAGTCCTGCTACAGCCGCTCCACCATCTACTCTGTCTCTGCTGGAAGGAGGGTTACATCCCCCAGGATATGAGAGACGCCAACATTATCACCATGTACAAGAACAAAGGAGACCGCAGCGACTGCAACAACTACCGGGGCATCTCTCTCCTCAACGTCGTCGGCAAAGTATTCGCCCGGGTCGCTCTTGCCCGCCTGCAGACCCTTGCTTCCCGCGTCTACCCAGAGTCCCAGTGTGGCTTCAGAGCTGGCCGATCAACAGCGGACATGATCTTCTCCCTATGCCAGCTGCAGGAGAAGTGTCACGAGCAGCATAAACCACTCTACCTCGCCTTTATCGACCTCACGAAGGCATTTGATCTGGTCAGTCGAAGTGGACTCTTCAGCTTGCTACGGAAGATTGGCTGTCCACCACATCTGCTTGCTGTGGTCATGTCCTTTCACGACAACATGCACAGCACGGTGTCCTACAACGGCGCAACCTCTGAGACCTTCCCAGTCAGCAGCGGAGTAAAGCAGGGCTGCGTCCTCGCACCTACGCTGTTCGGAATCTTCTTCTCCATGCTCCTCCAATACGCCTTTAAGGACTGCAGCGAGGGTGTCTTCATTCACACCAGATCCGATGGCAAGCTCTACAACCTGGCCCGTCTACGAGCCAAGACCAAAGTCAAAGAGGTGCTCATCCGTGAGATGCTCTTCGCCGACGACGCAGCCTTGACATCACACTCCGAAGAGGGACTCCAGCAGCTAGTCACTTGCCTTTCCCACGCATGCAAGGAGTTCGGACTAGCCATCAGCCTGACGAAGATGAACGTTATGGCTCAAGGCACGGGGACCCCCCCATGCATCACCATCGACGGATACACCCTGGAGGTTGTCAACGATTTCACTTACCTCGGGTCCACCATCTCGAGCTCTCTGTCAGTCGACTTGGAGGTCAACCGGAGAATCGCCAGGGCAGCCACAATTATGGCCAAACTGAACCGGCGAGCGTGGAACAATTCCAGCCTCACTGAGAAAACCAGACTGCGCATCTACCAAGCCTGCGTACTCAGCACTCTCCTCTATGGCAGCGAGACGTGGACCACCTACGCAAGGCACGAAAGGAAACTCAACAGCTTCCACATGAGGTGCCTGCGACGCGTCCTGCATGTCGCCTGGCAGGATAAGGTCCCCAACACCGAGGTGCTGAAGCGAGCCAACATGAGCAGTTTGCATGCAGTTCTTAGTGAGAGACGCCTCAGGTGGCTCGGCCATGTCAAAAGAATGGATACAGGCCGTATTCCCAAAGACCTCCTCTACGGCGAGCTAGCAGAAGGCCAGAGGATGACAGGGCGCCCAAAACTGCGGTTCAAAGACATCTGCAAAAAGGACATGACACAATGCTCCATCAATCTCAACACATGGGAAGTTCAAGCAGACGACCGCCTAGCCTGGAGGCTCGCGGTCAGGCAAGGTACGTCACGCGCGGAGGCTGCGCGCAACGAGGAGGCGGCCCAGAAAAGATCGAGGCGGAAGCAGCGTCAACAGCAGCAACAACAGCCATCTGCCTTCACCTGTAACAAGTGCGGCAGGGATTGTCACTCCCGAGTCGGACTGCACAGCCATTCTCGGCGGTGCAGATAGACTCTCAAGAAGCTACGCCATTGTCTCTCGAGACGGACGGCTGCCAACGACAGGTAAAAAAACTGTGGTACATTTACACAGTGAAATACTACGCAGCAGAAAGAAAGAAGGCACTCCTACCTTTCATGACAGTGTGGATGGAACTGGAGAATATCATATTAAGTGAAATAAGCCAGGCAGCAAAAGACAAATATTATATGATTTCACCTATAAGAGGAACCTAATGAATAAAAGAAACAAATGAGGAAAATAGAACCAGAGGCATGGAAACAAGGAACAGATTGACAGAGACCAGAGGGGAAAGGGGAGAGAGATAAAAGATGGAAAGAAAGGGAAGGGACTAATCAAGGAACATGTATGTATGACCCATGGACATGGACAACAGGGAGGGGATTGACTGTGGGTGTGGGTGTGGGCTGGGTGGAGGAGAGCAAAGGGGGGAAAATCAGGACAACTATAACAGAACAACAATAAAATTGTTAATTAAAAAAAAAAAAGAAACTAGTTATTTTTTTTGTTGATTTTATATTTCTTTGTTTTGCTTCTGTTTCTTAGTTTATTTTGGAAGCCCAAAGATTCATCATGCTCTATTCCATAACCAAGTGTTTGCTAATTTGACCTTCAATATTTTCCTTCCCTCCTATCTTCCCTTCTTTCTGTTCTTACTCTTACCAGAAAACCTAGAGTGATGACCCAATCCAATTCCCTGCTTCAATTCAGGTCCAGGGATGGCTTTTGTCAGGGCTGTAATTAGAACCCAAATCTTCTGATTCTGAGGTAATTGCTCCATCTACCTTGACTATTTTATTTTGTATTTTGTTCATTTTGCTTTGGTTATTCCAAAAGTTTTAATGTTATGTTTTATTTATTTTTCATAGTAGAGATTAATTTTTTTAAAGTCGATTTACATATGCTGAGAGTTAGTGTAAATCATAAACTGTCTTTTCATATAAATTTAAGTTTCCTAGCCTCTCAGATTCCAAAGACATTATTGTTTTAATATCATTACATGACTTAAGAGAATAATGAAAACAACTATATGCTACAGGACTCAAATTAATCAAGTCATATTCATCAATAAAGTCTCTTGTCATTACAGAATGGTGAAGATTTGTTCTTAATTTGTTCCCAAATGCTTTGATATTTTGTTACTATTGACCATTTTCATTTTGGCTGCAAAACAAATGGACATTTCAGATTGAAGCGGTAAACATCTGTCTGCCAATATTTAGAATACCAACATTATATTTGCATAAAATCTTGTCCTTTTTAATACTTATTCTATAGTCAAAATCCATAAGTGGTGTGATACAGAGTACTGTTGACAGCTGCAGGATAAAAAGGTAGATTTATGATTATGATGATTTCCCATACCTCTTCCCTAACTTAAAAAAAATTAGAAAAGAACACTTCAGAGTGATTTTCTAATAAACTGATAGTGCAATAATACTGTCTATTATAATGAAGGGCTACCACTAGAAATAGAAAAGAAACACTGTGACTGGTTTTTGAGCAAATGAATAGCATCAAATATTACCATATTGCAATACTAATACTTAAAATTGTGGGAAGGGTAGCATACCAAATGAATTAGCCTGTGTTGCACTTTAATGCAGACTGGTGCAGCCACTGTGGAAAACAGTATGGAATTGCCTCAAAAAACTAAAAATGGAACTGCCTTTTGAACCAGTGATTCCACTACTATGATTATACCTGAAGAATCCTGAAACCGTAATTCAAAAGAACTTATGCACCCTTATGTTCATAGCAGCACTGTTTACAATAGCCAAGTGCTGGAAACAACCCAAGTGCCCATCTGTAGATGAGTGAATTAAAAAACTGTGGTACATTTACACAATGGAATACTATGCAGCAGAAAGAAAGAAGGAACTCCTGCCATTCGTGACATCATGGATGGAACTAGAGAGAATTATGCTTAGCGAAATAAGCCAGGCAAAAAAAGAAAAATACCATATGCTATCACCCAATACAGGAGACTAATGAACAAAATTGAACAAGAAACAGAGTAACAGTTGTCAGGGGGGAGGGGGGAGAGAGGGAAGTGGCCAAGTAGGTGAAGGGTTTAACAAAGGAACTCATATAAATAACCCATGAACATGGACAACGGGGTCGGAATGTACCTTGGGAGAAGGGTGAGGGGTAGCAATGAGGGAAAAAGTGGGACAATTGTAACAGAAAAACAATAAAAATAAAAATTTAAAAAAATCATATTTTAAAAAGTCTATTCCGTGGCTTCAAATTTGAAGTCATCAGCCAAGTATACTATTATTTACAAAACATTTACAAAAACACCTTTGAAAATCAAAAGGCTTAATATAATTGTTGCTTATCAAGACCTATTGGTTTCAAATAAGTGATCATCCAGATAAACTGTATATTCACAAAAGCTCCTTTTTAGTGAAGTTGAATTGCAGTTCATTAATACCTATAGTTTGTTTTATATTGTTCATAACTATAAGACAAAACACTATTGACATAACTGTTTTTTTCAAAGTATTGTTTAAAGTGCAGAACTTTATTTCCCTAAAAATAGCCACCAAGTTATTAGAAGTGGAGCTACAATCTTAATCCCCACTGTACATGGTGATTATTTAAGCTCATTGTTTGGTAAACTGGCTGCCTATCATGTCTGCTTCCTTTGGCTTACTCATGTGGCAACAAGTAAAGTTTGAATATAAGTGTTCATCACAAACAAGAAACTGTTTTTCTTGAAAATACTTCATTTTAAAGATTTAGATGCCAAAATAGAAACATGAGTAAATTGTTTTAGGTGATTGGGTAGATTATGGTTAGACTACTTTTACGTGTCTCTGAAGTCAGACTGAGTAATAACACTTGGCAATAAATAAGTAAATAAATAAATAATAGAAAGAAAAATAAAACAAAATTTCCAGTGAGCAAATATTAAGAATGAGGAGCATTAGTTGGCAATGTGATGTAAAAAAACACTCTAATAATTGCAACTGACATTTGAGCGCTTACAGTGTGCCAGGCACTGTGCTAAGTGTTTTTGTCAATTGTCCATACTGACTTTTTACAACTCTGTGAGGTAAGTACATTACTATACAGTTACTATGTAAAGAAATTGTAGTTTTAAATGTAAGTAATGCTATGGTCTGAATATCTGTGTCCCCTCAGAATTCACATACTAATATCTTAATTTCCAATGTATTGAAAGTAGAGCCTTTGGGAAGCGAATGGGATTGATGCTCTTATAAAAGAGACCCAGAGAGCTCCCTAGCCCCTTTCTCCATGTGAGGACATAGAAATATGGTGCTGGGGTGCTGGCTGTGAACCAGAAACAGCGTTCTCACCAAAATGTGACCATGCCTTGATCTTGGACTTCCCGGACTCCAGAATTATAAGAAATAAGTTTATGTTGTTTTTAAACTACACAGTCTGTAGTATTTTGTTATAGCAGCCTGAACAAACTACCTGTTGGTAGCTCTCTCAATATCTATTACCTAGAAAGTTAACTAATATAGAATTTGAACTAGTCAATATGATTGAGAGTTTACTTGATTAACACCATGCTCTCCTCATAGAAGGGCATAAAAATATTTTTTCTTAAATGAGAATGCTCATGTGTATGTGTATTTAATGGATTATTCATTACTATTATTTTAAAGACTTTTATAGATGAGAAAATTTATGCTAATAAGATTAAGGAATTTACTTAATCTGATCTACACAGCTTTGTAAATAGGAAAAACAAAACAAAACAAAACAACTGAAAGTTATGTTCCCTACAAATTCATGAATACTTCTCATTTAAAATTTACTAAATATTTAAAATGTCAGTTTAGTACTTATTACATGCCAAGAACAAGGTTGAGGCATTGCCTTAAAATCTTTAAGTCAGAGAGATTTTGTCATTAATATATGACCCAAACACAATCATTGCTTTTTGAAGTCTTGTTTTTCTAGTCGCCAAATTTTTATCATTCTGGAATTTTACCCTGATAATTACTTCAGTGATCTAAATAGAAGTGCTTGTTTGATAAAATATTTTAAAAATAAAATTTATTTAATAAAACAAATGCCAATTTTCAATTAAGTATAATACATAATTTGTTTTTAAAAATAATCCCCCCACCAAAATCACTAAAAGTAAATTGTAATGTTGGATCAAAGGAAGTATGCACTTCAATTCCAAGATGCCATATTCCCTGTTCCTCTAATAAAAATAACAAAGAATGTTGGTAGAATATAATACAGAATTTTTAAAAACTCTACTAATGAATTAAAGAAACAAAATTACTTTATTAAACAATTTGCTTGTGATGAGTATTGAATTTGACGACGTTAAAAATATTCTAACTAATTATAAACACAAATTTGATTATTGATAAATCTTCTGTCAAATCAATTCAAAAACAAGAAGTAAATAAGTAAAAATTAATATTATTTTAGATAGTAATCTAAATGATTAATTGCCAGTTACTATCTATTCATTCTTAAGTGCCCTAATATCATATGTAAATAATAGAAAAAAGTTTGATATGATATTTGCTTGGTTATTTATTTATTTATTTTTGACCTGGGCAAGACTCTCAGACCTCCAAATAAAATGTTAATTAAAGCCAATTTTTCATTATGCTTAGAGAAAAATAATAGAAAAGGAGAGAATATGACTTCTGAGTAATAAATTATTGAGTATGGAATTTGGCTTCAGAGAAATAAAAATTTGAAGGCACTCCAGGATGTTCACCCAGGTCAGTATTTCTAGACCTTATATTTTGCACCCAGAGGAAAATATAAGAACTTTATTAGGCTCTGGTTGACCAGTAGTCTTATTTAACTTACTGCTGTCCAGAGAATTTTGGGGGCTGGAATTATTCTAGGTCATAGAATGGTGCTGAAGTAACTTTGTTCTTGAAGTAGATCAAGATAACTTCCTACCAAGTAGTTTGTTGATGTCACGAGAGAAAGAAGTGAATCAGTTACATATCATAATTTAATTTTATAATGCAAATGTCACATGTTAGAGTGTGCGGGATATGACAAATTGCTTATGGCACAAGAAACGTTGTTTTATTGCAAAAAAATTAGAAGACAGTAAAATAGATTATTATTATACACTCGCAAAATGGTAAGCACATGTTTAACTATTTTTAAAAAATTAAATTTGCCAGATATACTTATTAAAAGTGGCATATTTTCTGAAAGGAATAGTTTTTTTGTTTTGTTTTGTTTTGCTTTTGTTTTTGTTTCTTATAATAATGTAGGGTGAAATTACATTATGGGCTTCATCTCCAGTGTCCCTTTCACCCTTCCCTCTTTTGAGACTACTTTTTCCTCTTCTCCTTTGCACAGCTTTAATTTACAATATCGCTGTGTGTGCAGTCTTCAAGAAATATGAAATGGAGCAAGGGGCTGTCTATCGGGAGGGAGGAAATCTAACTGCTAAACAGGTGCACACAGAAAATAAATAAAAAATGAGAAATCAGACCCCCTGGGTGTTATAAAAGAAGCATTTGCTGAATAACTAAATTGGCAGCCTTGTGCCCTATGAATTATTGTTCTGATTTACCCAATCACACTGTCTAACAAACTCAAATTGCTTAACACTCTAATTATTCTGTATGCAACATGAGAAGAGAGCAATTTCAAAGTCCCCAGTTATTAAAGGAATAAAGTGATTTGGTTTTTATTTTGTTTCAGTTTCTTGCTATACTGGAGAACATATTAATGCTCAAAGAACACCTGAATAATATGTATTTTTAAATTTTTCCATATAATTAAATGTAATATGACAATTGCTTAAATATTAACTGGTTGTTTTGATATAACGTTCTACATAGTGCTCTCCAGTTTATTCCTTTACTAAAGATTTATTAAACACCTACTATGTGTATTCGTACCTGCTATGTGCCAGTTTATACTTGGACTACAACCATTTGGAAATTTTTACAATATTTCAAATCAGTCAATCTACTTATTATAGTCTTCAAGAAATGTCTTCCACGTTGTTCTAGCAATCTATTCCATTATTTTACTACTCACTTTCTAGAACACATAAACCATGTATAGTTAAACCCAGTTAACTTTACATGTAGTTTTGTTTCATGGTTACTGTTAAGTTTTGTGGTAAGTGTATTTTATCTTTTAATCATCACAAAAATCCCATTATGTACTATGCTATGTACTATTATTATCTCCACTTTAGAGATGATGAAATAGAAATTTAATTAAGTAACTTACACACCATTAGTATATTATGCATTCAAAATCAGCCACAATTTAGAGAACAATCTTCACTATTTTATGTATTATCTAGATGCCAAGTTTACTAAAGTTGTTTTTATACATAAACAAAGAATACAGTATTTACAGAAAATTTTTTTAAATTGCATTTTACCTAATTTTTTAAAACTTTTTAAAAATTATTATTTATTTGTTTGTTTATTTATTTTATCTTTAGAGAGAGGAGAAAGGAGAAAGAGAGGGAGAGAAACATCACTGTGTGGTTGCCTCTCTCTCACGCCCTCAACTGGGGACCTGATGTGCAACCTAGTAATGTGCCCTGACTGGGAATTGAACCAGCGACACTTGGCTCGCAGGCCAACGCTCAATCCACTGAGCCATTTTACCTAATTATCTGACTTTTTCTTCTTAATATTCAAGAGAAAAGGGGTAGAATAAAATAATTTAATAAAATGTTTCCTTTAGATATTACATTGCTAGTTTTCCATGGATTTCCTAAGAAAATAACTTATATCAATGACAAAACTCAAAACCAAATGAATTACATATCAATTGCACTTCAGGGTATTTAGTTATCTGTTTAATTACATTGACATGCTTATTTGTTTTTCTTTAAATAATTTAGCTTCATCTCTTCACCACATTTTTTTTTCTTTCTGCCTGTTTTTTTCACTATTTCATCCAATTCATTTAACCCTGGCTGGTTTAGCTCAGTGGATTGAGCGTCGGCCTGCGAGCTAAGTGTCGCTGGTTCGATCTTCCAGTCAGGGTACATCAGAGAAGGAAAACTCTGACTCCAAAAAACCTCCGCTGCCTTGCGGCATACCTCTTCAGGGGAAAGGCTAAGGGAGTAAACCCCGACAGAAAATCCGGAGCTGGAGTCCCTAAGGCGGTTTGACGTTGTAGTCAACACCGGCAACTCCTGCGGTGCACCTGAACCCAAGCTGTATCGACTCCGTCTTTCCCTTGGACCCTTCAGCTGCGAAGAGAGGGGGGGTCTGCTGCATGGGCAACAGCAGACCCTCCATATTACCCTGCCCAGGCTCTGTAGCTTCAGCGTCATCACAAGATGTCGATTCAACACGGGAGGAGACAGATACCATGTCACTCCCGAGTCGGACTGCACAGCCATTCTCGGCGGTGCAGAGACTCTTAAGAAGCTACGCCATCGTCTCTCGAGACGGACGGCTGCCGACGACATCCAATTCATTTAGAGCCCTTCCTCCATTTTCCTTTCATCCTATTCATCTGGCAAAACATTATCTCAAAATAAGCCCCTCACTGTCCAGTTTCCCAGAAGTCACTTGGAAGAGCTTATAATTGCCTCTTGAAGCCTCAAAACAGGCTTATTAATTCCATAATTAATTCCTCATCACCAATCTCAAATGATGCTCAAATTACCATTAATTCTACTACAGTTTTTTTCTGGCCAACCCACATTCACATCTTCCCCAGCAATTTCAAATCCCCTCTCTTGTCTTAAAACTTCTGGCTGCTCTCTTTCCCTATTCATTTTTACTCTAGGCCAAACACTATGACATATCATTTAATTTTCATAACCACTTTGAAACGTTTACTCTCAAATGTTTAAAGGGCATCTAACCCTTAAAATGTTAAAATAAAAACTCACCAACTGCTACTCTTTTGATGCTCTTTATCTCAGTGATCATTACCATCATGAATCCAGCTGATCAAACAAGAAATTTAGAGGTATCCTTAACACCCGTCCTTCAAGTTTTATATCCAATATATATAGTGATTCTATATTCCTAATCTCCCTCAAAATTGCCCAATTCTTTTTAACTTTAACACTATCACCTTAGACTGTGTTACCTTCATCTTTCAGCTGGTCTATTGAAGAATTGTTTTAGTTTTCTATTCTGTGTAACAAATTACCACCAAATCAGCACCTTAAAATAATATGTATTTATTATAGTTTATATAGATCAGAAGTTTGAGAGGGTACTTTCTTCAGTGTCTCACAAGGTTTAAATGAAGGTATTGGTCAGGCTGTATTCTCATCTAGAGCTCAGGATTTTATTCTAACCTTATGCAGGTTGCTGGTAGAATTCAACTCCTTGTGACTGTAGGAGGGAGGACTCTGTTATCTGCCTAGCTGTTGGTCAGGAAGTGCTGTTAGTCCCTAGTGCAGCAGTCCTCAAACTTTTTGGCATCAATTTCTCCATGGACAGGGACTGGGGGTCTGGAGCTCAGGCAGTAAAGCAAGGAATGGGGAGGGGGATGAAGCTTTGTTCCCTAGCCCACCTCTCACTTGCTGTGCGGCCTGGTTCCTAACAGGTCACGGACAGATAGGTCCTTGGGCCCAGGGGTTGGGGACCCCTGCCCTAGAGCTTACCTTCAGATCCTTGTCATGTGTTTATCTCCATAGGCAATTCACAATAGGGATGTTAGTTTCTTTAAAGCCAGCAGGATACTGTTATCTGCTCTGAATCTCTTCTCTAGGGAAAAGACTTTTTAGAGGGCTTCTTCAGAGGCCTCGCATGATTCGGTCAGATTCTGGATAACCTCTCCTTTATTGATTTCAAAGTCAACTGATGAGAGACTTTTGTTACATTGAAAAATCCCTTCCCTTTACCATATAACATAACCCAGTCATGGGAGTTAAATCCCATCATATTCATAAATATTATCTATATTCAGGGGAGTGAGGAATTTGGGGCTATTTTATAGTTCTGCATGTCATAATTGCCAAATACTGAGTATCTAAGTGATCCATCACCATTCTATTCTTTACTGCTGAAAGAATAACCTCAAGCATAACTTTGATCAATTTGTTCCCTAAATTAAATTATTTTTGCTTCCCATTACAAATACATTCTTATAGGGACTCTAGTAACTAGCATGGTCTCTTGACCCAATCCACTTCTCTAGCTGTATCTTCTATCAGATTCTTTTACTCTCTGCATTTCAGCTGGAATCATTTTCTTTTGGTCCCTTTATTTATTATGCTTTTTCTCACCACAGGGCATTTTGCATCCCTTGATGTCTCTGCCTGGACCTTTCTTCTGTTCCTTTCCATCCAGTTAGTCTGACTCATTTTCCAGATCTCACATAAACGATCACTTTCTCAAGCTAACGTCTCCATTTGTAGGCACTCCTTGCACTATGTACCCTTTTCATAGCACTTTTCAAAGCTGAAATTGCCTTGTGTTTGTTTCCTCTATTAAGCTTCCTAGGGCAGGAACCAATGTGGGTTTTTACAGCTTTTTGTATCCCCTGAGCTTAGAACAGTGCTTTAAACAAATCCACTTAATATATGTTAACTGACCAACTAAATGAATAAAAGTTTCTCGTATGACATCTTTTACATTTGGTTTTGCAAAGAAATATAATATTTCCTATTTACACATGTTTATTTATAATTTATATTTTAAAGCATAATTAATGTTGTTTACCCTTTCATAGAGTATATACAGAGGTACCGAAAAAGTGATGGTTTGGAAATTTCCATGGTTAAGATTTTGAACAGTTTAAAACAAATTGTTTAATCTTGTGCAGTCATGAGGGGCAAATCATTTAAAGGCACATGAAAATATTTGTAGAAAACATGTTTTAATTCTAGGGTTTTAGAAAAGAACCAAACGTGCTGTGAATATTTGAGAAGCATCTTAGCATTAAAAGTTGGAGATATAATAAAATCCAATTGAAAAGATAATAATAAAAAGTAAAGTTGCAGAAACTGACATAGACCAATATAAATCTGCTTTAGTTTTAAAAAGTAATTATCCAGGTTGATTTTATTTTTATCTGTTTAACTCTTATTTATGATACTCCAAACACAATATCCCAAGCTAACATTAGAACATCCATTTGAATAGGAGAAGAAATGTGAAAGGGAATAATATCCTGCCAAATCTAATTTCTACCAAACAGAGAATTTTTGGTGTGGTTGTTGAATATGACAGATTGCTTAATTCAGCATAGTTTGAAGATTAAATTTTCTTAATGCTAAGCTTTCAGATTCCATGTTCTAAGAAGCAAATTCAAGACTCATCTCTGTACCTAAGTATTACAAAAGGTATGACACTGAATACTTTCTGTTCTCAAAGTTGTCAAACTGCCAAAGCACTAGAGGAGGAAGCACTCTCAATAGTTGCTCATATTATTTCTTAATTTAAACATATTTTACCAATTAAAACTATTTTCTTATGTTAGTGGATGTGCTGAGTGATATTATTTCTTGGGGAATAAACTATATTTTTGAAGTGCAACGCTATTTCCCAGAAAAGATTGTTCTTATAGTACACTGTATGAAAAATTAAAATCCTATTAGATTACACATTTAAGATTGCTATATCTTCTAGAAGAATTGATCCTTTATCATTATGTAATTTTTTCATCCCTGCTAATATCACTTGTTTTAATGTCAACATTTGTAATATACCCACTCCAACTTTCTTTTGATTAAAATTTTCATATCTTCTCTTCATCCTTTTATTTTTAATCTGTGATTTTTATATTTAAAATAGGCTTATTATAGACACACATTAGTGAATCATACTGTTTTATCAAATCTATTAAACTTTGCCTTTTAATTGGGGTATTTAAATCACGTATATTTAATGCAGTTATTGATATGGTTAGAATTAAAGCTATAATTTTGTTAGTAGTTTTTTGTTTGTCAGATCTTCTTTGTTCCCCAGTTTTTTCTTTTCCTTTTGTTAAAGATTTTGTTCATTTATTTTTAGAGATAGGGGAAGGGAGGGAGTAAGAGAGGGAGAGAAACATCGATGTGTGGTTGCCTCTCATGTGCCTCCAACCGAGACCTGGGCTGCAACTCAGGCATGTGTCCTGAATAAGAATCGAACAGGTGACCCTTTGGTTTTTATCTTTATCTTTTACTTTTGGGTTACTTGAGCATTTTTAAAAGATTCCTTGACTGATTTATTAGGTATTATCTTTTAAAAACTTTTTTAGTTGTTACTTAAAGGTATATAACATACATCTTTAACTTATGAAGGTCAATCTTCAAATAATACTCTACCACTTCACATGTGTATAAGAATATTTCTTAGCCCTGGCTGCTGTGGTTCAGTGGATTGCGTGTCAGCCTGTGAGTCAAGTGTCGCTGGTTCGATTCCCAGTCAGGGCACATGACTAGGCTGCACGTCAGGTCCCCAGTTAGGGGCGTGAGTGAGAGGCAATCACACAGTGATGCTTCTCTCCCTCCCTTTCTCATTCTCCCTCTCTCTAAAAATAAATAAATAAAAATAAACAAATAAATAAATAAATTATTTTAAAAAATTTAAAAATTTTTAAAAAGAATATTTCTTTCCTTTCATCCTTTGCTATTATTTCTACATATGTTATAAAATAAGTAACATACTTATACTCTTTTTTGCTTTAGAAATAGTTGTTTTACATAAATGAAAAATAATAAAGTCACATTAATTCTTATTTCACTAATTATGATAATTTCACTTCTTGATTATACCAAAATTTCCAGGTTGTTTCATGTTCCTGCTTGCAATGCTTTTCTGATATTTCCTGTAGTGCTAGCCTGCTGGCAATGAGTTTTCTGAGGGTCTTTTTTTTTTTTTTTTACACTGTGTGGTTGCCTCTCACTCACGCCCCCAACTGGGGACCTGACCTGCAACCTAGTAATGTGCCCTGACTGGGAATCGAACCAGCGACACTTGGCTCACAGGCCGACGCTCAATTCACTGAGCCACAGACAGCAGCCAGGGCTCTCTCAGGTTTTGTTTTATCTGTAAAAGTCTTTATGTAATCTTCACTTTTATTTTACATAAAGAAGTCTAGAAGCAGCATGGTTCCAGGAATGATTAAACCAATAATTCAATAGCATCATCCAACATCTGGTTTCTTTGTATCTTTAGACTCTTCCATCCTAAAAATCTTATTTATTATCTTTCTCTCTAATAATCATAGCATAACTGGATCAGCCCAAGCAATCACATACTTACCAATCTGAACATCTGAAAGAGAATGTCTTTTGTTCCTTTCCTAAAACACCAAGAGAAGATTTTTTTTTCTATTGCCCCTGGCTTGGATAAATGTACAAGGCTTACCTTACGGCTACTGTGGTAAAGGTGCAATTGTGCACGTGTTGAAATTAGCTGATCCCTCAGAATCAGCCAAGACCTACCCTCACTTTTAATATTTCATCATGGTAAGAAAAAGGTTTTATACAATTTGTTGGTTTACTTTTCACCTTGCAGAATGGGATTTCTAAGAGGAAAGTGATCTTAAGACATATTTTTCTTCAGTCACACAAGAAAGTAAATTATTCTTTAAATCAATGACATACTAAGGCCCTCTTACATTTCAAAATGTTTAGAGAGTTTTTCTGACATGTTTTTCCACAGGAAGCCACAGGAAAGCAAGTATAAAATGTCACCTCCAAGTATCTCCTTTGTTTTTTACAATCAACACCTTCAATATAACAAATATTTGCAACAAAAATAAATGGATGCAATTTAAATACCTTGAAGGAGACTCAACCTCAGATAAAAGAAAAATTTAATGCAAAGATATATGTAAAATTATTATTTTTTAAGTTCTCATATATTGATGTTTAGAAGTCTTTTATCAAATTAGTATTTTGTTGACTTTTGTATAAGTTTTGAGATCAACAAATATATGCCTTTTTCCCCTGAGATTATAATATCTGAAACTTTATCTCAGAAAGAAAATGGCTAAAGTGTTTAAGGACACATTTAACACATCTTTAAATATCACAGATTCATAAACAGTTGCATGGGATAAAAAAATTCTTCTGATGTGATTTTTAGTTACTAAGTGTATTAATCAAATATTTGCATAGCCTCTATTAAACATTTTCTCAGAATAGGCATTTACAATCACCCAAGGAAGACCAATTCAAATCATGTTCCTTTTTTTGGGCGGGGGGGGGGGGGTACCAAAATATTTTATTTGAAGGAATGGTACAAAAGAAAGAACATAAGTGGATGATTTGATATAAATTATAGAAAAGGTAAAGTTAACTCCAATATGCATCTACTGCTCTGGTGACCAGGGGAGTCCCCACCCCCATCCTGTGGCTATGGGAAGCCATCCTAAGGTTTGCCTGTCTTCATTGACTCTCAGGATGTGCTTGTAAAAGAGATACTCTGCTATGCCATTTCAGGGACCCCCAACCTGCACAAGTTGGTTAAGTGGTCACCCAGTTCTTTGAAGGATTTCACCTAGTACTTCAGGTAGTGAGTCTCAGCAGTGTTACATAAATGAGGGTCAATTTTGTCAGTGGCCAGCTTGTGCAGTTCCAGTAGTAACTGATTTACACTTCTTTCCAATTGTAACATATACTCCACTGCATTCAGCCTATTCTCCCAGGTGTCACAGTCTGGTTTCTTGATATCCAAAAGAAAGATTTGGCCACCTCGTTGGTCAGTTTCTCAGCATGTTCCCTCTCCTCATGAGATTGGTGAAGAAAGTATTTGGCAAAGTACCTCAAAACCACATCATTGCCATCAAAGTAGTAAGACATGGACAGGTAGAGATAGGAAACATAGACCTCCGGGCTGATCCAGGGGTTGGTGGCAGCCTCCAAGTTCTGGTGGTAGTTCTGGTGCACTTGTGAAGTGGACATGGTCATCACCACCAGCAGCTGAAGTGAGGTGGCTGGCTGATGCTGAAGCGATGGCAAGAGGGCCTTAGGGTGGTCTGAGGGGACTCTGAGGGAGTGGCAAAAGGTGGGATCTGGGTGCCTGGTTGATATGGGAGTCAAGCAGGGGGTTCGTCCAAACACTGCTGAAGCAGCAAAGTGCAGTGAATCTCAGTGAAGACTGCCTTAATCCTAAGTTTCTTGTGGTGAACCATGTTTGCTCTCTATAGTTTCAAGCCACGTGTCCCCCTTTTGCCCTCTGCAATGGTGTGGTGGGACAGGTCTTGGTGCATTTGGAAAAGCTGATTGTGTGTCTCTTCTCAGCTTTGCATTTAATGATTTTATATTGGTAGTTTGATATCAGCTGTGGTGGAAATATTTTTGCCACAAAAATCTGCAACCTCTACAAACCAGGGTTGTTTTTCCTTCAAAGAACCAGTTTACCAGCATACCACTGCTTCTGGGGTAACATAAGTTAAACTTCATCTTCCACAAAGATCACTATAATATTTCAGAACTGCTACCTCCCTCTACCCCTCCTTCATTACCCTACCATCCTTTATTTTTTAGGCTAAACATTTTATTTACTTATTTCTTCTAAATGCACTGTTTTTGTAATCTCATCATGTTGGTCTCATTCCCATGGAAGAAAAATACAAAATATCAATTAGTTTTATTCTACTAAAATGCAATATCTAAAACTATATGACATTTTTTAGATGTTCCTGGTAGACTGGCACCATCATACTATTATCCTTATTTTTTACGTATATAAAATCAAATCACTTGAGTTTTATAGACAGCTGTTTATATCATTAATTCATATCAAATCTTGAGTTATAACTTCTAAAACATTATGGAAAATGCACTGTTTTTAGACCACATATTTAGTTCAGCATTTGGCAAACTCTTTTTATAAGAGTCCACATAATAATTATTGTTGGCTTTAGCCATATGTTCTCTGTTACAACTATGCAACAATAATGTTATATCATAAAAATAGCCAAGGGTAATATTAAAATGAATGGACAAGGTTATGCTCTAATAAAACTTTATTTATAAAAACAGGTGGCAGCCAGATTTGACCCAAGCATCATTGTTTTCCCATTCCTAGTCTTGCCCATCAGAGTTAATAGTGTCACATTACTTGTCTTAACTAAGTGCTCTGAGGTGCAAACTCCTTTTAGATTAAGTGTTCTCAATTTGTGTTCCATAAACTACAGATAAATTTTAGTGGGTCTATGAACCCTGAAAATTTTACCTAAAATGTATTGACCATGTATACTTTTTGTAAAAAAGAATGAATAAATAAATTCAGATTCTCAAAGCAGTTTATAGCATAACCACCACCTCAAAGAAGTACATGAATATCTGCCTTAGATTGATAAAGTAATGTCTGAGTATTCAAGTCATTTGAACAAATGTTAGAAAAATTAGCAAACACAGGGAAAAACTAGCAAAGACATGTATAGAGTAAAAAACATAAAAAACCTGTATTCAAAGAGATATAATCACTATGACACATAATGAAATAAAATTCTGGATTGCTGTGAATTGCTTTGATGTGGTATACCAGCCTAGAAAGAATAAAGTAGATGGATTCACTCAACAGCAAAAATCTAATAAAAGCCAGTTATGAATCGATTTCCACTCTGTGGTAGAAAATTAGGGAAAAACTATCCAGAGCCTCAAAGAACTAGAACAACAAACACCGATCACTTGTTATACAAACATTAAATTTGTTGTTGTCGTTGAGCCCATATGCTTTTATATAACTCATAATTTAGACAAATGTACCATAAATGTGACAAAGGCTGTACACTATTGGAAAGCAGGTGCAAAGTCATATATAATAAATACTAAAATAAATCACAAAAGTAGAAGTTATTATATATACTGTACATGTATATCTACATATGTATATAGATATATAATCACAAAATATATTTATACAAAACTGTTAGCTTAGGCACATTCTTAACATTGAGGAATGTCAGGACACATACAATATCTAAGAGCTAGTGCTGGTTTTTTGCCCTGGCTGGTTTAGCTCAGTGGATTGAGCGTCGGCCTGCGAGCTAAGTGTCACTGGTTCGATCTTCCAGTCAGGGTACATCAGAGAAGGAAAACTCTGACTCCAAAAAACCTCCGCTGCCTTGCGGCATACCTCTTCAGGGGAAAGGCTAAGGGAGTAAACCCCGACAGAAAATCCGGAGCCGGAGTCCCTAAGGCGGTTTGACGTTGTAGTCAACACCGGCAACTCCTGCGGCGCACCTGAACCCAAGCTGTATCGACTCCGTCTTTCCCTTGGACCCTTCAGCTGCGAAGAGAGGGGGGGGTCTGCTGCATGGGCAACAGCAGACCCTCCATATTACCCTGCCCAGGCTCTGTAGCTTCAGCGTCATCGCAAGATGTCGATTCAACACGGGAGGAGACAGATACCATGTCACTCCCGAGTCGGACTGCACAGCCATTCTTGGCGGTGCAGATAGACTCTGAAGAAGCTACACCATCGTCTCTCGAGACGGACGGCTGCCGACGACGACGAGTGCTGGTTTTATTTTTAAGATTTTATTTAATTTTTAGGGAGACAGAAAAGGAAGGAGACAAACATCGATGTTTGAGAGAAACATAGATTGGTTGGCTCTCACAGTCCCCCAACTGGGGACCTGGCCTGCAACCCAGAATGTGCCCTCACTGGAATTGAACTGGCTACCTCTTGGTTCACAGGCTGGCACTTAATCCACTAAGCAACACCAGCCAGCACTAAGAGCTAGAACTTTAATTTTTAAAAAGTATTTGAATTAGTCTTATGCACATATGACTCATTCCTTAAGACTTCAAAGTTAATGTTTAAAGAAAAAATAACTCTATTCCCAATAAATTTTCTACTCAATGTTCCATGATATTTTACATTGAAGATTTATTGTTGTTATGAAAATATGTGATTTCTATGCCTTTTATTCTTTGTTTTTATTGCTATTTGCTTAGAGAAATAAAAACACTATCAATAAAAACTATGTCTTTGCTAAAATCTAGCATAAAATCCTAGTTTCTACCTTAGGCTGACAATGCCTAGGGTTTTTATTTTTATTCACCAAACATCTACAGAAACAGATAGCAAGATAAATTACAAAATATTAGTCCAATTTTGGGATAATTCAAAAGTTTGTGTGGCTATAAATGTAAAATATATTTTTATACACAGACCTAACAATATATAAAGGCTTATAATTAAGGATAAGTCAAGTAGTCTAGCATACTTAACCAGTTGTGATGTAAGTATAGTGAAAATTTAGAATGACTAAAATAATGTGATTCATTTATTTTTATTCATCTGTAATGTGACTATTAAAAGTGCTTTATTTTCTTTTAAAGTAAGTTAGTTTCCACACTTGGGCAAAGAAAATGTTGAAAATATATGCACATGAAAAGGCTCTTTATCTGACCTAATAATCTTCAAAACCATTACAGGTGAATAAAAGTTATGGCCCAGTTATAGGTGTTTTTCACATATTTTAGGAGAAAGGGGAGTACAGACGTAGTGCTGCAGACACAATATTTGCTATATATGAATACATACCCTCCCAGTGACTGGGAGGAAAGTTTTAATTCCCACCACATAATGGTCCATTTGCCTCGAGTGTTTCAGAATGGTTCAATAATCACTAGCCATGTGTGTAGTTTGTTGAGTTATTTAAGCTTATTTCCAGGGGGAAAAAAAGACAGGGAGGAAGGCAACTGATTCAATGCAAATGAAAAGCTTTTGAAGCTCCCTATGGTGAAGATGTGATTACAGTCAGACAGTTAATAACGTAGACTTAGAAAAATCTGAAGGTTTTAAAACTGTCTGGCCAGTCAGTAAATGAGGTTTTTCCACACTATCGACCAACTGCCATGCATTGTAATGGTTTCAGATCTATTTGGAGTTGGAGTGGACCCACAAATGAAGCAAGAATACCACCCCCTGTACTTACGATGATTAAGAAAAGTAGTTTGTAAACCTTAACGGTTTTCCTTAGGATTTGGGATTGAGTCTTTAGCACATTCAGTTTAAGAGCTATGCACAATGAGCGCTGCTTTCTGAAAACCGCAAGATAGAATGTCAATTGCTGATTTGCAGAGGACCTGTATGTTGGAATGATGTCTCTCCTCTTAAAATGACAACCACTCCTCCACCCATGGACATTCAATGCACGTTGTGTAACTGGAGGAAATAGCTGCCAGAAGAATTTCTGTGCAGCAGTATTCCTTCTGGCTATTAGATCAGATTGAAGTAGAAATTTGGAGACCTAAGATTTTATTTTAGCTGCTGTTCAAAACCCATTTGACACAACTGTAGAAGATACATTTGTAAAATGTTTCATATATCATGGGGTATGGAATTTTTTGTCTACAAATCTCGTTGCATAGATGACTGATATATTTGTGAGTTTCATGAGATATTTTAATAATTATACAAGTGTTGTATGTTTGGATTCAGGGAGTCTTTAAGTCATCGATACAGTGATTATAAAGAAGTTTGAACTTGCTTTGAAGAAATTAAAATAATGACAGGTATTACACTGAATCGAGTAAAGATAACTATAAAACTTGTTCTGAGCCCTGTGGATGAAATTTTTGCCCTAGACTCGAAATCCAGTTTAAGTAACCAGCTTTCCTAAAATTATATGTGATGTTTATTTTGTTGCCATTTATAAGCATTGGAGAATAAACAAACCATTTTTAAACATTTTACCTTATAAGAGATTTTGAGGCTCTATTATAATAATTTCCTTATTAGAAATGTCTAAGTTGTTAAAATTAAGGGGTTTGTCCTTTAGGCCAATGGCTGCCTGTTAAATGTAGTTTCAGTAACCCTATATTAGGTGTGTGTTTTGTGTATTTCTTTTATTAAATAAAAAATAGAGGCAAAGGAATATTAATATTCCTAATCATCTAAAGGAAACCTTGAACTTCCAGAGCTAAGCATGGACTTTCTTCTGCATTAAGAAAGGTGTAAAATTTAGGTAATTTTATATTCATTCTTAGAAAAATTTTATTATTCACTTTTCCTTTAAAGATGTAAAATCCCATAAATCATGCAAAAATTATCCTTGAAGTAGATGATCAGTTATATTGCAAATAAAGTACATTTAAATATTTTATTTCATGCTCCCCAACCACATTAAGAGTATAATACTTACCTTGGAAAAAAGACCCATCCTTTAAAAATGTTTTGTTAAAGCTTTATTGTTGATGGAATTTACATCCTGAGTTTAATCAGCAGTTTGCTCTGTGTTGCACCAGAAGCATGAAATCTCCAAGTCTTTCATTATGTATGAAGATTTTTTTCAAATGAGAAATAAAAAATTATTTTCTTTTTAATAAAGTTTTTGCTTTTCCCTTTAAACATAAAGATTTGTAAAAAAAAAAAAGCAGAAAATATTTGAAATACTTATGTATTATCATAGAGAACTATTTAAAGCTTAACTGGTTTTACATTAAAACCACAATTAACTGTTTAATGTTTTCATCTTTACTTGAGAAAACACACGAGAAGACATTTGTGTGTTATTATATGAATAAATGTCCATATAGTAATATTATTTATACTGAAGAGAGAAAGTGTTATTTTATTGTACAGCACAGTTAAAAATAAAATTTTACTTGCACAATATTTGGTGAATTATCTCCCTATTTTAACATTTGGTTTCAATCTATAAAATGTTTTATCAAGAGTCAGAACGTTTAATTGTCATTAAGAGCTCAACTGTTTAATTTGGCATAGCTACTATTTCATTTTGGAAAACTGCCGCATAAATAGTGTTTCCTTCTCCAATGTCATCAATGTATACAAGTAAATTTTAAAAAACGGATCAGTTATAAAATTACACACTCACACTTTGCTCCAAAGTAATAAAGTATTCCAAAGCAAACAGGCAACAGCATCTACAATCATGACTGAAAAATCAATGTTCTTTCTATACAAATCAGAGGTCTACATTAATGTTAGTTATTGGATAAAAATATATTTCTTGACATGACTGTAAGACCAACATCAGAATCTGTATTAAATAAAGGTCAAGGATTTAGCTTTGGAAAATCCTGAATGCAAGCTTCTAATACAAAATTATATTGCCATTAAGAACATTATTTCTATTTTACATATGCTTAAATAAATTAGGCAGATGTAATTATTTCTCAGGAAAACAAAAACATATAGTATAAAAACATCAGACTCTAACACCATCTTTTTAACTGTTTCCTGGTAACATGCAAATAAGTCAATTGTATACCTTTAAAAGGAAATCACTATTTTCAATTTTTTATCTGGCTACATATAGATATAACGAAAAGAGAAAGTGCTTAAAAATTAATATGAACTAGAAGTTATTGAACTTAGTATGTGGACTATATAATACACAGTGTTTTCTTCTCCATAAGATATTTTGGTACAAACACATGTTTTCAAAGTTAGTATGTGACGTTTTGTGAAATATATGCTGCAGAATTTGCTTAAGTAACATTAGCCACTATATTTATAGATTCTACAAAAATAAAACCAGCAAAATTGAATATAACTAGTAGCAAAAAATAGAAACTACAAGAAACTTAAATATAATTTATACAAGCTATATACTGAAGGGAAAATTTATATAATAATATTATTTTGTACTTAATATGTGAGCAGAAGCTTCTTACTACTTAATTAGTTTAATTTTTTTTCAATGATGGCACGTTAATATGTTATGTAAGTAGAATTCAATCCAAAAACATAGCATAATCATTTTTTGCCTTTATCATTTTTCCAGTAAATGAAATGAATGTAAGCAACTTAATTGTAAAATATCCTGTAATTCGACAACTAACAGTTTTGCATTACTACTTCCTCTACATTTTGAAGTTGCAGTTCCTTAGTAAAACAACTAATTCTGTTTAGAAGATGGATTGCTAACAAATATCAGCTTCAACACATCCAGAAATTATACATGGTTAAAAAACAAACAACAACAACAAAAAAAAAACTGTGTCTCCTTCACTCAGCATTCTATTGGTGTGTGAATTGAAGTGGGGAGGGGAGAAAATAGGTTTTTAATTGATTCTTAGAATCCAGAGAGTTGAAAAGGTCAGTATGCAGAGTAATCAAAAATGTGCACACCAAATTTGAAGCTAGTGAAAGAAATAAACCTGGGTACGACTAGTGCAAGTTTTTTTTTTAATAGGATGATAGAAAAATTTCTATATTTAAGACTATAAAGCCCTTCAGAAACATATATGCTTGGAATATTAAAATGGATTATTTGCCTTATTTGTTTGGGAAAGTTCCTATCAGTATCAGGTGTGACTTAACTGCATTGCATTAAATGACTAGATTGTTCATTAATAAAGAAAGGAAGAAGCGAGAATGATAAATCAACAGAGACTCCAAGGGAGTTTTATATTAGGCAGTAATTAAATAATAGTTCATGTTGCTTTCTTTCACTGGGAATTACATCCTTTTCACCTCTCCTCTGCTAAAGCAGAGACATCCATTATGAAGAGTAGCTACAACACTTGTCAGAAGCAATCAGCTCCAAGCAGCTGAAGGTCAACTGACGTGTACTCTCTTAAAGCAGGGTTTCTTCCCCACCCCCAAGCCCACTGTCCTTTCACGTGCATGCAACAGTCAAAAGGGATCACATCACCTAATGAAGAAAAACAGAAGCATATGGTAGGAAGGGGTCTCAGCAGGAGGTGACTGAAACGCCAAGGCTTACACATAAACAAAATGTATGCAAAAATGTGTGTTCATAGAAGCTGTCAGCCACAGTTTCAGGAAATAATGAGCCTGCAAAGGAAAACAGAGTTTTACTGTGACCACAGTTACCTAGGAGTCTATATTTTTAGTTTAATTTTTTATTACTCTATAAAGTGTTGCATCAGAGCAGGCTAGTCCCAGATAGTTAATTATGCATAAGCAGTTGCAAAGTTCAATTTTGCTGCATAATACTGAGCCACATAGTCTTCACAGTATATTTTACTCATACCTACTGCAGACTTCCACATGACAGCTGAATTGCAAAGTGTAAGTGACTTTATCGCCACCTTCTTTTTTGCATCCATTGCTAGGCAAGGGTAAATGTTAAACTAAGTTCATGAATTCACGCTGCTTTTGTAACTGAAATGTAAGTGCTCATTTTTCCAGATCTGTATTAATTAATATTTTAGATGTGCATTGAACATACTCTCCCTTATTGTTTTTTTTTAAATTTGCTTCTGTGTCAAGTTAACGGTCTTAATCAAAATCCTTTCTTCCAGTAATAGCTCTGATCGTGGAATGCAGCTGCCCCGCTGCACCGAAGCTTTGTCAATTGCCAGGGAAAATGCACATTATCCTCCCTTTTGACTTGTGAGCTCTCATGTCGGGACAACTCTAATGTTATCACTTTGTATAATCAGTTTGACTGTAACCTTCAAACTTGTGTGTCCCTTTGCTGTGAACATTTTAATATTCTGTGATGATATGGTTAGAACTAGGGGGTTTGTAAGGACAGGATTCAAAGACAGTACTCTGTGATTTCTAAAATATGACTCCAAGCATTTTTTACACCTATGATGACTACAGATAAAACAAGTTTGCTCTCAAAAACAAAGGTGATATCAGCTTTCATCTGGCCACAGTTATGAGAAAACATATTATCTTCCAGTAGAGTTTTATGTTTGAGGATTTAATTAGACTATTTTCTATTTTACATGAGGGTTAATCACATCTCTTAAAAATTCTATTTTAAATACATTTTGTTACCGTTCACCATGTTTTCTCAATGACACCTAAGAGAGAAAATATAAAGTAATTTTTCATTTGTTTATTTCAAGGATAATATTAAAACAGGTCGTATACTTTTAATTCTTAAAAAGAGTCCTTTGTTTAAAAGGTGTCTAGAATTACTGATTGTCTTTGCAATTTGGCCTGTCTGAAACTAGGAAGGTGATCGGTTATGCAACAAAATTGGTGCAATAAAGTTTAGCTTTCCCAGTGCTCTAATGCTTCATATCCATTTATTGATCTAATTGCCTCATCACATGAATATAAATGAATGCTTGGCACTTCTGAGCAATTGTATTTTGGAAGTAGTATGAAGGCACTCTGGTAGGCGCTGACATAATCAGAATATCAGGGCTTCTGTATTATTCTGTACTTTGAGCTAGAAAAGTTTCTGACAGAATACCTTCCCGTCACATAGTCTTACTGTTGATAGTATCATGTAAATGTCTTTTTGGATCACTTTATAAATGTTTGTCTCATCCTGACCAGTGTGGCTCAGTTGATGGGTGTCATTCTTCAATGTGAAAGGTCCCCAGTTGATTCCCAAGGCACGTGCTTGGGTTGCAGGTTTGGTCCCTGGTATGGTTGGGTTGCATTCAAGAGGCAACCGATTGATGTTTCTCTCTCACATGGATCTCCTTCTCTTTCTCCCTCCCTTCTCCTCTTTCTAAAAATAAATAGTCTTTAAAAATATGTCTTTTCCTCTTTTTTGTTCTCATCATTTCATCCTAAAACTTTCATTTTGAGCAACTGAGGGTATCAGAAAACACCCAACTTCAGAATATGAATTCTCATGAAACACATGTTTCTAAATTACCATCAACTGGATCAAAATGAATACAGAATTCAGACAGGTGAAAATTCCTTGAAGATTATTCAGGAATAACTTATTGAACCTCAAATTCTGTTTCCAGTAAAGTGGGCCATGCCTTACCAAACTTCTCCAAGGACAAATACAGAGAATTGGATTGAAATATTTCCCAGAATCAATTTTTCTTTGGCTATGATTCTTTAGGTGGATCTAAGACAGCTCTGCTTGGCCCAGAATTGTCCCAATTGTCCTTTTAGCTACTTCATTACAGGCAAAGGGGGAGCTAGAGAGAGGAACTTCAGGCAAAATGTTGACTCCTTGGGCCATGCCTTTGATTCCAGTGCAGGATGTACTCTCAGCATTCTGCTATGCCCTTAATTCATCTCCTAATACTGGTGTGTTAGCGAAAGTTTGGCCTGAAGTACATCTTTTTTATTTTTTTCCTCCTGAAGCAGAGCCTTTCAGACACTTTGGGCAATTTGGTTTTAAAATGTGGAATAAAGAGTCTAGGTTGGTAGTGCCAGAGGGGAAAGCTGCACTACAATTACTGGAATAATTCAAAATAGAAAAAAAAAAAAGAAAGTTGCCCACATACTGTGGTTGTTATATACTCCATTTAAAAAGAGCTTCTCGGGAAAATATTTTGCAGGAGGGAATAAATATTTCTGAGCGGTCTCTAGGATAGTTTTTAATGCTTGCTCGTTTTTCTCCTGTAATCCTTTGAAAAAGTCTTCGTGAATAAACAAAACAGACATCTAATAATATCTTAACATGATCAAAAACAAGCAAATAAGATTATTACTTATCATATTCACAAATATATTGAATTTTCTAATAGTTTTATTATTATATACCTCTTGGATAGAACATTTTAAGATTTTTCTCAATTACCATGATCATGTGTGATTGGTAAAAGGTAATTTAATTTATCCTTCAATAAAAAATATTTAAAGAAACTGACAAGTTTTTCATAATGGAAAATACATAAGGCAGTAAGAATTTTGAATTAATATTGAATACTTAAAGATTATTTCATAAATATAAATTTTTTAAAATTATAATTAAAGTTATTTGGAGAAATAAGTGAGGGTGCTATATAATATTTTAAATCTTAAGTGTATATTGAGCACAAAAAAGTGTGATTTTTGAGAAGTGAATTATTTTAATATAAACTTACATTTTTAAACCTCACCAAAGGTCATGTGAATATTAAACCCACATTTTTTTCTTATATTACTAGGATTGTACTATATCTTATGGGATTTGAGAACACTGAATATTTTCATATCTTATTTGATCTCGTGAGAATGAAAATACTACTAATATCCAACTAGAGAGGCAAGTGACAGAATCCAGCTGAACATATTTCACAAATTCTGCAAAATTAAGGACTTTGTTATTGGCCAAGAAATGATGTTTTGTGTTGAGATCTAGGCAGAAATCCTTTCTCTTCTCAAAATGATATTCTATTAAAGAGAACTCTAGTGTGGTGTTCTGTCCCTTTAGAACATACCAACACACATTGCTTCTGTGAATGGAAATGTGTTCAAATGGAACAAATATAAGCCTTCCACTTTTCTATTCTTGTTTGCTTCACTTTTATTTCCAGTTATAAGTTAAATAGAAAAAAAAAGCTAGGCATATATAAGTACAAAATGTGAGATAGTGCATTTTTGGGAGAGCAATAGAACTGAGTAAATTAGAAATTAAGCAAGTGCATTGATGACTCTTGGCATTGTTGGGTTGTTGAGGCTAACAGATAATATTGATTTGACTTGGGAAAATTTAAACCTTTCTAATTTTGACTATTTTCAAATAGGAAAAAATATAGATAGTAAAAGTTTCTCTTGCCTTCCTTAGTCCCTTTGACATTTCTAGGTGTTCACCAAGCTTATGGTTATATGTCCTGTTTTACTAATGTTCAGTGCACCCTGCTGCTATATAATGAATTATTTATTTTATTGTTAAAAGTTTGTATGAACAAATCAACAAACAACAAGTGCTGGCGAGGATGTGGAGAAACGGGAACCCTACCACACTGTTGGTGGGAATGCAGACTGGTGCAGCCGCTATGGAAAACAGTATGGAATTACCTCAAAAGATTAAAAATGGAACTGCCATTTGAACCAGTGATTCCACTGCTAGGATTATACCCGAAAAATCCTAAAACCCTAATTCAAAAAAGCCTATGCACCCCTATGTTCATAGCAGCCCTGTTTACAATAGCTAAGTGCTGGAAACAGCCTAAGTGCCCATCTGTAGATGAGTGGATCAAAAACTGTGGTACATTTACACAATGGAATACTATGTATCAGAAAGAAAGAAGGAACTCCTGCCATTTGCAACAACATGGATGGAACTAGAGAGAATTATGCTTAGTGAAATAAGCCAGGCAAAGAAAGCAAAATACCATATGATATCACCCAATACAGGAAACTAAAGAGCAACACAAACAAATGAACTAAATAGGCAAAGACTAGAATAGTAGTCAGTAGGGGGGAGGGGGGAGGGAGAGATGGGAGATAAGTAAGAGAAAGGTCTAGTCAAGGAAGGTGTATGAATGACTCATGGACATGGATAACGGGGAGGGATATAATTGTGGGAGAAGGGATGGGCTGGGAGGGGGGAGCAATGGGGGAAAAATGGGACAACTTTAATTGAATAACCAAAAAATAAAATTAAAAAAAAAAAAAATAAATGAATAAATAAATAAATAAATAAAAAGTTTGTATGAAGACTTCAATGTCAAAAAAATGAAAATAAAAATTTCAAATGAACCTCTGCAATGGATTCCAATATGCAAAAGAAATAAACAGTTATATGTACACATACATATCCCTTAAGAAAATGTCCAAACACACACACACACACACACACACACACACACACAAAAAAAAAACATTACATTTGATTGGTAGGTTCATTCAACTCTTTTTTATATAGCAGTAGTAAGGCTGGATATATTAAATGTGCTTCAGTATAAAAACACAAAAACTATATGGTATTAGAAACAATATAAGATGTGGTATTTTACTTTGCATTGGAACAGAACTGTCAAAAATTGGGGGTTTCATTGATAAAAGAAAACTTAAAAATAAAATTAAAACAACTTTGGTGTTTTAACTGTGGCATTTGCAAAGCTTTAAATATTGTCTCCTAAAGGTTATGCTTTCTGTATTCTCTAACAGCATTTATTACTTGACTAGTTGACAGATATTTTAATTAGAAGAGCCTGACGTTAAAGATTGTTTTGATAGAACATCTCCAGAAATTGACAGTTTGGCACTACCTTTCAAAAAGCTTGGCATGTTGCTTTCAAAACAGACCAACAAAATCACCCGCAATATCAATAGTAATAGTGATGACAATAATAATAGTAGTAAATGAGTCCAGTACAATTAATTTTCTATACAGATTATAGTTCACACCCATACTTCTTTCCTTTGACAAGTGAATGGTAGAAGACAGAAGACCTGTTATAGATTTTACATCCAGCCCATGAGGATTTTGACTGATTCCATTGAGCAGGCTCAGGTCAGCTAAGTCCTTCCCTTCAAAGCATCATGGGTGTCTCCGAGCATCATTGCAAGCTTGTCCTGGCAGTAAGCCGAGCTTCAAAAGCCTTTCACTGCAGTCACTGACTCACTAATGGGCAACTGCAGGCTTTCTGATTTTCCTTTCGTTTCATGTGTTCATTTGACATAAATTTAATTAAACCAAATCTGGTGTTAAAGCAAGGCGAGATAAAAGTGATATGTCTCAAATTAAAGAACTGTGAAAGTTACAGGAAATGGAACTATGCTTTAAAAAAATTCTGTTTCTGTAAAATATTGTCAATTTTAGTAAGCTCACTACTTAAAGTCAACTAAAAAAATGATACTGGTATGCATTATTAAGAATAATGTGTATCCAGGGTTAGATGAAGGTCTTGGCCCCATATTCTCTGTAGTAAAACCTTTCATAGAATTCTTATATTTTCTTTCATTCTCACACTTCAGGTAGTCACCTCTTCACAGGATATAAGATGAGGCTGCCCTTCTTCCAGCTACACAGCTATAGTTGTTAGATAGCTCAAAAGCATACAACAGCAGAAACATGAAAAAGATCACATATTAAATATAAAAAAATCATCATTTTTCAAAGGTCTCTTTTGGTTTTTACTTAAGGCTAAAGAGGAGATTGAAAGAATTGAAAAGATCGTGTTGCTTAAAAAGCTCCATTTAATTGCTTTGAATGTTGCTTTAGGAAACATCCACGTTTTCCCTTTTATAATCACTTTTTCCCCATTAAAAGAAATCTCAGATTAGAAATACACTCTGGGAACTAAAAGCAGTTTTGCCATCTTCCTCAAGAATGCTCAGCCTGATTCTCTTCCTTTTTGAAGCTGAAATGCTGCCACTTCCTAAGGACAAACTGTAAGTCTCTGGATATAAAATGGTTATTCTGAGCAAATACACACAAACTAGCAAGTGAATGCTGTGTCCTACGAACAAGATTCAGAAAAACTGAAAGTACTCAGCTGGCAAGTTGTGTGATAGAAAGTAGACTTCCTTGGAGCAGGAAACAGTGTGTGGTATGTAGACCCCCAGCTTTCTGGCATCCCAACTTTTGATGGTCGACTTCTTTCAATGCCAACAGAACTCAGATTCCTCCCTACTCTCTTGTCTTGATTACTTTCTGTAGAAACCCAGTAGAATTTAGACTGAGGGTTTCAGATCATCAAATCGGTCTGTAACTTCCTTCATATAAGAGTTGAAAAATTAAGGGACAACAAGATCAATGTGTCAAGAGTTACAGAGCCAGTTATCAGCACAACTCAGACAAAATCCACATTTTCTGATTCTTAGATGAATGTTTTGTTTTAGTTTTTGTTTTTTAGCACTTTGAATGCTTCATTGCAACAGCATTTTTGGATTCTTCAAAATAAACTCTTCTTCATATTTCCTGGTGTTTGTCATGTGCCTGACCTAGAGAAAATATTTCTAATGGTATAGGTAGAATTAAATCTATTTAAGATTCTCAAGAGCCTCATACATTGTTTTCCTTCAGTACTCACTTAATAAATGTTACCTGTTTGTCAATCTTTTGGTTTTAGGAATTACTAATGGGACCACTTTTAGACTATAATTTACATAAAGTGGACATTACTCACAAAACCAGTCAAGTCTATATAGCATTTACAGTTAATACAAAGCTGATACAGTATTTCACTAGCAACCAAGCAGAGTTATGATTCTCAATACAACGGACATGTATTTAGTCTTTAAGAAATTTCACTTTAAATTTTCCTCTGAATCCATATTGTCATCTAAATAGAAAAGATAGATTATTATATTTCCCTTTAGACATTAAGCTTGTTTTTCAAAATTTCTTTTAAATATTTTTAGGCATGGACCTAAGTTTATTTACTAAGTTATTATACACTTTATATATATATAATACATATAATCCTCTAATAATATAATTACTACAGAGTAGTCCTCAAAAAGTTCCCTTCCTTAATATATTGAAACCTGTGTAATCAAACATTTTTGTTTAAAAGGTAGAATATTTTAAACTATTGTATAAGATTCCTGTATATTTAGAAGATTATATTTCTATTTCTAAAATAATTATACATAACAATTAAATGTATCTATATATTTAATAAATGAATATTTGGGAGTTTAATTTTAAAACATTTTATATTAATTGATGACAAAAATTAAGACTGCAGATGTTTTTAGCACAACATTTAGAAAAGCAGGTAAGATGTACCAATGCACTGGTAATGGACAAATATAATCTTGTTACAGGACAAAATCTTTGAAAAGTAAAATGATTCCTAAGGTGCCAAAAATAACTGCATGTCTCCATGAAACATTTTTAAAAAAAGATTCAGAGGTCTTTTATTTCAGTAATAAAAAACTTCTGAAAAATTAGCATCAAAGATTTCTTTGGGTATGAAAAACTATCAGTTCACCACTTCTTAATGGTGTTAAGAAACAAATTGCTTATAAGTACTGACAATGTGAAAAAGTAGAGTTCAGAAAACCAAGAATTTCAAAAATAATCAGGTTTTAAAAATTCCATCAGATATTTAATCTCATTGCATGTCATTTCCTCTCCAATACTTTGCCTTTGGGTTAATGTCTTAGCAACAATTATTAGACAACTAGCTCCTGAAAATGACTGAAAAATGTAGGCTGATCTTTGGTAGAATCTTCTTCTTTTATTAAGAATTTAGATAATATCTAAGGCTTGGTGCTTGATATTCTAAACTTCTTCAGAGTGAAATTATGGTGCAGAGTACTCGGTATCAAACATGAAATGACAAGTAATTTTTTTTAAATAACCAATATTTGGTAACATCTGGATGAATGGTTGCCTTTATAAGTCTATGCTCCCCACCCCATCCTCCCCACCACCCCTGTATCTTACTTGGCATCACATTAGATAGAGCCAGCCTTTCACACAGAATTTTGTCTCTCACCTAGCATAATTCCTCCTCCCTGCCCTCTTCTCCTCCTCTTATTATAAGAAAACCACAGTAAGATTAGGAGAGTTCATGCCTGCCATATTATTAACCAAAGATATTTCATTTGGTTTATTTCCTCTTTTAGATAAAGAATCTTAGTAAGAAATATTTTTATCACAAAATGTTATTAATCTACCTGTATCTTATATTAAAGAAAATTTTGGTGGAAATATGAAAGCAATACTAGGGCTTAAATACTGTACAGAAAGAGTCAGCAAGCACTTTGATAAAGTCCACACAATTAATATTTTAGGTTTTGTAGTCCATATAGTCTTGGTAATTATTCAGCTCAGCTGGTATAGTACTGATGCTGTGTTTTATAAACTTTTGATATTTTGTTTATTATGAATTTTTTGAATTAACTTTGAGCTTTAAAATATTGCATTAAGATATTATTTATATTTATTAGTAAATTTCTGGAGATCCTATTACATTCTCTGCCCAAGGTGCCTGACTTGTCTTAGCTTAGTTTTGGTTCTGTGTAATTCAAAAGTAGCCATAGATATAGATGACACATAAATAAATCAGCATGGTTGTATTCCAATAAAATTTTATTTGTAAACACGGAAACATGAATTTCACATGTCATGAAATATTACTTCTTTTTCTTATTTTCATAATATAAAATCATAAAAGCCATTCTTAGGTTTGCTACTTGTACAAAAACAGTCAGCTGAATGAATCTGGCCCTTAGGCCAGAGTTTACCAATTCCTCCTTTAGAAATTCAGGTATTTCTTGTTTTTAAGTGATGCTACACTGCAAAAGTCACATTGATATTAAGAAGACTATAAAACAATAATAGTTTTCTTAGAAGAATGGAATTATGGGTAACTCCTCTATAATATAGTTTTATTGCTTTCATAATTGAAACTATTTAAAATACAAATTGGTAGCTTATTCATTGAATAATATCTCTATATATGATTACATATAGAACTGTATGAGTTCACTTTTGATTGATTTGCAAAGAACAGTTCTTCTTAACATGATAACCACGGCTTAGCCCTTAGGTCAAGTTATTTATAATTTATGGAAAAGAGTAGGCACACCACAGGCACTCAGACATTTAATTCATTGTCATTAAATGCTAATTTATAAATACATACTTGCATATGTATATACAGTAGACATATCTAGTGTTTAAACCTTTCAATCCTTGGATTTCTTAAGACTATTATAATAACCCCTCAAATTTGTACTATCCCTTTCTCAAACAAAAGTATATTAAAGAAAGGTGGTAATGTATAACAGAAACAAAGAAACAAAAAACATGAATTTGGGAAACACAGACACTCTAGATCTTGAAAATGTACCTCAAATCTGTTACTGGAATGGGTGGTCAGTAACAGAATTTCTTTCCTGTTATTAGATTCTTGGAAAAGGCAAAGATCTGCTTACCTTTACAAAGGTGCAGCAGGGGGATAGATTTATCAAATCACAGAGTCAAATTTGAATCAAACCTTTCCATAAAGAGTCACAGAAAGTGGTTAATACTCTATTGTTAGTAGTTCTATGTGGCAGTCAAATTGCTTTTGTGGGACTGATTGTTTAATTAACCACACAATATCCAATAACTTTCTCTACACAAAACTATATTTCATATTGTAAACTGCTTATTTTCCAGCATAAGCTTGCTTCACACACAAATTGTGAGTTTAGCTTTTTAAATGCATATAAAGTTATGCATGACTTAAGTGATACTGTAAATAAATAAAACATAAAAGATACTGCCTATTTGGCTGCAGAAATGAACTACCACCAGATTTCAGCCCAGTTGGCAGAAGGATAATGCTTTGGAGTAATTCATGTCTGAAACAGCTTCAATGATACCATTTAAGCTTAAGGTATATTGGCAGAAGAAGGATATGACTAAACTAAATTTGGCTTAAGCCATCTATTACTCATGTCCTCTTTCTAACTGCATTCACACTCCAATTAACAAACTGTATATGATACACACATACATATATTTATAGTTTATATTTTTCCTGTGTTGGCAATGAAACTTATATTACTTTCTGTAAGCTGTGAGAATCTTCAATTTGAATCTACTTGATAAGATAATCTCGGCCTCAGAAGTAGTGGGGTACATGAGTTTTCCTGTTCATCCTAGAAAAGTTACATTTGTGCCCATTCCTGTATCCCAGTACCACTTCCCACTCCACTGGCTATGTGCGATAACAATCATCCATATTCTTTGCATATTAACTAACACTCAGAAGGAGGTTCTGTGTGAAACACTGCATGTTCTACTATGATTTCCAATATAAAGATAAGTATACCAATATTACAACACTAAGAAATTTATCTAAGGTTACAAAGTTAGTATCTTCTGCTCCAAGATACCAATCTCGCTCTTTCTAAATCAAAATACGTGCTTTTCTAAAGGTCAGATTTATTGAGGTATAATTTACATATATTAAAAGTCACAGTTCTATGAGCTTTGACAAACATACGAAGTATATAAGTAACCACAACCAAAATCAACATGTAAAATATTTTCACCACTCTAGAGCATTCCCTTGTTACTCTTCATAATCACTCCTTGCCCCTCAAGATCTTGGGATCTACTGATCTGATTTGTGTTTGCTAAAATGTCAAAAAAATGGAATCATACAGTATGTGGCTTTTTGTGTGAACTTCTTTCCCGAGCATAATCCTTTGATTCATCTTTATTTTTTATATTAATTCTATTTATTTGTTGACAAATTAATGAGCAACATTTCACTGGATAGAGGTACTTCAGTTAGTTTATTCATTTACTAGTAATGGATGTTTGGGTTGTGTCCAGTTTTTAACAATTATGATAGTCACTATAACCACTCATGTACGGGTATTAGTGTGGACATGTACTTTCATTTCTCATGCATAAATATCTAGGAGTAAGATTGGTGGGTCATACTATGCTATGTATGTTTGGTTTTTATCAGAAACTGCCAGACTATTTTCCAAAGTGACTGTATTATTTTGTATCCCCACAGGCAATGCATGAGAGTTCCAGTTGCTCTGCATTCTCGTCAGCCATTCTGACAGATGTGTAGTGGAATCCAATTGTTGTAATTAGTATTGCCCTAATGAATAATGACATTGAGCATATTTTCATATGCTTTTTTTTCTCACTTGGCTCTTGTCTTTGATGAGATATCAAATCTTTTGGCTCTTTTAAAAAATCTGGTTGTTTTCTTATTGTATTTAAAAAAATACATTCTGGATACAACTATTACATCAAATATATGTTTTGCAAATATCTTGTCCTTGTCTGTGTTTTGTAACAGCTATTTTTAGAATCTTTTTAGTTTAACAGCAAGATTGAGAATAAAGCAGAAAGATTTTCCATATACCCTCTGCCCCATACATGCATAACCTTCTTCATTTTCAACATTACTCACCAGAGGGTACATTTCTTACAACTGATGAGCCTATATTGACATATCTTAATCACTCAAAGTCAATAATTATACATTCTGTGAGTCTATACAAATGTATAATAACATGTATCTATTATTGTAGTATCATATAAAATTTTTTCACTGACCTAAAAATCTTCTATGCTTCATCTACGAACTATGCTTCAGCTAGCTACGAACTGGTAGAGTATACTTTTCTCTTTTTCAGTTCTATTTTATCCAAATTTACAGACAAGGAAATTGAGGTACAAAGGACTGAGTAACTTGAATGAAAATAGAGTTAGAATTCTGGAGGTAAGATTCTGGGGTTTCTGAATTCATAGCTGTGTGAATTACTATACAGGAAATGGTTTTCTATAAGTTTCAGAATTTTCCTAGAATTATTATGAAGGAAAAGTAAATTTTTTATATTGAATATAAAGTTTTTCTTTCCTTGAAGATAAAAAGTATTTCTGGTATTTTTTTATATAGCTGATTGTATGTGAAGGCAGAGTGAATTCCTCTTGCTCTTGGATATTTATATATTTTGTGACAATATTTGATGCACACATATTTCTTTTTTGTGTCTGAAGGAACTTGACTCTGTGTTTATTAAGAGCAGGAAGTCTCCAATTTATGAAATTCTGAATCTAGATTTTGTACATAAAGTGACATAGAAGTTGGCTAATGTAGGTATTGATCCTGAAGAGAATGTTGGTCTGAATTCAACATCTCAATAAATGGAATCGGTCAAAATGAGAATATATTTATAAGAAGTTCAAGTCTTTTATAATTCTGATTACATGCTAGTCATTATTATAGAAGATGACTTTATTCCAAATCCTAATGAAAAGGGAAAGAAGAGAAAGCATGGAAAAAATGCTTACAAGCCTCCTGCCTGTTTGGGTTTATTGAGAACTGAAATAAGCATGGAAAGTGTTAGCAGTGGAAACAAAATCTGAGGATAAAGGGATATAAGGAAAATCAGTCTGTGCTTGGCATTCCCCTCTCAATAAATAACTTCCATATTTTATCACTTCTCTATAGTAGGGACTTATATACCTTCTTTGACCTACTGACAATCACAGTTATATTTATCGAGTGCTTCCTCTACACAAAGCATAGTACCACTTGCCTGATAATAAACATTATTTGTAATTTGTGATGGTTAATTTTATGTGTCAATATGGCTAGGCCACAGTACCCAGATATTTGGTCCAACACCAGACTGGGTGTTGCTGTGAAGATATTTTGTAGATGAGATTAGCATTTAAATCACTAGACTTTGAGTAAAGCAGGTTACTCTCCATAACATAGGTGGTCCTCCACCCAATATATTGAAGTCTTTAAGATAAAACAGATAGAGGTCTCTTGAGGAAGAGGAAATTCTGTCTCTAGACTGACTTTAGATTTTAACTGTAATATCAACTCTTCCCTAGGTCTCCAGTCTGCTTGCCAAACTGAATATTTTGGACTTGCCAGCCTCCAATATTATTTAAGCCAAATCCTATCTCTCTATCAATTATCTGTCTATCTATCTATCTATCTATCTATCTATCTATCTATCTATCTATCATCTATCTATCTATCTCTATCTATCATCTGTCTATCATCACCTATACATTTTATTGATTCTGTATACACAGGGGAACAGTTTTTAACATAATTCCTGGTGAGTTCGATTTTTCTGCTGTTTTAGACTTAAATAGGCATGCTGATTTCAAAACTACATATAGTTTTCTTCTATCACATCAAGTTTTTTTTCTGTACAGCTTATCTTTATGCGACCACTCTAGGCTGGATTGAGCCTGGATCAAGGGAAGCACTAGTGCTCTCCTATTGGCTGAGAGCAAAACTTCATTGACTGAGGAGGAGTGAGGGATGACCTTGGAAACCAGCTATTCAGTTACACCTGAGACAGTGTGGTGAGAGGTTGTGTGACGCTCTATAGGGTGAATCATATTCCAAAGTGTAGTCCGAGTTCTTGTCTGTATACAAGGAGTTAGCAGAATTTATTTATTTATTTATTTATATACTTATTGCTTTTCCTTCAGATCATGTCTGCCTCTGCTATTTCCCTTTGTAAGTGCCTGAACAACCCTGATTCATTTTGTTATATCTGTGGCAGTTTCACCATTCTCAAAGGACAAACATCAGCTCATTTGTCAGGCAAGTTTATTTAGCATATTTTAAAATAAAACTTGGTGATCAAGATAAGTCTTGAGCCCTGCACAAAGCATGCAAGCCTTGCCTTGAGAGTTTACAGATGTGGATGAAGGGAACACATAATAAATTGCCATTTGGTTTACCTATGATTTGGTGAGAGCTCGGAGATCATTCAAGTGACTGCTACTTTTGTATAGTGAAAACATCAGAATATAACAGGAAAAATAAATGTAAAATAGAGTATCCTTGTCTACCATCAGCGATACGCCCAGTGCCTCATTCAGCTGAAATCCCAGTGCCAGTTTTTACTGAATTACCCTCTTTCAAAAAACAGGAGTATGGTGAAGAACTAAGTGACAGCAATGATGAAGGTTTTAAAATTGAATATGACTCAGTTCATAAGGGATTTCTTCAGCATGAGTTGAGTGATTTGGCACAAGATTTGGGACTCTCCAAAAAGGCTTCAGAACTCCTAGCATAAAGACTGCATGAGAAAAACTTGCTTGAAAAAGGAGCGAAAGTATCCTACTTTTGAGCAAGAGAAATGCATTTCTGCAGTACTTTCGAAGTGACGGTGGTTTTGTGTATCACCATAACATACATGTTTAATGGAAGAAATGGGAATTCTAATCTATAACACAACTGAATGATGAATGTTCATCAATAGCTCAAAGCAAACTTGAAGTATGTCCTCCTCCACAATGGCAACTTATTTGGTGCAGTCCCTATTGGTCATTCAGTTTGTTTTCGTGAAGAATATGAAGACATAAAGAGAATCATTGATCTATTGCAATATCAAAAGCACAATTGGATCATCTGTGTTGACCTGTTTTCTGTGTATTGGGTCAGCAGAGCTCATGAGGAGCATTGGGTGGAGTCAAATTGGCCTCCAAGATCTGACCTCAAACCTGGTGATCCAAACATTCTACATGAGCCACTTGTTGACAGAAAGAACATTATATTCCCACCTCGGCACATAAAACTGGGTCTCATGAAGCAATTTGTTAAAGCTTTGCCAACTGAAGGAAACTGTTTCAAATATCTCATTTTGGCATTTCCTATCCTGTATTTGAAAAGATAAAACACTTTAATATGTATATTTGGTAGCAGAACTTTACTACTTATACACAATTTGACTTACAATAACAATATATAGCCTTTCTATGAATAAAATAACTCTAAATAAACAGTATATTCAGGTAATTCTTTATTTCCCTTTGCATTTTGTATGATTTGGGGGACAAAGGGATGGTATCCTGTACCTTAAAAAGTTGATGTGATAGAGAAAAACTGTCATTTTTGGATTCAGATGCCAAAAGTTAGTCAAAAACAAGTGTCAGATCTAACTCAATGAAAATTGTGTTCCTCAGTGTTATCTACAGAACCTTGACTAATGAGATGTCAGCCCTTTCTAAGTTCCTGCTGGAAACTCTCATCAACCTTTTCATTAATTATCCCTACTGATGAAGACTTGAGATTCCCATATTTATTTATTTAAGTCTTTTTTTAAAGTATATTTTATTGATTATATTGTTACAATAGTTCCAATTTTTCCCCTTTGCTACCCTCCACCCAGCACCCCTCCTCCCCCAGCAATCCCGCCCCAAGTCCATGCCAATGAGTCGTACATACAAGCTCTCTTGCTTTACCCTTTCATATATTCCTGTTCTTTTTTAAAAATAAATAAATGATTAATTAATTATTTTAACAATAAAAAATAACAATTCCCCCCTCTCAGACTTAAGACCTTTTATAATCTTATAAACGGCAATGGGCAAAGGTCTCGAGCTCCTCTAGCTGCTTCAAGCTGGGCACAGTCATGATCCTACCTACTCTTGGGTCCAGAAATCCCTAATAAGAGAGGGGCTGTGGAGGGGAGTGTGGCCTTCCCACATGGGGAAGGATCGTGCAGACTCCAGGTCGGTTGGCTGTCCCCGGACAACGGTGTGCTTGGTTTAACAGAACTTCACCAACCCAGCCACTTAGTTCAGCCAAACCATTGAGTCTCAGGAGGCATTGATGCAGACAGGATTAAGAGAGGCCTATACGTACAGAGAATCACTCAGGTAATGAGATCATAGGCTTATGCCCTTTGAAAACAGAAAACACATGTTAATTTATGTAACATAACCCACATACAAGTCTTTAAATCTGTAAGACTGTCTTATTGGAAAGACATCCAGTTGCAAGGCATTTGACATTCTTTTTGCCTATAAGTTAAACATCTTTGATGATATCACATACATAGTTTAACTTTCAAATGAAAACATATTTTAAATGAAAAGAAACTTTAAAGATGGTTAGCTGCACTACTTTATAGTCTGCCACTGATCACTGTGATTTTCCTTGAATAACGATTTTTCTCCCTAAGATTACCCTCCTTGTCATTAAAGGGACTGCATTAAGTCCATTTTTAATTTATCCTGTTCATTTCCATAAACACAACAAGAGCAGCAAATGATCACTTATGATCTTTAGTTCTACTTTGCTGGAACTTATGCAAGGAACATTTAGGGTGACCTTCAGTTTGCCCTTCAGGGCACAGAAGCTAAGCCACATACCTGGCATTCAGCCTTGTCTGTAAACACCTGTCTTTTCCAAGTCCTTCTGGTTTTCCATTGTGCCTTGAGGCGCCTTCTAGCCATCTTTCAGGAAAGCAACCTTCATTCCTTCCCTGAAAGATTGCTGTGGACCGCACAACAAACCACTCATGCATGGTACCAGGCTTTTTATATCATGGGCTTGTATTACCTTCGAAGGTCATTCCTAGTTCCTCAGGGCTTTTTGGTAACAACCAGAGCCCAAGCATGTCTTTTTTAGGCATGACATTCCAGTCAATGTCTTGGTCAAAAAAACCTCTATTAACAACTGGTCTTATTAGTTTTATGCAAAGAAACTTAGGTCATTACTTACTTCTTTAGAATGCCAAACTCTGGAAGGATCAGATAGGAGGAAAAATATACAGTGTGAAGGAAAATCCTTGTCCTTCTAATATTCACTGAACTGGCATTTCCATTCTATATTTTCATTTTTCCCCCACTAAAATTTTTTATTTTTCCATTACAGTTGTCCCACTTTTCTCCCCCTGTTGCTTCCCTGCACCCTGTCCTCCCCTTCTCACATATTCAATCCCCACTCAGTTGTCCATGTCTATGGGTCATTTATACATGTTCTTTGACTAGGCCCTTCCTCTTCTAATCCCCTTATCTCCCTCCCCTCTCCCCCCTTGTTACTGTTAGTCTACTCCTTGTTTACATACCTCTGGTTCAATTTTGCTCATTTGTTTGTGTTATCCATTAGTTTCCTGGAATAGGTGACAGCATAAGGTATTTCTCTTTCGTTGCCTGGCTTATTTCGCTAAGCATAATTCTCTCTAGTTCCAATCATGTTGTTGCAAATGGTAGAAGTTCCTTCTTTCTTTCTGCTACATAGTACTCCATTGTGTAAATGTACCACAGTTTTTTGGTCCACTCATCTACAGATGGGCACTTAGGTTGTTTCCAGCACTTGGCTATTGTAAATAGTGCTGCTACGAACATAGGGGTGCATAGGTTCTTTTGAATTGGTGTTTCTGGATTTTTCAGATATAATCCTAGCAATGGAATTGCTGGTTCAAAAGGGAGTTCCATTTTTAGTTTTTTGAGGAAATTCCAAACTGTTTTCCATAGTGGCTGCACCAGTCTGCATTCCTACCAGCAATGCACCAGGGTTCCCATTTCTCCGCGTCCTCTCCAGCACAAGTTGTTTGTTGATTTGCTGTTGATGGCCATTCTGACTGGTGTGAGGTCGTATCTCACTGTGGTTTTTATTTGCATCTCTCTGATGGCTAGTGATGTTGAGCACTCTTTCATGTGTCTATGGACCTTCTGTATGTCCTCTTTGGAGAAGTGTTTGTTCAGGTCCTTTGACCATTTTTTAATTGGGTTGTCTGTCTTCTTGGTGTTGAGTCGTATGAGTTCTTTATATATTTTGGAGATCAATCCCTTGTCTGAGATATCATTGGCAAATATATTTTCCCATATGGTTGGTTTCATTTTCATCTTGCTGATGTTATCTTTAGCTGAGCAGAAACTTTTCAGTTTGATGTAGTCCCATTTGTTTATTCTTTCCTTTATTTCCCTTGCCTTAGGAGACAGATCAGTGAAAATGTTGCTACGTGGGATATCTGAAATTTTCCTGCCTATGTTTTCCTCTAGGACTTTTACGGTGTCACGGCTTACATTTAAGTATTTGATCCATTTTGAGTTTATTCTGGTGTATGGTGTAAGTTGGTGGTCTAGTTTCATTTTTTTGCACATCCCTGTCTCCCAACACCATTTGTTGAAGAGGCTCTTCTCATTCCATTTGATGTTCGTTCCCCCTTTATCAAATATTAGTTGACCCTATAGACCTGGGTTTCTTTCGGGGCTCTCTATTCTTTTCCATTAATCTATATGTCTGTTCTTATGCCAGTACCAGACTGTGTTGATTACCGTGGCCTTGTAGTATAGTTTGATACCAGGTATTGTGATTCCTCCTACTGTGTTTTTCTTCCTCAAGATTGCTGTGACTATTCGGGCTCTTTTTTGGTTTCATATAAATTTTTGAAGTATTTGGTCTAGGTTTTGTGAAAACTGTCATTGGTATTTTAATAGGGATTGCATAGAATCTATAAATTGCTTTTGGTAGTATGAACATTTTAATGATGTTGATTCTTCCCATCCATGAGCATGGTATATGCTTCCATTTATTTGTATCTTCCTTAATTTATTTCTTCAGTGTTATGTAGTTTTCTGAGTACAGGTCTTTTACCTCCTTTGTTAAGTTTATTCCTAGGTACTTTATTTTTCTGTTGCTATGGTAAATGGGATTTTTCTCTCAGTTTCTATCTCTGAGATTTTATTGTTGGTGTACGGAAATGCCTTTGATTTCTGAATATTGACTTTGTACCCTGCTATTTTGCCGATTTCACTTATTAGATTGAGTAGTTTTTTTGTGGAATCTATAGGGTTTTCCATGTACACTATCATGTCATCTGCAAATAATGACAGTTTTACTTCCAATTTTCCAATTTAGATGCCTTTTATTTCTTTTTCTTGTCTGAGTGCTATGGCTAGAACTTCTAAGACTATGTTGAATAGGAGTGGAGAGAGTGGACATTCTTGTCTTGTTCCTGACCTCAGGGGGAATGCTCTCAAGTTTTGCCCATTGAGTATGATGTTGGCTTCAGGTTTCTAGTATATGGCCTTCATTATGTTGAGGTATGCCCCCTCTGTTCCCATTTTGCTGAGTGTTTTCATCATAAATGGGTGTTGTAATTTATCAAATGCTTTTTCTGCATCTATTGATATGATCATGTGGTTTTTGTCTTTCATTTTGTTTATGTGGTGTATTACATGTATTGATTTGCGAATATTAAACCATCCTTGCATCCCTGGGATGGAACCCACTTGATCGTGGTGTATGATCTTTCTAATGTGTTACTGGATCTGGTTTGCCAATATTTTGTTGGGGATTTTAGCATCTATGTTCAGCAGCGATATTGGCCTGTAGTTTTCTTTCTTTGTTGTGTCTTGACCTGGTTTTGGAATTGGGGTAATACTGGCTTCATAGAACGAATTTGGGAGTCTTCCCTCTTCTTGGATCTTTTGGAATAGTCTGAGGAGGATAGGAGTTAGTTCTTTCCTAAACGTTTTGTAGAATTCACCTGTGAAGCCATCTGGTCCAGGGCTTTTGTGTGCCAGGAGGTTTTTGATTACTGCTTCAATTTCACTAGTTGTTATTGGTCTATTCAGGCTTTCTGCTTCTTCTTGATTCAGTTTTGGAAGACTACATGTTTCCAGGAATTTGTCCATTTTCTCTAGGTTGTCAAATTTCTTGCCATAATAATAATTTCTTATAATCCTTTGTATTTCTGTGGTGTTGGCTGTGATTTCTCCTCTTTCGTTTCTGATTTTATTTATTTGGGTCCTCTCTCTTTTTTTCTTGATGAGCCTGGTTAAAGGCTTGTCAATTTTGTTTATCTTTTCAAAGAACCAGCTCCTACTTATGTTGATCTTCTGAATTGTTAGTTTATTCTCTATGTCATTTAATTCTGCTCTGATCTTGATGATTTTCTTCCTTCTACTTGATCTGGGTGTTGCTTGTTGTTCTTCCTTTAATTCTTGTAGCTGTTGGGTTAAATTTTTTATTAGAGATTCTTCTAGCTTTTATAGGTAGGCCTGTATTGCTATTATTTAAGTCTTTTTCCAATAAAAATCTCTACAGCTCATCTTTTATTTCACATCACCATTGCCCCTGACCAAGTCTAGACCATTACCACCTCTCTCCTGAATTCCAAAACCTTCCTCACTAGTCCACATTCCCCTTCCTTCCCTTCCTTCACTACATTGTCTACAGTGCTACAAAATGAACTTTATAAAAAATATATATATAATGTTTTCACTCTTATCCTTGAGTATTGTGGTTTACCCATGTATTATTGGAAAATATAACTAACAAATATTTTTAAGGTAAAAATGCATAAATATAGCCTTGCAAGAAAAAAGAGAGTTCATCAAAATAGGACCACACTTTGGCTTTTTAAAAAAGCAAATATACTTAAAATATTTTAGTAAACTTTGGAAATTAAAACAGGGATCTATCATATACATGATTACCTTTCATATTCTTTAGCCATTTAGGCTTGCTCTACTTCATAATTAGGGTCAGGGTTTTGGAAATTTTCAATCAGATAATATTTATTGAGTACCATATTAGACTTGCACTAGTCAACCAATAAATATATATTTTCTTTCTCTCTTCCTTTGGTACTATAGAGACCAAGGTTGTATTTTTTTCAAACTTTTTGCCATGGCCCAGAATTCACAGTAAGAAATACATTTGTTATTTTGTTGTACAATATTTTGTAGTACAATCAAAAAGTTTTGAACACACACACAAACACATGTCTTTATACATGCATGTACATGTGTGCATTCTACCATAATAAAATAAACAGAAGTTTGACAAAACAATATTTTATATGAAGTGCTGATATTTTATATATTTTATTTTATTAATAATAATTAATAAAATATATTAATTAATGTTGATTGCTACCACTTAAATAATTTTATGACCCTCTAATTGGTCTTGATGCATAGTTTGAATAGCCTTACATTAAAATATTTTATCTTTCTTTTGGCTTTCTGGAGAGAGTTATGAACTTTCTTACACATCTATTTAGTTGAAGTTTAAGAAAGAATAGAGAAATTGATTAATATTGAGAATATTGGGAAAAGATATTGAAAATGAAGATTTATAAAACTCATTATTATAATTTTATTTTAAGTGACCAACTATACATAGTAAGTTGCAAAATCATTGAAAAATATGAACCTTTCTAAATTGAGGACAAATTTTATATTCAATACACTATGGCTGTCTCTCCTTTATTATTAATGAATTCAAAGATTTTACAATTCTGTTCCAGATGACCCACCATTTTTACTGCCTTGCTTTCCAGAAGCACTACTGAAATAAAAATATAAAAGTCTATAAATGAGTAAAATCATAACAGTAAAGAGCACCAGGGGGTATAGTTAGATAAAAGTCAAAAATTAAATATTTCAATTTTCTGTACATGACAGAAAGGAGCTAGGAACTCATGAATGAATAAAACGAGCTGAAAAGCATCTACACTAAAAACTTCAGGGGATGGCAGGGATCTGGGAATCAGTCCTCAGCACCAGAATTAGGCACTGGTCTCAGAGTTAGCAGGTGCAATTAGGGCCAAGAGTGAGTAATCATGTAACAAGAAGGGATTGATTAAAGATTTGAATAAGTTTCTTAATTAGCACCAATCCCTTCCTAAGCTTCTTCTGCAGAGATATATTTTTGCTATTAACTCTAAGCCAAAATGTAATAAGTGCTGGAAAAACAAACAAAAACTTAGTGAAACAATGTGAAAAATATATACAATCACTCTTCTATAAAAGTATTGAACAAATTGTTTGAAAAAATCATAGATTTTTAGTCTAAATATTGGTACCCCAGAATCAAATTTTCTTCATTCTGGATTTGGTATTGATTTTGGCTTCAAGAAAAATGAGACTCTCAAGCTTAGGTGGAAGGGGTATTCAATGTTGGGATCATGGGCCAGGCTTAGAACTGGAGGAACTCTAAAAATGGGCAGTTTCATTTTACCCACATCAGGGTCACAGTAGTTCTCTCTATGGGTCCTCTACTTCCATTTTCCTGTTTGCTCATGTCTCCTCTTTCAATTGCTTGGTTGACTTTGTTGGTTCACAGATTTTGCTCCCACATAACTGTTCCTGATTTCTCTTGCCCTAACTTTACCCTATGTCATTTCCCTCCTATTCATCTTTTCCATTTGTTTCCATGATGCACACTGCAAAGACTTCTTGGTGGCAGAATTCCAGCTGTAAGAGAGAAGACATCTTGGGCCATGTCACAGTTAAAGGAATCTCCTAGTATCAGATGTCTAACTATGGTATCAGGGATTACAAGCTATGAAGCTCATTAGGATTCTGAGCTGTTTGCCTTAAAAGGGTAATTATGGTTTAAAAAGCAATGGAATCCCTAGCACATTTCATTTTTCTTGTTATATGTTTTCTTAATTACCATTCTTATGCAAATTTATGCTTGGTCATTCTGAATTTAGCTATATTGATATGTACATGTAAACCAACAATTACCTTAACCTCAAATCTTTTACTGACTCTCCTTTCTTTCACTTCTCTTTACTTGTATTTACTTGGGCTGGAGACACATGATATATCCTTTTTTAATCTTATGTTGGTGCTATATTCCTTTCCTGACTTTGGTTTCCTGGTTGGCCATATACTGCGGAGTTTTCACTGACTTTATACATTTAGTTATTTATTCTATCATTTTTCTAATTTTACCCTTTGGTAGAAGATAAGTGCAAACTGTTACCTCTGCAAATATCACTTTCTCTTCAAATACAAATAAAGTAACAGTCCATTATGTGGTTCTTTTACATTTTTAAATTTAATATCCCTTTTTCTCCAGGATTAATGAGGAAAATTGATAAAATTGTATATACTATTTAAAGTGTACAATGTGATGATTTGACATACATACTTTATAAAATTATTACCACAGAGAGAAGATGGTGGAGGGGTGAGGAGAGGCTGTGCTTTCTGGCTCCTGAGACCCGTCTGTAGTTTGGACTAATTACAGATGAAACATCTCAGTGATGCTGGACACTGGCAGGAGTTGAGCGTTGGCACTGATGGATTAGAGAAAACCATCTGAGAATGACCTGTTTGGTGAGGATAGCAGAGGAAAAATGTGTGAGACGGGATTTCTGACTGGCTTGGCTCCCCAAGCTGTGGCTGGAAGTACACAAAGACTTTTTAGAGACCACAGGTTTCCACAGAGAGGAATCGGGAGGAGAGCAGATCTCTGCCCACTGGCAGAGCCAGGAGTGGGCCAGGTGGCATCTGCAGCTGAGAGACAAGAAACAGCATACTGCTGTGCATGTGAGAACATAATTTTCTTTATATTTTTTCTCTTGTGTACTGCGGAGAGGGGAGGAAAGTTCAGGGATGACAGGACATTCTTGAGGAGCACAGGTGCAGAAGTATGCTTGCCCACTCCCCAACCCTCCCCTTGGGTTGTGTGGGTGCACATAGGGAAGTGCCCTCATCCACTGGCCCAGGTGCGCAACCAGGTCCCCGGCTGCGCATCCGGGTGCCCCTCAGACACACCCCAAAAGACATAAGATTAGTGCCCCAATGGGCACAGAGAGGGCCCGCTGGGCATGCAGAAGGCCATGCATGGACACCCCTGGCCAGCCCCAGTGGGCGCCAGGCCAGAGCACAGCCCACCTGCACTAGCTCTGCTCATGCCTGCCCAGGCAGGTGCAGGAACGGCGGGCAGTTGTGGTGCAGAAACTGCGGGCAGCGGGGACTCACAGGCACTCACTTCCACCATGCACAAGTGTTGGTGCCCCACCCCAAGGGGCGAGAGACCGACTCCTAGGGAGCAGCTCGGCAGGCCTGAGGCTAGCGCGCAGGCCACCTTGCATGTATATGCGTGCACAAGCACCCCTGCCAGCTCCAACAGGCACCAAACAAACACACTGGCCACAGTGGGCACGGGGGAGTAACCTGGGTGAGCAACCAACACCGCACGCAGCCGCGCACTGCTGCTGCAAGGAACAGGAACCTCTGGCCCGCCTCATTAGACCAGCTGTGGATCCAGAATAAGAAGACGGCACACAAAGGCTGAACTGAGTAAAAACTTTCTTTTTGTATTTTTTAAAAATATTTATTTCTATTTTAGTTTTTTATTTATATATATTTTTTTAATTTCTTATTTTAATAATTATTTTAATTTTTACTTTTATTAAAAAATATTTTAAACTATCTCTTTAATTTGTTTCATACCATCTCTCCTTCTCGTCCTTCCTCTTTAATTTTTGTTTATTTGTTTGTCTTGTTTAGCCTCCCTTTCACACTAAATAAATAGAATATAACTACTATATAAATCTAATACTATACAATTCCACTTTCTTACTATATTCTGCATTCTTATCTCTTTTTCTTTTATTATTACTAACATACAATGTAAATATTACCTACTGTCTTGCATAGTCTCGACACTATTTGCTACTATTATTAATCTATCATCCCCTTTCTCAAAAATCACATTTTTCCTCTTTAAAAACAACTCTTATCTATTCTTTCTATAGTATAAAAGCCCTAACCTCTCTACATTTATATTAATACCCCCTCATTTGCTGACGATAGTGGGATAGAGGGTAGGGGATATTTTTGAGGGTGTGGGTTTCCTGCCTGGGCTGTGTGTTTATGTTTTTAACAGCATCTCCACAGAAGAACTCAAGACAAAGTGGACAGAGTGACTCTCAATCAACTAGCAAGGGGGAAGATTCCATAAAGAGCACCTGAAATATAACCAGACAGCATAAACAAATGACATAAAGGGTAACCCAAGAACATTAGGCTCAGGAAATCAGAGAGACTGCACGACTGAAACCCCCAGATCTCCTATAAAGAATCTCATACCACAAAGGTGGGAAGTCAAAGCAGACAAACCCAAAAAAACAAAAACAAACAATAAAAATCTAACATGGTAAGAAGCAGAAATAACCTCTCAATGAAAAGAAAAGAGGAATCCCCAGAAAGAGAGGTAGATGGAATAGACATAGCCCAAATATCAGACATGGAATTCAAAACAATGGTGGTGAAGAAGCTCAATATACTCGACAACCTCAAAAACAACTACGACAACCTCCAAGGAAACTACCAACAGCTCCAAGAAAATTACAGGGAACTTGCAGAGAACTACACCAGCATAAAAAAAGACATAGAAACTATTAACAAAAACCAGGAAGAAATGAAGAATGCAATCTCTGAACTGAACAACACAGTAGAATCAGTCAAAAGCAAGCTAAACGAAGCAGAGGATCAGATCAGTGAGTTAGAGGACAATGTAGAAAAAAATTCCCAGACAATACAACAAAATGAAAAAAGACTGAAAAAGTATGAAGAAGATGTAAGGGAATTACAGGATAGTATGAGGAAAAATAATATCCGAGTCATCGGAATAAAAGAGAGAGAAGAGGAAAGAGGAACAGAAAAGCTGATAGGAGAAGTTTGACAGAGAATTTTCCCAACCTGATGAGAGAAAAAGTTATGCAAGTTCAAGAAGCACAGAGAGTCCCAATGAAGAGGAACCAAAAAAAAAAAAAAAAAAAAAAAAAAATCCCACTCCAAGGCATATCATAATTAAAATGACAACATTTCAAGACAAAGAGAGAATCCTAAAAGCAGCAAGAGAAAAACAGCAAAGAACATACAAGGGAGCTTTGATAAGGATATCGACCGATTTCTCAACAGAAACACTACAAGCCAGAAGGGAATGGTCAAAAATATTTCAAGCAATGAAAAACAAAGGCCTACAAACAAGAATACTCTACCCAGAAAGGCTCTCATTCAAAATGGAAGGTGAAATAAGGAGTTTCCCAGACAAAGGAAGACTAAAAGAATACATAACCACCAAACCAGCATCGCAAGAGATGCTAAAGGGCATGTTTTAAGAAAAAAGAAGAAAAGAGGAGAGGAACAGAGGTACAAAGGGAAATAAATAAATACATGTCAATAATAACCTTAAATGTAAATAGATTAAATGCTTAAATTAAAAGACATAGGGTAAAGGAATGGATAAGAAACAGGACCCACATATTTGCTGTCCACAAGAAACACACCTCAAAACAAAAGATTTACACAGACTGAAAGTAAAGGGATATTAAAAAGTATTCCAAGCAAACAGACCTGAAAATAAAGCTGGGGTAGCAGTACTCATATCGGACAAAATGAATTTCAATGCAAGGGCAATAAAAAGAAACAAAGAAGGACATTTCATAATACTTAAGGGAACAATCCATCAAGAATATATAACACTGATAAACATATATGAACATAGGAGCACCCAAATACTTAAAGAAAATACTTAAGACCACAAGAAAGATATTAACAGCAACACACTCATAGTAGGGGACTTCAACACTCCATTATCAACAATAGACAGATCATCAAAGCAAAGAAACACCAAGGATATACAGGCATTGAACAACACAGTAAACCACATGGACCTAACTGATATATATATAGAACTTTTCACTCCAACGAAGCAAAATATACATTCTTTTCAAATGCACATGGGACATTTTCAAAGATAGACCACATGATAGGACACAAAACAAGCCTCACAAATTTAAGAAAATTGAAATCATATCAAGCATCTTTTCAGACCACAATGCCTTGAAACTAAAAATCAACCTCAGAGAAAAAAATCAAAGACATCCAAACTCATGAAGAATGAATAACATCCTATTAAATAATGAATGGGTTAACAATGACATCAAAGAAGAAATCAAGAAATTACTGGAAACTAATGATAATGAACACACAACAGCCCAAAACCTATGAGACACAGCAAAAGCAGTCCTAAGAGGGAAGTTCATAGCAATATAGGCATATTTGAAAAGGACAGAAGAATCTCAAATAAAAAATCTAACCTTAAATCTACAAGAACTAGAACAACAACAAGAAACAAAGCCTAGAGCAAGAAGAAGGAAAGAAATCATCAAGATCTGAGCAGAATTAAATGACATAGAGACCAAACAAAAAATTCAAAAGATCAATGGAACTAGGAGCTAGTTCTTCGAAAAAATAAACAAAATTCACAAGCCTCTAGCCAGGCTCATCAAGAAAAAAAGAGAGAAGACCCAAATAAACAAAATCAGAAATGAAAGAGGAGAAATCACGACTGATACCACCTAAAAACAAAGAATTGTAAGAAATTACTTCAAACAACTGTATGGCAAGAAATTTGACAACCTAGAAGAAATGGACAAATTTCTAGAAACATATAACCTTGAAAAACTGAATCAAGAAAAAGTAGAAAGCTTGAACGGACCAATTACAAAGAATGAAATTGAAACAGTAATCAAAAACCTCCCTGCACACAAAAGCCCTGGACCAGATGGCTTCACAGGCGAATTTTACAAAACATTTAGGGAAGAACTAACTCCTACCCTCCTCAAACTATTTCAAAATATCCAACTAGAGGATAAACTCCCAAACCCTTTCTATGAGGCCACTATTATCCTAATTCCAAAACCAGATCAAGACACTACAAAGAAAGAAAACTACAGGCCAATATCACTGTTGAACATAGATGCTAAAATCCTCAATAAAATATTGGCAAACAGGATCCAGCAATACATCAAAAAGATCATACATCACGATCAAGTGGGCTTCATTCCAGGGATGCAAGGATGTTTTAATATTCGCAAATCAATAAATATAACACATCACCTAGAAAAAATGAAAGACAGAAATTACATGATCATATCAATAGATGCAGAAAAAGTTTTGATAAAGTACAACACCCATTTATGATTAAAACACTCAGCAAAATGGGAATAGAGAGAGCATACCTTAACATAATTAAGACTATATATGAGAAACCTGAGGCCAACATCATACTCAATGGACAAAGACTGAAAGCATTCTCCCTGAAATCAGGAACAAGATAAGGATGTCCACTCTCTCCACTCCTATTCAACATAGTATTGGAAGTCTTAGCCACAGCAATCAGACAAGAAGAAGAAATAAAAGGCATCCAAATTGGGAAAGAAGAAGTAAAACTATCATTATATGCAGGTGACATAATAGTATACATAGAAAACACTATAAACTCCACTAAAAGGCTACTTGATATAATAAGTGGATTTGGCAAAATAGCAGGGTACAAAATAAATATACAGAAATCGAAGGCATTTCTGTACACCAACAATAAAATATCAGAGACAGAAACAAAAAAGAAAATACCATTTACTATAGCAACAAGAAAAATAAAGTACCTAGGAGTAAACTTAACCAAAGAGATAAAAGACCTGTACTCTGAAAATTATGTAACATTGAAGAAAGAAATTAAGGAAGATACAAATAAATGGAAGCAAATACCATGTTCTTGGATGGGAAGAATCAACATCATCAAAATGGCCATGCTACCCAAAGCAATTTACAGATTCAATGCAATTCCTATTAAAATACCAATGACAGTTTTCACAGACGTAGAACAAATACTCCAAAAATTCATATGGATTCAAAAAAAAAAAAAAAACCCAGAATAGCAAAAGCAATCTTGAGACAGGAGAACACAGCACAAAGAATCACAATACCAGACATCAAATAATACTACAAAGCCACTGTGATCAAAACAGTCTGGTACTGGCATAAGAACAGACATATAGCTCAATGGAACAGATAGAGAGTCCAGAAATAAATCCAGGACTGTATGGTCAACTAATATTTGATAAAGGAGGAAGGAACATAAAATGGAATGAGAAGAGCCTCTTCAACAAATGGTGCTGGGAGAACTCGACAAGGACGTGCAAAAAAATGAAAATAGACCACCAACTTACACCACACATGAGAATAAACTCAAGATGGATCAAAGACTTAAATGTAAGCCATGATACCATAAAAGGCCTAGAGGAAAACACAGGCAGAAAAATTTCAGATATCCCTCATAGCAATATTTTTACCAATACATATCCTAAGCCAAGGGAAATAAAGGAAAGAATAAACAAATGGGACTACATCAAACTAAAGTTTCTGCTCAGCAAAAGAAAACATCAGCAAGCTGAAAAGGGAACCAACCATATGGGAAAATATATTTGCCAATGATACCTCAGACAAGGGATTGATCTCCAAAATATATAAAGAAGTTATACATCTCAACACCAAATGACATACAGCCCAATTAAAAAATGGCCAAGGACCTGAACCAACACTTCTCCAAGGAGGACATTCAGAGGGCCCATAGACATATGAAAGAATGCTCAACATCACTAGCCATCAGAGATATGCAAATAAAAAACAAAGATACCACTTTACCCGAGTCGGAATGGCCATCATCAACAAAATAACAAATAACACGTGCTGGCGAGATGTGGAGAAACAGGAACCCTGGTGCACTGTTGGTGGGAATGCAGACTGGTGTAACCATTATGGAAAACCCTGTGGGATTACCTCAGAAAACTAAAAATGGAACTGCCTTTTGAACCAGCCATTCTACTGTTAGGATTATACCCGAAAAATCCTGAAACCCCAATTCAAAAGAACTTATGCACCCCTATGTTCTTTGCAGCACTGTTTACAATAGCTAAGTGCTGGAAACAGCCTAAGTGCCCATCTGTAGATGAGTGGATTAAAGAATGTGGTATCTTTACACAATGGAATACTATGCAGCAGAGAAGAAGAAGGAACTTCTGCCATTTGCGACAACATGGATGGAACTAGAGAGAATTATGCTTAGTGAAATAAGCCAGGCAAAGAAAGAAAAATACCATATGATATCACCTAATACAGGAAACTAAAGAACAACACAAACAAATGAACTAAATAGGACAAGGAGCAGAATAACAGTCAATAGGGGGATGGGGAGGGAGAGAATGGGGATAAGTAAGGGAAGGGTTTAGTCAAGGAACGTGTATAAATGACTCATGGACATGGACAACGGGGAGGGATATGATTGCGGGAGAAGGGGTGGGCTGGGTGGGGGAGGGGAGCAATGGGGAAAAATGGGACAACTGTAATTGAAAAACCAAAAAATAAAATTAAAAAGAAATATTACCACACTCATGTCAATTATCACATCTGTTACTTTACATAATTACATTTTTGTTGTTGTTTTGAGAACACTTAAGATCCATTCTCAACAAATTTTAAGTATACAATTCAGTATTATTAACTACAGTCATCAAATTGTACATTAGATTTTGAGAACTTATTCATCTTATAACTGAAGGCTTGTGCCATTTGACCAGCATCTCCTTATTTTCCCAATACCCCAAACCATGGTAACCACTTTTCCATTCTCTGTTTCTATGAGTTTAATTTTTTAAATAATACATATATAAATGAAATTTACAGAATTTTTATCTCTCTCTGTCTGGATCATTTCACTTAGCATAATGTCTTCTAGCTTCATCAGTGTTGTTGCAAATAGTAGGATTTTCTTCCATTTCATGGCTGAATAATATTCATATTTTCTTTATCCATTCTTCTTTACCCATTCTTCCATCGAAGGATATGCCTAAGGTTGTTTCTATATCTTTACTCTTGTGAATAATGCTGCAATAAACATGGGAGGGCAGATATCGCTACAAGATACTTATTTCACTTCCTTTGGATATATACTCAGAAATGGGATTCCTGGATCATAAAGTAATTATATTTTTAATTATTTGAGGATCCCTCATACTATTTTCCAAAATTATTGTATCATTTCCCAGTCTCACCATCAGTGTGCAGTGGTTTCCTTTTCTTCACATACTTGTCAACACACAACTGGAGGACTTCTAAAAACAGATTTCTGGGCCAAGCCACAGAGTTTTTGATTCCATAAGTCTAGATTGAGACCTGAGAACCTGCATTTCTATCATCTTTTCAGGTGCTTATAATGTTCCTTATTTAAGAGCTATATTTTGAAAAGCACTGCTTTACACAATTAAGATTTCAATGATTTTGTAGACAATCAATCCTGAATTTAGAGTTCAACATACCCCATTCAAGCAAAGTAATTTGTGCAAAATGACCTAAATTTAAGTCTCTATTTATTCTTCTGGAAAATGGAAATATTAAAAGGCTATTGCAAATCTTAATATAATGAACAGAGCCAAGAACATGCTAAGCAGTCAATAAAAGTTATTTAATTTTTAACACAAATTGATATTTTAATATTATCAGGCACTTTAGGTTTTGCATGTTGGTTTCCTTAGTAATTTATGCCTGTAGGCAACAATGGTAGATTCTAAAATATGTATAGAGAACTGCATTAATAGTTTCTTACATTTACATCATAATTTTGTCTAAATTTTCCTTGATTTTGCTGACATTCTGTGCATTGAGGTTAGTGCTTTTACATTTAAAAATTGAAAATAATACTTTATAGCTTTTCTGATTTGGTCTTTTTATTTCTGGCATGCTTAGATACAAATGATTGTTTTCTGCTAAACATCCACTGTGAATTGCTTTCTGGCAGTGACTTGCCCCTTCCTCAATGTGACAGGGATTGCCTTTCAGCTGGGGATATCCACATAAGACAAATAACTGGGACAGTTCTTTAATTGAGAATATCATAACAAAGACTAGCTAATTAGAAATGATGGAACACCTATATAATGAGAACTGTGTAAATATACATGTGTTAAAAGAGATTTCTTACTCTCTCTCTCACACACACACACAAATTATAACAATTTCCAGTTCATTCTTGCTAATAAAATGATAATAGCCCAAGTTATCTCTGTTATAGCCCCATCAGGTCTGTATTTCTCTTCTCCAAGGTCCTAAAATATTTTTTCTTGAGCAGCACGTTACTAGGCTGGTATGTCTTTTCCTAAGTTACAAGCCAATTCCTAAGTTTTGAAAATTGTGGGCAATGAAAAGTAGGATGACCAAGCTCTTTAACTAGTCATCATTCAACAAGTTTCAAAATGACAAGTGAGTGAGGCTGAAGAAACAAAATTCCACACTGAATTAGAAGTTAATTCCTCTAGCCCATCTCCCACATTTACCTGTCTTTTTAATTTTCCGCACATCTTTTTTAATCCAGAAGAGTGTCAGGAAAAGTGTCAATGACAGTTCAGTTTTATAAAGTACAAACAGTTCTCAAAAAGAAACATGCTATTTCGGGGAAGTGCAAAGTACAATTATTAATCTTAATATAATATTTTTAAACTGCTGACAGATGGTGAATACAATGAAATATTTTAATAACTCCTTGTTATATTTTCAGAGGCTTGGAGGTTTATTGAAAATAAGAGGTTTTAAATATATGAAGATGCAGATGCCTCTTCAGATCATTGTGACCAAATAATTATTTGCAAATAGTATATTGGAGTTTACAAAGGGAGGTGGAGCTAAGAGAAAAGTAAAAAAAATACATACAAGTGAAAGATTTCTGCAAGAATTCTAGTGGAGCAGCAGGCATTATACCTCCAGGGCAATCGATGCTTCTGTTAAACAGAAACTCCCTCCGATGAGCTCATCTAGGATCAGTAGAAGAACTTGGGCCAAGTATGTCAGCATCAAAAATACTGAATTGGCTGGAAATAATGTTGTGTGTCAACCTTTATTTGTCCTTAAACCAAGAAAAATAATAAATGTATGCCTGCAGGCAAAATAAAGGCCGTCTCTTTCTTTCCTCTCCCTTCCATTCCTCTTGCTCTCTTCAGCTTATAGATTTGTAAAATGAATTATAATAGAAAGTTCACATGACAAAAATTACAGTGGTGTGGCCAAGAAAACACCCAGGGGGCTTTTAGCTTCCGTTGTGCCAGGAATGAACTATCAGATCAGCCTTCTGGACTCAAATGCGACACTGTCAATAAGGATACATCATCTTTTTTTGTGGTGTAGAAGAGCTGTCGGTTGTAATTCCCATTATTCCAAAGCCAGGATTTTCCATTAGTCCAGCCACCTGCTGGGTTGCTCTACTCAGGTTTAATGGAGTCTGAATTTGAATTTATCACCATCTGTGGGAACACAGGAAATGAGAGAGCATCACTAATTCCTTTTCTTCATTTGCTAAGTGTATGTATAATCTTCATAAGGAAGCAGCAGAAGCAGCAGAGGTTGGGGAAGGATGGGAGAATATTTTAGCTTGCACTGACAGCAGAGCTCCAGACCAAGGGAGGAAACACACTGTTCTAAAGCCAATTCCAGCAGCAACAAAAAGAATGTTTTAATTTCCTATGTAACACAGTATCAAAATCATGCAGATCCACAATATATTTCTCTTCAGCTTCCCAAAAGATCTCAGAAGATTTAATCAGATCTCTGGGGAAGATGAAAGACTTGGATACAAATCAACACACACACACAGCTCAAGATTTCTAATTACTACATTAGGTTTAAAATAGGGCAGTATAGAGTATAGGTGTCTATTTTTATGAAATTTCTTCCTTATCTCCAGAAAGAAATAAAAAGCTTTGTAGAACTCAAGAAGAGAGAAAGACCAGAGGACATCAAAACCTTCAAGGTGATCTCTAGAATCAAAGTGCAATGACTTAAATTTCCATAAATATATGTCAATGGTTCTGACCTATACAGAGCCACCAATGGTGCATCATTCGCATTCCCAATTTTAAAAAGTCAGTAGACAGGTTTACAAGAATGGTAACCAATCTGCAGTTAAATTCTGGCATTGACTAGTGAATAAAAGTTTGAAACTCTGATCTGCCCAGTTTTTACACTCTTCCATCAGAATGTTGCCTCTGGGATCCTCTGTCCACGCCAAAATGTGGAGAAAAACTCAGCCATTCCGACACACTCACTGCAATAGGTGTCGCTGAGCACTCCAACTAAGAACAAGCCAGAGGATAACAGCAGTTCAAACGACAAGAGAAAAAATCCTCTCAGGAAAGAGGAAGGATTTAAAATACACACACACACGTGTGCACGCATGCACGCACAAAGCCCCTGAGAAAACACTGCATGCCATTGTCTTTCTTCAGGAACCATGAGTTCATCCCTTTCTCATGACTCTCTCTCTATGTTTATAATCTCAGATTAATGGCTAAACAGTGAGTCTGTTCTCAAGTCATAGGGGTCAGTTCTGTGGACTTGAGGAACTTAGATAATTGGAAGGAATGCTACTTATTACCGTGAAGCAACAATTCCAGGGGAGGAGAGGAAGAAGCACAACAAGTAACTGCACTGTTGTTCTTTAGGGCTACCAGGAGGGTTAGCTCCTATCAGGGAGGCTGTGAATACTGTATTGTGACAAAGCAAAACGCCTCCTGGGTGCCTGCTTCTAATGGAAAGCTTTTGATGTTTGATCTATAATGAGATAGAAGAGGAAAACAGTTCCCTTGGTTAACTAATATACACTGGATATGAACAGATGCAAAGACTTAAGCTTCAGTTCTGGGGCAAGATTCCTCATCCCAATAATTTATTATTTAGAATATTCTGTAAGTTCTTTCTTTTTTTGTACAGACTATGTGATGGTTTTTAACATACGTCTGATTTCATATTCAACGTGGGTAATAACACTAGTGATTGCTATGCCATATTTCACTTTTCCTGGTTTAGTTCTTTTCTCAGTGTGGATATGATGTGACTTTAATTTCCTTTTGGCAAATACAAGTGATCAAACCTAGGGCTTCATACTGGGCCTACATACTTAGCACTGGAAAATGTATGAGTGGTAAACTAGTAAGAGTGTGAAGGTCATATATAATATAGAATTCAAGAGGAAGATAGTATGAAAAATAAAACATAAGCAGTTAATTTTACCCACATGGCATGCTATGGATGATGCCACACGTATAGTTATTCATACGAGGAGCAGCTACTTTAGAGACAAAGTCAAACCCTAGAAAATCTGTCAGTTTGGGTTAATGGAACATCGTTATTACCTCAAGTCAAGCAGATGGCGGGCAAACTTCTCTGCTGGATTCTGCTGCTCTTTAATTAATGTCCACATTTATTATGTCAATAAAATGTATCACGTTTTGTCTAAAAGTTGTTTTATTTTTAAAAACAAGAATGATTATTTCATTTAATCTTAACATTTGGAGAGTTGTAGTAGAGTTTAGAGACATAGGACGATACCTGGAAAATATCAACGTTTAAATCAATATATGAAAGAAAAAGAAAAAAACAGGCTGATTTTACATATTTCATTTTTAATGTAGAGATAGCTTTGATACTTCTTTTATGAGCATTTCCAAATGAGGGATTTTGAGAGTCTGCATGTGAACATATAAGGAAATCAGGAATCTCAGATGATAAAGCTTTGGAGACCTTATTACAGTGTTACTCCTTTATAAAGAATTTAATAGCTACAATTCATTTAGTGCTCTGTTTACTCTCGTCAGAAAAGAATGGTAAGTGGGAAAAATAGCACAATAGAGACATCTCATCTTATTTCATAATGTTTTGTGCTCAGAAGTAACAAGGAAGCCCTCGTGTCTGGTATTATGCATGTAAAACTGTGGCATTAAATCTTTAACACAATTCAAAGAATAAACTTATGATGTAACAACAAAAGATGACATGTGTCTTAACCGAATATGATCTTTCTTAAATAGATGACATGCTTGCATTGTTCATTTTGAAAAAAATATTTTTGTAATGTTGGCCCTAGTCTTTAATTATTTAAGTTAGTAAAATCCAAAATTGTTAAAATGTGCAAATATTACATGGACTCGCTCTAAGAGGAAACAGTAGGCAATGATTTGGCCCTTTGGATTGAGCACTCAATTGCTTAGTTTCCTTTCAAATTCTAGAATAGACATTCTCTTAATCAAAATCAGTACTCCCACTCTGACTGGTACAATATATTCTATAGTTCTACATAAGATTTCTGAGTGGTTAGATCACACCACCCTCCTGTGAAGTCTCTTCTCATTTCTAAATGATGGTCACTGAATTCTTTGATGAACATAATTTCTCAAGTGAAACAATTTTACATATAAACACATACTCACTTCAGCATTTCAGCATCCTGGAGAACAAGGGCAATGCATTCTATTTTGTTTTTGTCTATTTAATTACTACATTTCTTCATAATTTTAATAATTAATTTATAGGCTCATGAATTCTCTGTAGTGATAAGGACTGAAGGGTAGAATCTATGAATCTACTGAGCTCCACATTTTTTATTGATAGTTTAGGCCAGTGGTTCTCAAACGAGGACAGTTTTGTCCTCACAGAGTACACACAACTCCAGGAATAGCAAGTGCTCCTGAACTTCAGTGGGTAGAGGCCAGGAATGTTACTAAAAATTCCAAAATGCACAAGGTAGACGTTAAAACAAAGAATCATCTGGCCCAAAATATTAATAATGCTGAAATTTAGAAATTGTGGTCTATGTCAATGAAAACATTTGTCACCTCTAAAAAAAGTTTAAAAATTTCCATAGAAGTCAGGAAAATGGTGGTTTACAACTCAAACAATTGTTTCCATCCTAGGTACTATAACTAAGGAAATGGTCATCTTAGTAGCAAATGAATTATATTACTATATATGACACTAACATACAGGATGGGGTAAAAGTAGGTTTACAGTTGTGAGTACATGAAACACAGAGTTTATTCTTGTAGTATTATTTATTAATTATGGTGCTATTTTCCATACAAAGAACTGTAAAGCTACTTTTGCTCCACCCTGTATATAATGATGAAATACATATAATAAGTGAGAAGTTACTCCACCTCTCATTCTCTCTAGCTCTCTCTTTCTTTTATTTTTATGTAATTTCCCTCAATCTCTCTTTACATTTCCTGGAGAAAAAAACCCAAAATGTAGTAAAATTGACATGTTAGTCAATTTCTGTGTCTGAAATACTTTTCAGTCTTCAGTCCTTCAAAATCTGACGTAAAACACCTCTAGCAGAAAACTTTTCTTGTTCTTTCTTACTAATGGTTTATTTCATTCTGTATTTGGTTTTCTCCTATTATTTTATATACTTTGTTAAGAATATTTAAGTGAATCTAACTAACTTTTATGAATGTTTTCTATTTTTCACAAAGTAGCAATTAATATCCCTCGTATCTATTTCCTTTAAGTGTTACTTTGTTTTTTGTTGCCCATATATTATGTGTGCTGACAATCACTCCCTTACCCTCCCCCTCTACAGACAGCCTAAAATGGAATTTAGGGTACAAAATTTTCAGGAAATAATGTTTTTTTTTTCACCAAGAAACAGGCTTTGAGTCTTGTGTTTTTTAAAAGTCACAAAAATTGATGATAGGCCTCAATATTAAGATGCTACCTTAGTTTTATTTCTATTTGTCCTGAGGTCATTGATAGTTACACTGAGAAGTCTTACAACCTAAAATGAGCTATATGAATTCAATATATTTTAAGATATTGGAATAAAAATGAAGCCAACCAGGATGAAATTTGAGACTATTTATGTGAGGTGCAAATAATAAGGTATATTCATGCTGGGAAAAGTAACAAACCAATGACAAACTAGAGATACACATAGAATCATGGATACATTATATACATATAATATTGGTGAAAGAAACCAAATCTGACATAATACATGCATCTGACTCCATTAATATAACACTCAAAAGTAGGCAAAAGTAATCTATGTTGTTAGACATGAAGTTCATGATCATATTTAGGGAGTAGAGAGTGGTTAGCAATTGGACAGGTTTTATTTCTTGATGGTGGCTATACTAATGTATTCATGGTGTGATAAGCCATTATTTTTCTATTGCTGTAATAACAGGTTACAACAAACTTAGTGGCTTTAAACAATATCCAGTTATTACCTGACTGTTTCCATGATTCAGAAGTCCAGATACATTATGGCTTAGCTGTTTCCCTGCTTAGAGTCTCATAAAGCTAAAGAATGAAAGTGAAGGTCAAGTAGCATTCCTTCATGAGTGAGACTCTAGGGGAAAATCTGTTCCAAGATTCATTCAGGCTGTAAACAAAATTCAGCCCCAGGTGGCACTGGTGAGACTGAGGTCTCAATTTCTTTATTGGTATTGGCTGGGAGTTCTTCTCAGTTTCTAAGGGCTACCCCTTGCCCTGGTCTCTGGCCCCTTCCATCTTCAAAGCCAGCAGTGGCAGGTTGAGTCCTTCTCCCATTTCGAATCTCTGGTATCTCTTCTACCTCATCTCTCCTGCTTTACCTTCCTGTGTACCTCTGCACATCTCTGACAGTCCACCTGAAGAACTTTCTCTGCTTTTAAGGGTTCATGTGATTAGATTGAGTCTACCTAGCTAATCCAAAATAATATCTCTATTTTAAAGTTCATAACATTAATTAGCTTTACAAAGTCCTTTTCAGCAGTACCCAGATTAGTATTTGATTAAATAACCAAAAGATGGTAATTTTGGGTGATTATCTTTAGAATTCTGCCTATCACAACCCCTATTATTGTGTGCTTCTTTGTATATGTGTTATACTACAATAGAAGTTTTTAAAAATTATTTAAAAATAAGTTTCAGAATATTCTGTGTTTCTTTATTGAAGCAACAAACATTTATTAACTATTAACTATATATCAGAGAGACAATAATCCCTACATTTGTAGAGTATATAATTTAGGTATATTTTTAAAATTCACAAAATAATTATAGCTTTGTGAATACAAATAAATATAAATGGAAACATAAAAATAACAGGAAATATATAAACCAATTTCTATTTTTTGATATGTCCAGAGAGTATTCTGTGAGAAAACAAAGAAGAAAATATTGTAAAGGAATTAGAAATTTAAATCATTTTAGTATATATTTACATTTTTTATTTAAATTCTAACAGTCTTTGTTTAGGTATATGATCTAAATCAAAGTCAAAATGCTATTTTGACCACTTGGCATATAAGTAATAGCCATCCTTAAACACTGCTTTGCAGAGGAAAATAGCAAATGTTTAGAAATAGAAAAATTCTTTTTTTTTAAAATTTATTTATTTATTTATTTTGGTTTTTCAATTACAGTTGTCCCCTTTTCTCCCAATTTCTCTCCCCCACCCAACCCACCCCCTCTCCCGCAATCATACCCCTCCCCGTTTGTCCATGTCCATGAGTCATTTATATATGTTCTTTGACTAAACCCTTCCCTTACTTATCCCCCTTCTCTCCCTCCCCCCTATTGACTGCTATTCTGCTCTTTGTTCTATTTAGTTCTTTTGTTTGTGTTGTTCTTTAGTTTCCTGTATTAGGTGATATCATATGGTATTTTGCTTTCTTTGCCTGGCTTATTTCACTAAGCATAATTCTCTCTAGTTCCATCCATGTTGTCGCAAATGGCAGGAGTTCCTTCTTTCTTTCTGCTACATAGTATTCCATTGTGTAAATATACCCTGACTCCAAAAAACCTCCGCTGCCTTGCGGCATACCTCTTCAGGGGAAAGGCTAAGGGAGTAAACCCCGACAGAAAATCCGGAGCCGGAGTCCCTAAGGCGGTTTGACGTTGTAGTCAACACCGGCAACTCCTGCGGCGCACCTGAAGCCAAGCTGTATTGACTCCGTCTTTCCCTTGGACCCTTCAGCTGTGAAGAGAGGGGGGGTCTGCTGCATGGGCAACAGCAGACCCTCCATATCACCCTGCCCAGGCTCTGTAGCTTCAGCTTCACTGGAGAGGACACTCCAGCGTCATCACAAGATGTCGATTCAACACGGGAGGAGACAGATACCGTATCATCCCGAGTTGGACTGCACAGCCATTCTCGGCGGTGCAGAGAGACTCTTAAGAAGCTACACCATCGTCTCTCGAGACGGACGGCTGCCGACGACAAAATATACCACAGTTTTTTGATCCACTCATCTACAGATGGACGCTTAGGTTGTTTCCAGCACTTAGCTATTGTAAACAGCGCTGCAATGAACATAGGGGTGCATAGGGGTTCTTTTGAATCGGTGTTTCAAGATTCTTCAGGTATAATCCTAGTAGTGGAGTTGCTGGTTCAAAAGGCAGTTCCATTTTTAATCTTTTGAGGTAATTCCATACTGTTTTCCATAGTGGCTGCACCAGTCTGCATTCCCACCAACAGTGCAGTAGGGTTCCCGTTTCTCCACATCCTCGCCAGCACTTGTGGTTTGTTGATTTGTTGATGATGGCCATTCTGACTGGTGTAAAGTGGTATCTCATTGTGGTTTTTATTTGCATCTCCCTGATGGCTAATGATGTTGAGCATTTTTTCATGTGTCTATGGACCTTCTGTATGTCCTCTTCAGAGAAGTGTTTGTTCAGGTCCCTTGCCCATTTTTTAATTGGGTTGTTTGTTTTCTTGATGTTGAGTCGTATCAGCTCTTTATATATTTTGGAAATCAGTCCCCTGTCTGTGATGTCATTTACAAATACGTTTTCCCATATGGTTGGTTTCCTTTTCATCTTGCTGATGTTTTCTTTTGCTGAGCAGAAACTCTTTAGTTTGATGTAATCCCATTTATTTATTTTTTCCTTTATTTTTCTTGCTTTAGGAGATGTATCCGTGAAGAAATTGTTACGTGAGATATCTGACATTTTCTTGCCTATGTTTTCCTCTAGGACTTTTATGGTGTCACGGCTTACATTTAAGTCTTTGATCCATCTTGAGTTTATTCTTGTCTGTGGTGTAAGTTGGTGGTCTAGTTTCATTTTTTTGCAGGTCCCTATCCAGTTCTCTCAGCACCATTTGTTGAAGAGGCTCTTCTCACTCCATTTGATGTTCGTTCCCCCTTTGTCAAATATTAGTTGACCATAGAGGCGTGGGTTTTTTTTCTGGACTCTCTACTCTGTTCCACTGATCTATATGTCTGTTCTTATGCCAGTACCAGACTGTTTTGATTACAGTGGCTTTGTAGTATTGTTTGATATCTGGTGCTGTGATTCCTCCTGCTGTGTTCTTCCGTCTCAAGATTGCTTTTGCTATTCGGGGTCTATTTTGGTTCCATATGAATTTATGGAGTATTTGTTCTAGGTTTGTGAAATATGTCTTTGGTATTTTAATAGGAATTGCATTGAATCTGTAAATTGCTTTGGGTAGTATGGCCATTTTGATGATGTTGATTCTTCCCATCCAAGAACATGGTATTTGCTTCCATTTATTTGTATCTTCCTTAATTTCTTTCTTCAATGTTATGTAATTTTCAGAGTACAGGTCTTTTATCTCTTTGGTTAAGTTTACTCCTAGGTACTTTATTTTTCTTGTTGCTATAGTAAATGGTATTTTCTTTTTTGTTTCTGTCTCTGATATTTTATTGTTGGTGTACAGAAATGCCTTCGATTTCTGTATATTTATTTTGTACCCTGCTATTTTGCCAAATTCACTTATTATATTGAGTAGTCTTTTAGTGGAGTTTATAGGATTTTCTAGGTATACTATCATGTCATCTGCATATAATGAAAGTTTTACTTCCTCTTTCCCAATTTGGATGCCTTTTATTTCTTTTTCTTGTCTGATTGCTGTGACTAGGACTTCCAACTCTATGTTGAATAGGAGTGGAGAGAGTGGACAACCTTGTCTAGTTCCTGAATTCAGGGGGAATGCTTTTAGTTTTTGTCCATTGAGTATGATGTTGGCCTCAGGTTTCTCATATATAGTCTTAATTATGTTAAGGTATGCTCCCTCTATTCGCATTTTGCTGAGTGTTTTCATCATAAATGGGAGTTGTACTTTATCAAATGCTTTTTCTGCATCTATTGATATGATCATGTGATTTTTGTCTTTTATTTTGTTTAGGTGATGTATTATATTTATTGATTTGCAAATATTAAAACATCCTTGCATCCCTGGAATGAAGTCCACTTGATCGTGATGTATGATCTTTTTGATGTATTGCTGGATCCTGTTTGCCAATATTTTATTGAGGATTTTAGCATCTATGTTCATCAGGGATATTGGCCTGTAGTATTCTTTCTTTGTTGTGTCTTGACCTGGTTTGGGGATTAGAATAATACTGGCTTCATAGAAAGAGTTTGGGATTTTCCCCTCTTCTTGGATTTTTCGGAACAGTTTGAGGAGGATAGGAGTTAGTTCTTCCCTGAATGTTTTGTAAAATTCGCCTGTGAAGCCATCCGGTCCAGGGCTTTTGTGTGCCAGGAGATTTTTTATTACTGTTTCAATTTCATTCTTTGTAATTAGTCCGTTCAAGCTTTCTACTTTTTCTTGATTCAGTTTTTCAAGGTTATATGTTTCTAGAAATTTGTCCATTTCTTCTCGGTTGTCAAATTTCTTGCCATACAGCTGTTTGTAGTAATTTCATACAATCCTTTGTTTTTAGGAGGTATCAGTCGTGATTTCTCCTCTTTCATTTCTGATTTTGTTTATTTGGGTCTTCTCTCTTTTTTTCTTGATGAGCCTGGCTAGAGGCTTGTGAATTTTGTTTATTTTTTCGAAGAACTAGCTCCTAGTTCCATTGATCTTTTGAATTTTTTGTTTGGTCTCTATGTCATTTAATTCTGCTCAGATCTTGATGATTTCCTTCCTTCTTCTTGCTCTAGGCTTTGTTTCTTGTTGTTGTTCTAGTTCTTGTAGATTTAAGGTTAGATTTTTTATTTGAGATTCTTCTGTCCTTTTCAAATATGCCTATATTGCTATGAACTTCCCTCTTAGGACTGCTTTTGCTGTGTCTCATAGGTTTTGGGCTGTTGTGTGTTCATTATCATTAGTTTCCAGTAATTTCTTGATTTCTTCTTTGATGTCATTGTTAACCCATTCATTATTTAATAGGATGTTATTCATTCTTCATGAGTTTGGATGTCTTTGATTTTTTTCTCTGAGGTTGATTTTTAGTTTCAAGGCATTGTGGTCTGAAAAGATGCTTGATATGATTTCAATTTTCTTAAATTTGTGAGGCTTGTTTTGTGTCCTATCATGTGGTCTATCTTTGAAAATGTCCCATGTGCATTTGAAAACAAAGTATATTTTGCTTCTTTGGGGTGGAAAGTTCTATATACATCAGTTAGGTCCATGTGGTTTACTGTGTTGTTCAATGCCTGTATATCCTTGGTGTTTCTTTGCTTTGATGATCTGTCTATTGTTGATAATGGAGTGTTGAAGTCTCCTACTTTGAGTGTGTTGTTGTTGATATCCTTTTTGTGGTTTTCTAGTATTTGCTTTATGTATTTGGGTGCTCCTATGTTGGGTGCATATATGTTTTTCAATGTCATATCTTCTTGATGGATTGTTCCTTTAAGTATTATGAAATGTCCTTCTTTGTCTCTTTTTATTGCCCTTGCTTTGAAATCCGTTTTGTCTGATATGAGGACTGCTATCCCTGCTTTTTTTTTTCTGGCCCGTTTGCTTGGAATATTTTTTTATATCCCTTCACTTTCACTCTGTGTAAATCTTTTGTTTTGAAGTGTGTTTCTTGTAGACAGCAAATATGTGGGTCCTGTTTTCTTATCCATTCCGTTACCCTGTGTCTTTTAATTGGAGCACTTAATCCATTTACATTTAAGGTTATTATTGACGTGTATTTATTCATTGCCCTTTGTACCTCTGTTCCTCTCCTCTCTCTCTCTCTCTCTTTTTTTTTTCTTTTTTCTTAGAACACTCCCTTTAGCATCTCTTGCAATGCTGGTTTGGTGGAGATGTATTCTTTCAGTCTTCCTTTGTCTGAGAAACTCTTTATTTTACCTTCTATTTTGAATGAGAGCCTTACTGGGTAGAGTATTCTTGTTTGTAGGCCTTTGTTTTTCATTGCTTGAAATATTTTTGACCATTCCCTTCTGGCTTGTAATGTTTCTGTTGAGAAATCAGTTGATAGCCTTATCGGAGCTCCCTTGTATGTTCTTTGCTGTTTTTCTCTTGCTGCTTTTAGGATTCTCTCTTTGCCTTGAAATGTTGCCATTTTAATTATGATTTGCCTTGGAGTGTGTTTTTGGGGTTCCTCTTCATTGGAACTCTCTGTGCTTCCTGAACTTGTATCACTTTTTCTCTCATTAGGTTCGGAAAGTTTTCTGTCACTATTTCTCCTATCAGTTTTTCAATTCCATGCTCCTTTTCTTCTCCCTCTCTAATTCCGATGATCCTGATATTATTTCTTCTCATGCTATCCTGTAATTCCCTTACATCTTGTTCGTATTTTTTCAATCTCTTTTCATTTTGCTGTATTGTCTGGGAGGTTTTCTCTACATTATCTTCTAACTCACTAATCTGATCCTCTGCTTCGTTTAGTCTGCTTTTGACTGATTCTACTGTGTTTTTCAGTTCAGAGATTGAATTCTTCAATTCTTCCTGGTTTTTGTTAACAGTTTCTATGTCTTTTTTTATGCTGGTGTAGTTCTCTGCAAATTCACTGTGATTTTCTTGGAGCTGCTGGTAACTTTCTTGGAGGTTGTCATAGTTGTTTTTAAGGATGTCGAGTATATTGAGCTTCTTTACCACCATTGCTTTGAATTCCATGTCTGACATTTGGGCTATGTCTATTTCATCCATCTCTCTTTCTGAGGATTCCTCTTTTCTTTTCATTGAGTGGTTATTTTTGCGTCTTACCATGTTGGATTCTTTTTGTTTGTTTTTATTTATTTGTTTGTTTTTTTGGGGGGATGGTCTGCTTTGACTTCCCTCCTTTGTGGTATGAGATTCTTTATGGGAGATCTGGGGGTTTCAGTGGTGCAGTCTTTTTGATATCCTGAGCCTGATGTTCTTGAGTTACCCTTTATATCATTTGTTTATGCTGTCTGGTTATATTTCAGATGTTCTTTGGTAGGATCTTCCTTCTGGCTAATTGGTTGGGAGTCACTCTATCCACTTTGTCTTGAGTTCTTTTGTGGAGATGCTGTTAAAAACATAAGCACACAGCCCAGGCAGGAGACCCACACCCTCAAAAAATATCCCCCACCCTCTATTTCGTTATCGTCTGCCAACGAGCCTGTATTAATATAAATGTAAAGAGATTAGAGCTTTTATACTATAAGAAGAATAGATGAGAGTTGTTTTTAGGGAGGAAAAATATAATTTTTGATAGAGGGGGTGATAGATTAATAATAGTTGAGACTATGCAAGCCAGTAGGTAATATTGACATTGTATGTTAATAAAAATAGAAGAAAGGGATGGAATAATGCATAATATAGTAAGAAAGTGGGATTGTATTGTATTGGGTTTATATAGTAATTATATTCTATTATTTAGAGTGATGGGGGGCTAAACTAGACACACAAGGAAATAAACAACGATTGAAGAGAAAGGATGAGGAGAGGTTTCATGCAACACGTTTGAGATAAAGTTTGTTTTTCTTTTGGAAGGGAAAAAACAACAAAAAAAGAAGAAAGAAAGGAAGAGAGAAAAGAAAGAAGAAAGAGAGAAAGAAGAAAGGAAGAAAAAAAAATCCTAAGAAAAAAGAAGAAAGAAAGAAAGAGAAGAAAGAATAAAGAAGAAATAAAGAAAGAAGAAAGAGAGAAAAAAAAGTTAAAAAAAAAAAAAAGGGATGTTTTTACTCCGTTTTAGCCTTGGTGTGTCGCCTTCTTTTTCTGTGTCCGCAGCTGGTCTAGTGTGGTGGTTCAGAGGTTCTTATTTCTTGCAGCACTGGTGTGCGCCCACGGTTGCCGGCACGGCGCATTCCCTTGCTGCCTGCTGGAGCCAGCTGAGGTGTCCTTGCGCGCGAGTCCCTGCACGGGCGGAGCGGCCCGAGAGCTTGCCCCGCGATTGGCGCCTATTGTCCCCGGGCTGAGGTGTTTTTGTGCTCAGGTGCCCATGCACTTAGTTCTGCTGAGCTGAGCTCCGGGAGTTGGTCTCTTGCCTCTTAGGGCGGGGCCGCGGACACTTGTGCTCAGTGGAAGTGAGCGTCTGTGAGTCGCTTCCGCCCGCTGTTCCGGCACCGCAGCCGCCCGCCTTCCCTCACCCGTCTGGGTGGGCACGAACAGAGCCTGCGCTAGTGGTCTGCTTTCCGGCCTGGGGCCCGGCGCCCACGGGAGCTGGCTGGGGGTGTCTGTGCCCAGCCCTCTGTGTGTTCAGTGGGCCCTCCCTGTGCCCGTTGGTGCACTGATCTTATGTCCGTTGGGGAGTGTCCGAGGGACGCCTGGACTCACTGCCCCACACACCTGGGCCAGTGAATGAGAGCACTTCCCTATGCGCGCCCCCGGGACCCAAGGATAGGGTTGGGGAGTGGATGAGCGCGCCTCTGCACCTGTGCTCCTCAAGAATGGCCTAGCACCCCCAAACTTTCCTCCCCTCTCCACCGTCCACTATAGAAAAATATAAAGGAGAGTTATGTTCTCACTTGCCCGGGAGCATGCTGTCTCCTGTCCTTCAGCGCCAATGCCACTTGGTCGAGTCCCGTCTCTGCCAGCGGGCAGAGATCTGCTCTCCTCCTGACTCCTCTCCGGGGCAGCCTGTGGTCGCCAAAAAGCCTTTGTGTACTTCCAGCCGCAGCTTGGGCAGCCGCCCCAGTCAGGAATCCCGTTTTGTCCCCTTTTCCTCCGCTATCCTCACTAAACAGGTTGTTCCCAGATGGATTTTCTCTAATCCAGCAGTGCCATGGCTCGACTCCTGCCAGTGTCCAGCTGCTCACTGAGATGTTCTGTCTGCAATTAGGCCAAACTGCAGACGGGTCTAGGGAGCCTGAAAACACAGCCTCCCCTCACTCCTCCACCATCTTCTACCTGAAAAATTCTTATTTATAATCTGTTTCAACAGGGCAGAGTTTTGCCTCTCATGTTTACCAATGTATCCCTGCATCTTGTCTATCACATAGTAGACATTCAATAAATATTTATCAACTGGATGAATGAATGCATCTGGAGTATGAATGAAAATGTTGGAAGAGAACCAATAGGCAAATATGAGAACCACTTCAAGCAACCTTTTTTTGTTGTTGTTATGAAAATACATGTGATGTGTGCCAGCTTAAAGTTATTTGTCCACCACAGCATTCCTTTTTCTAGGTCATGAAGAAAGATTTAATTTTCCAGCCTCCCTTGTTGTTGGGTTGGCACCTTGTAGCTGAATCCTTGCCAACAGGAATGGGAGAGGTAGTGAAGTGACATGCCATTTCTCCTTAGAGGCAAATAAGAACCGTATGGTGTCTCCATTGCCCTCTCTCCTTTCTTTGAGGTTGGAAGAAAATAAGTGTGAAGTGATGGAAGTACAAGATGGAAAAATAGAAGCAACTCAAAAGGGGAAAAGTCTAGTCAAGGAACAAGTATAAAGGACCCATGGACATGGACAACAGGTTAGGAACTGACCATGGGAGAAGGCGGGTGGGTGGGCGAAGGGAGGGCAGTGGAGTAAAAATCGTGACAACTGTAACTGAATAAAAGAAAAAAATGCATTTTCAAAATAAATAAATAAAAATTGAAAAGAAAAAAAGAAAAAAAAAGAAACCTAAGAGAGAGAAGTGAGTCACCAATGAGAGCTACCTGATCAGCATCAGACTGTGATATGAGGGATAAATAAACCTTTTGTGGGTTAATCTACTAAGATTTTAGGACTTACTTGTTACTGTAGTGGAGTCAATCTGGTTGTGATGAATGCATTATGAAATAACTGTTGACAAGCATTTTTATTTTACAAACATGTTGATATTTGGAGATGTGGATGGAAGAGACTATTGAGCAATGTTTCTTAATCTGTCTTCCAAGAAATATATATGCAATATATATATATAACATATGCATGTATATCCATATATAATGTATATTGAGAATATATATGTATAGTTATTGTACATAAACATGTATACTACATATGTAGAAATATAATTAATATTTAATAACATGTAAAGAAATACTTCTATATAATATACATATAAATATATATAAATTGTAGCTGAGAAAAATAATTTTCCTTCTATTCTTCTAGGTTCTTGCCTGAGGACCACCCCCCGACAAAATTTATAAAAGCATTAACAGGAGAAAACAAACAGAAGTTTAATAACATGTATACCTCCTGTATACATATTAGATACCCAGGGAAACTTAGTAATTCCCTAAAATGGCCCAAGACCACAATACCTTAAATGTCATCTCCAGCTAAATACAAAGGATGTTGTACGGCAAGGGAGCCAATTGTGACTGGTTATCAGGAAAAGCACAGTAAATAGCGATAGGATTGTTGCACAGATTTAAGTGGGTGCCTTCTCCAATGATAAGGGTTTCTAGTGATTAGTCATCCTCTTTTTCCTGGTGTGAAGACAGCCTTATGAGTGGGAGTGGAGATTTCCTTTATAAATGTAAGTGTCTCTTATAAAAGATTAACTTCTAGTTTTCAGAGCTTCTCCTGTATCTGCTATATCTTAAAAGTAATCTGCCCCAAACAATCAATATACCACTGAGGCATATTTTTGAGTGGAAAATTCTGTTCCCATGCATTATACACATGAATGATACTAAGAGGTAGAGAAAAGTCCATAGTCAAAGAAATCTTTTGAAAATGATGGGTTAATCAAAATCAAATTGTTTTTACTGCAAGACTTTTGAGTCTGTTATACACTAGTTTGCATTGTATATATCAAGAGGAATTTAGTAACTATTTTTCCAAAGTTATAAGATCACAGAATTATTTTCTTACATGAGCTTCCTATTAACACATGATGAATTCTGTCAGCTGAAAAACATGTCATGGACCAAGTTCGTCAGTTGTCTAGATGTTCTTTTCCCATTGCTGAGGACCCATCATCTACAATTTCACTTTTCTCACCTTAATTATTCCAAAGCCAGTAGGAATCTAAGGCTCTGACGCCTGCTCTAGAATAGGCAAACCTATGGTGTACACATAGTAACATAGTACAACTCTTTCTAATCCTTTATTGCCAGTAGTCCACTCTTGGTCCAAAAGAAATGTTAATCTGCACTTTCACTAAACAGCATCTCAAAGTTCAGGTTAAGCCCAGTACATTGGCCAACCTGTCTCTGGCCCTTGAGATATCTGAGCTTCGCAGAAGCATTGCTCCCCTGTGTCCCTCATACTGCAGAGGGCATGCATTAGATTCTTTGCAAAATCCCATTGAAGACCCTTTTCTATGCAGGCACCCCATTCCAAGTGTGGGAGACTCATAACACAGCCTCCTCTAATGAAGTATTCTCTGAAAATTTCTCCTAATTTCCACCCTACAGTCTGTTATAATCACAATGTGCTACTTCACTGAAGTATCATACTATGTTTTTCTTTCTTTTTTTTTTTTTTGCCAGTCTCATAATTCACTTTGCTATCTCATCTACTCTAACTTGCTGCTTCAGTTTAAAGTACTAACAAACTGACAGATATATCTACAGGGTTATGCACATAGAACTATGCTGTACTTCACAGAGAATTTGGAGAATTTCAAAGATAATTTTGTAATTTTGTCTGTACTTGGTTTTCACCAAATATGCTAATATTAGAACGAGACTCCAATTATAATATTTGACTATTCTCTGTATGAAAAACCAAAACTCAGAGTTTGAAGGCTTGCCTTTTTAAAATTTTTAAAAATATTTTTATTTTTTGGTTTTTCAATTATAGTTGTCCCATTTTTTCCCCAGTGCTCCCTCCCATTGTCCATACACATTCCTTGATTAAACCCTTCCCTTATTTGTCCCCCTTCTTTCCCTTCACTTCCCCCCTATTGACTGTTATTCTGCTTCTTGTCCTATTTAGTTTGTTTGTTTATGTTCTTTAGTTTCCTGTATTAGGTGATATCATATGGTATTTTTCTTTCTTTGCCTGGCTTATTTCACTAAGCATAATTCTCTGCCTTTTACTTCTAGCTTTTGACCAACTTTCAAAGTGAGCTGATGACTCATTCTACTTTTATGGACCTGTTTATTTACCTAAGAAATGTAGATATTTTCCTATCTTACTTTTTAATAACACCTGAGGACTAAAACTTGGCCTCAAATATAAGATGTTTTTAATATGTTCATGTTTCTATTAATGTCAGTTCCATGTGCTTCTAAATTTTGAAGTTTTAGGTTACATATGTAGCAGAAGACATGACTTTGTCCATGAAGAAAAATTTTAAAAATTGTAAAGGGATAGACAGAATATATGTTAAAATTCCATTAATATGATAAAGAAAATAGTGAAATGTACTCTGCTACAATATTAAAATAATCATGGTTTACAAAATTCATAGTTATTCTATGTGACTTTACATAAAAAAGAGGATAAAGAGGAAACAGAGAAAATTGCTGTTACCTAGATAGGTAACTTATTATGCTTCTTCATTGGGGAATGACTTATCTTTATAAATAAGTAGTATATAAATTATATTCTATGTAATAAATTTATAATGATGTGAAAAACTAACTCTAGGAGTAAAAATATCATGAATAATTGAAAAAGCTAACATAACATTTCTAATAGTATAGAATTAATAAAATACCAAATACTATTTTGTGAACTTTAACTGCTTGTAAATTATTAAAAATAAAAGTGATAATAAAAACAGATATTTCTTATATGCCAAACATTGTGCTTTATAGACTGCGAATTAATTTACTCCTTTCAACAACCCCTTGAGACAAGTTCTATTATTATCTTCTCCATATAAAATGAAAAAGTAAAGCAGCATGTCTAAGTAATTTACCTGAAGTCAAACACCTAGTAAGTAGTAGAGCTGGGGCAAAAAGCTCAAGCAGTTTGGCTCCAATATCCTCATTATTAACAACTATGCAGAGCCACCTAATAGAGGCATACTGTCAGTAAAATGCAATGAAAAAGGGAACTAAAGCCACAGCAGATATTGCATTAAAGTTGGATTTTGTACTTGAAAGATTTGGGACTGGATCAGCTTATAAAGTTGTTTTTACAAGCATATTAACTTTTTAAATGTCAAAATACTTTACAAAGGTATTGATGAAATATGAATTTTAGCTATTTCTATCATCATCATTCCTTACTATCATTAATGTTCTTGTTAGATTTCTCAGCTAAAACAAGGTGGTTACTAAGCTTACAGATACCATATACTATATATTTTCTAAGAAAGCCCAGAGTCTTGTAATTATGCTTCATGAACATACATGTACAATGCAATCTGTGATTTCTGAGAATATACATAGTACGTATATGGTATCTGTAAGCTTATAGTATAGTATACAGTATACAAATATATCTATAACATATATGTTATTAAAAACAATGAGATGGGAGACTATGTTGTTAATTTCTATGTTTTCAATACCTACCTAACACTTACCACCTGATAGACTAATAATTAGTGTGTTTTGAGTAATCAGTAAATGCTACCTTAATAAATCACCCAACTATATAATAATTCTAATGGCTAACAGCTTAGTTTAAAGGAAGAAATTTATGCTATTTAGGATGTGACTTCATCCATTGCTCCTTAGTTGCTCAAATCTTTTCAATTTGGTTCTGTGATACTGTGATCATTTGAAATGGTTAAATAGTCTTGGAAATTACTGAACCTGATGATAACTTTAATTTCAAGACTTTGAAGTACTCTTCTTGATGCCTCACTACTTTTATGGTTGTCTTCAAAGTTCACACTGTCTCATTTACAAAAATCTCTATGTAGATCTATTGCAAATTGTATATAATGTTTCTTGTGCTCATCATACTCTCATCAACATTTTTGAGGTTATTAATAGCATGATAATTTTGAAGTGTTATGTAAAAGAAGAAGCCTTTTATGTAAAGGAGATCACATTAATCCAAACTGAAGTTTATGCAGTATAAGCTTGAGGGAAAAGAAATTTGAATGCAAATCAAATTGGATTTTTCTGGAAATATCTCTTTAAGTCTATGAGAAAACCACTGTAGCTGTAATTAAAATTTGTTCTCTTACATTTGATTAGAAAAAAAAAAATTCCCATCCTTTTGCAAAAGCATTTGTTAAATAGCAACTTTAAAACCTTTCGAATCCAGTATAATTATTCATCCATTAGGCATTGACTTTCACCAGGGCAATGTGAGCCAAAGTGGGAGTTGAACAAACATAGGAATACTCAGTGGATAGAATGAGAGGAGATCGTAGAGACAATAAGGGAAGACTGCTCCTTTTACAAGATTCTATAAAGAGAAGAGGAGAAATGGGTCACATTTAAGAAGGACCCAAATGACAAGCCTAAGAACCCATGACAGCCTCAGGTAGGCCCTTAATGAAACATAGAAGCAAGAATATTGCAAGAAAGCTTCTATTGTCCTCATGATTTCTTGTTTTGCCTTAAATCTTCCTTAAAAATCATGTTTTGTTTTTTTTTGTTTTGAATTTGAAAAAAGGAGCAGGGTGAATGAATGGATGGAGTGAATGTTGTGGGGGAAGAGAGGAGCTATTTTAGATAGCAGTCAGGGAAGGAAGGTTTCTTGATGGGTGATATTTCAGTAGTAACCATAGTGAATGGAGGATCATGACAGGCAAGTGATTAGGTAAGAGAGCTCCAGGCCAATGAAAGAGCAAAGGAAACGGTATTGGGTCATGTGGTTAATGGGAAGTTTGAATACAATAAAGAAGTAAGGTAATGTTATAGAGAGAGCCAGAGAACAGACGAAATCGGAATTTAAGGCCACAAGAAGAATTTGGGACTTTATATAAGTGGACAATGAGCAATAATTTGAAGGCTTTGAGAGGTGATGTAGCATAATAAGAAATACACTGTAAATGAATCATTCTAGCCACTGAGAGGTTAAAATTTTTAGTATGTATCAGATTACTTAGGGCCTTGCAGACCATGGTAGGGTATATGAAATTAAAAAAAATCTAATTAGTGTTCTGGCCAAGATGGAGTCATAGACAGACACATTGCATTTCCCTCCACAACTAAGAAGAAATACAACTACCTCAAAACTAGAGACAAGCAGAAGTTCCAGAAAACTGAGTTTCATGGAAGTCCAACAAACAAAGATAAAAAGAAGAAATACTCATCCAGACAGGTAGCAGAGATGGAGCCGGGGTAGAGAGGATGTGGTGTGGTGGTGGCAGCAGCAGCGGCAGTGGCGGGCCGGCTGAAGGCTCAGTCACATGTTTTAAAAAGTCAGGAGTGACACCTGGTCAGACCAGACTGCACAGCTCATGGTCCCAGCACCAGGAAAAATAGAGCCTCATTGCTTCTGACTGAAAACTGATGGGGGTTGGGGTGTAGAAAGAAACTGCCAGTCTCTCAGCAGAGTGTACTTGGTCCTAGAATATCTGCAGACCCACTCACTCTGGGAACAATGTCCCAGAAAACACCTAGAGAGGCACCAGGCCCATATGGAAGTGGAAGAAGTGCCTGGAAAAGAGGTAAGTGCTGGGCAAGTGGCATTGCCCAGCGCCACAACATGGTGAAACGGGTTGTCCTGTACTGATGAATACCTAAGGCTCACCCCTTAAAATGTAACAGGTGCAACAGCTCTACTTAAGACACAGAGGCAAACACAGGAGTCCATCAAGATGAGGAAAAAGAGAAGTATAGCTCAAAAGGGGGAATGGATCAAGGTTCCAGTGGGAGAACTAAGCAAAGAGTAGATAGCCAATCTAACAAACAAGGAGATAGCCAACCTAATAGACATAGAGTTCAAAACACTGGTGATAAAGATGCTCACAGGCTTGACAGATATGCTTTAACACGGCAAACACATAAGGGAAGAAGTGAAGGCTATGCTAAATGAAACAAAGAAAAACCCACACAAAACCAATGGTGAAATGAAGGAAACCAATGTTCAAATCAATGATTTGGAAATAAGAAAGAAAAAAACAGTTAACCAGTAAGGAATGAGGAAACAAGAATTGAAAAACATGAGGAGAGGCTTAGGAACCTCTGGGACAACTTTGAACGTGCCAACATCTGACCCATAGGGGAGCCAGAAGGAGAAGAGGAAGAGCAAGAAATTGAAAGCTTGTGTGATAAAATAATGAAGGAAAATTCCCCAAGTTTGGCAAAGGTAGTAGACATACAAATACAGGAAGCACAGAGAATCCCAAACAAGCTAGACCCAAAAAGGACTACACCAAGACACATCATCATTCAAATGCCAAAGATTCAAGATAAAGAGAGAATCTTAAAAGCAACAGGAGAAAGGAAGAGAGTTTCCTACACAGGGGTGCCTATAAGACTATTAGCTGGTTTCTCAAAAGAAATTTTGCAGGCAATAAGGGGCTGGCAAGAAGTATTCAAGGTGGAGAAAAGCAAGGAATTAACAACCAACATTACTCTATCCAGCAAAGCTATCATTTAGAATGAAAGGGCATATGAAGTGCTTCCCAGACAAGGTGAACTTAAAGGAGTTCATCATCACCAAGCCATTATTATGTGAAATGTCAAAGGGACTTACTTAAGAAAAAGATCAAAATTATGAACATTAAAATGACAACAAACTCACAACTACATAGAACTGAATCTAAAAAATAAAAACAAAATCCAACTAAGCAAACCAGAATAGGAACAGAATCATAGGTATCGGGATCATTTGAAGGGTTATCAGCTGGGAGGGGGAAGTGGAGAGAAATGAGGAAATGGCGCAGGGATTAAGAAGCATAATTGGTTGGTACAAAATAGACAGGGCAAAGTTAAGAATATATAAGAAAGGGTGAAGCAAAAGAACTTATAGGTACAACCCATGAACATGAACTAAGAGGGGTGGGATTGCTGGAGGGAAGGGGGGTACTGGGTAGAGGGGAGCAAAGGGAAAAAAATTGGGACTACTGTAACAACATAATAAAATATACTTAAAACAAACAAACAAATAAATAAATGTGATTAGAATCCAAGAGAGTTATATAATCAGGGTATGAAATAATATTTTTTGTAATTTAAAGGGATCACTTGACTTGCTGTATACACATAGATTATAATTTTTAGGAAAACCTGGATGACCAATTGGGAAAATATTTTCGTGGCCAAAGTGACAGAATTTAGTGATTTGGACCAGATAGTTGAAAGAGGATGTAGTAAGAAGTAGCTGGTCTTGAATCTTGTGAAAATTGAGCTACAGGAATTTGATAGGTTTCATGTGGGAGTCTGAGCAGTTCTCCCAGAATGTGTCACACTGGCATGTAGATTATTTTGAGTTTAAATCAACAAACTCAGAAAGAGTTTTTGTTTTCTTTAATCTTCCTTTTTAAAGAAATTCAAATAGAAAATCCTGCTTCAGGAAGGGAACCTTATCATAATCACCTGAAGCATATTCCCCTTAGCATTTGATAGAAAGGAACCAAGCAGGAGTCTGTAAGCTAGATTCCCCATGTATCCCATTGTTTCTGGGTTGCCCAGAAGGAATATGTTTGCCACTTTCTTAGCTTCTAGGGAATTGCCTATTTGCCCCTTTGAACTCTAAAATTCATTCTCCACCTTCTCTTTTGTCCAAAATGGCATTTATATCCAATTTTGCCTCATCGTCTTTGGAATGTCCATGTTTATGTGAATTCCCTGTGTGCACATATTAAAATTAGATTTTCTTCTGTTAATCTGCTATATGTGACTTTAATTATTCACCCAACCAGACTAAAGGGATATGGGGAAATTTTCCCCTGCACTGACATTGAATATGTGATTTATAGGAAAAGAATAGTCAAATAAAAACTAAAAGCTTTGGTGACTGAGTAAATAGATAAGTGATGGTAAATGATTGCTAAGATAGGGAGTTTGGAGGAAGAGGCATAGATAGTCAAGCAATTTTCTTTAGACATGTTAAATTTTAGATGCTCTTAAGCTTTCAAATTAGAATATGGATTCAGCAGTTGTTGATACAAATGTAGTTTTAATTAAAGGTTGACCATGAAGAATGAAATTATAGTCTTTAGGAAGTAATAGATGGTATGGAAACAGGTATTCCCAGTCCTCTGTTTTCCTGGTATATGGTAAAATGGTTATTTCTTAGTTTCCTTAGAGTTAGTTAGGGCCTTGAAACTAGCTTTGAGGGGAAGCTATTTTAGGTGGAACAATTTAACTTCACTATTAGGGCCTCAAGAACTCTATTTTTCTGCCCTTGCCTACTGCAGTTTGGCCAGATGATGGCTGCTCCAGTGGGTCCAAAAATGAGTACACATAGCATCGCTTCCAATCAAATCTCAGTGACACTGCATGAGCAAGAAATCAACCTTGTCTGAGTCTCCTGAAATATGGGAGTTGTTATTGTAGCCTAGCCTAGTTCATTCTGAATAATACAGAAATAATAAAAGCCATAGGATTAAATGAGATCACATAAAGAATAAACGTAGAAAGAAGACAGACTAGGTCCAAGGATTGAGCCATGGGGCATTCCAGCATTTACTAATTGGAAAGAGAAAGAGAATGGAGATCAGGCAAAAAAACAGCCTTTAGGTTATTTCTTTATTTAAAAAAAATAACATTATTACTATTAATACAGTTGCTTTAAAATTGCCAGGAATTTAATGAAAGCATTTCCTTCTTTGGGCAAGAGTTGGGGGGAAGAGAACACTTCTTTAAATACCAATTATCACCAATCATGGCATGCATTTGTAATGTAAACAGATTGTTCTGAAAGAATTTTGACTATTGAGTCTAGCATAGTGACATTATAATCTACTACTCATAGTCTGTATTAGCTTCATTTCTTCAATAGCCTTAGGTTTGTGGTAAAACTTCGTGGCATATTTTAATCTGTGGCATAGTCTAGTTTATCATACTCTACTAAAATTTAATAGCATTGTTAAATTTATTTGACAAATAAATCATTAGACTGAGGTGGCTTTAATGTTGTAGTGGCTTACTTATGTTAACTACACTAAAATATAAGCCTGTAAATGCATCAAGGTTACTAAATAAAAATGTGAAGGACAGCCAATCATAGAGTCAACTAGACTTTAAGTTACAGCCAGTCAAATAATTTCCTTTTTTTGCTTCTTCACTTTCTCTATTTAAGTCTTTCTCTTGACTTCCTTTTGCAGAGTGCCTCTCACCACTTCTGGTTTGGTGCTGCCCTATTCAAAATAATAGATCTTCAAATAAACTCAAAAATTTTAATATGCCAGTTTATTTTCTAACAGCTTATATCAGGGGTTTGACTGTGTTTCTTATTTTGTTAATTTCAGAATCATTTTTTTTCTTTAATTGGGTTATATATTCCTGAACTTCAGGTTTTCATGAATATTGGATCATTTGCAGTGACAGGTATTTGGTGCCTGTATGATAAAGAGACAAGGTAAGCAGGCAAGCACCTATGTGGACACACATATGCCCACATACGCACACATACAACCTATTTCAACTCTATATTATTCTATACACTGAGGAATGTATAAACTTTGCTGTCATAACTTTTTTGCTCAATACATAATAGGCAAAAGTTGGTTTCATGTGTCTTGATGTTAAAGTGAAACAAAGCTGCATTCATAACCACCTTCTCTTGTGAGGTTTAAAAATCTTCACAGCAAATGTGAAAGTGACCTGTTTCCATCAGTGACCGATTTTAGCTTTATTTATAAATATTTATTTTTAAACTTTATTCTAATGTTCTTCTTCTATACAGGAAGTTCATTTCAATGCTGTCATGCTTGAATATATTAGAAGACAATTTAACCTAAACATGAGTCCAAATTCCTGTTAAGAATTAAACTGCTTGTGATAATACGAATGGAAATAGATGATCATCTGATAAACAAATACATTTTTAAGATGGCAAACTTATACAGACAGGCGCTGACAACTGTATCACAACATTCTCCTCTCCCTGGCAAGGTGAGAGTTTTCTTTTGATGTTAATTTTAGAACAAGCCACAATTTCAGAAACATGAACAAATTTTGAAATGACATAAATTTTATCATTATAATATTGGTCAATGTTTTCTCTCTTTTCATTGCTAAAATGTTTGGTATCCTTTTCCCTGACCCCATCCATATGAAGTAGTCCAGCTATCCCCATATTACTTCAAGATTTTGTTTTATTATGCTAAATATCAAAGAGGGAGAGATAAAAGAGCAAAGGGAATGAACGGAAGGAAAAAGAGTACAGAGGCTAGGGACAAGAATGTTGTGATGTTGTGATTGGAGGGGAATTGGTAAGAAAAGAATTAGGCGACAGTGATGAATGAGAATTGGTAGTGAGAGGAAAGGGGTAAGGTACTGTAAAATGTCAGAGATTGAATCTAGAACAAAGGAAAGTGGAGTTCACTTTGACTTGTTTGAACTGTGCTTATTTTGTTTATTTTTAATATTTTATTTATTAACTTTGAGAGACAGAGACATTGATTTTTTGCTCTATTCATTTATGCATGCATAGGTTGATTCTTGTATGTGACCTGATGGGGATTAAGCCTGTGACCTCAGTGTATCAGGACGACACTCTAAGTGATGTTCTAATCAAGTGAGCTACATGGCCATGGCTGAACTCTGCTTCCTTAAAGACAAATCCTGAGCTGAACCAGGTTATTCATTAATTCAATCTTTTATTTACCTGACAATTATTTGTTGAGCTCCTACTTTATGCCATACATTTTTCTAGGTTTATGTAATACAGCAATAAAATAAATAGACCCAAATCATTGTGTTCATGGAGGTTGTGTTAAAAAATATTAATTAAAAAAAGATTAATCTCTAAGGAGATTGAAAAGGATCATACAACTTGACAAAGTGTGGTTTATTACTGGGAGTCAAGGATCGTTGAACAACTGCAAATCAATATATGTGATACACCACATTAATAAAATAGAAGAGAGTTCCAGTCAAGATGGAGTCATAGGATAGACACGCTGCATCTCCCTTCTTAACTGAGAAGGAATACAACTATCGCAAAACTAAAAAAAAAAGCAACCAGAACTACCAGAAAATTGAACTGCATGGAAGTCCAACAAACAAAGATGTAAAGAAATAATACTCATCCAGACAGGCAGAAGGGGCAGAGCTGGGGTGGAGAGGATTCACTGTGGTGGCAGCAGGGGCGGCAGTGGAACCATGCCAGCAAGGCAGTGGCTGTGGTTTTTCCATGGAAAGTGCAGTCACACATTTAAAAAAGTAGGGAGGGACACCTGGGAGCAATCTCAGCCCCAGACCTGACTGTGCAGCTCACTGCTCCAGTGCTGGGGAAAATAAAGCCTCATTGCTTCTGATTGTGAAAATCAGTGGAAGTTGGGGCAGAGGAGGAGACTGCCAGTCTCTCAGCAGAGTTCATTTATTTAGAGGGCCCCTGTGGTCCTAGAATGTCCACAAACCCACCCTTTCTGTGTACCACAGCCAGAGCAACAGCTATAGGGGTGCCAGTCCCATATAGGAAAGAGGAGAAGTACCTGGAAAAGGAGTGAGGGCTGAGCAAGTGGCATTGTTCCCTCTCAAACCCCTCCCTCTCATACAGCACCAGGAGGTGGTGAAACAGGTCGCCCCACACTGATGAATACCTAAGGCTCCAACCCTTATAATGCAACCAGTGTGACAGCTCTACCTAAGATACAGAGGCAAAAAAACACAGGAGCCTGTCAAGATGAGGAGACAGAGAAGTATGGCCCAAAAGAGGGAATGGATCAAGGTTCCAGTGAGGGAACTAAGTGATGAGGAGATAGCCAACCTAACATATGCAGAGTTCAAAATGTTGGTGATAATGATGCTCAGAGACTTGACAGATATGCTTAAGTATGGCAAACACAGAAAGGAAGAAGGCTATGCTAAATGCAATGAAAGAAAATCCACACAAAACCAATGGTGAAGGGAAGGAAACTGAGGTTCAAATCAATGATTTGGAACATAAGGAAGAAAAAAACAGTCAACCAATACAGAATGAGGAAACAAAAATTGAAAAAAAATAAGGAGAGGCTTAGGAACCTCTGGCACAACTTTAAATGTGCCAACATCTGAATCTTATGGGTGAGAGAAGGAGAAGAGGAAGAGCAAGTAATTGAAAGTTTATGTGAAAGAATAATGAACGAAAACTTCCCAAATTTGGCAAAGGAAACAGACATACAAGTTCAGGAAGTGCAGAGAGTCCCAAACAAGCTAGACCAAAGAGGACCACATGAAGACACATCATAATTAAAATGCCAAAGGTTAAAGATAAAGAGAGAATCTTAAAAGCAGCAAGAGAGAAGCAGAGAGTTACATACAAAGGGATGCCTATAAGACTGTCAAGTGATTTCTCAAAAGAAACTTTTCAGGCACAAAGTATTCAATGTGATGAAAAGCAAGGACTTATAATCAAGATTGCTCTATCCAGCGAAGTTATCATTTAGAATGGAAGGTAGATAAAGTGCTTCCCAGCCAAGGTAAAGCTAAAGGAATTCATCATCACCAAGCCATTATTACATGAAATGTTAAAGAGACTTATTTAAGAAAAATAATATCAAAACTATGAACATTAAAATAACAACAAATACAATTATCAATAGCAGAACATAAAACAAACAAAGAAATAAACAAACTAAGCAAACAACCAGAATAGGAACAGAATCATAGGTATGGGGATAATTTGGAAGGTTAACAGCTGGGTGAGGGGAAGGGGAGAAATGGCGAAATGGTGCAGGGATTAAGAAGCATAATTGGTAGGTGAAAAATAGACAGGCAGTGTTAAGAACAGCATAGGAAAAGGTGAAGCAAAGAAATTATATGCATGACCCATGGACATAAACTAAGGGGGGTGAGATTGCTGGAGGGAAGTGGGGAGGGGAGCAAAGGGAAAAGAAATTGGGACAACTGTAACAGCATAATCAATAAATATACTTAAAAACAGACTATAAAAATCATCTAATCATCTCAAAGGGTGCAGAAAAAGCATTTGACAAAACTCAACACCTTTTCATGCCTATAATTCTCAATAAATCAGAAATAGGAGAAATGTACATCAATATAATAAAGGTCATATATGATAGACACACAGCAAACACTATACTCATCAGTATTCTGTTAATATCAGAAACAAGAAAATGGTAGTCACTCTCACTACCATTATTCAATTTAGTACTAGAAGCCCTAGCCAGAGCAATTAGTCAAGAAAATTCAGTAAAAGACATCAAAATTGAAAAGAAAGAAGGAAATCTTTGTTTGCATATTATATGATCATATATGTTAAAAACCCTAAAGACTGAACCAAAAAACTATTAAATCTCATAAAGTGAAATCAGTACAATTCATAGGATACAAAAAAATGCATGGAATCACTTGCTTTCTTATACACTGACAATAAATAATCTGAAAAGAAATAAAACAATCCCATTAGGAAAAAGATCAATAAAATAAAAAATATATATATAAATAAATTCAATTAAGGAAAACTATTAAGGCATAGGTGAACATAGTGAAGAAGACAGAGATAAATGGAAAGATAGTCTACGCTCATGGATTGGAAGAATGAATACTGTTAAAATGTTCATATTACCCAAACCGTATATAGATTAAAGGCAATTTCATATATACATAGTGGAACATTAGTCAGCCATAAACAACAAGAAAACCCTATCATATGTGATAACATACATGGTTCAAAACTTGAGGGCATTCTGCTAATATATCAGATACAAAAAGACAAATACTATATGATCTCATATGTAGAATCTAATAAAAACCAAACTCAGAAACAAAGAGTAGAATAGTGATTTCCAGGGACTAATATATGGGTGAAATGGGGATATGTTGGTTGAAGAGTATCTACTTAGAAGATGAGTATATAAATTCTGGGGTTAATGTACAGCATGGTGTTTATTGTAACAATAATGTGCTCTCTACTGAAAAATTGCTAAGAGAGTAAATATTAGATGTTCTTGCCACAAAAAAAGGAAAAGGAAAAATAAATATAATTATGGGAGGTGATGAATGAATTAAATTACATTATTGTGGTAATAATTTCACAATATATACAAAATCATCACATTGCACATGTTAAAATGCACAATGTTATATGTTAATCACATTTCAATAAAGCTAGGACAAATTTAAATAAACTAATACAGTACATGGCAGAGAGGGATAAACTGGCTAAAAAAGAAAGACAAATTAATGAAGATAGATAAAAAGTGTGGGACTGGGGTAGATTTTCTAAATTAGAATATAAAAAAATGTCTTCCCAAAGAGGTGTCATATCTGCAAAGTCTTGACATTAAGGGAGAGAACCAGGAAGACATCTGGAAGAACTGTCCAGGGAGAAGGCAGGGCAAGGACAAAGGCCTTGAGTTAGTGGAGTAAAGACTCCAGAATGGGCAGAGACCTGTGTGGCTGGAGTCAGGGAGCTGAAGGGAGTTAGTAGAGATCCAAGAGGCAACAGGAGCAGGTCATATATGTTGTTTGGGGCCATTTTAAAGACTAGCTTTAACTCGAAATGAAAATAAGCCCTTGGAAAATTTGGTTTGCGTATGAAAGCATCAAAGAAACATTGTTTTATTTACCTCAAAGTATTTACATTGTTTTGTGCAGGGGCACAAAACTGAATGTTAGGGTTCAAAATATTTGTTTTCTTTTTAAAAAATATTTTATTTATTTATTTTTAGAGAGAGGGGAAGGAAGAAAGAAAGAGTGGGAGAGAAACGTGGATGTTAGAGAGAAACATTGATGAACTGCCTCTTGTACACATTCTGACTCAGGACAAAACCTGTAACCCAGGCATAAGCCCTGACCTGGAATTGAACCAGCAACCTTTTGCTTTGCATTTTGCAGGTGATGCCCACCAAGCTGAGCCACACCAGTCAGGACAAAAACGTTTATTTTCAATTTCAGATCTAAGTTCGAATTTGGTAGATAGAGCTATTTATATTAAAAATATAGTTTTAAGATGGTTTTTGTGAAATTATCTTTCAAAATGGTAAAGTCTAATTAAACATTGGTTAAATAAAAACAAATATGTAAAACACTTGTAAAAGCTTATTCCTATCAAGTTCAAAATAAAAGATGCCTATTATTATTGCTATCATCAGAATTTCTCCCTCTTGATGGGAGAGCCATCCTGTGGTACAAAGACATCAATTGCACAAAAATGCAGGGTGAACAATGTCTTTTCCTGGTAAATTTTAAGGGGGGTGTCTGTACTGTCATATTGTCTCCCCTCTCCACAAATTGTCCTTCAGTTGACATAGGTATATTGGAGGGCAAAAGCAAGAATTTAATGATAATTATTAAAATTACTTACTGGGACAAACTAAGATAGAAATTATTTTCTATTAAGCCTGGATTTGTGGTGAAGGCAAAAATACTATAATCCAAATTCAATGTTAGATGTGTATAGAGTTAATCTATGTTCAACCCACAAAAACAAAGGATGGGGGAAAGTTCTAGATGTTAACAGTCTGGAGAGCTACAAATTCAAGCCACAAGAAAATTTTGTTTATTTATGGTGTTTTTTGTTTGTTTGTTTGTTTGTTTATTGCTTTAAACTTTAATTCAGTCCTGCCCTCCCTCAACTCCCATATATGAGGAAACAGAAACTCAAGCTGGGTAGCTGAGGCAAAGTACCAGGGTGGTAAAATGGCTGCAGATAGTGGGAATCAAATGGGGCTACTGAACAATGTTCTCTGAAGGCCAATAGGTCTAGTCAATATAAGGCACTGTGGTATCAGGCAGAATGTTTTTATACTATTTATAGTGTCTGATGAGTTGTAGAAAATATTCTCCAAATATAGTCACCAAGTCTGCTTAGTGAACATCAAAGCAGATGGGGAGAGAATATTGTCATATCCAAACACTCTCCAATTCTTCTGGAAGCCTAGGTCAGAATTGGAAGAATGTCATTGCAAAGCAGGAGATGCTGAGAACATGGCTGTGCTTTACTCCAGTGGTATATGAGTAATAGGAAGTCACACAGCTTGTGGTGTTAAATATCTAGGTTTGAATCCCAGTATAGTCACTTAGAAGTCTGGCCTTGAGTCATCTCTCTGTCTGCTCTAATCCATAAATTAAGAAGGATAACACTTACAACAGAGGATTAAATAAAATAATGCACATTGCATGATAAATAACGAGGTGCAGATACAGTATAAATATTAACATTAGTAGTTTTAGTGAGTTGAGGTCAATTACAATCAGATATTCAGAGCATCTTAAGTAAATCTATCAATTTCACTTTCCTCATTCCCCAAAATAAAATAAAACTGTCTTTTAAGTAATAATTACTTTAGGTGACATTCCTTTTCACTAAATCTCTTTACCTTTGGGGGAAAGTAAAAGAAAGAAATATAAAGAACCCTTATGAATGTCATTGTAACCCTTACTTTAAATTTTACTTCCCTCCTCTTGAAATGATCATTTCTATATTTATATTATACATAAAAAAAGAGAGTCAATTTAAGTCCCCCCCTTCTCTCTCAGCATACAAGGTCATTAATTGCTATTGGGACTTTCATAAACCCTAGTCTGCCGATGGGGTGAGAACTCTATTGTTAAATGTATTATGGCAGGACTGTCTTTGGAGATTGCCTGCTTGATTGCTTTGTAAAGGCCCAATGGCACACAGCAATTAAAATCCATAGACCTCTGTAACCCTTCTGATGTTTTATGGGCCTTTTTGTGTCCTTTGGTAGAGTTTACCATTTGTGTATTTCCCACTGGGTCTCTCTTTCAAAACTCTAAGTGGGATTATTTTTTTATCCACTGTGATAAAGCTAGTCGTACATCATGTGAAAGGTTAATGAATATTTTCAAAAGGAGCATATGTTTTAAGTCAGAGGGTGAAAGTTATAGTGAAGAATGCTTATATTAAAACTGATAGTATTTTCCCAATCTCATCAGGGTTAACTTCTATGAACCTTACCTGTGATTTCTAAAGTAAAGTATAGCTTATAAGATTGAAATGACCTCAAAAATTAAGGAAGTGACTTGAGTTTACATGAAAAGCCCACTTGTGAACTACTGCCTAGAAATTTCACTGTTCACCTTTCAGGGTTATATCAGATGCAGAACAGATATATCAAGTTCTACCTGAATAGAGGGCTTTAAATTTTGCACTGTAATGACTAGGGAGAAACCAGAGAAAAGACCACAAGAGTGGTGTTAAGGAAAGCAGCCCAACTGAGTATAAGCTATGGTTCTGAAATTTCTCACAGTACCACGTACCTTTCTGCTTTCACCACCAATATCAGAAGGTCCCCTGGTCCTAAACGTAAAGTCATTAGACAATTCATGCTTTCAGTCATTCAAAATTGTAATTACTTTCCTTCTCTATATACCTTCCTATTTTCCCCCATTTTCTCACTCTTCTTTACTTCCCGGCACTTCCACTTTCACACACTCAAAGGAGATTAAGAAATTTTCATTGGAAAAGTGATTTGTATCCTTTAAAAGCAAAATTTTCAGTGCCCAGAGCTCTTTGAAGGAAAAGCATTATTGAACTTCAGAATGAGAAACACTGAGCTTTAGACTGTACTCTGCATGAAGCTCACATATTCTACAACTTTACAAATGATTATTTTAGGTGTAAATGGTAAATCTGAGAAGACAATCCCCCATCTTATGAATTTTCTAAACCATGTTCTTAAAGATATTTTGTGTACTTGTAGCTGGGAGAAAGGTGATTATCCCATCATGTGTAGGTGGTGTGGGAGGAAAAGAAGGTGAATATAATGATAATGCATTATTATTTAATGGACAGAGAACTAGCTCTAATCCACATTACCAGATGGTCACATATCAACAGGAATTATTCAGTAACTCTGTCTAGCTCCATGGGGTTCTTACCTACTTAAGAACAAATTGCAATATGCTTTTTAAATATTATGTTTTAAAAATGTCTAAATATTAATACTTTTAAAATTATTGTGTCAAGAATAACTGTCTGAACTGTAAATAAACAAGTCACTCTAGTTAGTAATGTCTTCTAGATCTAAATTTTCTAAAGTATTGTCCGTATTCTTTAAGCATCTAGATCACCTGGTATATTTGTTTAAAAAATAAATTCTTGGGTTATTCGCTTAAATTGAGATATTTGGTAGTATTCATTGAAGGCAATCTCCTCACAAAGTCCTTAAGTACACAACAAATGTGAAAAATTTTGTTCTAGAGTTTAAATTTTTGGCATCACTTATTCAGATAGGAGTTGGTCCTGAAAATAAATTTACATTTCAAGTACTATGTAGGTGTTCTACAAATAATCACTCATTTTATATTCTGAAAATTCTTGCAATGTAAGTCCCATTATTTCTAATTTATGATAACCTTTTAGTGTTTTTCATTTATTCATCAAAAATATTTTTTGAGTATACAATGGCTTCTAGGTACTGGAAAAATGATAAATTAGTACCTATTCTTGAGTAGTTTTCAGTTTACTAATGATATGAAGAGAAGTATGAGGGAGTAGATTTTTTCCTAGTCTCTTACTTTCTCATTTCAAGTGACCCCAAATGAATAATTAAATTAATTAACATTATATATGATATCATGTGATATGATATAAATTCTCTCCTTGAAAATTTCATGCTAAGAGAATATTTTTAGTTATTTTAATAATCTCTAAACATATGTAAATTTATTACCTTTATAATAAATACATGAATAAAATTCTTACTATGTCTTTGCATTTTAGAATGTTAACAAAAAAAGCATAGGGATTTTCTCTCTAGAAGACTGTGTGATGGCAGTATATTATATGTGAAAGCGAACAGACTATGGCAGCATTTCGAGTCAGTTCAAATTAGGACTACAAAATTTAAGTTTTGTGACTTTAAGTAAATACTGTAACTCACCAGGTTAAATTAAGCAGTTTACTTATTTTCGACCTTTGGCAAATTAGTAAATAATTCTGGGTCTCAATTTCCTTGTGTGTAAAGGAGATACATTACTATTTCTTTTAAATAGTAACCTTAACAAGTATAAATTTAATATGTAGAATTAGTGGCTCAATATTGTTAAGATAGTATAACAAAGTTTAACTCTCTAAGCTAAGGTAGATATGATAGCAATTGCATTATGATTTAGTTCTAGAGTATTATAAACGCATTCATGTGTGTTCTGCAGTTGAGAGACAATTACTTGCTTCTACTTTACTGTAGCATATTTACCCACGGTGTACTTACATATTTGCCCTTGTTAGATTGCTCTTCATTAATAGACATCTGTAGTAGTGTTCTCATTTTAAGAAGACAAGGCAAAAATAACTATTTTAGATTAGACTGTACTCATGTTTTACCTCCTTGGATAAAAATGAACAAAATAAGGATGGCAAATATGTGACATTTATACTGCAAATCATTCTTTCCCATCTTGTAACATTGATAATAAATCATTGCATTTAGATGATGAACTTGACTTGACCTCAGAATACTCATCAACACAGGCAACGATTACCAATAAATCAGAATTGATAACCTAATTGAAACAAAGTTTTTTTCAGCTCACTTAGTAATGCAGAGTTGATCCAAATTTTCTGGGCCTTCTTGTGCACACACACACACACACACACACACATTCACCATATATAAAATACATGCAACAGAATGTTAAAGTCACTACAGTCCAAGTTGAAACCAATGACTTAGGGAAACACATTTAATATATTAAGTAGACAAGTTACTTTATGAAACCATATGATATTATTATTTTAAAATGGTTGGAAGCTTCTACAATATTATATTACAAAGCATCAATGTTTGAATGGTGGGATAACAAATCATATCCATTTTGTCTTTTGTGATTTTCTGAATTTTTCAACTATTCTATAATAAACATGTTCTAATTTAAGTAATACATGTCTCTTACCATTTGGAAAACATGGTAGCAATTGCTCTTTATAAATGGGATGAATTTTTTAAAAATTGTATTCTTCCTCATCATCCCACCCATCACTACTACTTTTCTAAATTGCTTTATAAATTAAAAGTTGTAGAAAACAAGATAGAAAGTTGATGACACCTGGTGGTTGTAAATTATACTCTAGATTACCATAGTCCTAAAGTAAAATACTATAGCTGGTATGAAAACAAGAAGAAATAAAAGCATTAATGTAAGTTTAGGGTATTATTTTTAATATAATCCATCAGCTCAGAATGTCAAAGAGTATTTAAATATAGATATCACCATTAAATCAATTGATAAGTAGATCTATATGCTTGACTTTGTTCTGATCAAACACATCTTATTATAGATTTGAGAAAGGCATAAAAACAATAGGAAGGAATAGAGTGAAAGAGGCCAAGGTCAATTTATATATCAATTCTTTTATCTTTCAAGATTCATTATACAGATTTTTTTAATGGTGAAGGAGGAGTATAATTCTGAATATAGCCAGAAAGGACTATCTTCTATTAGTTTTATATTGCTGCTGTAACAAATTACTACAAACTTAGTGACTTAAAACAACACACGTTGATCTTATAGTTCTGTAGATCAGAAGTGCAGGACAGGCCTCACAGGGCTACTGTTAAGATGTCACCAGGGTTGCATTGCTTTCTGGAGATTTTAGGGGATAATTTATTTCCTTTCTTTTGCCAGTGTCTAGTGGTTTTACAATCTTTGGTTTGTGGCCACCCACTTCCTCCATCTTCAAAGCCAGCAAAGTCAAATCTCTCTCTGACCTTTCTTCTATTATTTCATCTTTTTGACCCCTGCAAGATTATTTAGGATAACATCCCAATCTTTATGTTCCCTAACTATTGACATCTACAAAGCCCCCTTTTGTGTGTGTGAAAAGTAGTGTAATCAGGAGATTAGGATGTGAACACATTTGGGAGGCTATTGTTTTGCAAATCATAACTCTAAAAAAATTACAGAAAGCAAAAACACTTCCTTAATGAGAAAATACAAATAACTGGTAGTAAAGCAAAATGGAAGTGGAGGGCTGACATATGAAGATTACCAAATGAAGAGGAAAATTGTAAAGAGGAGAAAACAATGATAAAATGAGAACTCATTGAGAGAACAAAACTGCCTAACAACTACAAGTGTCTTTAACTAAGAGAGAAAAGGTTAGAATGAATAAATGAAACAAACAATAATGAAATAGATGTAGAAAAAGTACACCAGCTGAAGAGTGCTGCTGAATGTCCATGAGAGGACTCACCTTTTTTCCAGATTAATTTATGAAATAGAGACCCCCACATAGACATGTCTTACACAAATTGGTTAAATTCAGGGAAAAACAAAAACACACTGTGGGTTGGCGTTTAGGCAGAAAAGTATTTGTTATCAAAATACAATAATTAAATTCATCTTAGACTTCTTTTCTGTCATGCTAAATACTTAAACAATATGCTACAAATTTTTTATTTCCTGACTATGACTCTTTCTGATAAAAATAAGCATTTGATGCCCTGGTTTAATAACATTTGAAAATAAATATTAAATACATATTCTGATTAAATATAAATCAAAGCACATTTCTGGTACTTCTCAAAAGACAGAGTTGTTAACCCACTGTACTAGATAAGATATGGAAAGGCAATTCATAAAAGAGGAAATATAATTAGCCACTCAACACAGGAAAAAGTACATACCTTTCTCGCTTTAATAATCAAATAAATATGAAGACATTCGAACAATACAAGTTGCCTCTATTAAATTGTTAATGATACATATATCCTTTCCATTACTTACATAAGGTGTTAAAAAGTAGTTATATGAGCTCTAGAGGTTAGGAATTAGCATAATCATTTAGAAATCAATTTTATATTATGTATTAACATTTTTTAAGAGTTCATATTCTTTGAATAAATAAACTATTTCCTAGGAACCTGTCCTAAGGAAATAATTAGAGAAGCCTGAATACATGTATATACATAAACATTCATTAGATGATTTGTTAACACAAATAGTAAACACTTTAAATATCTAAGATATAGGAGTTCTTAGTTAAGTTATAATATACCAACAAGATGGATAATTATGAAATCTTTAAAAATATGTTTATAAAAATATTTATAAAAAACTATGATGATCTAATTGTGGGAGAAAACGACTATATAGCATAATAGCAATTAAATATATAAACATATAGATATACTTGTAAAGAAAACAATGATTAACAGTAAGCCATATACTTTGTTAAATATATGTCAAGCCAATAAAATATTATAAAAAGGCATAGTCATTGATAATAACAGGTATTTATTTATTTATTTATTTATTTAATCCTCACCCAAGGGTACGTTTATTGCTATTAGAGAGAGAGGAAGGGGGAGAGAGACAAAGAGACCAGAGCTAGCCATCAAAATCTTGACTGCTGCTTGTTTTGTTTTGTTCTTCAAATTTGGGGGGCCTTCTAATATTATAATTACTGCTATATCACTTTTCTCTTCTGCCACTTGTTTAGGATCAAGTTTCATTGATCTATAGCCATGCTCATTTGTTTTTGTCATGTCCATGGCTGCTTTCACACTGTAACAGCAGAGTGGCATAGCTGCAACAGAAACTGTAGGGTCCGTGAAGCCTAATATATTTACTATCTGTCCCTTAACAGAAAAAAGTTCACTTATTTCTGATATGGACAATACAGTTCAACCCACTGTAATATGTTCAATATATATGGATTTGATTTGATTTGCTATATACCCTAAAAATTGTTTAATTATGGAACATGTTTAACACTTTCTTTCCATTTTTAAAATTTTGCTATGCTCTCTTACTTCTCTCTACACTTTACTCATATATCTAACTCCAATTTAAGAGTACAGTGTGAGATGAGAAGATTTTTCAGCAAAGGATAATGTAGTAATTTGGCAAAGCTATACTGTGGGTATACTGCCAGTATAGTCCAAAAGAGGCCATGGGCCAGTGCGAGTAACGATGAACAGGGTGGAGCCAGAAAAAGCCCAGATGCCACCAGGAATTCTACCTTGTTTCCTTAATTCCTCCCTCTCGTCATGTTATATGGCACAGTATCTCTTCACTGTTGAGAATCTAGGCAAAAATGGTAGTTATAGAAATATTGCTAAAAGACTATAGGTATCTATAGGTCTACCCACTCTTCCACATTTGAAGTACAGTGAGTTAGCAAATACTATTTACATTTTTTACCCAGGTCTTGAAACATGTAAATGTTTTTCACTACACAAAGATGACCATGTGTATGTCCATATGTCTTAGGTTCAAATACCATTCTAGTACTTGTTAACTATGTATTGAATAAATGAGAAAACTGAGCCTCAGTTTCTTAGATGTAAAAGATGTTTGAGATAAGGATTAGAAGGTATAATATATAAACAATACATACAACACTCGATAGATGCTTAGAACAAAGAGAGACACATAAAACAGTGTGTTATAGAAATTTTTAAATAGCACAGAAAGCCACTACCTTTACTGAATCTTCCTTGTCTAGGATTACATGAGGATTTATTAGGTTCCACCACAGCAATAACCCTCTCCTCCCCTTTTAGACAACAATAAAACACTATACCTTGCATTTTTAAGATTTGATAATAAAATTCAGAACCTATTTCAAGGTTTTAGATATTCTAAGTAGCCTGTAAGAAACTGTCTCAGTCTTGGGTCCACCATTGTTCCTGTCTCTCAGACAATAGAACCATTAGCAATGAATATCTAACTGCTGATTGCATATCTTTTATTAGAAAAAAATCTCTGTAGAGACAGCATTTCATAGAGAAGCTTGAAAATTGCTTGAACCAGTAGAAATCTCAGAAGAAGTAAGTGATTCAAAGGAATATAATGCTGAATGTGTCCTGTGGTCAGGTAGCAGAGATAAAAGGATCTCCTTTGACCCTATGACAATGGCTATTGATTATCCTGTGATGTAAATGAACAATCATAATATCTAGATGCTTTAAATACATGCTTCCCTGTCATCTTTAGCTTTCACAGGTGTCTATATCTATGCTTATGTCAATTGTAATAAGTTTAATAGAACTAGAGAAATTAATATCCTCTGAATTTTTCATGTTTTATTATGAATTGATAATGAGCAAGCTTATAAAACATTAGTAGGATCAGCAACGGAGTTTCTGTAATTGGATTATGTTCACTTGGGTTATATCAAATACATTCAATATATTTCAGTAAGGCTGTAATATCTAAGGACTAGCTTCTAAAAAGGCTGTTCCTTGGCTGTATTCGTATTTTTAATCAACTATACCACCAGTTCGCCTATCTATGTTCGTTCCTGCCTGTTGTATTACATGACAATGTCCTATAGTACTGAAAATAGTTATATATTTCACCCTACAAAAGTTCTAGTGTATAAAACCCTTTATCTTAGCTTAATGGGAGGATACTGATGCTGGAACAGAGGAGATGTACATCTGAGAGAAATCCCCATTTCATGTCATGGTTTCAATCCAAATGGCAGGGCAGATGGTACTTCAGGCACTTTGATGAAACATATTTCTGGAATTTCTGACTGTTAGTGTTCTAATGATAGAATGATATCAATAATTAGTAGGTAGGGGGGCAGTGATAGTTTTCCTATAATTCCAAAACAACCAATATAAATATAATCCTGCAGTTTACAAACCATGTTTCTGTTTATATGAGCTGATGATGAAGCTACTACAGAGCTACTTTTAAGTCATGAAATGTATAAATTAATTGTGTATATTACTGTTGAGTTAATCATTAAATGAACTTCAACACAGATGTGTTAAAAATCTAGTATATGTTTGTATGTACCTACACGTGAATATAAGTATATATGCCTATGGTTGTGTGTGCCTGCACACACACATACTCATGCAGACCCTCAGGGTCAGAGTTGTATTCTAGGGAGCTGTATAAAATGGCAGCCTTGTGCCAGATACTTTATATACATTGGTGTATCAGATCGATATGGTGTCAATTCTCAATAGTCTATGTTAAAGAAGGATAGAAAAGTTAAAAAATAAAAAATATTAACATACAATTGTTATGTGTGATATACCATGAAGCTAATAATATGGTAAACAATGGTCAGGGGAAGTAGCAAGGAAATGCCTTATAAAGCAGTGAGGCCTGAAATTTGAGAAAGATCCAGTCAAACAAAGAGCCAGGAGACTGAGCATTAAAGGCAGAAGAAAAAACGTGTGTTCGGAGAACAGCGAACCAGGAAAGAATTTAATAATGTTGAAATTATCAAAAACCAGCACAGCTGATGAAGAGAAAGGGAAAATAGACCTAAAAATGAGACTGTTGTTATGTCTGTTGGTTGGACCATACAGGTCCGTGTAAGCTATAACTAAACAGTTTGGATTTTATCCATAATGTCACATGGAGTGACTGCCAGCCTTTAAGTATGAGAGTGGTAACTCAAATAATTGACTCTGGATATTGTAAAATGAGAATGAAGCAGGGTAGGCATAGAGTAAAGATTGGAGTACCTATGAAGAAACCATAGACTCAATCCAGGTAAAAGATGACAGTTGCTTCACTGTGATAATGGCAATGAAAAGAGAGTTCACTTTCCATTTTAATACATATTCAAGTAATATTTCAGGACAAAAAAAATCAAGAATTGATGATGGGTTAGATGGGTTGTGATAAATAATTGACATAGTATAGTGAAAATAGTTGTCTTCACAAAAATATTTCATAAAAAATATATTATGGGTCAGACTAAAAAGCAAATTTTATTGAGGGCTAAAGAAACCACATTTTATTTAAGGGTCTAAAATAGAAGTGTTCAGCCTGGGATCATATTGGAGATCAGATTAGTAATTTTTATTTTTAATATTTCAAAAATGTTTCAGAACTCATGCATTTCCTTTGATAAAGCAATTTTGAATATATATTATATGTTATGAGTAAATATTTAGGGCTTAATATAGAAAGACTTGTTTAGCTTTTGATAATGGAATGTATTTATTGTCTACATATAATTTGTAATAAAGAGAAAATAAATTACCTTTTAATAATTAGTGTGTATGTACATGTGTGCAAAGATGGATTGGTAAAGTAGTCCATGTTTATTATTAAAAGTGAAAAATATAGAAAGAATAAGAGATAAAATAAGACATTTAATATTTTACCACCTAAAGATAGCCATTATTAATAAGATGGTATTTTACTACCAAGTATTTTTCCAGGCACAAAAAACACAACATAAATGCATTAATACAGAATGGTTGTGAGGAAAGTAACATGTAATGAGGCAGAACTAAGTATAAATACCAGTTTGGCTACTTGTTAGCTGTGTGTCTCTGAAAATATTACTTAGACATTTTGACTTTTCATTTTCTCTCCTCTAATAGGAGTGATATAATACTCAGAATAATACTGTGGAATGAAGTACAGCATTGATACATGCAACATCATGAATACATTTAAGCAAAATATAGACGTGAATTTTAAAATCTGAATTCTGTACAGTTCTCTTTACAAGACATTTTACAAAGTAAAATATAGGACTGAAAAACAGACTAGCAGTTTCAAGGGTCTCAGATTGGGGAATGGTTGACTATGAAGGGATATGAAGCTATGGGATAATTGTAGGGGGAGGTGAGGGTGATTGCAGTGGAAATGTTTTATATCTTTATATGGTGTTGGTTAAACAACTCTACTGTATATAGTTGGCAATACTCACATAAGTGTACATTAAAATGAGTAACTTCATTGCACATGTTTACCTCAAAAAACAAACAAAAAACCAAAAAATCCCTCTGAACAAACTAGGCAAAGAAAAGAACGTTAATATTATTATTAAAGTCATCTACAAAAAATTACCGATCCATCATTCTCAATCTGAAAAACTTAATACTTCCTACCTGTAGATTAGGGAAAAGTAAAAACATCTGCTCCTACTACTTCCACTTAATATTGTTCTAGAGATCCTACCAAGTACTATGAGTCAAGATGAAAAATAAGTTTGACAGACTGAAAATGAAGAAGTAAAACTTACAGTGCAGACAACTTGATTGTGTATGTAGAGAACACTAAGGAATTTACCAGAATTCTATTAGAACTAATATTTGAGTTCAGCAATGTTGCAGGATACAAAGTCTTTACACAAAACTAATTGCATTTCTATATACAAGCAACAAATATTACCTAGTGAAATTTTAGAAAACTACAATATTCATAATAGCATAAAATAAAATACTTTGGAATATGTGACAACATTTTTCCAAACTCCACATGCTTAAAAATATAAAACATTGCAAAAGAAAATTAAAGAAGACCTGATTAAATCGAGAATCAGAGCAAGGTAAGGTAATAGTTTAAAAGACTTACTATTTTTAAGATAACAATTCTACAAAAAATGATCTAATATCCAATGCATTCATAATCAAAATCTGAATAGTTATTTTGGACAAAACTGATAAGGCAATCTTAAAATTCATATGAGATGAAGGATGTGGAATAGCTGTAACAATTTTGAAGAGAAAACAAAGTTAAAGGATTTTAAATATCTGATCTCAAGAAATTACAAAGATAAAAGTCATTACTCTGCAGTATTGGTCTACCGGTGGACATATTTATTAATTGATGTAACAGAATGGAGAATCCAAATAGACCCACATTTATATATTCAATTGAATTTCTATGATGAACAGCTAGGCTTCTCAAGAAATGGTGATAGAACAATTGGATATAAGTATAAGGAAAAAAAGGAAACTTGAACTTTATCTCATAGACACTAACTTAAAATGGATCACAGGCCTAAATGTTAGAACTAAAATTAGTAAACTTATAGAAGAGGCATAAAAAATTCTTTGTGGTACTGATTTAAGTAAAATATTTTGTTTAAACATGGCACATAAGATGAAAAATATATAGGAAAAAGTTAGAGATTACAGATGTCTGCTTTCAAAAGCTATAGTTCAAAAAAGGCAAGTTATAGTCAAGGAGATTTTTATAAAATGTGGTTATCTAACTAAAGGCTTGTATCCAGAATATATAAAGGATTCTTACAACTCAAAAAAAAAAAAAAAGAAAAAAGAACAAAATATTTGAACAGACACTTCAAAAATGGGATATAAATATAGACAATAAACATATGGAAAGCTGTTCAACATCAAAATAACCAGAGATATACAAATTAAGATGACAGTTACCACTGTGTAACCAATAGAATAGCTAAGTTTTAAAGACTGACAATACTATGTGTTGGTGAGGATATGGTAGAATAGACATTTCTTACATTTCTGATAGAAATGCAAAATGGTGCCACCATTTTGGAAGAAAGTATAGTGATATCCTATCCATTTAAATGTACATTTACTGTATTACCCAGCAACTTCATTTTTAGGTATTAACTCAAAAGAAATGACAACTTAAATTCATAAAAAATGTGCGAATCTATAGAAAGAATACTATAGTAATAAAAAAAAAAAACAAGGTACCAAAAATGGCCAGTAACAAAGCTTTAAAATATCTGTAAATAAATAATATTTTTGAGAAAATTATATGGATAGTGGTATGTGAATGTCTAAGAATTTAGAAACAAGAATAGAAATGTATGACACTTTATTTATTTGATACAAATATATACTCAAAAAAATATTTCTTACTGTATTAGTAATGCAAGAACAGATAAAAACACCAGTCAAACAAATGGGAGTGTCCTAAGAATGGCAGATTTCATCTCTCTAATGCAAGAATTGAGACCAGGAGCTCTTGAAGGTCTTGGTTGTATTTAACAATAGTGAGAATATCTATTCCTGCTTTTCTACTCCACTTCCTTCTGATATTAGAAAATATTTTAATGATATTAGTTGTGGTATATAATGAAAATAAATTTAAACAAGTTGTTAACTTGTTAAACACATGTTAAGACAAGAAGTGAAACATAAGAAAATGCTGACCCAGTGCCCAGCTATTCATGACATGCTGCGATCTAATTTTATTTAAGTATGTGTTTGAAAATGACCAATGATCAAGGCAATACTTGTAGTTCAATACATTTGGTGAAAGACGACATCAACTTATGTTTTCTTTGTTATTATAAGTGTTATTAAAAAGAACTGTAAAAAGTTTTGAGCTTTTTAAACTATAAATTTTTAAAATATAAATATAATTTTTTAAAAAATATAAAAACTATTTCCCAAAATAGTTTCTTATAACTAAATTATTAAACCCAAGATTAAAAAAACTAAGTGATACACAATATTCTGGACAATGCAGAATTTTTAGGTACTACAGTTAATGTAACATACTAGAAAATAATTTTGAGTAATACTTACATATCTGAAATTCTAATGGTACATTCCTTGGGATAGTACTAGAAGATTCAATTGGTAAACCAGAATATCTGAAAGAATCAGAAGATCTCTTCTGTCTTTGCCATACAATCATCTCTAAGAATCCCTGAAAAGGAAGATCCACTTCAGTTGCAGAAAGTGAATTTTCTGCTAAAAAGAAAGTCATTCTTAATGCTTTTGAAAAATAAAAACAGCCACTTCTTGGCAAAGAGATACTTTAGAAAGAAAAGAAAATGGAAAACACTTCTAATGCTACTGATGGAAGTAGGCAATCACTAACCATAACAAGAAGCTAACTGAATTTTCAGTGCTTTGTGGGAATAATATCCCTCTCGAATATCATGTTTTAAAGGTAGAAAAGTAAGCTTACATTTGGGATGTCACATCATGAATGACTAATCATACAGAACTTGTGTTTCTAATTTTTTTTTGCAATAAAAACTCCACTACAGAGCATCTTTCAAATGACTATTATTTCCTATTATATAATGACCACTGATACTTCATCATTGACAATTTAATGTGGTTTAAGTACAATCAGTCAATGATGTGATGTGACTTTTAAAGACACCAAAAAAAAATTTATTGCTTCCAAATAATCTCCCAATGTTGTCTAAATATGAATAGTAGGTACTTATTTATCTAAAAATATTGATTCACATACAAAATTATTTCTTGTGCATATTTTTCCATTAAGTGAATACAGATGAGTTTATTAGACTGAAGAAGTCAGTATAGTTTTTGGTCTGTGGAGACAGGAAAAATAGTACAGAAAGGAATGGTGTTAAAATTTAATGAAAGAAGCAATCTCCTCCAAAATGCTGATTGTGTTAAGCCCAGTGGAATATAAAATGTAGTTTCAAGTATATTGTATACCCAGTATGTATTAATGTAATCCAAGCAACAGGTACCTATACTGTATAGGGTTTTCCAGAGAAATAGTACCAATAGGATGCAGATATAGCTATAAATATATGTATCTATATATAAATATCTATATGTTTATCTGTGCAGAGAGAATAAAGAGAGAAAGAGACCATACTTGGTTTAATGTAAGGATTCAGCTCGCACAATTATGAAGGCTGACAAATCCCTAGATATGCAGTTGGCAAGGGGGAGACTCAAGAGAGCCCATGATATAGCTCCCAGTCCAAGTCTGAAGACCTAAAAACCAGGAGAGCTAGTGGTAAAAATTTCGTTCAGAGTCAGAGTCTGAAGATAGGTTTTTGACTTTCCTATGGTAACAAAGACTATCAAAAGCTAAAATATAGAATATAGAATGTCTTGAAATAAGTCTATAAGCTAATCTATGAACACTACACCTTTTAGAATTCACACTAAATACAATTATGAGAAAATTTCTTAGAGTAAAAACTAAATAAAACAAACCTTGACATAGAAAGGGATACTTATAAATAAGTGTTTTAATGAATAATTGGGTGGCACAGGAGAGAGTTATAGCATAAGATATCTAGTATCAAACAGTTCTGATTCAAATTCCAACTAATCTATATATTTCTACTTTTATTTGTTTTTGTTTTTTAAGTTATAATATGGATATAGTAAAACTGACCCTTTTAGAAGTACACTTTTGTGACTTTTGACAAACTTTTTTAGTCATGAGATTTCCACTACAATCAATATTTAATATTTGCATCACCCCAAACTTTCTCTCAAACTTTCTTTGCATTTATAGTTAATATCCTCTTCCTACCCGAAGCCTGTAGCTATCACTGATCTGTGTTTTGTCTTCATAGTCTGGGCTTTTCCAAAATACCATCTAATGGAAACATACAATATACAGTCATTTAAATCTAGTTTATATCACATAGCACAGTCTTTTGAGATTAGTGCATGCTGTGAGATGTATCAGTAGTCCATTCTCTTTACTGAGTAGCATTCTTTCATACGGACACACCACAGTGTGCTTACCCATGCATCAGTGGATGGGCATCTGGATTGTCATGTGCATGTTTTTGTGTGGACAGATGTTTTTATTTCTTCTTGGTAAATTGCTCCAATTTTGTTTGCTGAATTTTTATTTTTGATGACAGTAATACATAAACACCCCATAATGTGTTAAAAACTCATGAGAATTTCTCTGGTTAGCAAGAAAACTGAAACTAGTAAAAACAATAGTACAGATGAGGTTATTCAGATATTGGGTTAAAATAAACGGAGAAATGTCTGATAAAGAAAGAGCAGAGGCCATTGATCTGGTTTAAGATAATACTCTGCTACTTAATTCTGGGGAATTTTACACTTTCTGAAACTCAATTTTCTAAACAATACAATAAGCCTCCACTTTATAGGTATTCTGAGAATCAAAAAATTTAATGTTAGAAAAGGCCTTTAAAATGTAAAACACCTATTTTTGTTATTCAAGATATGTCAGTTTATAAATATAATGCTAATAAGCTTATGTTTTTCCAATATCTCCATCAAGATATATGGGTCATTTTAATATTAAAAAGTTACAATTTAACATATTTATTCATGTAAAAACTCTAATCTAGCATGTCATTTATTTCATTCAATCGGCACATTTTTACTCAGTACCTATAATATGCAAAACACTAGAGACACAGCATTAAATAAAATAGACAAAACCCCTTGGCCTCACAGATTTCAGTAATTTAATACAGAAATGAAATAATCAAATTACTATGCTAGAATATAATTAGTGTTATCGAGAAAAGGAAAATAGAGAGGGAGAATTTGGGGTGTTAGGAACAGGTAGTGGATTATAACTTTTTCCCTTGATATGTTACGACCCACTCAGGGAGGTTAGAAAATGCCTGTTTGAGATACAGCTGGTAATAATTGAGGACATGAGCCATGCACTTGGAGCAAGAGCTGTTTAAATAAAGGAATAGATGAGACTCCGGCATATGTGGCACATGCAAGGAAAATTGAAGAGGGCAATTGATCTGCAGAAAGGAAAGCAAGAAGGAGAAGAATTGTAGATGATATAAGAGATACAGGGAGGGAGAAGGTATGATCACATAGGTCCTTTAAGCCACTATGAAGAGGGTTTTCACTTTTCCATTGAATTGGATGGTTTGAGCAGAGAACTGACATTTTTTCCCCATGTATTATTTTCCTATTGCTGCTCTAACAAGTTGTCATAACTTACAGATTAAAAATAGCACCACTTTATTACTTTTTTTGCAGTTCTGGATGTTGGGGATCCCACTGCTTAAAATCAAGGTTTCAGAGGGCTACACTCCTTCTGAAGGCCCTCGAGATAATGTATTAACTTGCCTTCTCTTGATTCTAGATTCTGCCTGCATTCCTTTGCTGATGGCCTTTTCCTTCATTTCCAAAGCCAGCAGTGTTTCATCCCCAAATTTGTCTCAGACATTGCTACTTCCCTATTATAAGGTCCCTTTTGATTACACAGATATCACCAAATAATCCAGAATAATCCCCATCTCAAGGCACTTAAATTAAATTAATCACATCTACAAAGTCCCTTTAGTCATGTAAGGTTAAATATTGTAGTTACAGGTCCTGGGGATGAAGATGTGGACATCTTCAGGTACCAAGGTCTTTCAGGAGGTAGTGGTGTATTTGATGCTGCTAAAGGGCAGCAGGAGACATTGAATCAGAAAAAAAAAGTGGCAATATTATCTAGTATTTAATACTATGCAAGAAAAAGTGTTCTGGATCTGGACATGATATATTCACATTTGTGTTATAAGAATCCTCTTCATTGTAGAGGATGAAGAGAAACAATTTATCTAGGTGTTCCAGCTTAATAAAACTAAATTGCTAAAAAGCACAGCTTTTAAATGAATCACTTCTGTGTTAACTAGGATGCTTTTTGATACATGTACTGATCTTATAGACCAAATTAGTCATAAGATGTGAGTGCCCACAGCAAATAACCAATGTTAGTGATCCTCTTACTTGTCATTTTCGGTAATTAAGACCTTCTTCTATTTAAATCAGTCTTTTTGAGTTTGGCTAATTGATTCTGGCTTATAGAATTTAAATCTTATTTTGGAAATTAAAAAAGAAAGAAAGAAGGAATTAAAGGAAGAAAGAAAGACGCCTCATGGTGGGTGACCCAGTGAATTTAGAGGGGAACAGCGAAATGCTACCAGGGGGCAAATCTTGTTTCCAAATATCTGGTATTTATTCAGCTTCAGTGTCTCTTACTTAACACCAAACACAGCAAAAATAATAATAGCTAATATGTTTTGAGTACTTAAGTACTACCACAGTAATAAATGCTGTTGATGTATTAACTATCCCACATTACAGTTCTTTGATATAGGAACTCATAATAGCCTGATTTTACACATGAAAAATCTGGAACAGAGTCTCAAACCTCACTAACTTTACAGAACTTAACATTAAAATAACAGAAAATCAAATCATGCCATTGAGAAAAGATTTTTATATGTCAAAATACCCAGCACACCAAAAGATTCTCTGTTGTAATATTGAAGATTAGATAACATAAGCACAGTTTACATAATTCCACTATGACTAGTACTAACAGTGGAAATGTATGTCTACATTTGTACAATATGTAATTATACGTGAGTATGAAAAGGTAGCATATAATAACTGAGTTAATGATAAATAGCATGTGAGACTAAATAAAATGTCTCCCAATTTTATTTTGTTTTGAAATCAATTGGATCTAAGTTTTAAAATATTTTATTTTTCATATATCCCAAGAAAAACTGTGACACCTACACCTTTTTTTCTCTTTTAGTGATTAAAAAAGGACTGATGTGTCTTTTTTGTTATTACCATCAAAAATAACTTCCATGTTGATATTCAAATAGTGGTCATTTATAACACATTTGTAGACCTAATTACAGAGAAAGAATTTGTGTTAAAGACTTGGTTTTTGTAATAATAATGCAGTGATAAAAAAAGCTCTTACTTTCTTCTTTTCTTCCTTTCAGTTCAGAGAATGAGTTTTTTACATTTGAAACCAGTTGGTAAGTGTAGCTCTTTTGAACATCTTAATTCTCTAAAGCCATTTTTTACAATGTGCAAAGCAACCACTGATGATGGAAAACAAAAAGGTCATAAAATCATCTGGAAGCATCACTATTGAAATTGGGGTGCTGGAACCTGATATTTCTCTGGCACAAACATCATACATAATATGAGGCAAAGTTTCCATTACTGTAGGTGATGAAATGTATGGCTGAATATACACTGATAACACATCAAGCACTCATCACCCCAAAGAGAAACGTTACTTTCTTACATCGAATGCTTATCCATAGTGATTTAGCAGGTGAGTTTGCACATTGGAGGCAGAATTATGTGTAAACGGCGAACTCTGTTATATGATGTATTCTCTGATCTACCATGACTCATAAGCCATATTTTATAACGTCTGTTTTGGAGCATGTTTTAAGTTGGGTAGATAATATGTACCTCATCAAAAGTTAAAGAAAAGCAGTATACATGCCATGACAGCATTGTAGAACGTTGACCTTTTCATATTATCATGTGCCTCCAATGCCTCTCTAATGGATATCTTGACATTTTCATTTGAAATGATTGTTGTGTTCTCTGACATTTTTGTCTCTGTCATTGAAATCATAGGGGTTAGCAGCAATTGTTTGCAATTACCTGGCATACAAATCATTTGCAGGTATAGGAAACATTTTTTTAACACAAAATGTTCCAGAATATACCTCACTCAGATTTTGCAGTTGTTTTTGTAAGTTATCCACTGGTTTAAATGATTTGATATCTTTGCAAATATAAATGCTAAAAATGAGCATAGCATACCACATTCTCTTAAGAATTCAAATATTTTTCAAATAAAAGTTTAGTTAAATGTTTATATTCCTTAAGTTTTGTGAAGATTTGTTTTTATTTGTTAATTCATTTGTATTTTCCATTTTGAATTTTAATATAGTATAAAGAATGCAAACATAAATTTCAAGTACATGTATTGTATAAATTTGTTTATTTATAGCTTTTTTAAAGATAATACCTGAGATTCTTATCAAAATAGATTAAAACAAGAAAAAATAATAGAAAATTGGGATTAAAAATATGAGACAATTAATAAAGGCAAAGGCAAGGTTATCTCATGGAAAGGAGTCTTATATGAAAATATGTAGTTAATAAAGGTGGATGCCAAATTTGATTCTCAGGTTCACGGATGGCAAAGCACAAAGGAAAACTAAAGAGTTCTAAGATTCATAGCATTCAACAAATGAGTTATTTAAGAGAAACACAACTTTTCCTCACAATGAGAGCTGTCTCAATTTTCTTCCATGGGCCTTTTTAAAAAGAACGATGTTTTTGATACCTTGACATGTACTTTTGTTTTCTTATCTATTTTTTAACTTTATTTTTATTGTTTACGCTATTATAGATGTCACCATTTTTTCCCACTTTGACCACCCAACGCCCGCAACCATTTACCTCTGGCCATCACCACATAGTCATCTCTGTCTATGTGTTATGTATACATGTTCTTTGTCTTACCCTCTCACTTTTTTCATCCAGTCCCCTCTTCCCTCTGACAGCTGACAGCTGACAGCCTGTTCCATGGCACATAGTGTGTAAGGTGAGAGAAAATGCATGATATAATATTGCGTAGGATCGAATCCTGGCTTAGGATCTACTGAACTGCTTAACCAACTAAAAGTTCATTGCTTCACCTGTTAAGTGGGGAAAGGTAGTTCCAATTTTACAGAACTGTTCGGCAGTAAAAATGTATTAAGTTTAGTGAACTACTTAAAGTAGTGCCTGACGCATTTTAACTAAATGAATATTAACTTTTCACAACTCCAACATCCTTTGGGGTAGGTCATGAGAATGCTGATGTGTAATTGTATATTTTATGACCTTCAAATTAATGGGGTCCAGGAAAGTCACTCTGTTTTAGTCTAAGGGAATAATTTAGAACATACAGAACTCTTTCCAGAACACAATTTACAGCATACAAGTGTCATAAAATGGTTTACACATATTGGTTTGTGAAACTCAGCCCTTTAGAGCCCTTCACAGCCCTTCACAGCCTTTTTTCTTTTTTTTAGGCTGCAGATTGCACATTAGCATATTTGAGGCTCTGAAGTACCATTCTTGAACAACCTATTTAACTGTGTTTAATGCAACATTTTGTTAATTTTTTTGTTTGCTTCACTGTTAAACCATTCTTGATTGTTTTTATTATTTAGTAGAAACATGCATTCGTATTTAAAGTTATTAATGTTCAGTTGTATACCATTTAGAAAGCAGTGCTCTGGATCATGCTCTGGGCATGGCCCTAGGCAAACCTCAATAATGCTTTTTTTCTTACAACTCCATTTTGAGGAAGAATTAGATGGCAAATATTTCAAGGTCATAGTAAAGTCAGAATGCAGAGATTTTGTGTTGCTGACTAGGATCCTCCTAAGCATGGAACTTGGTACTAATCAGTAATGAAAACAATGTGCTTTAATAAGGCACATGCTTGAAGAAATGATCATTACAATCCCAAATTTAAATAGGCCAAGAAAAAAACAAACAAACAAACAAACAAAAAGCAATTAGCTGGGCCAAAATCTTAAGTTACCAGTTTTGAGCTCACTTCAAAATACAACTAGAGCCTCATGGAAAGGAGCATACAAAAATTAGTGTAGAATACTTCCAAACCAGTTATCCACCATGGCCTTACATCACACAGTCAAATATTCAAAGACAAAGAAGAATTAGCGCTTCATTTTACTACTTAAAGAACTTAATGATTATACCTCTTTCTAAAAGACAAGTTATATATGTTATCTGTGGAATTTTGTTTAATACCTGCTAAACATATTTTTAGTATTTCTTAAATTATCTTTTTATGGCAATAATTATATAGGAGAACTAATGATTTGTTAATATTTCTCTTAGAAGTTACTAACAAAAACATACTATCACAGAAGACTATTCATGTTTGACTTCAAAATTATATATGGCTCATCCAAAAGTAGTAGAAGATTATTAAGTCACAAATTAAATGTAAGCAAGAGCTGACCAAAATATACCCTTATGTTGTGCTACTTGAAATTGTCATTGTTCTGCCTAGAAACTTATCTTAGAAACTTTCCAGTGATAGCATTAAATAAGAAATAAAGATTTTTAACCTTTGAAAATTGCTTTCAGGTAAATTAGAATAAGCTGAGTAAAAGAAGGACTCTTCTTTATATGCTCACTTTACGGTGAAATGGCAGGTACATGGTAGACACTTAAAAATATTTGGATGAAATAATGAATTTATGGACACTAACTGAGAACCTCCAAAGTAGAATGTTTATAAGGTTGTAATAACTGTTTATGAAGAGAAACAAATAAAATGTCCTCATTGTCAAATCATATTCCTAGAATTGGTATAGAGACACACAAGTTATCTCTTCATATTTCTAACAAATATTGAAAATGATTTATTGATAAGACTTGCAGCACTTTAATTAAGGATGAAAATAGCTCAAATAGAGTTAAATTATCTTTGGAGGCAAGTATGATTAAACTGAAAGAGATCAACAACTGTTACTTGAATAAGTAAAGATTTGAGAATTGTCTTATTAATTGAGTATAATTTTTAGAATGTTTTTATTTTGGGCATGGAGATCAGTTTAAAATATTCTAACACTAATAACATTAAGACTATCATAATTTCATAATTACAGGTTTTAAAATATGGTTCTATATTCATAACTCAAGAATGCTTATTTACATAACAATTTTGTTCATAACACTGTGTTCATGCAATAAAACTCAAAATATGTTTTCTATGTTCCCCTTAAGTTGGCAAATAGTTACAACAATGATTTTTTAGTGAAGTTATAGAATATTGAGAAGACTTTCCTTGTTGGCTTATGTGGCTTCAGATTCTTTTTTCAATGGTATGGGAAGAATAAAGGCAATATTTGATATGAAGAAGGAATATGTTCTTGGAAAAAATATTTAAAAATGAAAAGAAAATATGCAGCTTAAAGGGTCACATCAACTGATAGAGTACATTACCAAGGTGAAACTCTCTTGAGTTTTTTCCTTGTTTTGTAGTAACTAAAAGACGTCAACCTTTCACTATGCGTTGACTTCTTCAAGTATATCTCCTTATGGAAATTAAAATAACTTGCAGAGATATAAGTAAACTTTAGTGGATAAGCATTCTCGGTGAGATGATGCTAATTGCTTGTGCAAAACTGTTTCATGCTAATAATCCACCTATTTCAACTCTGCCTTGTCTCACCCACCTGTGTCTTGCCATGGCAGCCTATGGGGGTGTTATTCTAGAGTACTTTTAATTAAAAAATATGTTAGGGAAGTACTGGTGTAGCCCAAAAGAGGCTGATACAGAAACAAGAAGCTCAAAGTCTCTTGTATGTTACTTCCATATAGACGGCCTCTCAGATTTGGTCTTGTTATCTCCCTTGGGAACCCTTTTTGGCCAAATGCTTACTCTCTCTCTGTCTCTGTCTCCGTCTCTCTCTCATTGTCCCTCACTCTTGCTCTATGTGCTAATGATCCATTTACGACCAGTAGAAAATGTACATATTTGATCTCTTATATATTACAATGAAGTTATTTCCCAGATCATAGCTTTATACTCTGCTACTTTACAAAATCTTTTGGATAGATATAAGTGTAATATATTCTCTAAATTCCAGGGGAAACATGAAACCTTACTAAGAAAACAACCAGCATATCTAATTTCAGTGGAAAAACTGAGACTAACAGAACAGAAATAGACAATTCTGAAATTCTCCCTTTGAATTTATAACCTCCCAATTGGGTATATAACCTCCAACTTCTTTGGGTATATAATAGGTTAGCAGACAAGTAAGGGTTGATTGGAATCTTGGTTTCTGAACACCTGTTTTGAAAGACATCTCATGTGGTCTAGCACCTCAATATGTAACATAGAGTACACGTCATTTATTGGCTTAGTTCAACTGAAAAACCAACTTTATCAACATGCTGTAAAAAAAGTCAAAAGTTTATAGCAACCAAGTAAACAGTAAATTAAGAGGTGGTGTGGAAAGTTTTGTAAAATTTTTTCTTGTCCTTGCCTTACTCTCTTTCTGGCTCAGTGGCAGTCTTGAAGACAGCATTGACCTCAGTGTGAGACTTGGTCCCTGGTTCTGGTGGTACACAGCAGACCTTAGTGACAAATTCTGTGTATATCTGTGCATATCTGTGCTAAACTGAGGGCAACCTGAAAGACTGACTCAAGGCATTCATCTCTGTTTTGTCTAATGAGAAATCAAGAGTTGAAAAGTAGCAAACATCACTCAAAAACATAATAGGACTAATTAACTTGCAGCCACCTGAGGCAAAAGATTACTACTGAGACATATAATAGAACTTTTAAGAGCTCAGAGGAAAAGCTGGAGAGAGATTCTTTACAATATTAGAGCAATCAAAAACTCCTATGTATAATGGGGAGTTTAGAAGGCCACCTGCATACCAAGAGAGGGTGCATGTTTAGAAAAAAATCTAAGAAGTAATAACTATGTATGGAGGGTACCAGGTGGGTAACAGACTTATTGGGGGGGGGGCAGAGGAAATCACTTCATAAATTATATAAATGTCTAGTCATAAAAAAATAAAAAGGGAAAAGAAAAGACCCAAGTGATCTTAAACTTTCACCTCTGGCTATTTGCTGGATTTAGTGCAAGCCCTGGAAGTGCTGAAGCAGTGTGTCGAACAGAGGCAATCTAAAAGGAATAGGTGACGTTTTTCTTTTGTTTTATGTTTTTTTTTGTGTGTGTCTTTTGCATTCAAGGAAATATATGTAAAAATATTAACTGAACACAAGCTAAAGGAAGACAATACACAATAAGAAATTGGTATTTTTAGGATTTGTTAACTAGATGGGGGACTTCCTTTCACAATGTATATGTATATGAAATCATCACAATGTACACTTTAAATATCTCATAATATTATATCACTTATGCCTAAATAAAGCTGAAATTTTAATAAAGAAAAACAATTAAAGCATGAGCTTTTCAAAAACAATTTGAAAAAGTCACCAAACAACTAAAAATAATTTAACAATAAAAAAAAAATAAAAATAAACCACGAGGACTGGGAAAAAATCTTATTTCTGAGTTGCCACATTTTAATATTTAAATTTCCAGATTTTTAACTTTTATTTTAATGTCTACATGTCTTTGGCTCATTTTTAATATTTAAAAATTATTTATTTCAATTACAGGTTATATTCAGTATTGTTTTGTTATAGTTCCAAGTGTAAAGCATAGTGGACAGACAATCATATACTTTACAAAGTGACTTCAGTCTATTTTTAAATTGAGTTCTCTTCCTGTTGAATCTTAAGAGTTCTTTGTGTATTTTGGGTATTAGTCTTTTACCAGTGTGTCTTTTGCAAATATTTACTCCCAGTCTGTGGCTTGTCTTCTCATTCTCTTGACATAATCTTTTTTAGAGAAGAGTTCTTAATTTTAATAAAGTCTAATTTATCAATTATTTTATTCATTGATCATGCTTTTAATGTTGCACAGAAAAAGTCATCTCTCTATGTAAGGTCATCTAGGTTTTCTCCTATGTTATCTTATAAGAATTTGTACTTTTACATATTACCTTTAGGTCAGTGATCATTTTGAGTTCATTTCTGTGAAGGGGTAAGATCTACATCTAGATTAATTTTTCTTGTTAATGAATATCCAGTTGTTCAAACACCATTTGTTGAAAACATTTATTGAAAATAATTATTAACAGTATTTGCTCCAATGTATGGTTTTTGCTCCTTTGTAAAATATTAGTAGACTTTTTCTGTGGGGGTCTATTTCTGGCCTCTCTATTCTGTTTCATTGATCAATTTGTCTATTTTTTCCCCCAATACTACACTCTCTTGGTTACTGTAACTTTATAATAAGACTTGAAGTCAGGTAGTGTCATTCTTCCAGTTTTGGCCTTCTCCTTCAATACTGTGTTGGTTACTCTGAGTGTTTTTCAAACTTTAGAATAAATCTGTCAATATCCACAAAATAACATGATAATATTTTTATTAGGACTGCATTACATCTACAGACTGGGTTATTTCATTTTAGAAAATTACCATAATCTTTTAATAACATCATTTTTAGAAAATTACCTTGAACTATTAATAATACATTTTTCAAGGCTAAGGTATTTTTGTAATGTTAATGTTTTATAAGCCAATAAAAATATATGTCAATGGAAGTTGTGGTTTTGGTTTTATAAATAGCATACTTTCAAGTAACATAGATACTCTAATACAGATGAAATCACTTTCTAAGAATTTAGCATATGAACAAATTAAAAAAAATACTCCAAATAGGTGGGAGAGGTTTGGGAGTGTTATTTATTTCCTGAATGTTCTGGTTTACATACCAATGATTAAAGAGTAAAGCAAATCTGACATATAAAACCAAAGTTCGTGGATGAAAATAAGAGAAGCACTTATGCTTTTTACATTTTCAGAAGTATTCCGGATTGAACTCAAAATGTAACACCAGCATAGCTTCTAAGAAGTTGCAAGCAATCCTGATCCATAAAACCACAAGGGACAGGTAGGACCTTTTTAACAAGGCCTTTTCAAAAATTGAACAAGGTGAAAGTCGGGAGTTTCTCAACCTAACTGATCTAAACAAAATGAGAACAACTGACATGTTTTGCTTGGGCATTTTGCAAGTCCATTATGAAATTTAAATGAAACAATGTAGCAAAAGAGCACATTGGACAAAGATAACTTTTTTTTTAGAGTCTATTTATAACATACGGATTAATTTTTGTTGTACAGTGGCATTTCTTCACCGTTTGTTGTCTTTGCCTCTTTTCTTCACTGGCTGCATCCTTTCCAAAAAGTGCACTGTGTTCATACTTTTGAAAGTATGATATTTCCTCTTAAAATATTTCATGTGATAATCTAATTATTTCCTTTTCATAACCAAGAAGCCAAGCATGTAGGAAGGAAGCTTTATCCCAGGAAGTTGTCTGAAGAAGCCAGAAAAGGTGAAATCACTGAAGCCAAGCCTAGAGGCCATTCTTTTATACAAAGAAAGTTGAGAGACAAATAAAATAAGAGAGAGAAAAACTTAGCTATATTTTGTTTCTAGACAGCTGTATATCTTTGTGAAAAGTTAGATCACAAATGAGAGATATCTCACAATATGACCAGCCTGATAAAGTGATAAGCCAAGAGAAAGCCAAATATATTGCAAAAATCAGATCTCAGAAAGAAATACTTGCCTCAATGTCAAAATTGAAATATACAGAGCAACTAAAATTGTTACTTAGTTTATCCAACTAGTCATAATGTATAGTGGTACAAATTTAGAATGTTAGATATAATGTTAAATTGAGTATTGACTTAAAAATCACTAAGGTACAGTATGACATATAATTTTATAATAACAATTATTATATACAAGGATAACGTTTAGTTTCATCTATGTTGTGGATTTTAAAAAAGAAACAAAATATTGGAAATTTCCATGCCATCTATATATATTTAGAGAGATGTTTCTTTGGAATGGCTTTCTCTCTAAAAGCCTTTTCCCAAAATAACATACAAAATGCTTTTTTGCTCTTTATAGTATATTTTTACCTCAGCAAGATACAGAAAAGAAAGACAAAAAAGTTCATTTGAGTAAGCTATGGCATTTCTTTCAAAAGCAAGGTTTATTTGGAAATGGTAATCTAGGTTAAAGAGATTTCAAGGTATTTACTCATGTTTTAAATATGGAACACAAATTATTCTTAATCATTTCAGTTCTTAATTTGCAAAGTCATGTATGGATTCATGTAAAAATGTTTTAGATATATTAATATTTTTACATATTTTAAAACTGAGAATGGAGGCACTATGTAATCATTCTATAGACATATCTATTATTTTAAATTAGAATTCCACATTGGTGTAAGTAGTGATAAAAATTTAGAGTTACTGTGTTGGACTTCTTTGCCAAATACTTTAAACCTTCTAAAAACTTCCACTCCTTTACTTGTATATATTGATACGATAACTTTTGTCCTTTCCTATTCTTATATTTAGTAATGTAATGCATATAATTCTTTAAATGTGTAATTATTATCCTCATATTCAATTCATAGTTATATATACACTAAAATATTATTCCTGAAAACACTTTCAATTCAAGAGGAAAACAAAATACATTTAAAACAGTTTCTGTTTGTTTATTTATTTTTATTTCTTTTTTTCTTTTTAAATTTTCCTACTCAGGGATGCTTCTTACAAGTTGTGAGTGGAATTTGGAAAAGCAAGTTCTCTAGAACTTTACCTTGTCTTACCTTGTATTCAGGAATTATCAGGATGCAGTTTGAGAAAAATTCATCAAAATGGAAACAGTATTAGGTAATAAACAATCTATTATATCCTTCAAATAACTTAAATATGGACCAGAAAGGAAAACAGATTTTTATGAAAAACACAATTTTGTCAAAGATATAATCATTAAATTATATAATTATTTGTAATACAAAGAAAGAAAAAATGCTATTCAGAACAAATACTAAAAGAGAATCAAGGACTTCCATGTCTAAACATGCAACATAAAAATTATCAAGTGAAAATATTCAATAGATTCAAACAAATAAACATTAGGGAAAATTAAAAGCTGAAAGTTAGTTTTCAAAGAGATAAAATTGACAAAGGAGACTTCTGGTGAAGATGGAGGCTTAGACTGACATGCTCCATCTCCCTTCACAACTAAGAAAGAATACAACTACCACAAAACCAGAAATAACCAGAAGTTCCAGAAAATAAATGGAAGCCCAACATATGAAGTTATAAAGAAGTGGTGCTCATCTGGGCAGGTAGGAGGGGTGAAGTCGGGGTGGAGAGGTCAAGCTTTGCTGGCAACAGCAGCTGCAGCAATGGCAGTGGGACTGCGGTAAGCACAGACACCCGTATTTAAGGGGAGGTGAGAAGTGCGTGGGGAGCACCCCCTGCTTCAGACCAGACCCATCAGCTTGTGATTCCAACACCAGGGAAGGCAGACCGCCATTGCCTTGGACTATGAGGCACGGAGGGTGTGGGAATTGAGGAAGAGACCCCCAGTCTATCAGGAGAGAGTGAATAGCGCGAATCCATCTTGGACCCCCACCCCCACAGAAAATGCCACAGCATGGTGAGAAGGGTCACTCAGTTGTGACAAGTGCATGGGGCTCTGCCCCATATAGTGTAGGAGGTGTGACAGCCCTGCTCAGGAAGCAAAAGTAAACCCAAAACTGTCAGGATGGCACAGATCATGATAGAAGTCCCAATCACACAGCTGACCAGACAGCAAATATCTAATCAACAAAGCAGCAGATAGGAAATCTTTCTGAGGCACAGTACAGAGCTTTGGTTATAAAAATGCTTACAGACCTAACAGCAGATCTTAAACAAGACAGGGAAGGAATGAAGGCTAGTCCTGCTGAAATTAACAAAAATACATATGAAACTAGTGGTGAGGGGAAAAAAAAACCAGGGATCAAATTAAAAAATCAGAATATAGAGAAGGAACAAATAGTCAACCAGTGCAGAAAGAGGAAACAAAAAGTGAGGAAAATCAGGAGAGGTTCAGAAACCTATGAGACAGCTAGCTATAAGCGGGCCAACATCTGAACCATAGGGTTGCCAGAGGTGAAGAAGAACTAGAAATTGAAAATTATGTGAAAAAATAATGAAGCAGAGCTTCTCTAACTTGGGGAAGGAAATAGACTTACAGATCCACAAAGCAGAGAGCTCCAAAAAAACTGGACTTAGGGAGAACCACATTAGAACACATTATAATCAAAATGTCAAAAATAAAGGCTAAAGAGAGAATCTTAAAAGCAGCAAGAGAGAAGAAGAGAATTATGTACAAAGGGGTCCCAATAAGACTATCAGCTGATTTCTCAAAAGAAACTCTGCAGACAAGAAGGGACTGGCTAGAAATATTCAAAATAATGAAAAGAAAAAATGTACCGTCATGAATACTCTATACAGCGAATCTGTCATTCAGAATAGAAGGTCAGAGAAAGTGCTTCCAGAACAAAGTAAAACTGAAGGAGTTCATCAGCTCCAAACCACTGTTATATGAAATGTTAAAGGGACTTGTTTAGGAGAAAGAGGATCAAAACTATGAACATCAAAATAAAAACTGTATCATAACAACCAACAACAGAAGCTAGGGGACCAAAACAAAGGCAAACTAAGTAGGCAACGAGAGTGTAAAAAGAATTATAGGTATGGGGAACATTATGGGGGGAGGTCCGTGGGTGGGGGTACGGGGGAAAGGGAGGGAGATGGTACAGGATTAAGAAGCATAGTAGTAGGGAGTGGAGTAGACAGGAAGATGTTGAGAAGAACTATATGCACAACCAATGGGCATGGACTAAGGGGGAGGGTACTGGAGGAAAGTGGGTAACTAGGTGGAGGGGAACAAAAGGAAAAGAAATTGGGACAACTGTAACAGCATAATCAATAAAGTATATTTAAACTTCCAACCAAGATGGAGGCGCAGATAGACATGCTACATCTCCCTCCACAACTAAGAAGGGATACAACTACCTCAAAACTAGAAACAACCAGAAGTTTCAGAAAACCAAACTGCATGGAAGTCCAGCAAACAAAGATATAAAGAAGAAATACTCATCCAGATAGGTAGGAGGGGCGGAGCCGGGGCAGGGGCGGAGAGTATGCAGTGTGGTGCTGGCAGCAGTAGTGGCAGCAACGGCGGCAGCAGCAGGCTGGTGGAAAGCACAGTTGCACGTTTTAAAAATTCAGGAGGGACATCTGGGGCGTGTTCCCAGCTCCTCACTGGACCTTGCAGCTCACAGTGCCAACACCAAGAAAAATCAAGCCTCATTGCTTCTGACTGTGCAGACCAGTGGGGGTTGGGGCCGTGGCAGAAACTGTTGGTTTCTCAGCATAGTCTACTTGTTTAAAGGGCCCCCACGGTCCTAGAATATCCGTAGACCTACTCACTCTGTGAACAACATCCAGGGCAGCAGCTAGAGGGGCACAAGTCCGGTGCAGAAGTGGGAGAGGTGTTTGAAAAAGGGGTGAGTGCTGGGCAGGCGGCATTGTTCCTTCTTGGCCCTCTCCCCCACATACAGTACCACAACGTGGTGAAACAGGTCACCCTGTACTGATGAATCCCTAAGGCTCCTCCCCTTACAACATAACAGGAGCGACAGCCCTACCTGGGATGCAGAGGCAAACAAACTCAAGAGCCTATCAGAATTAAGAAACAGAAAAGTATGGCCCAAAAGGGAGAACAGATCAAGGTTCCAGTGGGAGAACTAAGTGATGAGTAGATAGCCAACCTAACAGACACAGAATTCAAAACACTGGTGATAAAGATGCTCACAGGCTTGACAGATATGCTTGAGTATGACAAATCCATAAGAGAAGAAGTGAAGGCTATGCTAAGTGAAATGAAGGAAAATCCACACGAAACCAATGATGAAGGGAAGGAAACCAGGGTTCAAATCAATGATTTGGAATATAAGGAAGAAAAAAACAGTCAACTAGTACAGAATGAGGAAGCAAGAATTGAAAAAAAGGAGGGAAATTTCCCAAATTTTGTGAAGGATATGGGCATACAGGTCTGGGAAGCACAAAGGGTCCCAGGTGAGCTGGACCCAGAGGGGACCACACCAGGACACATCATGATTGAGATGCCAAAGGTGAAATTAAAAAGAGAGTCCTGGGGACAGCAAGAGAGAGGCAGAGAGTTGCCTACAGGGGGTGCCTATAGGGCTATCAGCTGATTTCTCAGAGGATACTTTGCAGGCAGGAAGGGACTGGCAAGCAGTAGTCAATGTGATGAAAGGCAACCTGCAACCAGGATTACTCTATCCAGCAAGGCTATCATTTGGAATGGGAGGGCAGATGGACTGCTTCCCAGACAAGGTAAAGCTAAAGGAGTTCATCATCACCATGCCATTATTATATGAAATGTCAAAGGGACTTACTTAAGAAAAAGAAGATCAAAACTATGTACACTAAAATGAGAACAAACTCACAATTATCACCAACTGAATCTAAGAAATAAAAACAAAATCCAACTAAGCAAACTAGAATAGGAACAGAATTATAGGTATGGGGATCATTTGGAGGGTTATCACCTGGGAGGGGGGAAGGGAAAACATGGGGATATGTTGCAGGAATTAAGAAGCATAATCAGTTGGTACAAAATAGACAGGGAGAAGTTAAAAATAATATAGGAAAGGGTGTAGCCAAAGAACTTATATGCAAGACCAAGGGACATGAACTAAGGGGGGTGGGATTGCTGGAGGGAAGTGGGATACTGGGTAGAGGAGAGAAGGGGAAAAAATTGGAATTACTGTAACAACATAATCAATAAAATATACTTAAAAAATAAAGCATATTAAAAAAGATAAAATTTAAGTATCCACAAAATGATAAATAAAAGAAGACATAAATTATAAATATCAGTTTCAAGAATTAAAAATGAGAACACAATAGCATAGTCTATTTTTGATTTGTATACTTTTCTGTATTTTTATTAAATTTGATAAAAATGAACTAAAATGAATTAATTTCTAGTTCAACTTATATCCACATAATTCATTTCAAATAATATCTAGATATTAGCTTAGTATTTAAAAGTGTATTAACCAATACTTTCTCTTCTTGTATTGCAGTCAGAGAACTTTTGAGATATTCATCTCTTAACAGGTTTCTTGCTCTTTTTGTTTCACGTGGCCTGATGTATAGTAAGCAACTGATTTCTCTCTGAATTAATGGTCTTTGAGTCAATTTCTTAAGAAGACTGTTCATACCTAAGATGTGTCCAGATGCCAAAATCTGGCTCCCTGAATCTTTTCTCTGTATCACTCGCTAAAAATAGTTCATACTGTGGGGATAGCAAGTTTCCTTTTTTGTCACATGTTCACCTTGGTCTTAACTGATAACCAGTAGAAACCCTATATTGTATTCAATTTATTTCACTTCTTGGAACTACATTTATTAATATACCAAGCAGTTTTTAATTGGTGTGTAGCAAGAATTTTATAAACATAATATAACTAACTATTCAGTCAGGGGCACTGCCCTCCTTTCCCTTAGATTATCAAATAAATATATAACAACAGCCAGCATAATAATAGCTGTCTGGTGTGAATAACTCTAAATTATACCTTTTTTTTTTTATCATATCAGCAAAAACGATTTTTTTGGTGTGCTGCAGAATTTTAGTAATTAGCTTATGTGTGCCATAAGACGAAAAAAAGGTTGAATATCACTGATCTAACATATAGCAGGGAATCAGTCATTTTCTGTGTAACTAAACTGCTACTGAAATTTATTTTTTAATCCAGTTATGCTTATAATATACTATATATTTTTATTTTATTGATTATGCTATTACAATTGTCCCAATTTTCCCATCTTTGCCCCCTCCATCCAGCACCCCCCACTCCCTCTGGTGATAGCGCCTTTTTGTTCATGTCCATGGGTCATGCATATAAGTTCTTTGGCAACTTCATGTCCTGTACTTTTAACAGCTCCCTGACTATTCTATAACTGCCAATTTGTACTTCTTGATCCCTTCACCTTTTCCTCCATTCCCCCAGATCTCTCCTGCCCACTGGCCACCATCTCAGTGTTTGCCATGTCTATAATTGTTTCTTTTCGGCTTGTTTGCTTAGCTTGTTTTTTAGTTTCAATTGTTAATAGTTATGTATTATATTTCTCAAACAAATCAATAATGCTGTTTCTTCCATACCATCTTACTCAACTTCCCAAAGATGATCTGGCTCAAATAGTTTCAGAAAATTCTTAAGGATCATAATCATAATACTTTGTTTTGTTTGCCAAAAGTTTATTCATTTAGTCAAAGTTTTCATAAGAACATTTCATAATGTGAGAAGTGATTTCTTCTAAAAATGTAAACAATCTTTGTTTGTGAAACCACTCATCCAAATGCTTTTTCTCATTTTTCTACAATAATTTTGAGAGTGTTGCAATGTAAACTGCAAGCATATTTTTCTTTCTTTTTCTGTGAGCTAAAATCTACACAAGAACATTTTGTACTTTAATAAATTCCAGTTTCTAAAAGAATGCTTCAAAATAAAATTCAAAGGCATTCTTAATTTTTCTTTCAAAAACCTAGCCAGATAGGTTGTTTCACTTGATAATGTTCAATTTACAATGCATTTATTAATGTCAATTTATATTAGTTTACTCTTTATAGTTCATTAACTAAATTCACACACATTTTATTTGGTTTCTAGAGTTTTGTGAATGTCAGACAGTTATTCTTCAGTTTTCCCATTATACAATATACAATATCCACTATGCTTTTCTAATATTAGAGATGCATTATTAGAAAATGAAGTCAAATGAATTACCCAAAGTAAAAATCTACTAATAGATGGCAAGTACTAGGTTTTATTATTCAATATTTACTGAGGTTTCTTACATGAAACATACGATAGGATAAGTCAAAACTCCTTAAACAATTTGAAGAACTTCACAGTAGCTTCTTCCCTGTATGCCAACTTTAGTCTCTGCTTAACCACATCCAATCCAACCAGATGGCCAGCCCACTCCCAGATAGACCTACCTAAAACTTCCCAATCCCTCAATCTTTGTATATTTTATTATAGTTCATTACAATTCATTTCATTCATGTTTTGCCCATCTACATTCTTGAGGGCCATTTTGAAGCTCTCCAGAATTATCCAGGTCCCATACTTCCTCTACTCTGAAGATTATATCACATCCATATACAACTTAGTTGACAAACCTACATTGAATTTTATTACTTTCTTATATTCTTAGTTAACATTTTTTGTTATTGTTACTGTTTTCGTTTTCTTGAATCTTTTCCTTTTCTCCCAAACTAGTATGAAACCATGGCTTTTACTTTCTTTATAGAAAATATAAAAACATTTTATTTAAACTATAAACTTAACACTTGTATGTGCCTTAAGCAACTTCTAGGCATGACTAATTTCTCTCTTCTGAGTAGGAACCAGGAATAAAGAGTTAAATGTGTAATTAGTGGTAGAAACTCAGAAGGAATAGTTGCTGCATATGTGATGATCTATGTATGATTTCTCTAGAGAGCATGCTAATTAAACATTTTATTTGTTAATTTAAATTTATCTTTCAAACAATTTCTTGAACTTATTTATGAGAGAACTGATGACTTTTAAAAAATTTTACTCCTCAAAAATTGTAAGATTAAAAAATGAAGATCATGTGTAATTATTTCCCGTGTAGTATATTAGCGTGTGAGAGTGAGACATAAAAGTTTCCTCCTAACCCTTTTCCCACCTATGTCCCACATGATTATTAACATGACCCAAATCACCTTTTGATGTGCAAGACTAGATGATTTAAGAACCATCAATGCCGCCTCCTTAGTCTTCCTGAGACTATGTAATGTGTTTTATTACAGCTGTTTTTACCAATGAGGACCCTGAGACACACAGAGGTTACATAATCTCTCTCAGATCACAAGACTAGCGAGTAATGTAGACAGGACATTCTGAACTCACAGTGTGGGGGCAAAGCCCTCTAGGAAGGTTATTATAAGAGTACTTAGAAGCCAAATGGACATACTGTTAGTTTTTAAATGTATCAAGATTCTTTACTAAAGAAATGATAGGTAATTTTATTGGTTTTGATACCATGAAAGCTTTTGTACTTGGATTGTCACAATTTAAAATGATCAGAAACATATTTTGATTATATGGATGTTTATAAAATTAAAAGTGGTGTTATTATTGGAGAAAGCTGGGAACACTTTCTTAGATCATAAATATGAAAGATCAATTAAATCAATTTTTCATGGACAGTCTTTCAGAACTCAGTTTCCAAAGTCCTTCTCCAGCCTATTCATTACACTGAGAGCAGGCTTATGTCTGTGATGACTGAAGTTCTGACTGGTGTTACTGAGTACTCCTCCTGAGAATAGAGCTCTGGTAACATCATTATTCTGAAGCTAACTTTATAGAAAGGTGCTCTGCCACTGCCGATATGAAGGGTTATATTGTACAATATAATGCAAAAGGTTGTTTTAGACATATTAGTCTGCACAAATCAATTAGCAGTCTCCACCACAGATCACTTCATTCACTGTATATTTCTGTAGCATATAGATGGAGCTTGAAATTATGGATTTATTTGGGATTTGTGTGTTTATTTATTAGTCTTTATATTGTGCCTGCTCAGTGAGGGAAGGGACTCTGACCATCACCCATTGCCAGTGTGTCACAAACACCTGGCATGAAAGTGAGTCAATAGCAGGCAATGACCAAATAAGTGATTCAGACAGATGAAAGACAAGTTATGCCACATCTGTCTGACTGTGGTTGAGTTATTTAACTTCTTTGAATCTCAGTTTCTTAATGTGTTAAATATTGACCCCATTTGTCTTATTTTAAGTATTATGAAATGCTATATTAAGCACTTGGTAAATCATAGCTATCAGTAGAGTTCTTTTAAAAATTTGACATCTAACAGTGGCACTAAAGAATTAGGAGAAGGTAATAATAGACAGTGAGAACATTTATGAACCCACAAAGAATACTACTCAGTGCCTCACCAGTGCAAAACTGAGAACTAGGGCTAAGAACTTGGTGATGAGAGTAAGTAACACATATGCCAAGAAGTTAAAGCATAATAATTCAATTTGAAAAGCCTTACTAAGAATGTATTATAAACTAAAAGTCAATAGACAGAATGGTGATTTCAATATTTACAAAGCTAATAACTACACATAGAAACTAGAATAAGGGTGGCGTTTTAAATTTAAAGAATATCATAGGAGGAGGGTAAATTACTTGATGTAAATAAAAATACTTTAGTACTAATACATACAATGTAGAGGAAAGAGTTTAATTCTCTTCATGTATATAATATTGTATATTCAGTATTAGGTTTCTGCTGTATACTGTGTTGTAACACCACGTGTAGAAGACAAACATTATCTGTGTTTCCAGTTTTTGAGTATTCTATCAGAGATGTGGTTTATGGGTTACTCCATATCCCGGGACCTAGTCACTTGTTTTCACCTTTGATGGAGCTCATGATGACCAATGATGACCCTATCCCTTCCCACTAACCCCTATCATAATTTGTATGGTAATTAATTCCTTGGCTTTCTTTATAGTTTTATTACCCCAGAATGCTTCCCTAAACACTTGTCTGTTTTGAACTTTGCGTAAATATAATCATATGGTGTATGGTACGTATTTTTATGCTTTCTTTTACTAAAAGAAAAGAGAAGAGAGACCACATTATAATAATAAATGTATCATTGGAAGGATGAAAATGCAAGTCAAGCAGTGATAAAAGAGAGAGAAATATAAATAAAAGCAATAGAGATTGCTCTGGATTGGTGGCTCAGTTAATTGGAGCATTATTCCATACACCAAAAAGGTTGTGGGTTCAATTGCTGGTCAGAACACATACCAAGGCTGTGGGTTCCATCCCTGGTTGGGGAGCATATCGGAGGCAACCAATCAATATTTCTCAGTTGGATGTTTCTCCCTCCCTCTTCTTTCCTTTCTCTCTCTGTAAAATCAATAAACATATCCTTGGGTAAGGATTAAAAAAATAAAAAACACATAAAAACCAATAGGGACTGATCCCACCATCCTTAGAACACATATCCAGCAATTGGAAATGATACTCATCTTTTAGAGCTCCAGGTCCTCCAGGTTCCTGTTGCTGCTATGGGACTGCCTGGGACATGAGGCAGTGGAGGGGAAATAGGAGAAAAAGGAGAGGAGACTCCTCACTCTCTCTGAGCATCATGAGTGCTCTTTCTCATTGAAGATGTATCCCTGAGTCCTCTCTGTATGCTTACCCAATGCCCACTTCTGCATCAGCTAGAAATACTGGAGGAAAATAAATAGCAATCTCATCTCAGGTCAATGGTACTTTCAGTTTTGGTCTTCTTCCTCAAACTGCCTTATCTAATTACTTTCAGATTCCTCAAAAGTTGCTCCATGTATTTTGTACAGGATTTCTAGCAGGAGTAAATCTGTGAAGTCTCTTTCTTGAGCAATGTGCCACTGCTGATGTCCTGCTATGTTTTATCTATTGATTTTTTATTTCTTATTTTGTTTTAATTTAATATTTTGTATTCATTAACTTTAGAGAGAGAGGGAAGAAGGGGCAAAGATGGAGTGGGGGAAAGAGAGAAAGAGAGAGAGAGAAAGAGAGAGAGAGAGACATCATTTTTTTGTTCCACTTATCTATCTATCCTTCCATTGGTTGATTCTTGTATGTACCCTGACTGGAGGGAGGTGAGAAAAGCCCTCTAGCATTGAATTTGAATGAAAGAATAAGAGTAAATTTTTTAAAAATTATTTTTTGGTTTTAATAATTTTTATTTTCAATTATAGTTGACATACACTATTAGATTAGTTTCAGGTATACAACCCAATGATTAGACATTCATCTAACTTACAAAGTGATCACCCTAATAAATCTAGTACCCATCTGACACCTCGCATAGTTATTGATTTAAGAAAAAACAAATCAACTGAAAGGGCCAAGAGGCATATGCTGCACCAACATCTATGGGCAGCACACGTAGGACACAGCTTGGGTTTCTAACTACCATTTTCTTCTAAAGTGAAGCAGTTTCCCTTAGGGAATTACCTGATTTCAGGACCAAATTAAAATATGAAGTGTATCCAAAATCTGTTTTTCCAGAAAGCAAGAAAATGCTAAAGTTTAAGGGAGATTCTCCAAAGACTCAATGTGTAACAATTGGCCCACTTGGTACACTTTAATCACCATTAAATATTGCAATGATAATATACTTTTAACACACTGAATTAAAAAGAAGGTAAAGGAGACCATATGAATATAAAAAATTAAAAGGCAGAAGGAGGGAAAAAGAACATTCTTTATTAGAAAAAAATGTGAAGAGGGAAAAAGATGGCAGTGGAGTAGGTAGCAGTGTTGTCTGCTTGCTCCCATCGTGGAAGAACTTGGCGTACAAACACAGAGAGAAGTGAGTGAGTGCAGATTTCAGATAGCAAGAACAGGGATGGGAGTGTGGGAGTGGCATGAAAGAGGGCAGAAAGCTCAGCCTGCACTCTCCAAGTGGAGTCGCTGGGCCTCCCAGCCCAGTGCCTCTACCACACCACGCCCGAAAGGGGCAGCTGCAGACCAGCTCATTAGACTCGATCTGCTTAGAAACATCCTCCTGCCAAAGGCACTTGGACCAGCAAAGTCCCGGAGAGAGTCAACGAGAAGGTTTGGTTGAAACAGCTGGAGGTGTGGGAAGACAGTGAACAGCACAGACTGTTAGAAATTGTATGAACTGAGTCTAGGTGGGGACTCCCTGGGCTGGCAAACCTGCACCCCGGGTGCTCACATCACAGCTCCACCAAGCAAAAAATCAGAACTGAGCCATGGAGAGGGGACCATATGGGAAAGCTGCGGCAGAAACGCAGACTCAGTAGGGACCCCAGGCAGGCAAGTGGTATATGCACAGGTACACAATAAGACACTGCCAGCCAGGGACACAGACCCATGCTGCAGCTTGGAGGCAACATAGAGACTTTTTTGGAGGAGGAGCAGAGATAGGACCCAAGGATGGGAAGGGACTAGGGGCTTGCACACTGGTTTGCCAGCAGAACAGCATTGCTAGACAAACCTGAGGAGGGCTGGAGGGTGCCACAGAACAAGTGGGGAGAGACCCAACTTAGTGCAGCTCATAGCAGGGAGCAGTGGCAGGCCCACAAGTGAGAAAATAGCAGCCTCAGAATCCAGCTAGATCTCCTCACAGCCAGCCAGCTAGAAAAGAAGATTTGAAACCCATGGCATTTTGACCAGGGGTAGATCCAGAAAAAGAAGGCCAGCACCCAAAATATCTCCACAAAAGAATTCAGGACAAGGTGGGCAGAGTGACTATCAATCAACTAGCCAGAGGGAAGGTTCCACCAAACAGTAACTGAAATATAGCCAGAAAGCTTAAATGAATGGCATAAAGGGCATCCCAAGGGCATCAAGCTCAGGAGATCAAAAAGACTGCACCACTGAAACCAACAAGTCTCCTATATAGAATCTCATACCATGAAAGCAGGAAATCAAAGCAAACAAATCCAAGAAACAAAAACAAACAAGAAGCATACAACACGGGGAGACACAGAAACAACCTCCCAATGAAAGGAAAAGAGGAGTCCCCAGAGAGAGAGATAGATGAAATAGACAACCAAACTAACAGACATGGAATTCAAAAGAATGGTTAGAAGGAAGCTCAATGAACTTGACAAACTCAAAGAAAACTACAACGAACTCCAGGGGAATTACAAAGAACTCCAGGGAATCTACAAGGAACTTATGGAGAACTACGCCAGCATATAAAAGGACATAGAAATTAGCAATAGAACCAGGAAGAAATGAAGAATACAATTTCTGAACTGAAGAACACAGTAGAATCAATCAAAAGCAGGCTAAATGAAGCAGATTTTCAGATCAGTGAGTTAGAGGACAATGTAGAAAAAAATTGTCATAGAATACAAAAAAATGAAGAAAGATTTAAAAAGAATGAAGATAGTTTAAGAGAACTGCAGGACAACATGAGACAAAACATTATAATCATAGGGATACAAGAAGGAGAAGAGGAGCAAGGGCTAGAAAACCTGATTGAAAAAGTAATGACAGAAAATTTTCCTAACTTGATGAAACAAAAAGTCATGCAAGTCCAAGAAGCGAAGAGAGTCCCAATGAAGATGAACCCAAAAAGGCCCACTCTAAGGCACATCATAATTAAAATGGCAACAATTAAGACAAAGAGAAAATCCTAAAAGCAGCAAGAGAAAAACAAAAAATAACATACAAGGGAGCTCCGATAAGGCTATCAATTAATTTCTCAACAGAAACACTACAAGCCAGAAGGGAATGGCAAAAAACATTTCAAGCAATGAAAAACAAAGGCCTAAAACCAAGACTACTCTACCTAGCAAGGCTCTCCTTCAAAATGGAAGGTAAAATAAGGAGTTTGCCAGACAAAGAAATCTAAAAGTATACATCTCCACCAAACCAGCATTGCAAGACATGCTAAAGGGAATCATTTTTTAAAAGGAAGAAAAAAAAAAAGAGGGAGAAGAACACGGGTACAAAAGGAAATGAATAAATACCTGTCAATAATAACCTTAAATGTAAATGGATTAAACGCTCCAGTCAAAAGACATTGGGTAGCAGAATGGATATGAAAATGGGATCCAAATATATGCTGTCTACAAGAGACACACCTCAAAAGAAAAGATTTACACGGACTGAAATTGAAGGTATGGAAAAAAAATATTTCAGGCAAATGGGCATGAAAAAAAAGCTGGGGTAGCAATAATTATATCAGACAAAACAGATTTCACAGCAAAGGCCATTAAAAGAGACAAAGAAGGGCATTTCATAATACTTAAGGGAACAATCCATCAAGAAGATGTTACCCTGGTAAACATATATGCACCCAACATAGGAGCACCAAAATATATAAGGAAAATACTAGAAGACTACAAGAAGGATATCAACAGCAACACACTCATAGTAGGGGACTTTAACACCCCATTATCAACAATAGACAGATCTTCAAAGCAAAGAAGCACTGAGGATATTGAGGCATTGAAAAACACACTAGATTAAATGGACTTGACTGATAGATACAGAACTTTTCACCCCAAAGAAGCAAAATATATATTCTTTATAAATGCACATGGAATATTTTCAAATATAGACCACATGATAGGACACACTATAAGCCTCAACGAATTCAAGAAAATTGAAATTATATCAAGCATCTTCTCAGACCACAATACCTTGAAGCTAGAAACCAACCTCAAGGAAAAAACTCAAAGACATTCAAACTCATAGAGAATGAATAACATGATATTAAACAATGAATAGGTTAGCAATGACATCAAGGAAGACTAAGAAGTATCTGGAAACAACTGATAATGAACACGCAACAACCCCAAACCTAAGGGACACAGCGAAAGCAGTCCTGAGAGGAAAGTTCATAGCAATACAGGCCTACCTGAAAAGGACAGAAGAATCTCAAATAAAAAATCTAACCCTACAGCTACAAGAACTAGAACAACAAGAACAAATAAAGCCCAGGGCAAGTAGAAGAAAGGAAATCATCAAGATCAGACCAGAATTAAATGACAAAGAGGCTGAACAAACAATTCAAAAGATCAACAAAAGTAGGAGCTAGTTCTTTGAAAAGGTCACAAAATTAACAAGCTTTTATCCAGGCTCATCAAGAAAAAAAGAGAGAAGACCCAAATAAACAAAATCAGAAATGAAAGAGGAGAAATCACGACCGATATCAAAGAAATACAAAGGATTATAAGAAATTACTACAAACAATTGTACGGCAAGAAACATGACAACCTAGATAAAATGGACAAATTCTAGAAACATATAATCTTCCAAAACTGAATCAAGAAGAAGTAGAAAGCCTGAACAGAGCAATAAAAAAGGGTAAAATTGAAATAGTAATCAAAAAACACCCAGCACACAAAAGCCCTGGACCAGATGGCTTCACAGCTGAATTTTGCAAAACACTTAGGGAAGACCTAATGCCTACCCTTCTCAAACTACAGTATCCCCTCACTTATAGTGGGTATTACATTCTAGACCAGCCCTGCAATAGGCTAAAATCTGCGAATAGGAACCTTACATATATTTTAGTTTTTATGTATATTTTAAGGCTTTATAAACCCTTCCCACATACTTATAAACTGTTCCCGGTCCCTTATTAAGCTTTCCCACTCCCTTATTAACCTTTTCCACACTTTTATAAACACTACGTATGTTCTTAAACATATTCTACACTCTTAAACTTAAGTAACTTTAAGAACATACATATACAGTACTGCAAAATCTTGCGATAAAGTGAAAAATTCACGATAAATAATTAAATATAATAATTTTTAAAAAACTGCGATACAGTGAGGCTGTGATAAGTGAACTGTGATATAGAGAAAGACTACTGTATTCCAAAAAATCCAAGAAGAGGGAAAACTCCTAAACTCTTTCTATGAAGCCAGTATTATCCTAATTCCAAAACCAGGTCAAGACACAACAAAGAAAGGAAACTATAGGCCAATACTGCTGATGAACATAGATGCTAAAATCCTCAACAAAATGTTGGCAAACAGGATCCAGCAATACATTAGAAAAATCATACACCACAATGAAGTGGGATTCATCCCAGGGATGCAAGGATGGTTTAACATTTGCAAATCAATAAACGTAATACACCACATAAACAAAATGAAAGACAAAAACCACATGATCATATCAATAGATGCAGAAAAAGCATTTGATAAAGTACAACACCCATTTATGATGAAACCACTTAGCAAAATGGGAATAGAGAGAGCATACATACCTCAACATAAAAAAGGCCATATATGAGAAATCTGAAGCCAGCATCCTACTTAATGGGCAAAAACTGAAAGCATTCCCCCAAAGGCCAGGATGTCCACTCTTTCCACTCCTATTCAACATAGTGTTGGAAGTTCTAGCCACAGCAATCAGACAATAAAGAGAAATAAAAGGCATCCAAATTGGAAAAGAGGAAGTAAAACTACCATTATTTGCAGATGATATGATAGTGTACATAGAAAACCCTATAGACTCCACGAAAAAACTACTCAACAAAATAAGTTAATTTGGCAAGATAGCAGGGTACGAAGTCAATATTCAGAAATCGAAGGCTTTTCTGTATACCAACAATAAAATATCAGAGATAGAAATTAGGAAAAAAATCCCATTTACTATAGCAAAAAGAAAAATAAACTTAAGGAGGTAAAAGACTTGTACTAGGAAAACTACAGAACACTGAAGGAAGACTTTAAGGAAAACACAAATAAATGGAAGCACATACCATGTTCATGGATGGGAAGAATCAACATCATTAAAGTGTTCTTACTACCCAAAGTAATTTATAGATTCAAGGCAATCCCTATTAAAATACCAATGGTACCAATGACATATTTCACAGACCTAGAACAATACCTCAAAAATTTATATGAAACCAAAAAAGACCCCAAACTGCCACAGCAATATTGACAAAGAATACAGTATGAGGAATCACAATACCTGATATCAAACTATACTACAAGGCCACTGTAATCAGAAAAGTCTGGTACTGGCATAAGAACAGACATATAGATGAATGGATCAGAATAGAAAGCTCAAGAATAAACCCATGTCTATATGGTCAACTAATATTCAACAAAGGGGAAAGGAGAATAAAATGGAATGAAAAAAGCATCTTCAACAAATGGTGCTGGGAGAACTGGTCAGGGATGTGCAAAATAATAAAACTAGACAACTAACTTACACCACACACCAGAATAAACTCAAGTTGGATAAAATGCTTAATGTAAGCTGTGACACCAAAAGTTCTAGAGGAAAATATAGGTAGAAAATTTTCAGATATCCCACGTAGCAATATTTTCACTGATACATCTCTTAAGGCAAGGGAAATAAACTAAATAATAAACAAATGGGACTACATCAAACTTAAGAGTTTCTGCTCAGCAAAAAGCATTAGCAAGATGAAAAGGGAACCAAACATATGAGAAAACATATTTGTCAATTATATCTCAGACAAGGGATGGATCTCCAGAATATATAAAGAACTTACACAACTCAACACCAAGAAGACAGACAACCCAATTAAAAAATGAGCAAAAGACCTGAACAAACATTCTTTCAAAGAGGACATACAGAGGGTCTGTAGGTATATGAAAGAATGCTCAATTTCACTAGCCATCAGAGAGATGCAAATTAAAGTCACAATGAGCTACCACCTCACACTGGTCAGAATGGCCATCATCAACAATCAGTAAACAAGTGCTGTCAAGGATGCAGAGAAAAGGGAACCTTAGTGTCCTGTTGGTGGGAATGCAGGCTGATGCAGCCATTATAGAAAACAGTATAAAATTTCCTCAAAAAACTTAAAATGGAACTGCCTTTTGATCCAGCAATTCCATTACTAGGATTATACCCGAAGAATCCTGAAAAACCAATTCAAAAGAACCTATGCACCCCTATTTCATAGCAGCATTATTTACAATAGCCAAATGCTGGAAACAGCCTAAGTGCCCATCTGTAGTTGAGTGGATCAAAAAACTGTTGTATATTTACACAATGCAGTAGAAAGAAGGAACTCCTACCATTTGCAATAACATTGATGTAGCTACAGAGAATTATGCTTAGCGAAATAAGCCAGGCAACAAAAGACAAATACCATATGATATCACCTAATTAATACAGGAAACTAATGAACAACACAAACAAACTAGCAAAATTGATCCAGAGGCATGTAAACAAGAAACAGAATAACAGTAACAAGGAGGGAGGGGGAAAGGAGAGAAGGGGGTAAGAAGAGGAAGGGTCAAGTTAAGGTACTAGTATAAATGACCATGAACACGGTCAACAGGGTGGGGATCAACTGTGGGGGAAGGGTTGGATAGAGTGGGGAGAAACAATGGGGGAAAACGTGGGACAACTGTAATAGAAACTGTAATAGAAAAACAAACAAACAAAAAGATAATAGATAAAATGGGCAACAAATGCCACAATACCCATCTAAGAACTCAAGAGAACACACAAAAATGTTTCCTAGGAAGAAAAAATGAGACCGTAAATGTCTTCTCTGTTTTGCTCAGCCATCAGAAGCAACTTTCCCAGACATTATTCAGGATAAATGTTCTCTGGAAAATTAAAAGGAGGAGGAGGAGGAAGAAGAAGAAGAAGAGTAGAAGCAGAAAAGAATGTCAACACAATAAGAGATTATAAAGCAAATCAAAAAGAGGAAGAATATATTTGCATATACATCTAAGAAGGACTCATAGAATGTTTGCTGATCTCCCTGAAACCATTAAGAAAATACTATACAGCTATTTAAAGAAAAGACAAAAGACTGGGAAAAAACACTTCATAAAAGAGGGTTTCCAAATAGATATTATAAAAAAGAAAAGGTGATCAATATTATAAGACTTGAGGCAAATTAAAATTAAAATCATACAAAATATTACTACATTCTCACTAGAATGACCATATTAAAAACAAAACAAAACAAAACAACAAAAAAGAAAACACTGAGTTTAATGAGCCACTGGAACTTGAATCCACTACTGATAGAATATAAATTAGTACAGCTGCCTTGGAAAACATAGTCTTTCCTAAAGCTAAAAATATGTTTACCTAATGGCCAACCATTTCTATTGCTAAGTAAATGTCAAACAAATTGAACACTCTTTCCCTCTGAAAACACATAGAGTTGGTCCTTTCTATCTGCAGGTTTTGCATCCAAAGATTCTACCAACCTCAGATCAAAAATATTTGAGAAAGAAATCCCAGAAAGTGCCAAAAAGCAGTACTTGAATTTGTCATGCACTGAGCACTACCCTGAAATAACTCAGATTAAGTGATATGTAGGTATACCTTGCTGTAATCTATATGCAAATATGTTATATGCAAATAGTACATCATTTCCTATAATGGACTTAGGCATATCCTGGACCTCCCCTGTGGATACTAAGGGATAACTGTACAGGAATATTCATAGTAGCTTTATATATAATGGCTAAAAAGTGTAAGCAACATAAATATCTGTCAACAATACAATGTATAATATGTGGTTACATGTTCCTGTAAAGAAGTATTAGAGTGAAATAAAAAGACTGCTTCTCACAATAATATGGATAACTCTCAAAAATTAAGCTGAACAAAAAAAAATGTATGGATAGGTCTCACAAAATAATGCTGAACAAATATATTCAGACACAAGGTCCACATGTGTTATAAATCCATTTATAAAAGCAGGCAAAATACATAATAATGACCAAAGTCAGGATAGTATTTTTGGAGTAAATTAATAGAGAGGTATGATAGGGTTATTTGAGGTATTGGTTATATTTTATTATTGATCTACTTGATTGGCTGTTCTCACAAGCACTTTGTGCAGTTACATCATCATACTTTTAAAATTATTAAGTTTTAGATATGAACTTTTCAATTAGGAAAAGGAAATGAAGGTATATCTCTACATATCTACACAGAAATATTTACAAGAAATATTGTACAGTCAAAAGTTAATTGTATAACAATATCTATAGTATGATTTCATTTATATAACAATCTCATTTCAACAAACTATAAAACAATACTACATATTTATATTTGTTGTATAATTTTCATTTGTTGCTAAAAATATACATTTTGCTCATAGAGTAATTCCAGGAATTGTGATTCATATTTAGGTCAGAGAATTCTTATTTAGCCAGTTTTTCCTTATAGCTAGTTTTAGGCTAACAAAATTAAATGAAGATATTTTCTCAGTGTCAAAGTTGCTCCAACAGAAATGATCAGCCAAAGAATTTTGCCTCTTCTAATTAAATGTAGTGTTTCATAAAGCATTAAATATAAACATATTTTTCCTATAGTGGTAATCTTGCTTTTCCTGCCTTTAACCATCATGACTACTAAATTGTACATCTATTTCTAATCAGTGCTAACATTATAATCAATTAAAGGAACAATGATCGGTCTTTTCAAGAGTTATAGAGTGTTAGTTTCAGTGAAGAAAGAGTGAATTTTATCAGTCTTATATCTTTGTTACAATAAATCACCAAGCATTTATTCATCACTAATCTTTGGCTTAATCCCTTCTTAGGCATCCTGAAGAGTGATGAGAGAGTATCAGACATGGTTCCTGTTATAAAGGAGATAATAATTCAATTGAAAAGATCAAGTTTTGGTAAATATTTTTTGTAATTTAAACCATCTACAGAAGGGTCATATGTCAAAATGATAGATTAAGTTCTAATCTAGATTAGAAAGCTAGTAATAAATATATATGTATCACTTAGGGTACTTATGGAATTGCTAGGCTGATAAATCTGTATCAGGATTAACTAAAACACAAAACTAACACAAAACTGATTGTTACACTTTGCTGACACTAAAGAAGTTATTGTGAATAATCAAGAATAATAATATGACAATTCAATTCTGTTTGAAATTAAAAATGATATATTTTTTTAAAATAAGATTGTATTTATTTATTTTTAGAGAGAGTGGAAGGGAGGGAGAAAGAGAGGGAGAAAAACATCAATGCGATAGAAAAAATCGGGCATTTTTTTGTCCTGACCGGGAATCAAACTGGTGACCTTTAGTATTGTGGGATGACACCCAACTCAGCCACACCATTCAGGGCAAAAAAGAAATTCTTAATCTCTGCCTATTAAAAATTCACAATATTTATTTACGAAAATCCCAAAATCTTTGTTCATAGAAATATGTTTTATGCTAAGTATAAAGTAAAAGTTATAGTACTAGTGATGAGGAGGAACAAGATGATAGTAAAAATAATTATTTCCACACATTGAGAAGCGTCACTTAATTAAGTTCAGACAAGTAGAAAGTAAGACAGCCAAAATTTGAATATAGTTTTATCTGAAGCCAAATCCATGCCATGTCTCTCACCTCAGAATTCCTTTTATTCAGTTACTATAAAAATGTAAAAATTGTTTCTGAATTCAATATAAACTGATATAAATATATTACTTATTATGTTATTCAAAGTCCCATGTAATTGACAACATTGAATATTTTACACCAAATGCAAGCACATCTGCACTGTAAAAATATATATGTTCTGTAAGATTTGAGTTACTCTTTCTACTAAATCTTCTGTTTGCCTACTCTGTCTGGACACATGTAGCCAAATTTGAAGTATATATATCGGCAGCCATCCGTCTCCAGAGACGATGGTGTAGCTTCTTAAGAGTCTATCTGCACCGCCAAGAATGGCTGTGCAGTCCAACTCGGGAGTGACACGGTATCTGTCTCCTCCCGTGTTGCATCGACATCTTGTGATGACGCTGGAGTGTCCTCTCCAGTGAAGCTGAAGCTACAGAGCCTGGGCAGGGTGATATGGAGGGTCTGCTGTTGCCCATGCAGCAGACCCCCCCTCTCTTCGCAGCTGAAGGGTCCAAGGGAAAGACGGAGTCAATACAGCTTGGCTTCAGGTGCGCCGCAGGAGTTGCCGGTGTTGACTACAACGTCAAACCGCCTTAGGGACTCCGGCTCCGGATTTTCTGTCGGGGTTTACTCCCTTAGCCTTTCCCCTGAAGAGGTATGCCGCAAGGCAGCGGAGGTTTTTTGGAGTCAGAGTTTTCCTTCTCTGATGTGCCCTGACTGGAAGATCGAACCAGCGACACTTAGCTCGCAGGCCGACGCTCAATCCACTGAGCCAAACCAGCCAGGGTCCAAATTTGAAGTAAATAATAGAATATGTTAATATTATTAGTGTTATTCTATTTCCTTTTTCCTCCTTTGTGTTTATGTCAATTTACTTCAAGTTGACTGAAATTCCTTTTCAGAGGATTTGAATTGAAGTAAAATTAAAATTTGATGTGACAGTCATTGAATAACATCTATTAGTAAATATAGATGAAGCTTCAACAAAAATGAACCAAATACAAGTCTAATTTTCATTAGTCTATGTGAATAGAATGTATTTTTTGATTCCTGCTAGCAGTATTGAAGGGAAAAGAATTACTTGGTTCACAATTCAAATAATAAAAGAGCTGAAAGGGATCTCCAAAAATGAAGTATACCCTACCATATCTAGGCAGACTTCATTTAGAGTACTCCACACAGACAGGCATCAAACTTCCTCTCAAATATCTCCATGGAGAAATAGACCCTGCCATCGTCTGCTTTCAACTCTTATGTGTTTCCTCGGTGGTTTTCCTACTGAGATACTCTCCATGAAGCCGTCTGATTTCTTCATCCTTTGCCAATTTTCTCTCCTAGACTTCTGTCTAAGCAGACTGTGTTTTCCAAAATCACTACTGATTCAGCCTGTTATTTCTGCTTTATGCTTCTGAGCACCAAGGGCTATGATTTTAGCACATGATGCATTAGTGTTCTAAACACCACTGAGAAGAAAACAGGGTCCCAAAGGGTGAAGGCATTAATGAAAACAATGAGCATTTCAGTGAGAAGCCCCGGGCAATCAAATACAGTATTGTAGAATGATATATAACTACCAATTGTAGCAAGCATTTCAAGGATCAATTATCTCTCATAAGTTGTAAATACAGGTATCATTTCCTTTCATTCAAAATTCTTTAGAAACAAAAATATGGAAATGTTTTCTACTAATTTAAATGGCAAAAGAAGAAGGCAAAAGACTGGAATCCTTGCCATGCTCAGCCCTAAAACAGAAGATCCTCTGTTTGGGAAACAGTGCTGTGGATATAGCCAAGAGACTGTTTTGGCACAAGAAAGAATATATCAGCATTACCAGTGCCAGTTACATTCCATTGCCTTTAGTTTCCTGGCTGAGTGTATCTGTGTGTTTGGGGAAGGGGAAAAAGCAAGAGGGAGGCAGAATCTGGCAGCCATTTCTCTTTACCTCTGCAATGCCCTTTTTAGTATCTGCATAAGAATATGCTCCTATTTCATCATCATTTTGCAGTCCTAACTATTAGAATATCAATATTGTGACAGCACAATATTGTTGAGCATAGCTATTATTCTGCTTATCTAAATTCAAGGAAAGAAAAAGTTTGATTTTATGAAACTTTGATCACTGTGGTGTTTAATTTTTAGACTTCCATTGTTGTATAATTTTAAAAAACTACAAAACATAGTGGCTTATAATAATTTATTATCTCACAAATTCACAATCAGTTTCAGCTAAACTGGACAGCTCTTTCTTGGGGACAGTCATGCAGTTCAAGAAAGATGTACGCTGGTTCTGCAGTGATTTTAAGGCATTTTTAAGACTGAATTGGAAGTGCAAAATATCTCTTACATGACAGGCAGTTGATACTAGTGTTTGGCTAGATTCTTATCTGGGGCTGATTATTGGAGCACCAATATGTAGTCTTTCCATGTGACCAAGGTGTCTTCCAACATGGCAGCTGTGTTCCGACAGGGATTATCCTCAATGTGAGCCTTCTGAGAGAGGAAGCTGCCAGTCTCTGAAGGCCTGGACCTGAAAACTGGCACTGCCCCATTTCTGCTGAGTCTGATAGTTCTGAACAGTCACAGAGACCTCTCAGAATCAAGACAAGGGAGCAGGGCATAGACCACCCTTTTATATGAGTGCAGCATCAAAATATCTGTGGCCATCTTTAATCTGCCACACTTTAATTATTATCATATATGGAGAGTCTCATTTAACTAAATGGCCAAAATGGTTTGTGAATATCATTAAAATGTTAAATTAAAGAAAGAACTCTAGTTTACAAGTTGCAGAGTGGTAATCAACTAAGCATAGTATATTTGTACAATATCTTGCCAGTAGAGAAAGAACATTAACAAAATTAGTATAATTTGATTTAAAAATATCAAAATATTACCTAGCCATGGTGTCCCCCTAATTAATTTTTGTGTATTTAACAAAGAAAACTTATTTTGACCTATATTTAACTCTCTCAATAGCATACAGTCTGAGTTTTTAATTTTGCAAGGCAGTAGACATTGTGAATGATTTCCCAACATTCCCATTTTTGTCTTATAAGTGATCTTAACAATTCATGGCAGTTGACCCCTTGTCACAGATTGGTTCGGGGATGCACAAATCTAATCCATCTGTGTCAATGAGATTCAAGAAGGCTTGTCCACAAATTGCATTTTTTGTGTTAATATTACCCCCATATATCCCTACTCTTAAAATGACTCACACCCTAGAACTTTCTTCCCAATGTGTCTCTTATGAAATTCAGATGACTTTTAATCTGTTTCTTAGTATTTTACATTCTGAATGAAATTGCCTCGACCCATTTTCCCAATTGCCATGGGCTAGGGAGGTCCAAACCATTTCTAACGATCAACTTAAACTCTCAAGGTCAATTATTCTCATAGTCAATTATTCTATAGTATTGTGTCTGTATCGCACTGTTTTACTTAACACCATATGGATTAAAATAACTCACATGTCTCTATCAGGAAAACAAAGAAAAACACAAGTGTACATCTAATATGCTCAATAATTGAAATTCACTAATTAATTAAATGTACATTGATGGTCTTAATATGAGATTTAGAGCAAAGTAATGGAATATCTATAACCACAGTGATGGTTAGACATGTATAAAAAAGCCCTTTTAGTGTTATCGAGTAATGGATATACACCTTGGAGGATGAATATTCATTCATGGGATCATATACCTTGAATATAACCTGTATTTACTTACACCCCTCTATTTGCAGGAAACAATATTGACCATGTTTATCTTATCTTTGTAACCATTAAAAAGTGTAGTCTTCACTTTCAGATTTAAATGTAAATATATCGAAAACTTGGTCTATAATCCTTGAAATGTGCAAAAGAACAATAGTAACAAAATAAAAAACAAACAGACAAAAAACCCAAAGCAAACAATAAAAGAATCCTTACAAAGCAATAGCAACAACAAATCTGAGTTCAGCATAGGGGGCTGAAACTATATATAAACTAGTTAAGCATTTCACAGAGTACTTAACAGGATTATTGGAAAACTAATCAATTACTTGAAAGGTAAAAATCAAATAAAACTTACATCTCAAGGTTTATACTATATTCCGTTTACTGTCATATCAGTTTAATATTGCTTTCAGGATGAGCTATTGCCACATTCCGCCTACTTTCTCTCCAACAGGGTAATACCATTCATCTGCTTAATAATGACAAATAGATTTCATCTCATGTGACAACTCTAATCAATTGATAATGGCTGCTTGGGGCATTGTTTTATGAACAGTTCTAAGGCTATGTCTGGACTCAACAGGACAAAAGTTCTTTATATAATCCAAGGGCGTGGAATAGGCAGTTGAGTTACCAAGTAAAAGGTATCAGTCATTACTGCATTCCCTGCTAAAAACCATTAAAACAGATTTATCTCTAGTGATTCAAAAGTGGATTTGTGGGCAAGTAAGTGCTGTTATCTGTACCTAGTCACTCATATTACCTGGCATAAAATGGGCATTCAGCAAATGAACAAATAAATGAATTACTAAAAGTACTGGATTTGGGTTTTCAGAAAATCTGTATGGGATAAACATACATTGGGATACAGATAGGATGGATGGATAAGAAAAGACGATCCTATTAAGCTACATCAATAAATGTCTTTCATATACTTCAGGAAACATAAAGAATCTGCCTGAAGATATAATAGAATACTCTGGATTACCTGTTAAATTTGTCATCTCTTTACCAAAATATGTTTTCTTATGTATCAAATGTCTCAATTAGACATTTTCACTTTAGGAAATCATGAAGTTAAAATTTTAGAACTTAATGAGATCTGAAATTTAAAGTTAAACTAGATTGAATTACCAATATTTGAGTGCATGTCTATTCCAGTAGACCCAAACCTTCACCTTCTACTAGTCCGGACTCTAGGGCAGATCATGTGTTATATACAACTTCCCTTCACACAAACAGCCATAGTATTTCTTCATAAATTTTTAATTTGGGGATGATCACCATATAATTCTAGTTGAATCTTTTTGGTCATCTTTTCAGAAATTATATGAAAACTGTTTCTCTAAAGTGCATAAAACAATATTAATACAATGTACTATTTAAGTGTTCTTTTCAATTACAGTTGACCTACAATATTATATTAGTTTCATATATATAACACAGCAATTAGACATTTATATAACTTATGAAGTGATCATCCCATAAGTCTAGTATCCATCTAACACCATGCATAGCTATTACAATATTATTGCCAAAACCCCTATATTGTACTTTACATCCCTGTGACTGTTTTTATAACTTTAAATTTGTACCTCTTAATCCTTTCTCCTTTTTTACCCATCTCCCTAAACCCCCTTCCTAGCCCCTGGTAACCATTAAAATGCTCTATATATCTATGACATTGTTTCTGTTTTGCTTGTTCACTTATTTTTGTTTTTAGATCCAATAAATAAGTGAAATAATTTGGCACCAAATTATTTTGTCTGTTTTTTAATTAATAATTGACTGTCTGGGTATTTTATACCTATATTCAGGCACCATATTGTTAAAAATAACCACAATAATATAAATAAAAATAATAACAATTTATCTAATTTTTTAACATAGTGGTATAGCATACCATACTTTGCTCACTATAGTTAGATATATTTGAGTTTATATTCTGGTTTCATCCCTTACTATGCAAGTTTTGATATGTAACTTAAACTTTCTGTACTTAGGCTTCTTTATTGGTAATGGATGTAATAGTTAACTACATCAAGAGAGTATATTATAAATAAATAGTTTTTGTTTTGTTTGCTTTTATTTAATCATGTCAACAAAATGATACAAGTTGTTATAGTATTTTATTGTTACTACTTCAAATGTGAGATCAAGAATTGGTTTTCTTGAGATAGATTAGCATCAAATACAAGCAATTTGTGATGACCAATCCTGTAACACTCCACAGTGCCTTTAGGGGTCTAGGTGACATCCTCCCAAGAATGAGATATTCTCTCTAATGCCTTTCTTCATGACAATGCGAAAACTCAATTTTTGGCTCAGAGTTGACATACTTCTGACTCTTAGGAATGCACTTCTGTCTGTATCTTACTTAACTCCCTTGATACTTCTCTCCACCAACTTCTTTTAGGAAGTCTTAAAGTCTTCCCTTGTTTTATCTCTCTATCTCTAATAATTCCTTTCCAGTATCACACCTTATCTTTTAAGTATAGGTGTTCACCAAAGTTCCAGCATAGTCTATCATTACCATGGTCCCTTTCTAGAGCTCCACACACTTGAAGCCAAGAAACTACACAATATCTCACTATATCAGTCACCTCAAACTCTACTAAACTGATCCTAATTGGACTTTAAATTAAACACCTGTCCTGTGGTCTCCTTCCTCTTAAAACCACCAGTCACATTGGGAAAAATGTAAATATTAGGTCCTGAATTTCTCTTTTCTCTCCAGTTTTCATAATTTGACTTATCAACTATACCTTGTGTTTTCCATTCCTTTATTATTACATTTCTTCAGTCACATCAAATCTTTTCAGGCACATTTGTTAAAGAGGTCTCTCTAAAATGTAGCAATAATCATGCTTCTGTTTTCCTTACAGTTTTCCCAAAACATCTTATTCCCCATACCATATTTTGCCACTTTCATTATTATCATTACTATCACCATCACCATCATGTAATAGTAAAAGTAGTAGTGGTAATAGTCGTCGTCGGCAGCCGTCCGTCTCGAGAGACGATGGTGTAGCTTCTTAAGAGTCTATCTGCACTGCCGAGAATGGCTGTGCAGTCCGACTCGGGAGTGACATGGTATCTGTCTCCTCCCGTGTTGAATCGACATCTTGTGATGACGCTGGAGTGTCCTCTCCAGTGAAGCTGAAGCTACAGAGCCTGGGCAGGGTGATATGGAGGGTCTGCTGTTGCCCATGCAGCAGACCCCCCCTCTCTTTGCAGCTGAAGGATCCAAGGGAAAGACGGAGTCAATACAGCTTGGCTTCAGGTGCGCCGCAGGAGTTGCTGGTGTTGACTACAACGTCAAACTGCCTTAGGGACTCCGGCTCCGGATTTTCTGTTGGAGTTTACTCCCTTAGCCTTTCCTCTGAAGAGGTATGCCGCAAGGCAGCGGAGGTTTTTTGGAGTCAGAGTTTTCCTTCTCTGATGTGCCCTGACTGGAAGATCGAACCAGGGACACTTAGCTCTCAGGCCAACGCTCAATCCACTGAGCCAAACCAGCCAGGACAGTGGTAATAATAATAGTAACCATATAATGGACATCTAATATTCTCATTTTAGAGATGAAAAAAATAAAACATAGAATAGTCAAGTAATTTACCCCAAAATCTTAGAGCTTCAATTTGGGTAGGGAATCAGCACCAAGCAGTCTAATTCCAGTGCTCCACTCTTTAACAAAACTATGCTTAGTCCCTACTCCAAAAGCCTAGTCACTGAGTTGTAAGGGTGCATTACTTGTCTCCTTCAATAGTCTCTGAATTCCTTGAAGTTAGTGTCATAGTCTACCTCCAAGTTCTCAATGTGTGGTGTGACCTTTGCATTCTCAGATTATACAACACAAAGTATGATATAATAAAAAGAACTTGCCAAATGTAGGAAACCAGAATAAGCTTTAGAACTAGCCTTCAAAAATATTGAGGACTAAAGGAGAAAAAGAATGTAGGGTATTCTAAGTTTAAAATGTAATGAAGAATGAACTCATTCAGCAGCTATGAAATAAATGCTACGGCTACACACTGTGTTCATTGATCTAAGGAGCAGAGAGGAATATGAAGTATTTCATTGGATATTTTTTCTGCAGTCACTTCTCATTCACTATAAATGTTTCAATGTAAACTCTGTTACAATTTATATTCTAGGTAAACCTTATGTATAGATATTTGTATTAAGGTCTCAAAAATTTTGTGAATCGGGTGTAATTATTTCTATTTATGGCTTTGGAAACTAGAGACTTAGAGTTATTTGGTAAGTTATCCAAACTGACATTCTTCCTACATGAGAGCTCACTGTCACTAATAGGTAATTTGAGAGAGAGAGAGAGACAGAGAGAGTGAGAGAAAGGCATTGATTGTATGCATTTGTATGTCTGTGTTTGCTTGTGTGTATGTCCACCAGTACCAGCTACGTCCTCTTGCACTGTCTCTAGGTTGGGCCAAGGTTAGGGGTAGGGAATTGTGGCTGCTGGTAAAAGTTTACAGTGTTATAGGAGAATTATGAATTCAGGGTATTTATTCTCTGCCTCTCTTTCAAAGGGGTTGGCTCAGTTTGGCTCTCTTCCTCAACCAAAGTTTCTTGTTCTCTTCAAGGCTGTTGACTCTGTTCAGGCCCCTCCTCTCTACAAGATTAGGGCAGAAGGCTCAGTCACTGCACAATGACTAGAACTTGAAGTTTTCCTTTACCCATCCTTTGCAATAAATCTCTTTGTAAGTACAATTTCCGATATTAAGAATTTCATTAAGAATTTATTACTCCAGACTGATCGGGGGTATGCATGTGCATATTTGTGTGAAAACATTACAGTCTCTCTGATACTTCCCTACATTCTATAGCATCTTCTTATTATAAATTTTATAATGAAATTACTTGACTAAAAAACAAAACAATTAGATGAAAAATAAAATAGATTTTCTATTAAAGCTCCATAAGATAATTTAAATTTTTATTGAAGATAACCTATTGCTCTTAAATAAACAGAATCCTGTGCCTTAATATTAAGCACATTGCTACAGGAAAATGTCTTATAATATTTGCAACTAAGTTTCCTTTAGCTTTAAAAAGCCAAATCTATTATTCTGAAGGGATACTAAGAGAGCAACAAGTATTATACTTTTAATTCCCAGATCAGCAGTGATGATAGCATAGCATTATTTACATCTACTTTCCAAAAGATTCTGCTTGGCACTGTCAAGATCAAAGCTGAGGAAAAAAACTCTCCTTTCTCACCACTTCATCATCCTTACCCTTACAGGCATGAAAATGGAAATTCTTCCCTGTTGTGGAGATAATGTTGCTATGGTTATGAAGGTAAAGTAGATTTATCAAAATAATTGGAAGCATGATTCTCCATTATGGTTAGTGATTGTAGCAATGTGTTGACATGAAAACACTACACTTTATTTTTTTCTCTTCCTTCACTATTTCTTCAATTTCTACATAAAGAGCTTCATGTTGTACACACTAACAAAAATCTATCTCCAGGGTGACAGGTATATCATAACATGGAACTTTGTGTTTTATATGCTGCATATATTAGATATACACATATTCTGAGACTCAGTACATGGAGCTTTCCCTCTATAAGGCTTTGAATAGGTAGTTGAAGATGGGAAGAACAAGAAATTCATCTTGAATCTATCCATGACCTGCTCTTTTTCAGAATGATGATATGTTTTAAGTCTCCAATAATCCTATCATACCAAATTTATATTTTGAAGAAACTTGGTGAGGATATAATTGCTGGCCCATAAAAATGTACTAAAAAAAAGCTAATAATAAGCTTTACAGTAGAATGTCACTGCATTGTTTATATTAGTAACAAAGAAAGTTAACCATCTCTCTATTTTGTCAAAGCTAGATCTAATAACCTCTTATTTTCATGGGACACCCTCATCTATTAGACAACCAAATTCCTTTGGCTTTCTGTTATTTTCCTTTAACTTGGTTTGCTAACCATATTATTTTCCTGCTCACAACTCATATTACATTAAAGAGTTGTGATTCTATAGGACAAATTATGTTGATACTCTTACTTAAACCAAAGACAGTATTCTCCTGGCATATTTTCACCTGAAAATCTAAGGATCTATTGTACACAATTCAAACATTTTTTGATTAAAGGTAATAATCTTTCCTAACAGTTGGAGAATTCATATGTACATAAACAAGACATAGATGACTTATAAATAACTTACTAAATTAAAAATGTGCATATCTTGAGTAATCTGTGTGTTTTCTAAATGATCTGACTTTTCTCCAAATTGATGCTTGCATGTCTTGCAGTTATGAAGAGGGATTCTGATATATATTAATACCAGTACTACTCTCTCCCTACCCCTCAATATTTCAAACTCTCTATTTTTAGGCTTATCAGAGGATTGTACTCATTCACCACTCCCTAGACCTATGAGCAGCTGAGCCTAAGTGACTATTTCTAAACAAGGAATGTTGAGTGGAAATCACTTGTGTTTCCTTGGGTTGAATATTTATTTGCCTCTGTGAGACATTCCAGGGTTCTCATTTTCTGTTTGGTACTGTCACCAGCAGCATTCAAGACAGACCCTGATTTGTCATTCTAGATCCTTGAATGATTATAGTGAGCAGATCTTTCTGCCCACATGCAGTGGATGTGTAACATAAAGGGGAAAATACACATTTCTAGTTTTGTCCCTGAAATTTAATTGTTGTTACTGCAGAATATCTACTCATTGTAATTAATATAGAGGCAAGACATAGACAAAATAATTTTTTTAAAAACACCCCTAAAAATACAGATCTTGATAGGCTGATGAAGAAGGAAGGTAAGTTTTTCAAGAAGAGTGCTAAGAGCAGGATTTAGGGAAGATAATTCCAGGACTCACTTAAAAAGTAAGTAAGTTAAAAGTATACATATTTTATTTGAAGTGATTAGAGAAAGGTATAATAGATGACTAAGATTGATTCATCGTGCAAGTAGATTTTGACAGAAATTGCATAGAAAAGTTTCTAGTAGCTGTGAGTCATCGTAAAGGCATAGCCAAGAGATTGCAATCCTCAATATGAAAGGGGCATTTCCTTTACTAAGACTAGATGCTTGATCTGATTTCAACAAGTGCACAAAAATTATTGAATAATCAGATATTTTTTAAAATATTAATTGAAGGAATTTATAGTGTACATAATTAAAATATTTTATCTGGATGATTCTTGGTTAATTCAACAAACTTACTTTATATTTATAATGTATTCTATTAATTTCTGAAAATTATTTTTTGTCTTGTCATTTTTTGACCTCTATAACTATAGGATTTTATAAGTATATAAGTATAAGTATATACTACCATTTTTTCTAGGCTTCTTTTCTCATCTTATTAACTTAATAGTGCTTGCTTTTTTTCTGATAGCAACTGAATGATTTTTATGGGTACTTTGAATTTATTATTAGAAGTTATTAATTTTATGTCATTAAGCTTGGTAAACCAAACTTTTTTGGTGTAAACACTTCTAACTTTTGTATTAGAAAGTATGAGTCAGTGTATTCTATAAAGTATTTAGCTCTTGTTCATCACTTTTTGTTTTTGGTGTTTCCCCAAAATTATTAATCTGCATAATGACTAACTAGACTCATGAAGGAAGAAAGATAAACATATTGTCAAAGTATTAACCTTTATTAAAAAGCATATTTCAAATTTGTTTCATAGTTTAATATATGTTAATAATAAGTTAATATACTATTTGGTTTATATCATTTCCATAAAAATAAAGATGAGCTCTATAGTTTAAAACCAACTCCTTTCTTCTTAATCACATAATAATCTGCATATGAAAGAACCATTACATAAGTAACACTCAGAGCCAAGTGGGGGAATGGAGTGTTGTCGAAGTCCCTATGTCATTTTGTATTGGCTAAAAGGAAAACCATAACTTCAATAGTCTAATACGCACACTGTTGCTGTAACAAGAAAAACTCAAATATCCTGCTTCAGAACATCAGTTCTAATTAGCATTATATACTCACTATTGTACAGGAGCCCTAGATAAAACATGAGCACATCTACATAGTGTTTGAAATTTGGTTAGTGTGACAAGGTAGATACGGGCAAATGTTTAAAAGTATAAGCATTTTTCTTTCACTTCTTTCAAATTATATTACAAAAATAGTTAATAATATTTCAGTAATTGAAAAAATATATATGTAGTCCACAACTTATATAAGCTACTGATCTATTACTCTTTAGTCTAGAAGTCATTTTTGCCTGATGTAATGTTTCAAGTATGAGATGGACATATAGGTATACAGGATATTTTTCAGTACCACAGACATTCTGTTAATGCAATAAGCAAGACAAATCTACACAAGGAGAAAAGTTAGATCGATTTAAGTAATAAGATAAAACAATAATGTGAAAGTTTTCAAGAAAATGAGACTAGAACTTTAAAACAATCCATAGAGGATCAACTTTTGCAAAGGGCGGAATCAGAATCTCAATTATATCTCTCCTAAAAAAAACAACAAATATACTGGTAAACACCTAAAATTATTTCAGAACTCTAAAAATTGACCAAAACCACAGACTGGTTCAAAGAGAAACCTTTGAACCTCAGTTATACAGCAGAATCTGTGATGTTTTAACCTCTTCTCTCCCTAGTATAGTGGCACAATAATTGTAAAATAAACCAATGGTCTTTCAGTCAACAGAACTAAACCATCTTGTAATTATTTTAAATCCTCAGAAAACAGTCAATATTGTGTCCAAATGTACAGCTCCCAGGACATTATCTATTCTGGAGTGTTATAGCTGTTTGATTTGACTCAGAGTTCAGCAAAGGAAGGGATTAGGAAAAGTTGTAGCTCCAGGATATCATCAAAAACCAATAAAATTTTGCTGGCAATATCACTGGTGTCTAAGGCTTTGGTTTCAAGAAATAAAGCAAGATATTTGCTAGGAGTTTAAAAGAAAATACTGGTAAAGTAGATGATCATAGGGTACTGAGAAAAACTACCAGGTATTCCTAGGGATCTAAAAGCCTGTGTACATGCATAACGCCATGTGTATGCCCTGGAAAGATCAGAGGAAACATAATGTTCCACACATCTCTGGAGAAGTTGAGATCCTATGAAAGTATTTAGAAAGTGTAACAGAACCCCTGGGCTGCTCCGATTGAAACAGAACCCACAGGCTGCTTAGTTAGGGGCCCGATTGCCTGCTGCCAGAATTATAACTCTCAATACCAGAGTTTGGTAAAAAGGAAAAGAATTATTTATTTACACATAGTCCTGCCTTCCCCTCCCAGACCGGGCCAGTCTTAGGAAAGTCAGAAACACCGCTTCCCTACTTCCTAGGCACAGTTCAGCTTTACCAGTAGCTGCCAATTACTCAAATCTGATTGGGGAGGTCCTTTCTGTGCTGTGGTGCCCTCCAGCTCTCAATGCAGAACCACCTTGATTCTCAGCCTCCTTGTAAACTGCCTTCTTCCTGCAAACCATGTGGATCTCCTCCCCTTCTCAAAACCGCATGGCAAGAGCCTCTTCTTAAAGCAGCCTGGAGGGAACTGCTCCACCAAGCCACATGGAGGGAGCACGTAAGAGCCAGAGCCAGAGCAAGAGAGCCAGCCCCAGAGCGCCAGAGAAGAGAGCGAGCTAAAAATGTCTGCAGCTGCTTATATATCCCTGACTGCATCCTCTGATGCAGTGGGTGTTGCAAGCAGTTCTGACCATTCACAGAACCCTACGCAGGCTCTTTCCGCTCTGTACCATCGTGCAGTCCAAGACCCCTCCCATTTTCCTGAGCCTTGGAAGTAAAGCGGATCTTTTTGCAACAAAGTTTCCAGCTACTAGCCCCAGGCATGCAAAAGCATCCTGAAAGCTGCTTCCTTTTCCCTATCTCCCAGCCGCAAACTCTGGGGTTTGTTTTTGGACTCCCCTGTTTCTATAACAAAAGTGAAAGTTCAGGCTATATTGTAAACTGCCTGAAGTTTGTTGGCCTGCTTTCACATAAATCCTCTTGACAGAGAGCAGAAGACATAAAGGTAACGCATTTAAAAAATTTTTTGACCAGTCATTGAGTAAATTATACCAACCTTGGACTGACTCTAGAAAGTTAGGCTTAAAATTAAAACAAGAAGTTGAAAAAAGTCTAGTAGAGTTCAGTGGCTGCCTATTACCTGTAATAGAAAATCTATAGAATGAGTCAAGGAAAGTTGCTAAACAAGTAAGCAGCAACAACAGAACAAAAACAAAACAAACAAAAACAAGAATATAAAATAAAATAAACAACAAATAACACTGTGTGGTGAGGAGGGTTCTGATATCAAAGTTGTTACAATATATTATCTCAAATGTCCAGTTTTCAATTTAAAATGCAAGACAACAAATAAATAGGAAGGTATGTAAAAGAAATACATGTAGTCAGTGGAAAATTTCTTTGAGAAGGCCTAGATTTTTGAGGTAGTAGTTAAAGGCTTTAAATCAGCTGCTATAAATGTGATCACAAGACTAAAGTATATAATATTTTAAAATGTAAAATATAATAACAATTACTCATCAACTAGAGAATATCAATAAAGTGATAAAAACTATAGAATGAAACCAAAAAGAAATTTAGAGTTAAAAAGTACAATAACTGACATTTAAAATAGAGATGCTCAACAACATATTTAAACCGCCAAAAGAAGGAGTCAGTGAGTTTCAAACTATATCCATACAGTTAACCATTCTGAGGAACAGAAAGAAAAGGAGTGAGGATACCTGGACAGAGCCTTGGAGGCTTGTGTGACACCATCAAGCATACTAACACAATAACAGTTCTAGAGGGAGAAGAAAAATAGGAGTAGAGAGGATATTTGAAGAAATCTTGGTCAAAAACTTCCCAAATTTGAGGAAAGATATGAATCTTCACATTTAAGATGCTCCATGAACTCCAAGTAGGATAAATTCAGGAGATTCATACCTAAATAGATCACAGTCAAACTGACAAAATGCAAAAACAAACAAAAAGTCAGGAAAGCAGCAGCAGAAGAATGGCTTATTATGTACAGGAAACTCTTGGTAAGATTAACAACTAAATTCCCATCAGCAACCATTGTGGCCACAAGACAATGGAATAACATCTTAAAAGTGTTAAACTAAAAGACTGTCAACTAATAATTCTATGTCCAGTAAAATTATCCTTCAAAAATGAAGAGAGAATAAAGACACTTTCAGGTTAACAAAAATGTAGAAAATTTGTCACTAACAGACTCCCATGAAATACAATGCTGAAACGTAGGGAAACTACATGGTAACCAGAATTCACACAAAGCAGTAATGAACTCTGGGAAAAAGACAACTACAGAAGTAAATATAAAAAGTACAAGCTTTTGTTTGTAACTCTTTTCTTCCCTTATTGATTAAAAGTCAACCACATAAAGAAATAATTATAACACTGTTTATTGACATGATATATAAAAATATAATTTGTATGACAAAAATAGTACAAAAAAGTTGGAGAAGAAAGAGAAGTATACTTGGTCAAAGTTTTGTATACTATTGGAATTAAGTTGGTATTGATATAAACTAGACTGGTTTAAATTCAAATGATAATCATAATGTACATATAAACTACTTTGAAATTAACTAAAAAATATAGTAAAAGTACACGGACATTTAAACGATACATGAAAAAATATATTTAACACTAAAGATTATTATCACCAAGGAATAGATGAACAAAAGCCACATAGGACGTATTGAAAACAAATTTAAAAACATGACTGATGTGAGTATTATCATCTCAGTAATTACATTAAATGTAAATGAATTAAATACTCTAATCAAAATAAAAATAAACATTATCTAACTACATAAGAAATACCCTTTAAATTGTTTGAAAAAAAAGTCACAGGTTGTTTAAAAGAGAAAAAATTGGAAAACATATACTATCCAAGTAGTAACTACTGGGGAACAAATAATTGTGTGCCTCCCAAATTCATATATTGAAATCCTAACCACCCAAAGGCGATTACATTAATAAGGGAGGCATTCAAACCTGCTTAAATCATTGATGCTGGAAATCACAACTTCTGATTTGAGGTATGTTTACATGCCTCTCGGTCCAGGAGTTCAATGATCTGAGCTGGACTCGCTGGCGCCGACAGTCTCTGACTGCTCAGGCCTCAGGATCTTAAAGCCATCCCATGACTTAAAAAGAATCTTGCTGAGTACTCCATCTTCCCTGATGTTGATAAGGAAATCAAACAAAACTAAGCACAAATGGTGTTTAACCTTGATTGCTTTCTGTTAGTGTTTAAGGAACAGTGCATCTGTTCCATAGTCTTAAAAGAATAGGTGATTGGATTTCTGTTTTTCTGTTTTTGAACTTATAGATGATATATAGACTTGTTTATCAGGAAGCGTCTCTTCAGTTAATCCTTTAAGCTTCCTCTGTTGTAAGTCTCAAGTCGTCGTCGGCAGCCGTCCGTCTCGAGAGACGATGGTGTAGCTTCTTAAGTGTCTATCTGCACCGCCGAGAATGGCTGTGCAGTCCGACTCGGGAGTGACACGGCATCTGTCTCCTCCCGTGTTGAATCGACATCTTGCGATGACGCTGGAGTGTCCTCTCCAGTGGAGCTGAAGCTACAGAGCCTGGGCAGGGTGATATGGAGGGTCTGCTGTTGCCCATGCAGCAGACCCCCCCTCTCTTCGCAGCTGAAGGGTCCAAGGGAAAGACGGAGTCGATACAGCTTGGCTTCAGGTGCGCCGCAGGAGTTGCCGGTGTTGACTACAACGTCAAACCGCCTTAGGGACTCCGGCTCCGGATTTTCTGTCGGGGTTTACTCCCTTAGCCTTTCCCCAGAAGAGGTATGCCGCAAGGCAGCGGAGGTTTTTTTGGAGTCAGAGTTTTCCTTCTCTGATGTACCCTGACTGGAAGATCGAACCAGCGACACTTAGCTCGCAGGCCGACGCTCAATCCACTGAGCTAAACCAGCCAGGGCTTAAGTCTCAAGTACATTGTAATCATTCCTGGAATGTGTCTGTGAGCTCATTCCTGGACCCTCCCTATTGATTAGCATATCTGAAAAATCCAATAAAAGGAAGGTGCTTACACTGCTCAGTGCTGACCTGCCTGACTGTGCGGCAGCCCTCTGTCCCTCCCACATTCTGTGTGCTGGAATTACTTGCGGACCCTCGACCACAAAGTACTACAAAAAATCATGGGAGTGGAACCCTATAAATGGATTAGTGCCTTATTAAAGAAGCTTCAGAGACATTCCTAGGCCTTTCCTCCAAGTGAGAATACAACGAGAAGCCTGCAATCTGAAAGAGACACCTCACCCAACCATGCTGGTATTCTGATCTTAAACTTCAATTTTCTGTGTTTACATGCTACTCCTTATGTGGTATTTTGTTATAGCAGCCTGAACAGACTAAGACAGTAATCAAAGGGGAGCTGGAGTGGTTATATTAATTCAGACAAAGCAGATTTTAAAACAAAAATAACATTTTTACAGATAAATACAGACATTTCATAATGAGGAATGGACTATAACAATTATAAATATAGCTATCAACAACTCTCCAAATTACATTAGGCAAAAGCAGACAGAATTGAGGAAGCAATAGACAATTCATAGATAATAATAGAAGATTTCTATGCTACACTTTCTATCCTAGATAAAACTAGCAAAAGATCAATAAAATCTGGAAGTCTGAAAAACACTATAAAGTAGACATAATAGATAACTATAGTACAGTCAATTACACAATAGTAGAATACACATTCTTGTCATGTGTACCTGAATCATCCAGCATATAGAGCATGTTATAACATAACACAAGATCATAAAATGCGTGTTTTCTGACTATAGAAAAATTAAATAAAATCAGCAGTAAAGAAAATTATGAATATTTATCTTTATGTGAATATTAAACCATATACTACCAAATAAGAAATCACTCAAGAAATAATAAGGAAAATAAGAAAATATTTTGAAAAAATTAAAAACAAAACACAACTTACTAAAACGGATGAAATGCAGCTAAAGCGGTGTTTAGATGGAAGTCTATAGCTGTTATTACGTAAAAAATAATAAAAGCCTCATATTAATAACCTAACCTTCCAATAAGAGCAAACTCAACTGAAAACAACAGAAAAAAAGGAATAAATATTAGAGTAGAAATGAATAAAATAGAGAATAGAAAACAACAGAGAAAATCAACAAATCTAAAAGTTATATATTTAAAAAGATAACAAAGTTTAAAAACCAAGCAAAAGAAAAGTATCTGTCCAGATAAAACTTGTACATAATAGTTTGTAGCAGTATTATTCATGGCTAAGAACTGGAAAACAAGACAAATGTCTATCAACTGACAAACAACTAGCCAATATGATTCATGTGCCAGCATGGGTGGTTCTTGTAAACATTACACTAAGTGAAAGAAACTAGTGACTAAACAATCACATATTTTATAATTCCATCTAAATGAAATATGTAGACTAGGCAAATCTGAGAGACAGAAAGTAGACTAGGAATTGACTAGAGGTGGTATGGGGGGCAAAAAGGGCATGGTTACTAATAGATACAGGTTTTCTTTTTGGAATAATAAAGATGTTCAAAACCTAGATTGTGATGATAGTTGCCTAAATTTATGACTATACTAAAATCTTTAAAACTGTTCTTTTTAAATATTGCATTTTATGATATATGAATTATATCTCAGTAAAGGTATGAAGTAATTAATGGATATACATTTAACCTTCCATATTATCATTTTAAGTAATGTACTTATATTTAAACAACAACAATAATAATAATATAATAATATATAGCTGCTCTTTATTGACTGCTTGTTGCAGCAGCCATATATTAGACTGAGTGATTTGGGTACGTTAAGTCTGGATCTTTAAAACAAACTTGCAGAATGGATAATAATAATTAATGTGTTACAGTGAGCAAATAAGAATGGCACACAGATTAAGTCAGGAGGTCACAACTAATTGCTTGCCAAACAGTAGAATGAGGATATAAAATCAGTACAATGCTCAGGTACTTTCTTTGATTTATTTGGACTTAAAAAAATGTCTAGAGCAGTATACTTGTTCTGGTAATGTTTCTAGATTTTATTTTCAAAGGATTCCATAGTTAAGACTGAGAAATAGTGAATTAAAAAAATTACACCATTTTGTAGTTAGTCTACAATAAGGACGCTAATTCTTTTTGCATAGAGGAGCAAAAGCCCATATTAAAACAAACAACTTTTCTAGCATTCCCTAATCTATGCCAGCACAAAAGCTGTCTTTCAAATCGGTGTTTTATTCCACAATATCATGCTTATATCAAGAACAATGGCTTATCTAGATTCATAGCATATTAATGTTTTGGGACAATTAGCAACATCATTACCTCTCTCTTCAAAATGAGTTACCTTGCTTCTTACTACACATTAACATAGTAGTATGGTGCTGGCTTTACCCTAACCAAGCAAGAATGCTGACTTTTGTCTTGAATACATTAGCAGGCATGCAGAAATACAGGTACCTCAGGTAAAGAGGAACTTCTGTAACATAGGCTGGAAAGGTTCAAGATTCTCTCTCAACTACCTAGAAAAATGAGGCTGTATAGATAACATACACTCATGTGGCCAATAAATTGTACTAGATATTATAATTCATATTTTTCTAAATGAAAGACATAAATAAAATACTCCAAAATTTAGCAGTATATCCAATGAAACACCCATTCTTCCTTCTAACACTTCCTAATCACAACTATATTAGTCTTTAAAGCAGTCTGACCAGCTTAATCACCTCCTGAAAAATCATGCATAATTTTTTCACTCTCTGCAGTATAACATTCAAATCACTTAGCCTGTGATTCATGATTTTTCTCAACATATGGCCCCATCGATACCTGGTTTCCAGAACACAGGGCAACATGCTATTCATTCAAATGAATCTCATACTTTATAATTGCTGGGTATTTGCTCATGCTTTTCTTATGTAGAAAATTATTTCTTTCTCCCACTGCTTAGCAAAATCCTACTAAATTTTACCTGAAAAACAACTTCTAGGACAAATTATTTCTTAGTTCCAAATAAGAACTATGTTGCATTCTTTCTGAATTCTTTGGAAAATTGTTTATAATATTCATCTGACACACTCATAATCTTATTTGCACTTTCCTATAATTGAAGAGAAAAGAATTTACACCCAAGCTCCTACTCTCTTACTATGGGAGAAATTTATACTTAGCAAATTAACTCTAGGTGTAGCATCTAGTAAAGATCAGAAATTAGATTCAAAATAATTTAGTTAAATCTGAAGTCTGAGCTCTTGTGATGATAGAATAGGTAACTTTTTTTTCCTCATGCCATGTCCTATTTTAGACATTGTTCTCTTTGCTTTTAAAAACAATTCTGTCCCCCTTTAGGCTATTTATCTTCCTGTCTCTTGAGACCTGATTTTCCTCCCATATCACTGTATGTTCCTTCTCAGTTTCTTTTTCCAGATTTTAACCTCTTCCCAATCCCTAATTCTTGTAATGTCCAAACTTTAACTCTTTATCTCCTTTATTTGTACCTACTGTCATGGTTTTAAATATTATGTGTATGCTTGTAACTTCAGGATTTACATATCTAACTCCAATCTCACCGCTGAGCTACAGAATAAAATATTCAACCACCTGCTCAGAACCTACTTTTGGATATCTAATTTAAAGTTAAAATATTCATAGGAGATTTTCTCTGTTCCTCCCCTATCAAACTATATCCTTATTCCTCCTTTTTTGCCGTATCACCAAATAGTACACCATCCACTGAGTAGTTTAAGCCAAAACCCAGAAGAGATTTTTGATTCCTCCCTCTCTTTCATATTTACAATCAGTAAGTTCTGTTTGTGATTATCAAAATGTGTCACAATTTCTTATCACCTACATTCTTACTATGTTCATTGAAGCCACCAAAATATCTTGCCTAGAACTTGTCAAGTTTTCATAATCAGTTCCTCTTCCTCTAATCCTGCCCCCAGAACTGGATAGCTTCCATTTCCCACTGCAGGTCCACTCACCACTGTTTTCTACCTGGCCCTGTATAGAAATGGTCCAGTGACTTTCTAGTACATTTAGACATAAGATCCAAATTCTTAACCATGGCTCTTGAGGTTCTTAGAAGCTGGCTCTGTCCATAACCCTGAGTGCATCTCCCACTCTTTCCCTCTCATTCATTCTGGTCCTGCTGTTCTGACTTTCCATTTGTTCCTCAAACAAGAATATGCCATCCTGACCTCGCTTCTTCTTAGAGCCGTTGCACTTTATGTTAGTCTGCCTGAAACTCTCTTCACACACAGGTAATCATTGCTTGCTTTCTCACTTTATTTCAGTTTTATTTTTTGTGGTATTTGCCTGCTTGTTTGTTTTAATTTAAGTATCACTTAAACAAGTCTCCATAACCATCCTTTCGAAAATGGTATCCCATTTGTGTTCAGTGTTGAACTTTTTACCTGACTTTATTTTTCTCCTAGAATTAATCTTCACCCCACTATATTTATTTAATTTATTTGAATATTGCTTGTTTCGCTTAGCAGAAGTTTCACAACATCACAAATTTTTTCTCTTTGACTGTTATATTCAACGTTAAGAAAACAGTACCTGGAATATTTTAATAGTGTGAATAAACAAACAAAAAACAAAGAATTATTTTGGAACATTAATGAATGATTAAATATATGATTGAATGATCTAGCAAGGTAGGTACTATTACAATCACCATTTCGCATATAAACTGAGAGCTACCTAAAAAATGTCAGAACTGAGAATATTTGACTATTTTAATAAAGGCAAGAACTATGTTTTATTATACTTTTTATTTTCCTTAAACTCTGACTCAGTGCCTTGCCCATAACAGTCCTCAACTGATTTATGTTCCTTAATGATGAAAGCTTTTAAAAGAAGAGCAATGTGGCAGCAATGTGAACACTGACTTCTGGAAGGCAAGCTAGTTAGGAATTTATTTTAGTACTTAGGTATGTATTTCCAGATAGTCTCAGACAACATAAATTGATAATTAAAATGGTATTTTAATGAAGGCATCTATGATTAGTACAGTCAAGCATTAAAGTTTTACATATATTTACTGCAATTTCTTTCCTAGTAATAGATTATGTAGGCCTTGTTGCTACTTGTCCTTTGGAAGATCTGCTTTTGGGAAGTTTCATAGCTCATTAATAAATTCATCAAACAGTTTGTATAGGAGAAAGAAACTATCAGGAATTCATAGCAGTAATTTTTACATTTTTATTAGTAGCTCTGATACAAGCAAATAATAGCATTTCAGAAATAAAATATGGTGTTATGTGAATATTACCCTTGAATTCTGCTTGATGACTATTTTTACTAATCTATACTGAATATAAAATTGTTTATAATGTAATACGGGCAATTTAAAAATGTAGATATCAACCCTCTTCTAAATTATTGGGTTAAGGAATTAAGAAACGCACATATGTAGCAAGTAGATATTTAGTTCAAGACAAGATATTAATTACTCATCACCATAGGTCATGAAGATTTCATCCTGTTTTCTGCTACATATTTTATGGTTTTGAAATTTTAATGTAGATGTTTGATTCACATTTAATTAATTATATGAGACCACAAAGTAATACTTCAAACAATTTTATAACTAAAAAAAGTATTTATATTTTGATAGGAATATTATTAAAGTTAGATTTTAATAGCAGTAGGAAAAAATAATATGCCTATGCTGTATGTTTAAAAGCAAACATTTATAAAACTTAGCATACCTTACTATACCTAGCAGTAGTAGGCTGCTGTATTTTGTTTTCATAATTTAATAATTTTCTACTAACCATTACTATTCATTAGAGTAATATATGGTTAGCAAAATTATCTCAATATTATTTTAACTTTTAAACAAACATCATTTTTCAACTTCCCAATTAAAAATAATTCATGTGTTCTTGACACATCAAAACTATCCATTTACAAATTTAGAATTCACCAAGTGGTTATCAATTGCTGGATACTAAAATAATTACACCCAACATTTAAAGACATAACATAGTAATACATGCACATTTAGTACAGCTATAATTTTTCCTAATTTTCTAGGTAAGTTTTAAAATAGAAACAGCTTGCAATGTTTTTTAAGATCATGGTCATTCTTTTCCACAGTGAAGTGAGAAAATTCAAATTTCTTGTGGGAAGATTGCAGCCACTAATTGGAACGATCAGGACCTCTAGCCAGGTTTCCATCCATTTTGTCTGTTGTCAGTTTTCTCCCTTTCTGTTTTGTTGGAAAAACATGCTTAAAAGAAATAACAAGTTACCTTCATACTGAAAAATCGTTTTTTTAAAAAATAAATTTAATTTTACTTTTATTCTTTTCACTTTCTATGTTCTTCTGGGGGAAATGATTTGTATCAATATTTTCAAAAGGCTGTTTTGGTTTTACTCAGGCTGTGGATTTTATAATTGATACTTTAACTCTAAGCTTGTCGTCGTCGTCGGCAGCCGTCCGTCTCGAGAGACGATGGTGTAGCTTCTTAAGAGTCTATCTGCACCGCCGAGAATGGCTGTGCAGTCCGACTCGGGAGTGACATCGTATCTGTCTCCTCCCGTGTTGAATCGACATCTTGCGATGACGCTGAAGCTACAGAGCCTGGGCAGGGTGATATGGAGGGTCTGCTGTTGCCCATGCAGCAGACCCCCCCTCTCTTCGCAGCTGAAGGGTCCAAGGGAAAGACGGAGTCGATACAGCTTGGCTTCAGGTGTGCCGCAGGAGTTGCCGGTGTTGACTACAACGTCAAACCGCCTTAGGGACTCAGGCTCCGGATTTTCTGTCAGGGTTTACTCCCTTAGCCTTTCCCCTGAAGAGGTATGCCGCAAGGCAGCGGAGGTTTTTTGGAGTCAGAGTTTTCCTTCTCTGACTCTAAGCTTGTACCCTGAGGCAATTTCATAAAGAGCACAATTTATGAAAATCAACTGAATCAATAAGATGTATGTTATTATTTTTAAATTTTTATGATAAATGTTTCTTGCAGCTTCAGGCCTCACATCTTAAAATTTTTATATCAGAATATGAGGTAACAGAAAAAAACGTGAAATGACTACTGGAATGATTCAAAACGTATCAGTTTATAAACAAATTAAAAATAAGTATAGGACAATGCATTACTTCTGTTGAATGAGTGTTTGAACATCAGCATTTTGTAGTCTCAAAAATAAATAAATTATTTAAAATAAAGCCTTTCTTTTCAAAATAAGTTGAAGGAAATGAAAAGAATTTTTCACTCATTTGAGAAGGAAACGAGTCCATTGGGGAACTTCGCATGGGGGCTTGGGGGATAAAAAGACAACCAAAGCCCAAAGCAGGCTTCTTAACTTTATTTAAAATATTTCTGTTTGCATTTTTTTTTTTAAAGCTTTCAAGTTTTAATCACTGCCATATGGGATTTAAAAAGAAATTGTTAAAAATAATTGCCCACAATAATCATAAGTAGTCTGAATCAAATTAGAGCAGAGAGTGAGAGACAATGTAGTAAGTATAAATTTGCTTTTAAAGACTACTGCTTAATGACAAGGCACATTTAATATTACATACAAAATTATTTGTTACTGGCAAGAAATCCTAAGCATTCCAAGCTGAAGTGAATAATGTTAGTATTTGTATTCAGTTATCATTCACGGATTTATCATTTTTAATATGATTAGTCAATTCACAACATACTAGGGAAGATATTTCCTTTTGGTCTAGAATCTTAGTAAAGGGCCTTCTAAAAAGCTTTGTGTAAATAGTGATATATCGTTCTCACAAAAAATTTAATGTACTTTTTTAAAAATAAAAGGAACTTAAAAGATGAAAATTTGCTTGTATAGACCTAAAAAAATAAAAATAAAATAAAGATGACAGGTACATGCTGAAAGAATTGCAGATTTAAACCTCAATGAGATACAATTTCTCAAATTCCAGTTTGGCAAAAATCTAAAACTTAAAGTTGTGGGAAAATGAACTTTTTCATACACTGCTGAGGAGAAATTCCACTTCTATAAATTTATACTGAAGATATACCTCTTCAAATATGAACCAATATATGCACAGTTATGCATTGTGACATTATTTGTAATAGCTAAATATTGAAAACAACCTAAGAATCCACCTTGACTGGAGTTTAGCTGAATCAGTTACAAAATATCCATAAAATGGCAACCATAGAATATATGAAGACTATGTCAACCAACATGGAAGAAATTTCAGACTACTTTAGATTAAAAAAAAAAAAGCAAGGTGTAAAAGAATGTATATTATATGCTACCTTCCATAGATGAGAGGGGAAAAAAACACCTCTCACAATAGACAAAAGGAAATAAAATTTGAGTTTAGTTAGCTTAGTAGAACTGTGTTATAATCTTGAAACATGTGCAGTAAATAGTGGAATAGAGTAAATAAGTGAATAAACTGATGTTGTTGGGAATCTGTGGGAAAGGTAGAGACAGATATAGACTAAAAAATGAAGACAAACAGAAGTATCCAGGGATGTTAAATTTGATCTGGAAGATTCAGGATGAACTTGTTAATTTTTGTGTGAATAAGTATGTGCACACACACATTTCCTTGCTCTGTATACTGAAACTACATAGAAACAGTTGCATTCCCAAAGCCACAAACACATTTTACTCCCACATGAAACACTATTTCTGTCTAAAAAGAAGTTGGGGCTTGAGAGAAATGGGAGATTTCATGTCTCAAATAAGAAAAGTTCAATGTGAATCTAAAACACCTTCTTGGTTAGAAAGGAAAAAGAAAGCTCTCCTTTAACAAAGAATACCATCTAGTAACAAAGAGGGGGTGGGGAGTGACAAAAATAGAATACCACCATTTTGTTACCCCTAGCAAAAAAAAAAAAAAAAAAAAAAAAAAAAAAGATGCAGGGAAGACTAACAATGTGCATGAAAGCCATTTGTGAAAGGTTGTCAGACATGGTTGAGTCAGAATATGTACCTTTAATGAGGAGAGGTCTGGCTGTCACTATCTTAAGCAGGTGGTCAAACACTGCATTACCAATGTGAGAAGATCTCACTTGATATACCTCCTGAGAGGCATAATGTCATTTGTGTAGTAGGAAGTGGCTTTCATAATTTTCACCTGAATTTTATCCTGAGGAAACAATCAGGAGAGCCAGGGCTATAGAATTTTCTGTAGAACAATTTGACTAGGCCATTCAAATAAATAGATGAAAAGCAGAAATGAGGGAGGTGACTTAAGACACCTAGTAGCCAAATGTACTGTGTGAACCCTGCTGGCTTCCTAAATTGAAATCACAACCATCACCTATAAAGTGCATTTTGGGAACAATCGAGGACTTTTTAGTATGATCTGTATGTTGGTTAATGCTATTGAGTTAATTGTAGAATTTCTTAGGTAGTGAATATATGGTTTTGTAGGAGAATATCCTTGCTTTTGTAAGAAGAGTGATGCCTTAACCTGCTCCTGTGTTTTGACAAAAACGAGAGAAGGGAAAGGGGTGGGGAGGGGAGTGCCAACTTCAGAGTCAGTCTTTATTACAGTCAGATCCTAGATTTCTCGCTATCTGTATGGTCACGAGGAATTTACATAAACTTTCTAGCCTTGGTTCCCTATTCTGTGAAAAGGAATAATACTTGTAAGTTCCTTATAGTGCCTGTCATGTAAAAAGCACTCCCTAAATGTTCTGTTACTGTTGCTAACCTAGCAATCTTTAATAGTTTTTGTATGCAATATAAATAAGAGTTTCAAAGGAGGTAATATAAAACTGGTCAGCATATGAATGCTTTAATAATAATTATTAGAAATTGTTTCTAAAAATAACATTGTTTCCTTATGAAAATAAACATTTCCTATCGTATAGAGGTCTAAAGGCATGAACAAAACTTTCTCCAGGTTTTTTTGTTATGGTTGCCAATAAAGAGAAGGAACAAGAGATGAGAAGTAGAAGTTGGGGGACATGCATGGCCACTTAAACTACAGACAGAAAACTTATGATGGGCCCCATACTTGGCAGCAGAGAGGAGCCTGACCTACTAATAACCATCCCTTAAAGTGGCAGAAGAAAATATTCCAAGGTTCCATATGTTCCATGAAGAAAATCCAGACTCTTTCATTAGACTGATATTATTTGTTTATTTTACAATAGTGAACATTCAAAAAAGAAAAACAAGCTTCTGTTAGAATGATTTAAATTAGTGGCTCTTAAATTAGTTTAATATTGTATTTTTCTTATAGGTAAAATCTTAGAGAACCATATAATCTCTTCTGTTTAGCTTATTTTTAGTGTATAGAAAAACAACTAGAGACAAACACACGTTGAGCTTGACTGAAGAATGTTCTTTCATCTCCTCTATAACAGGCAATGATTTATTTCCTACAAATATACATTTTTATTAAATTTTGGATTTACTGCATTCAAGAGGGTAAAGTTCTATTATAGTACCTATAGCATCATTTTGAATTTGTTGTAAAATGTTAATTGACTTCAACTTACAATGTCTTTGACTGCATTTTGATCACTTTTTTCCATTGGATCCAGTGGAACAAAGAACCTGATTTCATGAGCTGCAGTGGAAAGAACAGTGAGCTGGTTTTCCACAGGATCTCCTCATCTTGTTGTTCACACTGATGTAGATAGATCCAGATCCAGCATAGAATGATCACATTTATTCAATCTTACAACATTTATTTTTTAACTTGTTAATATTTCTGAAATTAGCTAACATACATCAAATAAACTTGCTAACCATCTTTTTTTCCTTTTTTTCCTCCAAAGACTCATTAAATAAAGCATCATGCAATTGATGTTTTCTTAGTATCAAGGAACTATGAATTGTGGCTTTTGGTTTCTCCTTAAATAATCTTTTCCTAGAAAACACCATAAACAGGAGAGATGTGGTTGCTTTCTACCTTAAAGAATTTATTGGCTTTCATTTTATAGTCAGGGACACCCAGGTACCCTTCTGGATAATCTCCATGTTGTTCCATGCCCAGGTTGCTCTGGTCATTGTCTCATGGACCTGATAAGACTTGATGACTGAATAAAAACAGCTAACTCAAGGCCAGCCATCAGTCACTGTGGTGACCAGGCATGATGATCAGCACACTAATTCTTTACACTGAAAAGTGATTAACTATATCTTCTTTTTGCTCCATTTGAAGGGAGAGCTCTGTGAAAATATTTAGCATGTAGCAAAAAAATAAAAAAGATGATAATCAAAGAACATGGTTCAAAGAGGAAAGTGGAGAGAGAAATGAGAAGTAAGTCAAAACAGAGCCAGAAAAGATCTGCACCTGCCAGTTAGAACAACAGAAGCCTGCTCTGAGGAGTCCCTGCTAATACGGATGCTGGGCCATTAGTCTGCTGTTGGAAAACCAGAGTGACATGTGTCCTGAATGACATTCCAATTCTCTGTGATTCCTAACTTGTGATTGTGCGAATGTTCTGAATGATGCTCTTGTTTCTCAGGAAGCACTCAAAAAACAAAAAAAATCTTCCTTAACTTTATTAGTTACCTCAAAGCTAAGGTCCTATTACCTGAGATGTCTAGTTAAGACCCTAGAGGATGAAAACTTTCATAATTCAATTGAGTTAAGGTGGGAAATATCAATGTGTGCCCAAGAGTTTTTGTTCAGTCTCCAAACACCTAAACAAAGAGTTCTATTATTGTGACACATTCTGGCTAATGCCCACAACAGGACACTGGCTTGTCTCCATCAACATGTTTGACCCATATCTTTGTTGCCTGTAACTGACAACCAGAATTATAAAGTTTTGATTTTCTCCCAGGCTATGAAACCAGATGCCATTGTCTGAACATTTTGGGTTGAGTAATTAAACAGAGAATAGTAGAAGATAAGTGTCTACATTTACTCATCAGCGTTGTGAAAGAAAGAAAAAGCCACTCTAGGAATTTGGAGTAAAAAAAAATTTAAGAGTTTTCACAGATTTCATGACAATCAGTATGGCTGGAAGAGTAATATTGAAGAAGGCCACTGTTGGCTTTCAGTGATATTGGAAGGGCAAGGACTGCAGGGAAAATGCCATCAACGACTCCATCTGCCTACAACACCAAAAGGAGGGGAAGGACACCTGAAGGTGCTGGAACACCTCTATATCTGCCACCTGCCAGGACCCACATGTCTTCCCAAACCGCTCACCATAAAACAATGGTTATTGCTCTCTTTAGTTTTCCTAACCTTCTGTGAGTATCTGTGATTGTTACAGTCAAACCTACATTGTGCTGGCAAAGGATTCTAGGATATATGGTTCCCAGATTTCTTCCTTAAAACTTGAGGGAGAATGTAAAAGGAAATGGGAAGATACTGAATTAACAATAAACAATCCTACACAGCATCTAAGGTGCTTCCAGACTTCAGAGCTTAATAATAGGCCTTACAGGGCTTCTCTCAGAGGTAGATAAGATGTTCCTGAGATCTCCTCATCAGTGGTCTTGAGCTTTTAGAAAAGCTATTTATAGGTTTAGAGGGAAAATGCCTTTTTCTTTTTTCTTTTCTAGTAGAGGAGAAAGGTAAGTGCTTCTTTCCCAACTGCTCCCTCCACCACATTCACCTGAAGAGGCACTTGCAGAGGGGGAGGTAACTGCATAAGCGTCTCACACCCTGGGGCAATGCTTGCCAAGCAGCTGAATCAGTCAGCTTATGCTGTTCTGTCATTTGAGCTGAAGAAAGGGACTTTAGAGAATTTATTTTTAAAAATGGTGTCTTTGGCCCTCTTCATTAACCTTGGACTTTTGGGGCATGTGTCTGCTTCCCACAATACTTCTGAAGGCAGAATTTTGGTTGGAACAGTGAGCAACAGAAGAGAGACTGAGAACAGTAATAAAAACTATACACCCATCCTTGGTGTGGCAAAGATGAGTACATTTCCCATGGGTTCTAACAGGGGTCATGGAGGTTAGCCAGGCTGTGAGCCGTCATGAAAGAACTTTGCATTGAAGGATAGCATGTAGGTAAGGGGATACCAGTAGTACAAAGTAATGGATAGAGCCCCGAGTTTCAAAATGTCAGGCAGGGAATGCACTGCACAAATCAAGGATACATGACCCAAGAGAAACTCGCAGGTGATCGTTGAAGACCGCTCCACACACAGAGGACATCGTTTTGCCCTTTTCCTGCTATTACCGCTCCTCAGCATCACTATACCAGTGAAAGGAGGGAAATGCAGAGAGGAACAGGGAGAGGCAGACTGAGGAACAGAAGTAGAAGTAAATAGACATTAACTCCTTCCCCCTTATGGGTCTCAGCCACATGTCAGATCTAAGCTGAGACAGGGAGTGATGATGGAGTGAATGTAAAATTTGAACTTAATTTAAAAATACTGGGTCTTTTGTATTTAGACTGCATCTAAATTATAAAAATGAAAGTATTCCCATAACTGAAAGGAGCCTAAAACAATAAAATATGATCAAGAAGTTAGTAAAGGGAGAGTGTGAGATAAATTAGAGAGCATATTTGAAGGCAGTCCTTGAAAAAAAAAATAGCTCTTGCTTACTCCCCACTGTGCTCCATGCCTTCAATATTCCCTTTATGTCAATGTTGCAAAAATACCTACTCTTGTTCTTTCAAACATTTCTCTTACTTTTCCATAACTCCCAATTTATATATTTGTCAATATTTATTGAGGTAAAATTTACACAGAAGAAATTTCCCATTTCGAGTTTTGGCAATTGTATATAATCATGTAACCACCACCATAATCAAGCTATAGAACATTTCCAACTCCGTAAAACTTTTCCTTGTGCATCTTTGCAGTTTAGCGCCTCACCTGACCCCATCTCCATATTATTTTATCTACTTTCTGTCACCCTTTTTAGAAGGCCATATACATGGAAGTATAAAATGTGTAGTATTTTACATTTGATTTTTTTTATTTAGCAAAATATTTCTCAGATTCATTATGTTGTATCAGTATCTTGCAAATTTTTATGGTTGAGTATAAATATATCACAATTTGTTTATCCATTCACCAATTGATGAACACTTGGGTTCTTACCATGGTTGAATTATTAAAAATAAAGCTTATGTGAGTGTTCATGTATACACTTTATGTGGACATATATTTTCTTTTCTTTTGCATGGGATTGCGAAATCTGATTGCTAGTGTATGTTTTTATTCTTGTGTTTATAATGAACTCATATAACTATCACTACTGTTTTTATTCCCTTATTATAGAAATTATCTACTTCTGGAAACAAACAAATAATTACACAAAATTACCCCGTTACTTGTCTTGAGGTAATATTTCATATGCTCTTTTTTTTTCAAGCTCTTTAAGATATAAGAATTATTTAACCTACTGACACAGTAGAGTGGCTCTTTACTGTTGTGATTGCAATAGCATATTTATTCAGATGAAGTCTTTCAGCTGTTTAGAATTTATTATTGAGGTTAAACGACCTCAGCATACAAAGCTCTGTGTTTGTTTTTCAGTGATTCATTCACATTCATTTTTTAAAATGTATTATAGGAACAGGGCATCATAGAAGTTTGTAAGTATCAAAACTGGTGGGATTCAGGAGGGATCTTGAAGGTTAGGAATGGGCATTGTAACTTTGCTAAAGTATGCCCAGGCCGATGGGGTGCACCCAGACTGAAAAGGAGATATTTCTAACTTCCTTTGCAAAATATATTTTCAACTGTTCATGCCATTTTTGAGCACTTCTACATATATGATCTTAAATGTTCTTAACAAACCTGCAAGGCATAGACAGCAAATTCATTTTTAAATAGGCAAAAACATACAAGTAAAGTAGCTGGAGTGAAGGAGCTAATGATTACACAGCTTTCGCTCTTGCCTGATTTCTGCATTTACTAAAAATAACACATGTTAAAACAGGCAAATAGAGACCTAAGGAGCACCTTTATTAGCTATTATGACTAATTTGAACACATGGCTTAAGAATTGTTATCTATATGATTTGCTAATAGAACAAGCCTGAAATAGACAGATCTACCTTCAAAAAAAATAGTCCTTTTCTTGTAAGCATGAAGCTTTTACTGCTAAATTTATCAAAAGGTCTACAGCAGGTCAAAGCTCAGATTTTTTGAGCTCCCAAGGAGAAAGCAGCAGGAAACAGTCTAAGCTATACCAATCAGATCATTCGCCCCTGGAGATGTGCAAGTAAGGAGGCAGACAGCAACAGAGAGTTAATTTCTACAAAAATAATGAAGCAGGAGGAAAGTAGGTTCTTCATCCCAAATTCTCCAGTTTTATATTCTTTTCATTTTTCAAATCTACAGTTTACCAAAAGTTTTACCATCACTCTTTAGGGAGGAAGTCGGCAGGCTGTTAATGCAGTCTGTGACTATTTCATCAGACTTTCCTTATAATACCAACCACTACTTCTGTGTCTATACTCTTGGGCCCACTATTGAATAAGTTTGATTTTGCTGCTGGGAGGCATAGAAATAGGTCAAAAGAGCACTTTTTAAAATTAACTATAAGGCCCCTGTGCCCAAGACTGAACTTTCATCCTCTAATCTATTTCCCATCTCAAGTTAAGTCTATCTATACTGTTCAACACACTTTGCGATGTCCCTTTATTTACTATTTTACCGAATATGAGCTGGGAGCCCATGGCAGGCACTGTTACAGCACAAAGCAGCAAAGAGTAAATAAAACACCATCCCTGCTTTCATGGAATGTGTATATTGTAGGAGAAAAATGAAATACACCTATAAAGACATAAATATATAATATGTCAGGTTATGATCAGTGGAACCAAAAAGAAGGCAAGAGAGAGGGCGAGGAGGTTACTTAAGGTGTTTAGGGAAGATTTCTTTAAGGAAGTAATGTTTGAGTAGAGACTTGAAGGAACGAAGGGAGAGTACTTTATGGGTGTCTGGGAAGAGTTCATCAAGGTGCACGAAACAGAAAGTACAAGATGTCAGGGTGAATGGCTGAACTACACAACAGGAAGGAGATGAGGCTGACAAGGTGGAGAGACGGCAGATCGCATGGAGCTTTGTAGGCTGCGGTGAGGACTTTGGCTGTTGCTTGGAGTGAAAGTAAAATGGGAAGCAACTGGAAGATTCGAGCATATAAATAACATAGTAGGACTTACATTTTAAATAAATCCTGCTGGATCTGGTGTGGAAAACAGAATAGAATGAGAGAAGTATAGAAACAGTCAGAAGCTATTAGATAACGGTGACTTGTATCAAAGGAGTCATAGTGGGAAGTAGTGAAATTTTTGGATATATTTTCAAAATAACAAAATATTATAATGGATTTCAATGGGAGGTGAAAAAAAAGAGAGCTAAAATTTTTGACCTAAGCAATGATGATAAATTGAACTTCCTCTTACTCTGATGGAGCATACCAGAAGAAAAACAGGTTGAGTGAGCAAGCTGATGGAAAGGAAATCATAAACTCACTTTCAGATATGTAGTCTTTGATAAATCCATTTACACGCAGGTACATATTTTGAATGTATAGTAGTTAAATATATAAGACTGGAGTTCAGTGGAGAAATTGTGGGAGTTACCAAAGAGTTGGCATTGAAAGTATGAGCATAGATGAGATTATATAAGCAATAAATCATGACAAAGAAAATAGTAGGACCGACCAAAGAGTTATCATTGAAAGGTATGAGTATAGATGAGATCATATAAGCAATCAATTATGATGGAGAAAATAGTAGGACCTGGGACACTATCATTAAGAAGGTAAATTGAAAAGCAGAATTCAGCAATGAAGACTAAGAAAAAAGAAACTCAATTCCACACTTGGTTCACATTTCATGTTTCCCAGCCCTAAGGACCAGCTGAGAACTTATAGAGCTAACAAATCACACTGAAAGACATACTGATAAAAATATTTGAGAGAGCTGAGGAATGTTGCTCAAGCATAAACAAGTGATGAACTATTTAATATTGACCCATAGTTAGCACCAAAAATCCACAGAACTTGGAGACAAAGTCTTCAATATTAAACTAACTACAAGGTTAGGATCAGGCTAGTGCACGTACTACTCTCTGAAAGCAAACAGATCCCAAAGAAGAAAAGGCAGAGCAGCCCCTTTCTTCCAAAACTCATAAATTAAAAAATTTGTCATCATTCTCCAGTGAAGTGATTGCAAATCACTAGGGATGATTTTGATCACCATAAGACATCAGTGTTTGGAAACATTTTTGTTTCACAGGCAGGCGGATGTGCTACTGATGGGTAGAGGCCAGGGCTGCTGCTAAACATCCAATCAAGGAGAAGACAGCCCCCTGGCCCCAACAAAAATTACTTTATCTGGACTGAAATGTCAGTAGTGCCATGGCTAAGAAACTTTTGCTCTCATAAGAATGTTTAGGGAGAATTATGTAGAGTTAATTTGCAGAATTATATTTTTAACTTATATGAATATATTATATTGAGATTTCAGTTTATTTATTTTGTTACACCACTCAGCACTGTTTTCATTTTTTTTTTAACTTGTGGTAAAATATGCTTATTATCAAATTTACCACTTGAGCCATTTTTAAGTGCACAGTTCAATGGCATTAAGTATGTTCATGTTGCTGTTATATGAGTCCATGTACATGAGGTTTCCCAAGGAGTTCCGAGTCAGCAGTGTTTTGAGCAATAATTTATTTCAGGACTATAGGTGGAGTCACTTCACATAGAGGGGCTATAATAAACAGAATTAGTTACAGCGCTTCTGGGGAGCTAAAAACACACACAGAGAAAAAAACAGAGATAACTCATATAGTAAGAATTATAGCAAGAAACTATGTAATTTAGGGCTGAGGTAACAAATGAGAGGGAATTTAGGAGCTTAGAGAAAAGGATCTCATGAAGCTGGTGCTCAGACTTCTATAGTTTACCTACCCTCTTTCACTGGTTGCACCCAGATACTTGCCACCATCAACTTTGTTGAAAATATTACTCTAATATAGAGCTAGCTACTAGTTCATAAGAGTTGTAAATATTTGTCTTACTAAATGGTCCTAGATTAATCTTCAGATTATTTGAACCTCTCACATCACATTACCCATTCATAAAGTTGAATTTTTGTATTAGCATCTTTTTTATAGAAGTAGTGTGATTATTTATTTGATATCTCAGGAGAACTTTTGAAAAAATTAGAAGAACAATTATTTGATTTTTATTGAGATGTAAAATTGACTGATCTTACAATCTTTCCCGTGTCCAAACTCCTTTCCTCCCAATTCCTCACTTTCTTTTTTCCCTAGCAAATATTCCATGTGCATCACTACAGCCACTCCATTGGATGCACTTACCCCACTATTCTTGCATTGTATTTGTCTACCAGGTTAAATCCAACTCTTGTCTATTGTATGTCTGTACCCAGACAGAGGAACAGAGTGGAGAAAACACAAACCCATGCTTACAGATCTTGCTTTAAATTTTTGTCAGTTACTCAAGTAGATGCTAACAAAAGACATGCAGAAAAGATTCACAGAACAAAAAAAAATTTAATTACTAGTAATATATTAAATTGCACAATCTGCTCATGATTAAAGACAAGCACATTAAAATTACAAGGTACCCTTGTTATGAAATTGTCTATGTGTGATAATGTTTAATGATATCTGGTGTGGTAAATTAACAATCTCATACCCTTTTGATTTAATCACTTGATAACACTTATCTATTGTATTTCTTTTACATACCTAACACATTTCTAGGCAACGAGGAGCCAGCAAGGACACAAGATAGAATACATCTCTGACTCAAGAATTAATGTTTTAGAATGGGGGCAAACACATTATGATATAATGTTAGATATTAATAAGAAATAAATCAGAGTCAAATATAGGTAGTGATTCTCAGAGCAATATTTTCTCATAAGATGGTCAGGGAATATCTTTGTGAAACAGAACTCTAAATGAAGTCTTAGTAGGCAAGTAAGTAAGTTCATAATATACCTGCACATTTCTGCTCCTACTAACTGGGTTGAATGCTTAATGAGTTCAGTATTGTTTGTACCCATCTTGTTTATGTGAGTGACATTTGTCCTAGTAATTATGTAATTTGATAAAATTTTACCTCAAAAAACATATGGGGGTGTGTGTGTGTCAATGTACCTTCTCCCAGAAATAAGGTACAAATGAGAACAAAAAAAAAAAAAAAGAATTATGTCAAATTAAGTGAGGACAAAAATGAAATTTTGAGGGATAATACAAAGAATTTTGAATTTTCTACTCAGGTTGCTCCAGAATATTTTAAAATTTCCCTTTGTTTTAAATAAATCAAATTTGGCAATGATAAACATTCCCTTTATAAATGTGGTTTAGGGGACAAACAAACAAAAAAGAATGAACTGGTAAGAAAGCCTTATTTGCACTCAAAAGGTTGGCAAATAAATATATGGAGTGTACTTATTTAATTAAGATATATAGTTTCAAATGGCTATGTACTTATTAATGATCTTATTTTCAGTTAACTCTTCCAGTTAACATTCTCAGCCAAATGTTCCCCATTTATTATCTTTTTTGCTGCTTATTCCTGCAACTCAACTACTTCCACTTCCATCTCTGAAAAGTTCCTTGACCTTTCATAATTGCCTCTAATGAAACATTTATCTGCTAATTACTTAGAAAAACAAACAACAACAAGCTATTTCCAGTTCTAATCTCTCTCTTAAGCTTCATAATTTTATTTCTGCATGCCATATCGCTCATCAAAGGGTGGCATTAATTTAGCCCTTCAGAAAAATTTACTGAATGCCTACTGTATGCAACAAACTGTGCTTAGCTTCTTCTGCTCCATTCTCCACGTTGGCACCAGGACTGTCTCTCCACAAGGTCATTCTGGGCATGCTACACTCCCATTTTATCTGTCTATGACTCCCCACTTCCTTCAGGATGAAGATATACCTCATTTCTGATCATCTAATACCTATACCTTTTTTCCTTATGATTAATTATAGTCTTATTGAGAATTAAACTTTGGAACTTTCATAAAATAAGCATGTCCTTGAAAGAATGTTCCAAGTAGTTTTTCTCATAACTTCTACCGCTCAAAAAATAGCACTACAGTTTCAATTTCCTCTGAGTCCAATTGCAATGGATACATTGCAATTACTGATTTAGAAGCATGGCATGCCTTCATAGTTATGTAATTGACTGATTATGTGGTCCATTTAGAGCTATCATCAACTTGGACTTGAGCCTTTGTTTCACATGGCTCCCTTCCCTGGAAACAGGCTATCAGCTCCTGGAGGACAGATATTTGCAGAGTGCTCAGGGATTCTCTTAGAAATAACTTTCATAGTTGAATAATTAATAATATGTTTCAATAACTGGTATAAACAGTTATAAAGTTTTACTTTAATTTTGTTCTAAAAAATTGCGAATTTCATACAATATCCATCTATTTACTTATCTTACACATCTTTAATTTCTACCACATGAGTGGTGAGTTTCAAAGATTAATAAACTGTAAACCCACCCTAAATGGGAACTAGAAGAAATGCAAAGATAACTACTGCTACTGTTTTCCAATAATGAGGATAAATTATCATTTCTTATGCTAACACTAGTAACTTGAGAGATATACAGTAGGTGGAAGGAAAAAATTCATTTCTTCATCTCTTTTAATTTAAAAGTCATTGAATTTTTATTTTGTACCAGGTATTACAGAGGAACTATGGAAGAAAAAGTGAGCAAAAAGCAAAAATAATACCCTGGTTCTTCCTTCAAAGAGGTAGCAATCTCATGGATGATATTATTATCAAAATAGTCACCAACTCTGTGAAAAGGCGTAACTATGTTAACCCTTTTAATGAGGAAACTCATGATGCTATAGGAACATTTAACAATAGGATTTGGCCAGAAAAGGCATTCTTAAGGAAGTAATGATAGAGCTCAGATCAAAAGAGTGGTTAGGAGTTTATAAGACAGAGAAAAGGAAGAATGTACTCCTGGCAAGGGGAGCAGCTTGCTCAAGAGCCCCATGGAAGGAGGCAACACAAAAACTGTAAGGTCTGGATAAGGCAATCTAGTCAGAGTAGTGAAGACAAGGGAAATGAAGAGGTGGAGCAGGTTTGGGGCATTGCTGAAGGATTCTAAGGAGGAATAGAAGAAGTATAGGCAGTGAATCTGAACAGAACAGAATGGAGGTGGACATGCTATAAACAGGTGTGCTCTGTAAAGATTCAGAGGCTACCATGCAGAGAGCTAATTGGAAGGGACAATAGTCACTGTGGGAAGACCTTAAGAAAGCTTTTACAAGGATCCAGGTGTATTTGGTAATGGAGGAAGATTTGACTTTGGATGGTGGGCAAACGATGCAAGATACAGATGATCTGTCATAGAATTGTGCTCTTAGGCCCTGGCTGGGTATCTCAGTTGGTTAGAGCATTATACCAAAGTTCTGGGTACGATCCCTGGTCAGCGTACATAACAGAATCAAACAATGAATGCATAATAAGCGGAACAAGTCAATCTCTCTCTCACCCCTCCTCCCCTGCCTCTCAAATCAATAAATAAAAAAGAAAAAATTGTACATTTAAAGACTATATAATTTTATTAACCAATATCATCTCAATAAATTTAATTTTGAAAAAGAAAGAATACAGAGTAAAAAACAGCAACAAAATACAAGGGTTCAGGTATGAGGTGATCATAGCATGGTACTAGTGCAAATGAAGAGAAGTTGAAATTATGAAGATGATTATGAAATAAGGTACAGATCTCTCCCACAGTCCATGGTTTGGGGGACAGGGAAAGGAGACAATACAGCTTTTAAGGTATTTTGCATATCTACAGCCAGTTGGTAGGTAGATAATAGTTGTGTGACAATGCCCCAGGGCAAAATGTATACCAGACTTTCTGGCAGCCTTGGGAAGAAGCAGGATGGAGGGGTGCCATGATGTAGGACGATGTTGTAGCAGCCTTTTGGGAAGCAGTTATGTAGTTTGCAGTCAGGGTTCAGCCATGCAGTCTAGATTAGTAAGAAAGCAGGCCTGCTGCTGCTTTGATTGTGCCTATTCTAGTTGACTCCAAAGTCACAATGTCTTGCAGACCTAGACTCTATCTTGACTCTTGGAACTCAGGACATATGGAAAGGACACTCTTAAGACCTGTGCCTTCCCTGGACTTCACCATGATCCAGTGTAACACTGCACATGATTTCCTGGACTATTATACAGAGACTGAAGACAATATACCCCAGGTCCTGAAGAAAAGAGCTGACAGATAAGGAATGGGGAACTGTTAGGCTTGGTTTTGGCTCATAGCTCTTTGGGGAGCAAGGTAAGTGCTGGGTCTCCTGGGAGAACAGGGCTCTGAGCAGGAGTGCTTCTAGCCCCCATCTTCAAGCTTGGAATATTGTAAATGAAGATCTGTTTTTCTCAACACTAATTGTTGGATCATACACCAAGGCACCATGTGAACAAGTCCGGGTTTGCTCAGTAACAATTAGGATGTAAAATTGTTATAACTTGTTGGTGGATTAGTTACAGATAGTGAGGAAAAAAAATGATGTTTTGTTCTCTGATTTGGGAGTATGGATGAATGGTATTAACATTCTCTGAGACAAGAAATAGAACATGTGAAAATTCTACTTAATTATCTCTCTGCCAGGCTCCTTTTGTCTTGATGTTTTATATGTCATATGCTAAATAGGGTTAAACCTGGATTTTTAAATATTAACTCAATATTAATCTAATTTTATTCCTCTATTTTTTTGTAAGAAATTAAATTGATCAGCACACTTGCATGAGAGGGTAACAGGTAAGAAGCCTATCATCTGTAGGTGTCTGTGCAAGTCCACAATTCCATTAGCAGTTCACTGGTTTGAAAGATCCAAATGTAAAATATCCAGGAGAGGATGTCAAAGATTTGTCTGTTAAACACAGGTTTCTTAAACAGGACTGACAATTTAGAGACATATATATGTCTTGAGCTTTTTAAGCCAGGAGTTAAAAGAAAGAGCTGAGGGTTGAATTAATTAATGTGTCTTCACTCATTAAAGGAGTCCAAACCTCTTAGATGATGGTGGTTTCAGAAGATATACTTTTTTTTTTCTTGGGAACCCATATTTATGTAAGGCATGACATGTGCTATAATGAATGACCCCTACCCTGCCATTTTTTAAACTCTATGATCATATATATAATCAATGTTAAAGCTTTTGTAAATGGTTATTATATTTTTGAAAAGTAATTGAAATTTTGATATCAAATCACTCTTAGGTTAAAGGGGTTGAATATAATAATTATTTGAGACTACTTCCTGATTTTGGAAGAAAAATGGATAATAGGAATGAAAATGAGGGAAAATAACTGAATGATGATAACAATAACATTGATGTCGATAATAACAATCGACAATAATAGGGAGTTTACTAAATTCCTTAATAGTGTACATGGTTTAGCTCATTATTCTTCCTAAATATCTTTAGGAGCAGATACTATTATTCCCATTTTACAGATGAGGAAACTGAGGCACAGAGACAATCAGTTTGCTGTGGTGAGACAACTAGTGTAGTTAAGCATGGTCTTAAACATAAGTGATCTGACTTCACAATCTGTAATCACTCTTAATGGAAACTTTATTTCAGGATCTCTAACCTCCTTTGGTGTTACTACATGTTACATGTTTTAAATGGAAATGAGGAGAGGAACAAAACATTCCTTTCCCTGATATATCTACTGTGAAAAGCTAGGAAAAAAGTAAACAGGAAACACTATACTAATGCTAGCTTGAGGTGGATTTTCCCCCTCTAGGAAAAAGCCCTATAATTCACTGTTTGACATGGATTCTAGTGGAAATCAGAGCAGACATACTTAAATGCAATAAATGAGAATTTAGAGTCTAACTTTTTTTCTCTGTGGTATACTGTGACCTGAAACTCAGAAGCATGCTGAGAGGAAGAGTTTACAAATGACTTGTTTTTTGGGGGAAAAAAGAACAAAAATTGCAAATTCTGGAGGATGCTAAATGTAACATACAATCCCCAAATGTAGCTTTGGGCTGTTCTTTACACTGCTCACCTGAACCTGTTAATTAGCAATCATTTCAGTACTTTTTTGTAGTTCTGGGGAAGGGAAGATGCAATGTGATGCAGTGGAAGCAACCATGCTTCTAGCCTAAGACGATATGGGCAGCATAGTTCCACCATGTAAAAACTACATGCAAAAGGGATGTTTTAATTGTAACTACAACATTCAAGTAAGATTAAATCATATATATTTAATTTGCAATGTATATCTAATTTAATGTAATATTTGGTTATTATATTTAGATCATTATTTTGTATACACGTATCTCAAGCTCTCTTAAAGAGAGACTGACACATAATAAATGTTTAAGAGATGTTCACAATTACTGTTATCTTCTGATCTTAAAGTAATGGATTGTTAGTATCTACAAATAAGAATCCAAGATATTATTATTAATGAATCTTAACTTGGAGAGAATGAAAATGTGTCTTTTAGATTTCCAGACCTTTAAAGATAGCTTTTTTGATATAATAAAAAGTCAAGAGTGATTTAACTTTATTTTATCTTTTAATTAAAATCACTCATAGGTTGTGTCCATGCAAACAGAGTAAAGAAAGACCTCTTTCCAGACAGCAGCCTGGAGGCTATTGCTGAGTGGATGTGATCCCAGGCTGTGCACTAACTCTCTGACTGCTTTGTGTCAAAGCAAGAGTAATTGACATGCTAGTAAACACAGGCTGAAAAATGACCTTGATTTTCACTTTGTCCCTGACTCAGCAGGATAGTTGATTCAACTATCCTTTACCTGGTTGAATAAAGACCATAAGACACTATTTTAAAACAAAATCAACAATATCCTCATGGGTATATGCTGAGCAAAGACCTCATCTATGTTTATTATTCTTTTTAAGTATTCTAATTTTATGTATTGATGTGAACAAACATAATTGCAACTCCTCACTTAGGTTGTTTATTTCCATTCTACATAAAATGCTATATATATATATATATATATATATTTTTTTTTTTTTTTGGTAAAAAGAACTAAACTCAAAAGTCATTATTGTAATATACACTTTTCCATCCAAACCAAGATACCAAAATTACATGAACTGGTATTTTAGTGTTAAAATAATGTTTTTTGTTTGTGTCCTTAATGTGATGATTTAGTCACTTGCTCCTTCTATTTCCAAAACCTAGTATTTGATGACACTTTTTTTCATTTATCTGCCATAAAACAGATCCTAAGAGGTAACATTATATTGAGATTTATATAGACTGAGATATATATAGCTTAAAGGCATCACCTGAGTGTTTTTCTTTGCAAATAGCCCACTAGCTAACCAAATTTGGCATGTATTTTTGTATTTTTTGACCCCTTTAGCAAACTTGTGCCATCGTGGTCACCGGATGCTGTTGCTAATGGCTGCAGCTCATAAATTTGTTTTTGAATTACCTGCTTGGGCAGAAACGTTTTGGTGTATAAGGTCTAAATAGAAAATCCATTTTACCAATTGTTGTATTAAACAATATTATCATCATTGCATATGATGTAAATAGGAAAGTAACTTACAATAATCATGCTCTTAATACATAAGTAAATTTGAAACTCAAAGTAGTTAAAATTTTTCAGTTAAATATTTTTATGGCATCTATTACCAACTTTGTTATAATAATTTTTAAAGTTTTGCCTGAATAGTAAAAATAGAGCATTAAAAACAATAAATTAATATTTTTCATGGGCCTTAAAAATCAAACATTTAAAAGAGCATTTGAGTGTATAGTTATTAGGCATAGACTGTTATCATTCATAGAAACTTCAGACATCATTTAGATCAAGAGGTGCACATTTAAAAAGCAGAGGGCTTAGATGTAAATAGCAGGCAAATGGAGACAATAGGCCTTACTAGTGGTAAGTTAAGGACTAGGGCAAACAGGAGAGTTCATGTCCCTTCTGAAGGGGCAAGTTCTAATTAATTATATTCATACAAAAATGCCTGCTTAGTGTGGTCAACTCATTCAATTTTTTGGTAGAAACTATGATTTTTATTGTTTGAAATCATGTCCATTTAAAAAATTGGCAATTCATTTAAAAAATTAAACATGAGTTTTAAAAAATAAGCAAAAATATTAAAATATAGGCACAATCAAGTTGGTTATCCTTTTTAGAATGACATGTTAATATTATGTATAGGGTTACTGATGCCCAAATTGATTCAGTAGCTTGTCCAAAGTAATTTAGTTACAACACAACAACAGGTTTTCAAAAAATTAGGAGAGGACCTGAATAGACTTTTCTGCAAAGAGTACCTACAGATGGTCAATAATCATAAGAAAAGATGTTCAACATCAGTAATTATCAGGAAAATGCAAACTAAAACCACATTGAGATATCACTTATATTTCTCAAAATGGCTATCATCAGTAAATAAACAAACAATAAATGTTGGTGAGGATGTGGAGAAAAAAAAAAACCCTCATGCACTGCTGTTGGGAATGCAGATTGGTGCAGCCATTATGGAAAACAGTATGGAGGTTCCTCAAAAAATTAAAAATGAAACTACCATATAATCCAGAAATCCTACTGTTGGGTATTTATCTGAAGAAATCCAAAATGCTAATGTGAAAAGATATATACACCCCCACATTCATTGCATCATTAATTAAAATAACCAAGATATTAAAACAACCGAAGTGACCATTGAAGACAAATTTATAAAGAAGATATGGTTCCTATATACAATGAACTATTATTCAACCATAAAAGAAAATGAAATCTTGCCACTTTGTGCATGAGTGAATCTATACAGTATTATGCTAAGTGAAATAAACCAGAGTAAGAAAATTAACATATAATTTGACTTATATGTAATATCTAAAAAAGTAACACAAAAGAACAAATAAAACAGAAACAAACTCATAGAGACAGAGAAAAAAATTGATGGTCACCAGATAGAAGGGGGTTTGGGAGATAGGTGAAAAAAAGTGAAAGGGATTAAGAAGTACAAATTTCCAGTTGTAAACATAGTCATGGTTATGTAAAGTAGAGCATAGGAAATATAGTTAGTAATATTCTAATAACTATTTATGGTATCAGATGGATACAAGACTAATCAGGGTGATCGATTCATAAGATATATAAATGTCTAATCATTGTGTTGTAAATCTGAAACTAATATAATAATATTATATGTCAACTGTAATTAAATAATAAAATTTTTAAAAATCTATGGTTCAAATGACCTCATTTTGTATTCAAAGATGTTGTTGTATGGTCCTCCATTGGTGTTCAAGGGCACATGAAGTAAATTGCTCCTTTCCTTTTTTTGATGATACTTTAATGCAAAATGCACTTGTACTAACAGAGTATCTACTAATCCACCTGGCCTATGGTGACAAATACCATTCTATAGCATCTGGAATATTAAGGTAATGAGTCATTTTACTTCATGAAAGTGTAATTTGGTGATCTGGATGAAAGAAAGCTAATGGAAACCTGCATGCCATTATAATTATGATTCCTTTCAATTGATAGGCTCTACCCATCAAGAAAACTGTTTAATATTTCAAACACACAAACACATTTAGCACAGAATTGAATGTTTTTAAGTTATGATTCCAAAACAGTTAGCTAAGATAAGATGTTAACAAAATGTTTAAATCTTTTCTGGATCCAAGGGGGAAAGCAGTAAGGCATGTTTAGTCTTCTGTCACCATTGTACCTCATTCTGCCAAGGCCCAACTGAAAATTGACATCCTTGAGATAATTTCTTGCTTTTCAGCATCATACCAAGCACTTGGAAAAGAACGCTTTTCTTACACTATTCCTACCACACATTACAGGAGACTTGTGTAGCTGTTTTTGCATTTGTTGGATACTGAGGGCCTCACCTGTAAAATGAGGGTGTGGAATAAATTATTGAATGGGTTCCATGGCTTCTGATTGTTCCAGGATAACTTCCTCTTTGACCTACAATAAGTGCTTTAAAAGAAAAAAAAAAAAAAAAAAAGCTTACTCTTACTTGCTCCCTGGCTTTGTTTATAAGTACATTTTTCTTTTACTTTTGACAATAAACTCAGTTATAGCCAGTGACCATGTCCTAGGAATATTTGTATTGCCTACTTAATCCTAGACATCATAGTTGAATGCAGTACGTCCCCAGTGGCTTGAAGATCAATTGGGAAACAGAAACTCTAAAATATTAAATATTAAAATAATGAGCAAAAAGCTCAGAATAATTTTACTTCAATACTATGACTAAGATGTAAAATCTAATGATTTCTAAAATAAATAGATAGAAGCTTAATTTTCTTTAATATCTTAAGTTTATGTGCATTTTTAGAAGCATTAATTTGTTCTTAGATTTTGATTTCTAGTTTGAAATAGGCTGGAGAGTCTCATACACTTGAACATGAAACATAGTTATGTGTGTTACTTTAGAAAACCAAGATAGAAAGATGCATCATCATTGTTAGAAATAAAGTCAAGAAATTTTATATGACCTATGAATGGAACTAGAAAAGTTAGTGAAGATTCAAGATGACTTCAATTATCCGAAGTACATGCTAGGATCCACATAAATCTTTGGGGAGTAGTTTATTAAATTCAGTAAAGTAAAAATATAACATTTACATATAAAAAAGTTTAATTCAAAATTATTTGCAATAAACTTTCAAGGACAATGTTATAATCACATAGAGTTCATAGATCTTTGTGTGACCTACCAATTTTATTTCTGGCTTTATATCACTGAAAAATTCATGTAAACAGTGACTTGCATTGTATAATGATGTTACCTAGAATATAATTATCTTTAATAATAAGTTAAAATCTCATAATTTGATAAATATAAAAATGAAATTTAGTGCATGTAAGATAAAATAGTATATAGAAAATATAAGCAATCATTCAACCTATATAAATAAGAGATTTCAAAATATAATATTGAGTTAAATAAGTTATGGGATGATAGATGATAGCTTAAGCTATTTATGACAGATAAACACATAAAGTAATATAACATTTATTATTATATATAACATACATGTAAAATGTGTATGCATATAACACTTAAATGGATTAGAATGGTTTAAATTATATTCATGGTAAAAATTATTTGAAAAGAGGGAAGAAGATTTGGATTTAGGTGTGAATAAAAAGGGGACTTTAGACATATTTATATTTAAGTATCTATATACCTATTTTAAAAAGACTAGAAAAAATATGAAACTTATTCTTGGTCATGAGGATATATGTTTGTGATATTTTTCTAATGCACCTTTGTAATTTGAAAAAATAGATTTTCAGAAATTTTAGAGTAGTGCTATTAATTTTATGCAAATTACTCCATTTTCTATTTAGAACTTTAAAAAACTCACTAACACAAAAAGGAACCAACCACAAGCTAGTCACATCTTCAATTTATGGTCATGAAAACATCTTTGTAACAACCCATGTCTGGATCAAGTTATCTAATGTAATGTTTTGGCATACTTTAGTAGAGATAATAGACTCAAAGATGGTAATTAATGCCTTTCCTACAACTCGATATATTCCTAAATATCCATAAGAGATAAAGAACATGTCAAGAACGCTTTTCTAAGTCACATAACAGACAGGAGGCCTAAGCTCTCGTTCAAGCTATCCTTTTATCCCTTTACTCTGGAAAATGGGACCAGTCACCAATGATCTCTAAAACAGGACTTCCAATTTGTATAATTCTGCTTTCTTGTAAGATTCAGTATAACATCCATGGCAGATCCCATTCTACCCATGTTCAGGTTTAGGGGCTTCCTTATAAACTTCGCTAGAATTTGGTGGGAAGTAGAAGAGATAACTAATATATTCCAAGTCACTGCTGAGGACCTAACATTTTACATGTTTCTTATTCAGTTTTTAAAATATTCCTAAAATTTAAGTACTGTTTTCTTCTTTATTGTAAACATAAACCAGGCTCATGGAGGTAAAGTCACAAATGGAATATAGACCTTATCTAATGACCAAGCATATTTATTAGATGGGGAAGTGTTTTCAGTGCTCACATAAAACAAGCAAACAAAATCTGGTTACCAGAATTCACAGTGATTTAAATGTTCTTATACAGTTGTTACCTTTTTACTCTTTATGATTTAACTGCCTAAGAAATAAGGGTGGCATGAAGTATAAAGCAGAGTTCAGTAAAGGGCACAGTAAAGTTAGTATTTTTAAAAATAATCTCTTTAGGTGAAACTAATAGCCCACCCTCACCTCTATCCTGTTGAGAATCTGATTTAGAGAGAAAAAGGTTAGAGGCATGGCTCTTTAAACACATTGTCATCATCTAGTGACTCTGTAAATAGGCAAATGACAAGGTGACTGAGCAAATGCAAGGCCTCCCACTTCGTTGAAAGCTGATAGCTATTTTGCATACTCTTACCCAAGCCAAGGGAGCAGTTGATGTCTTAAGTATTGTCTGCTTGGGCACCAAACCACACACATACCTATTCCTCCTGTTGAGTATAATTGAACCTCATTTGATGGGCAAAGTGGGGAAACAGTTCAGTAAACCTTCTGGGACTCATCTCCACAATTAACTTCAAAGATAACTGTACATGGAGAAAGGTAAAATTATGGCAAGAGAATTGGGTCAGTTAAAGTACTTGGTTTTTGAAGCAGGTAAAGTATTTAAAGAAACAAAATCAAACGATAATTTAACCATATCTTTGAAAGGGGGCAAATTGGAAAGTTTTGAATTTGATGTCAACATAAATTTCTTACAAACATATTATAAAACTTCAGTTATGTTCATCTTAACTCATGGTATAAAAGAGATATATATGGTTTTCTTTTTAGCAATTTACATATTTACATAAATAAAAAAGAAAATTAAATAGACCTGTACTCTAAACTCTGTTTGCCCTTGTTAAATTATGTTCTAAGTTTCCTAATTCTATATATTTTAAGGTTTCTTTATTACTTTACTGAAAAGATGGGTTTTATCAGAAGTGTTTATTTACCAATGACTAACCCAGCACTCAAAATACATATGTCTTAGCTAGTTACCAATACAATGAAATATGAATCTCTTGGTGTAGAACCCAGACAACTGGTATTTACAAATCACACCATGTCCTGTCACTTCTAATATGCATTCAATAATGAAAGCCACTTATATGATATAGTATTTATCATTGACCATTTGAAGCTTGACACCATGCTAGAGTTTGCAGTGCTAATATTCTCTCCACAAGCATCTCAAAATAGCTGAATATGTTTTATTGCAAATATAAAGGAGAAGATCAACTAACCCTTTCTGAGAGCACTTAACTGTATCTGTTGCATTAGAAATGAACTTAAGAAGAGGTAGATGAACTCCAAAGAAGAGATCATATGTATTTTTTATCTTTTCTAAAAGACTAGTTTACTATTAAAATCTTTTAACACATTGTTTAATGAGCCAAGATTTTACAACTGAAATCAAGAAGTATTTTTTTTTTTTTTTACATCAGAAGACACTGCCACCTCCCATTATTTCTATTTGGTTGTTAATAAATGCATTAAATCTGTCTTTCAAATGCACCATTTTAAGTGACCTACCAGTACTATATGAAATGTACTATCTGTTAACTTTTCCAAAATGAGCCTCACTTCATTTAATAAGAAATACATTTACACATAAAATATATTTTTACATTTGCACTATTCTTAGATTATAATTTACTATTTGTGTTGTATTATACCAAACACCTCTGGTAACTTAAATATGATATCAATTTTATATTATTACAATTAGAATTAAAAAGTTTGTCAAAATATTTTCAAAAGGTAGATAATTGACACACTAATATATTAATAGATGTGCTTCTGATATAAACACAAACGTAGATTAATTCAATAAGGTGAAAGTGATAGGAACAATTATTAATGGGTAGATACAGTAGTCACAATGTGGAAGCAGAGAGATGGCATGGGGGAATATCATAATATACCCTAAAACATTATCAAGGCTGAAAGCATTGAATAACCATTTGTTGCATATATATTACCTATTTGTGATTTCTATTATTTCTATGATTTTAATTCTTATGTAATAAAGAATTTTAATTATGTCTCTTAACAATTTTCAAGAATTACACTAATGCCTTCTGTGTTATATTTGTCTCTTTTTCTTGCTAATGACAAGATTGAAATGTTATTTTAGTTAATTCAAGTTAAATTAAAAGTTATTTAAAACAGATAACCAAAACTCAGGGACATATTTCCCTATTCTTTTGAGGTTCGCCTCTATTTATTTGATGCCAAATGTATGAAAATTAACAAAGTGTGTTGTTATTATTATTATTTTCACAAAGTTTAACACTATTATGAAAGAAGCCTCAATGGTTTTGTCTATAGAATGAATAATACAACTGTGGCTCTGAAAATATTTGTCATTTTATGAGTTCTTCAAATGAAATCTCTAGCTAAATACATGAAAGCTCTTTTAGCTCAAGTACCTTCAACTTTGATTTGGCTTGGTTCAACACTCAGTGACAATACACTTAGAAACTAAAAAATGAGATTTGTTAAATTTTGAGCATTCTGCTTTATTTTTGCCACAAAATTTTATTGCTGATATAGATTGGTCTACTAAAATGCAAGCAATTCCATAGGTCACTAAAACCATAATGGTCTCTAACCTGTACAAGGCTATCCAAAATTATATATGTCATCAGCTTATAAATATATATATATTTTCCAACCCAGGAAGTTAAAGGTTACTTTCTAAACTCCTACATTTGATTTAACTCAGAGTTCCTTGCCAGTGCATTGTAGGAAACCCTTTTTAATCTCCATATTCCTTTTTTATATGTCTACATATAACTATTTTAATTGCAACTAAACCAATTCACCTATGAAAATACATTCCCCTGAGGCTCTTATACTAAACTGGGGATAGATTATATTAGGGAATCATTCATGAAACACTAACAAATGAAGTTACTGCTGCTTGTCATTCAAACACTATAGGGCCGACATTGATCCCAAAATGATCACCAATTTTCTAATGGCATCTTTACCTCAGGAGACAAGGAGTTAAAGATAAAATTGATCAGGATTGGAGACCATATAGTTCAAAATCCAAAAGATGTGTCCAGACGTTACTTAATGACAAAATTGTTGCCAGTTGAGAATCATTGCTCTAAAAAAAGGGAGAGAAATGGAAAGTACCATGAAAGGGTATCATTTCTTGTGAGGATTTATTTTTTCAAGTTGGTTTACTTTGCTTTAGAGTGTAAGATGTTTGGGTGTATTTTAAATTAAAAAAGTAACTTCTAACTTATAATGGAAGATTGACAATATATGGTTATCTCTTTGCTCTCTTGATACCTCACTCAAATGATAGGGATAGTAAAGACTCAAAAAGATACAAGTTGAGGAAGCACAGTGTCCCTAACAAGATGAGACCAAAAAGACCTACACCAAGATACATCATAATTAAAATAGCAAAGCTTAAATTACTAAAATACCAAAAAGATATGTTTAAAAATTATCATTTTTTGTAACAAAATAAATAAATAAATTAGTAAAATAGAAAAAATATAAAAATAAAATAGAAAAGCTTAAAAACAAGGAGAGAATCTTAGAATTACAAGAGAAAAGCAGGTAGTTACCTACAAGGGAGATCCAATTAGATGATTTCTCAACAGAAACATTTGATTCCAGAAGGGATTGGCATGAAATATTCAAAGTGATGAAAAGCAAGGACCTGCAACTAAGGCTACCTTATCCAGCAGTGCTCATTTAAAATTGAAGGAGAAATAAAGTTTCCCAGACAAGAAAAAGTTAAAGGAGTTTGTTACACCAAACCAGTACTGTGACAAATGGTAAAGGGCTTGAAGAAGAAAAAGAAGAAGGAAGAGGAGGAGAAGGAGAAGGGGAAAATTGTTTAAAAAATAAAATGGTAATAAATATGTGTCTATCAATGATCACCTCAAGTATAAATGGCTTAAATTATTCAACCAAAAGATATAAGGTAGCTGAATGAATAAGAAAACAAGGCTCATACATATGCTGTCTCCAAGAGATTCACCTCAATGAAAGATATACACAGACTAAAAGTAACGGGATGGAAAAAGATATTTCATGAAAATTGAAATGAAAAAAAGCTGGGATAGCAGTACTTATATCTGACAAAATAGATTTTAAAACTAAGGCTATAGTAAGAGACAAAGAAGGACACTACACAATGATAAAGGTAACAATCCAACATGGGGATATAACCCTAGTAAACAATTATGAACCCAACACAGGAGCACCTAAATGTGTAAAGCAAATCTTGATGGACACAAAGCAAGAGATCAACAATAATACAGTCATTGTAAGGGATTTTAACACCCCATTAATTTCAATGGATAGATCATCTTCTGAACAGAAAATCAACAAGGAGACAGCTTTCATAAGTGACAAAATAGATCAAATGGATTTAATTGATATCTTCAGATCATTTCACTCCAAAGCAGGAGAAAATACATATTTTCAAGTGCATTTGCAATGTTTTCTAGGATAGATCACATATTAGGACACAAAAGAAATCTCAATAAATTTAAGAAGATTGAAATCACATCAAGGATCTTCTCTGACCACACAGTCCAATTGTATTGGCCAGCAGACCTCCTAGCCACTCCTCTAATCAGCTTTGCCTTTAACCTAGATTTTTCTCTGAGCTCTCTTGTACAGTGCTTCCTGCAGTTAATCGAATGTGGGGTTGCAGAACACACAAACTCTGGCCAGGAGAAACCCATTTCCTGGAATGTGCTGACTACATCTGACTGCAACAGACTTGCTGACTTGTTCTGAACCTCTCCTCATTCCTTCCCCTTTTCTCCCCCCTTCAACCCCTAGTATAAAAACCCTGCCTTAAGCTTCATACGGGGTCGGTGCTTTGTTTGAGAGTTGTTTTGGGGTCTCTGCCTGACTGCCAGCAATAAAATCTTTTGCTTACCCTATCCATTATCTCTGAGTGGTTAATTCTTGCTGAATCTGCTGTAACACTATGAAACTGGAAATCAATCTCAAGAACACTAAAAAAATACACAAAGACATAGAAGCTAAATAAGATGTTATTAAACAATGAATGGGTCAACAACAAGATTAAAGAAGAATCAAAAGATACCTTGAAACAAGTGAAAATGAAGACACAACAATCCAAAATCCGTGGGACACAGGGAGAGCAATCCTAGGAGGGAAATTCATAGCATTACTTGACTATCTCTGAGAAAAAAAAAGAAAGGAAGGAAGAAAGAAAGAGAGAGAGAGGAAAATTTCAAATAACAATCTAACTGTAGACTTAAAGTAAGTTGAAAAAGAACAACTGACAAAGCCCAAAGAAAGTAGAAGGAAGGAAATAATAAAGACTAGGGCAGAAATAAATGTAATAGAGCCTTATAAAAAGGTACAAAAGATCAATATATCCAAGAACTGGGTATTGAAAGAGATAAACAAGATCGACAAATTTAGTGAGACTCATCATGAAAACAAGAGTGAAGACCCAAATAAATAAATCAGAGATGAGTGAGGAGAAATAACAACTGACACCAAAGAAATACAAAGGATTGTAAGAAAATAATATGAACAACTATATGCCAATAAATTAGACAACCTGAAATAAATGGATAAAACCCCAGAAATATACAATCTTCCAAAAGTAAATCAGGAGGAATCTAAGAATCCGAATAGACAAGTTAAATTCAGTAAAATTGAAGCAGTAATCAAAGAATCCCTAACAAACAAAAGTCCTGGACAGGATAGATTCATTGTGAATTTTACCAAACATTCCAAGAAGAAAGAACACCTCTCCTTCTCAAAGTATTTCATAAAATTAAACAGGAGGGAAGACCCCCGAGCTTATTTTATGAGGCCAGCATAATTCTAATCCCAAAACCAGGTAAAGACACTAGAAAAAAGAGAAAATTATAGGCCCATATTACTGATGAACATCGATGCTAAAGTCCTCAACATAATATCAGCAAACCGAATGCAACAATACATCAAAAATATCATACAGCATGATCAACTGTGACTTATTCCAGGAATGCAAGGTTAGTACGACATTCACAAATCATTAAATGCCATTCACCACATTAATAAAATGAAAGATAAAATCCACACGATCATATCAATAAATGCAGAAAAAGCATTTGATAAAATCCAGCACCCATTTATGGTAAAAAGTCAGCAAAGTGGGAAGAGAGAACATACCTAAACAAAATAAAGGCCATATATGACAAACCCACTTCCAGCATCATATTCAATGGGCAAAAACCACAAGTGCTCCCAGTACACTGGGGAAAAGACAGGGATGTTGACCTTCACCTCTCTTATTCAACATAGTGTTGGAAGTCCTAGCCATAGTAATCTGACAAGAAGAAGAAATAAAAGGCATCCAAATGGAAAGGAAGAAGTAAAACTGTCTTTATTTGCAGATGATATGATACTGTACATAGACAACCCCAAAGATTCCACCAAAAAACTACAGGAACTGACAACTGAATTCAGCGAAGTAGCAGGGTACAAAATTAATGTCCAGAAGTCAGTTGCATTTTTATATGCCAATAACAAACTAACAAAGGGAAATTAAGAAAACAATCCCATTTACAACTGTTTCAAGAAGAACAAAATACCTAAGAATAAACCTAACCAAGGATGTAAAAGACCTGCACTCAGAAAATTATGACACTGAAGAAAGAAACTGAAAAAGATATTGTAAACAGAAGCACATATAGTGGTCATGGATAGGAGGAAATAACACCATTAAAATGTCCATGCTATACAAAGAGATCTATAGATCCAACACAGTATTAAGATTCCAATGATGTATTTCACAGAACTAGAAAAAATATTTAAAAAATGTATATGGAACCACAAAAGGCCCCACACAGCAACAGCAATCCTGAGAAAGAATAACAAAGTTGGAGAAATCTTGCTTCCTAATATTGAACTGTACTCTAAGGCCATAGTAATAAAAAGAGGCTGATACTGGCCTAAAAATAGAGACATAGATCAATGGAACAGAATACAAAGCCCAGAAATAAACCCACACCTTTATGGTCAATTAATATCAACAAAGAAAGTAAGCACATACAATGGGCTAAAGATAATTTATTCAATAAATAATGTTGGGAAAATTGGTCAGATACATGCAGGAAAGTGAAACTAGACCATCTTTCTACACCACACACAAGAATAAATTCAAAATGGGTCAAAGACTTAAATGTTAGGCCCCAAACCATAAAAATCTTAGAAGAAAACATAGGCAGTAATATCTCAGACATTTCTTGTAGAAACTTTTTACCAGATATATCTTCCCAGGATATGGAAACAAAAGAAAACAAATAAACAAATGGGATTACATCAAATTATAAAAGTTTTGCACAGCAAGGGAAACCATCAACAAAATAAAAGGATAGCACACAGAATGGGAGAATATATCACTGATATATCTGATAAGGGATTAATATTCAAAATTTATAAATAACTTAACTAAACACCAGCAATCAAGCAATCTAATTAAACAATGGGCAAATGACCTGAATAGACACTTCTCCAAAGAGGACATACAGAGGGCCAATAGACATATGAAAAGAAGATTAACATCACTAATCATCAGAGAAATGAAAATTAAATCCACAATGAGATATCACCTCACACCTGTCAGAATAGCTATCATGAATAAATCAATAAACAACAAATGCTGGAGAGAATGTGGAGAAAGGGGAACACTTTTGCACTGTTGGTGGGAATGCAGACTGGTGTAATCACTGTGGAAAGCAATATGGAGATACCTCCCAAGGGGGTGATGAGGATATAAGGGGACTAAATGGTAATTGAAAAGATACAATAAAAATTAAATAATAATAAAAAATAATAATCCATCTTTTAACTCCATGGGCTATTATACAGTCTATCACTCATCTCTTAAAATTCTCTCCTTGCTGAATTTTTGGGACACTTGCTCTTTCCATCTTCAAGCTCTTCAAAAACTTTTACATCCTTTATATATTCTTTTTGAAGCTTAAATTACACAAGCTTATCATTAGTATCTGTCTTGGCCTCCCTTTTTCTCTCTCTCCCTCATCATCTCCTTAGAAAACCTCTAGTACAACTCTGGCTTTCATTGCCATCTTTATACATGTAATTGTCCTACTCAAATCAGATTCTTGTATCTGAACTCCAGAGTTATATTATTTTTACTATCAACTGGTTATTTTCATATAGATATAACATGTTTGTTCCATGAGAGCATCATTTTCATGTTAATATCTGTGCCATAATCATCAATGAGTTTTTACCTGTAATACATTGAATATAGTCATTAAAAGAGAGCCAAAAGGCTGAGTCTTTGATAATGAGACATATGGATGCATCGTTAGTGACTCATATGATTCAAAAGTTTGCTTTGTTTGCCTTTCATTTAGAGTTTCTATGTAACTGAAAGGATGCCACTTAAAATTTCTCATTATTTACACATTGGTCAAAAAAACTTACAAGTCAATTGAATCTCAAAATGATAATGAGTAACATTGGCAAAGGTTTGAGATAAAAGCAGTAATTGGCTAACCTGGTATTTTAGGGGAATAATCTATCCATGTTCTTAACTACTTATCCTGAGGTAGACTCTTATTATCTTCTTGGATGGGGCTGGGGATGAGGCCACTCTTCTGTTAATAAGCAGAATGAAGAATTGAAGCATAAAAGTAAGCTTTCAGAAAGGAAGATATCAAGCTTGTTTATGTGTGAGACTATATGTGTGTGTGTTAAGACTCGAAATCTTAATATTATTTTAGTAATGGTTCAATGAATGAATACACTTTCTCAAGGTAAGGTGTTATATATATTTTTTGACTTATTCCCCTGTTCTCAGCCAATTGATCAATATTGTACATCATTTCTAAGTTTTTCATAGCCAGTGAGTCCATTTTAACTATCAAACATCTGTTGAATCTTTCTTAAACATGTTGGCCCATTCCTAAATCCCCTAAAATTGTTATAATATATATAACATTATATATATAATTCTTTGTCTATAATATTAAAATACATTCATTACTCTACATCATGAATCCCAGTGCCTTGTTCTGCAGGGTAAACACATTGTTTGCAGGGTAAACACATTTTTTAAACACACACCTTATTATGTTACTACTCTATACAGCCAACTTTGGCCAACCATTACCAGCAAGCTTCAAAGACAGTGTTTCATATTCTGAGGGGGACTCATTAGGCTAATTTTGTTAGTGACTATCTCTGTGCTCTCTCTGTTTACTCACTAAAGACTCACAGCTTCCATCACTCACCCACCGCCATCTATTTTAGCCATGACTGAAGTACTTTCTGCACCTTAGGCACAATATAAGCTTGACCATTCACATCACCATACTGTGCATATGTTGCTACCTCTGTCTAATATCACTTTTTCCTCCCTGTCTTCTTTTCATTCATATACTCAGCCTTAATAATTCAAATCAAACATGACTAATTATGTGCATCCTTTTTCTGACTGGCACTGCAACTCTGAACATATGATATAAAAACAAAAGTGTTTTTACCATATGAGTCTTTACTGAGAATACAATTAAATTTAGATAACCCTTAATAGGCTTTAAAGCATATTCTTCATAATTACTGCTATTGTGATAAGTAAATTAAATTGCATGTATGAGGCATGTTACTGAGTATGTATGAATAGAAAGTTTTAAAAAATTGCCTGTCTCCCCAAAGCATGAAGAGAATTTCTCTGTGAGAGAGGACTTGTCTAATACTCTAATCAAGTTTAAATGTAGTCATTTCAAAACTTCAGCTTTGTCTTATAGTTTTAGCGTACAGCCATTAACAAGAATCTCTCTTAGTAAAGGAGCCATTATCATTTTTATAGGTATAGATGTACATATAAATGAAAAAAAAAACTAATTATGAAATAATGCATAAAATTAATGTCACTGTGGAAAAGAAAAATATACCAATTATGGTTCAGATAGATACTATCTGCTTCTTATAGCTTTAGACTTGGTCACAAACATGTTTTAAGTACCTGAAAGGTAAAAGTGACACATAGCTAGTTGAAAGAATACACACATTCATTGTGTAAATTATGGAGAAGAGGTAAAATGGGGATCTTAAGCTCAGTCAAAACTGTGCACCACTATTCAGATCCATCCATTTTTACCACATAGAACATATTGAGATACTCCTCCCAAGGTGAAGGATAAGTTATTGCATTGGCCCCTCACACAACCCAAGTAAAGGCACAATGCCTAGTGAGTCTCATTGGATTTTAGAGGCGATGTGTTCCTCATTTGGGTGTGTTACTCTGGCCCATTTACCAGTAACCTGAAGAGCTGCTTGTTCTGAATGGGGCCCAGAAAAGAAGAAGGCTTTGTAACAGGTCCAATTGCTGTACAAGCTGCTTTGCCATTGGGTCATATGATTAGCAGATCCAAGGGTGCTTGAAGTGTCGGTGGCAGATGGTGATGTCACTTGCAGCCTTGGGAAGGCCCTTACAGCTGAATTGCAAAACAGGCCCTTAGGATTTTAGAGAAAAGTCTTACAGTCCTCTGTAGGCTACTCTCTATTTGAGAAACAGCTCTTGGCTGCTACTGAGCCTTAGCAGAGACTGAATGTTTAATCATGGACTACTAAGTCACCATGTGACCTAAACTGATCATAATGCATTGGTCATTAAACTCTATCATGTAATGTTAGTGGTATATATGTAATCAGGCCTAAGCAGGCCCTAAAGGCATAAGTAAGTTACATGAAATCATCCAAATGCCCATGGTCTCCATTTTTGCTAAACTGCCTTCTCTCTTCTGGTCTGCACCTGTGCTTAATGGGGAGTCCCCAACATTCAGTTGAAAGGAAGACTGAGGAAAGCAGATTGTCATTCCCAATGTGAGTGGGCCTCATACAATCCACTGAAGACTTGTATAAAACAAAAGGGAAAATTCACTTTTTCTACTTGATTTCTTAGAGCTGGGACATTGTTTTTCTCCTCTACTCATACTAAAACATATCAATTCTCTTGGTTCTTAGGCCTCAGTCTTTAAAATTTGACTTGGCACCACACCAATGACTCTCCCAAGTCTCCAGCTTGTGGATGGCAGATCGTGGACTCTTCAGCCACTATGATGATGTAAGTTAATCATATATATATATATGAATGCCTCAGTCTCCATAATCACATGAACCAATTCCATATACATGCATGCATGCATATACATGCACATTTTAAGCAGTTTGGCATGCTTTCCTTCCCCACTTTCTAAAATCTTTTTGGGAAAACTGCCTCTTAAAGGGAAAACTAATCCTTGATTTAAATATACATTTCTATTGTCTTTAAAATTATACATCATAACCAAATTGTAATTTTATTATATATATAATTTATGATATATTAGGTCACAATCAGGATTAGGTAATGAAATAAAACAGAAAATAAGCTTGAATTTAAACCATCTTGCTAATTATAATGAGATAAAGGCTTATTAATGTATCACATTAATACAAATCTCACAATCTCAATGCTTTAAAAATATTACAATATGTCTTATAACAGATTAGCTCTACTTAGAATGATATACTCAAAGGTAGAATAATAAATTTTATAATTCCCAAATAAACCAACACCAGTTTCCAAGCTTTGAAAATACTTAAATTTTAACTCTTTACTTCTGGCATTTGTTGGCAAAATTACCAATTAACAATGTGAGAACATTTTAATAAATTATGTATGTTTTCTGTACCAAAAGAATAACCATGGATACCAGTAAATTTATTTCAGATTTTCCCAAGACCAGTTTCACAAGGAGAAATGGCTAGAGTGATCTAGCTAAAAGAACTATAGAGTATAACATGTTTTTCTTTATCATCAATTCTTCTATTCCTAAGGGGAATGCTAAGGGGAATGCTAAGGGGAATGTTTTACAAATAAAGCAGGATGTATTCTCACATTCTAAGAGTGAAAAAAAATACTCATACCAAATTGGTGAAAGTGGCATCTTCCTCCTTTCAGCATACACAGTGGGCATATCTTGAGTACCCAGCTTGTGTAATAATGGAGGTTGTGCCGCTGGACCCTGCAGGACACCAACTACATTAGGCCACTCTACCAAGACTGGAACATGTAGTAGCTTTACCCAATACATAGAAAGAAGCACAGAGAGGCTGCCAAAATGAGGAGACAAAGGAAAATGTCCCAAGTGAAAGGACATAAAAAAAACTCCAGAAAAACAACTAAATAAAATGGAGACAATCTACTAAATGCAGAGTTCAAAATAGTGATTATAAGGATGCTCAGAGAACTTAGTGAGACTCTCAACAGCATTAAAAGAATCCAGTCAGAGAGATTCTGAAGATGTCAGTGGAGTAGGTAGCAGTGTTGTCTGCTTGCTCTCATCATGGAAGAACTTGGAGTAAAAACACTGAGATGGGTGAGTGAGTGCGGATTTCAGATAGAACAAGCAGGGAAGGGAGTGTGGGAGCAGAACAGAAGAGGGCAGAAGGCTTGTCCTCATTCTCAAGGGGAGTCACTGGGCCCCCCATACTGGCACCACTGCCGCACTGCACCCCAAAGGGGCAGCTGCAGCTAGGGTCATTGGAAGGAATCTGTTTGGAAACTGCCACTTGCAATAGGCACTGGGACCAGCGGAGTCCCAGAGGGAGACCATGGGAAGGTTTCCTTGAAACAGCTGGAGGTGTGGGAGAACAGCAGTGGCCTGAACTGTGGGAAGCTGTATGAACTAGGTCTAGGTGGGGACACCATGGGCTGGTAAATCTGGGCTGGCAACCCTGCACCCCGGGAGCATGCATCACGGCACCACTAAACAAAAAGGAGCGGAACTAAGCTGGGGAAAGGGGCCCATACAGGAGAGCAGCAGTGGAAATGCAGACTCAATGGAGACCCCAGGCAGGCAAGCAGTGTGCACAGGCAAACAGTGAGACGCTGCTAGCCAGGGACAGACGCAGCCCAAAGCTGTGGCTTGGAGCACAGAGACATCTTGGGAGGAGGAGCGAAGACAGAAAGAAACCTAAAATATTCCCCTCAGCCCAAACTAAGTATAGTGGGCAAAAAGACATTGGACAGGTGTGACGTGCCTTGCACACCTTCTTCTGAAAAAGCCTTTTTATTTCTCTTAGTGGGGGACATTGAAAAATTTATCCCCGTCTTTTGTCATCTAGTGTTTATGGTTTTAATGATGCCTTTTAACCCTGTTGCCAAATCTGTTGCCCCCAGAATACAAAAAGAATACCAGCTTGTTAAACTGAGCATGCCATTGCCTAGGGACAGCCAACTGACCTGGAATCTGCAAGATCCTTCCCCATGTGGGAAGGCCACCCTTCTCTCCGCATCCCCACACTTATTAGGGATTTTTGGACACAAATGTAGGTAGGGCTATGACTATGTCCAGCTTGAAGCAGCTAGAGGAGCACAAAACTTTCATCCATTGTCCCTTATAAGATTACAAAGTATCTTATGACTGAGAGGGAGAAATTGTTACAGAGTAAGAGTCCCACAAAAAATTAAATTAATTTATTTTTAAAAAGGGAGAAAAAAAAAAGAAGCAGCAGAAAGCTTGAACAGATTGATAACGAAAAGTCATACTGAAGCAGTAATTAAAAAAACTCCTAGCATACAAAAGCCCTAGACCTGATGGCTCCACAGGTGAATTTTAGAAAACATTTAGGGAAGAACTAATGCCTACCCTTCTCAAACTATTCCAAAAAATCCAAGAAGAGGGAAAAATCCCAAACTTTCTATGAAGCCAGTATTACCCTAATTCCAAAACCAGGTCAAGATACAACAAAGAAAGAAAACTACCAGCCAATATCACTGATGAACATAGATGTTAAAGTCCTCAACGAAATATTGGCAAACCGGATCCAGTAACACATTAGAAAGACCATACACCATGATCAAGTGGGATTCATTCCAGGGATGCAAGGATGGTTTAATATTCACAAATCAATAAACATAATAAACCACCTAGACAAAAAGAATGACAAAAATTCATGATCATAAAAATAGATGCAGAAAAAGCATTTGATAAAGTACAACACCCATTTATGATGAAAACACTCAGCAAAACGGGAATAGAGAGAGCATACCTCAACATAATAAAGGCCATATATGAGAAACCTGAAGCCAACATCATATTCAATGGACAAAAACTGAAAGCATTTCCCCTGAGATCAGGAACAAGACAAGGATGTCCACTCTCTCCACTCCTATTCAACATAGTGTTGGAAGTTCTAGCCACAGAAATCAGACAATAAAGAGAAATAAAAGACATCCAAATTGAAAAAGCAGTAATAAAACTGTCACTATTTGCAGATGACATGATAATGTACATAGAAAACCCTATGGTCTCCACTAAAAAACTACGTGACATAATAAATGAATTTGGCAAAATATCAGGGTACAAAGTCAATATTCAGAGATCAAAGGCATTTCTGTACACCAACAATAAAAAATCAGAGATATAAACTGGAAAAAAATTCTATTTTCTATAGCAACAAGAAAAATTAAGTACCTAGGAATAAACTTAACCAAGGAGGTAAAAGACCTGTACTCAGAAAACTACATAACACTGAAGAAAGAAATTAAGAAAGATACAAATAAATGGAAGCATATATCATGTTCATGTAAGGGAAGAATCAACATCATTAAAATGTCCATACAACCCAAAGCAATTAAAGATTCAATGCAATCCTTATTAAAATACCAGTGACATATCTCACAGATCTAGAACAAATACTTCAAAAATTTATATAGAACCAAAAAAGACCCCGAATAGCACAGAAATCTTGAGACAGAAGAACACGGTAGGAGGAATCACAACACCAGACATCAAACAATACTACAAAGCCACTGTGACCAAGACAGTCTGGTACTGGCATAAGAACAGACATATAGATCAGTGGAACAGAATAGAGAGCACGGAAATAAACTCCAGTCTATATGTTCAAGTAATATTTGACAAAGGGAGAAAGAACATAAAATGGAGTGAAAAGAGCCTCTTCAACAAATGGTGTTGGGAGAACTTGCTAGGGATGCACAAAAAAAATGAAACTAGACCAACAACTGACACCATACATGTGAATAAAATCAAGATGGACCAATGATTTAAATGTAAGCTATGACACCATAAAAGTCCATAAAAGTCCTAGAGGAAAACATATACAGGAAAATTTTAGATATTCTACATAGCAATATTTTCACGGATACATCTCCTAAGGCAAGGAAAATAAAGGAAAGAATGAACAAATGGGACTACATCAAACTAAAGAGTTTCTGCTCAGCAAAAGAAAACATCAGCAAGATGAAATGAAAATCAACCTTATGGGGAAACAAATTTGCCAATGATACCTCAGACAAGGGATTAATCTCCTAAATATATAACAAACTTACACATTTCAACACCAGGAAGACAGCCCAATTAAAAAGTGGTCAAAGGACCTGAACAAACACTTCTCCAAAGAGGATACGCAGAGGGTCCATAGACACATAAAAGAATGCTCAACATCACTAGCCATCAGAGAGATGCAAATAAGAACCACAAGGAGATACCACTTTATACCAGTCAAAATGGCCATCATCAATAAATCAACAAACAAGTGCTGGTAAGGATGTGGAGAAATGGGAACCATAGTGCACCATTGATGGGAATGCAGACCAGTGCATCCACTATGGAAAACAGTATGGAATTACCTCAAAAAACTAAAATTGGAACTGCCTTTTGAACCAGTTATTCCACCGCTAGGATTATACCGGAAGAATCCTGAAACCCCGTTTCAAAAGAACTTATGTACCCCTATGTTCATAGCAGTGCTGTTTACAATAGTCAAGTGCTGGAAACAGCCTAAGTGCCCATCTGTGGATGAGTGGATTAAAAATCTGTGGTTCATTTACACAGTGGAGTACTATGCAGCAGAAAGAAAGAAGGAACTCCTGCCATTTGTGACAACATGGATGGAACTTGAGAGAATTATGCTTAGTGAAATAAGTCAGGCAATTAAAGAAAAATACCGTATGATATTACCTAATACAGGAGACTGAGGAACAGCAAAAACAAATGAACTAAATTGAACAAGAAACAGAATAACAGTTATCGGGGGGGGGGCAAGAAGGGGGATAAGTAAGGGAAAGGTTTAGTCAAAGAACATGTATAAATGACTCATTGACATGGACAATGGGGTGGGATATGACTGTGGGAGAGGGGGTGGGCTGGGTGGTGGGGAGCAATGGGGGGAAAAATGGGACAACTGCAACTGAAAAACAATAAAAAAAAATTAAAAGAAAAGAATCCAATGAGAAACCAAGGATACACAAACTGAAATAAATGACAATTTACAGGGAATCAACAGTAAAGTGATGAAGGCAAAAATCAAATCATTGATCGGAATATTAGGAAGCAAAAACAAACAAAAAAAAAACACACAAAAAGAATCAGAACAGCAAGAATCCAAAAAAATGAGGATAGTGTAAGGAGCCTCTGGGACAACTTTGAGCACACCAACATTCACATCATGGGAGTGCTAGAAGAAAAAGAGAGAGAGAGCAAGAAATTGGAAACTTATTTGAAAAAAATAATGACAGAAAACTTCCCTTAATTGGTGAAGGAAATAAACATACAAGTCCAGGAAGAGCAGAGATTCCCCAACAACTTGAAATCAAAGAGACCCACACCAAGACACATCATAATTAAAAAGTCAAAGGTTAAGAACAAAGAGAGAATCAGCAAGAGAAAAGCAGTTACTTATTTATAAGGAAACTCTTATAAGCATGTCAACTGATTTTTCAAAATAAAATTTTGCAGGCTAGATGGGATAGGCAAGAAATATTCAAAGGAATAAAAAGCAAGGACTTACAACCAAGAGTACTCTACCCAGCTAAGCTATCATTATTAATTGAAGGCCCAGGCAAGAAATAAGCTACAGAATTTCACCACCACTACCAAAACAGTACTATATGAAATGTTCAAGGGTCTTCTTTAAGAAGAAAATCAAAGACATGAACAATGAAATGGCAATAAATACATATCTATCAACAATTTGATCTAAAAAACAAAATAAACAAACAAGCAGAACAGAAACAGAATTATAGATACAGAAAATGTTTTGATGGTTGCCAGATGGGAGAGTGGTTGGGGGATGGGTGACAAAGATAAAAGGATTAAGAAGTATGAATTGGTGGTTACAGAATAGTCGTGGGGATGTAAAGGACAGCATAGGGAATAGAGTAGCCAAAGAACATATATGCATGACCCATGGACATGGACAACTGGGTGGGGACTGTCTGAGAGAGTGGGGACGCTGGATAGAAGTGGGCAAAGGGGGAAAAACTAGGGAAAATGTAATAGCATAAAAAATAAAATACACTTTAAAAAGAAAATACATTGGCAAAATGCAACCAAGGTATACATAAGGAAACAAAAATAAAAATTGGTACCAGTTGAAGTTTTTAATGCACCCAGAAAGCATGAAAGAAAACTGGAGTTAGGAAAAGAGCACTGCCCATTCTTATTTTTCATTTAAACTATTGGTGCTCAAATTTTCAAAAAGAAATTGGAGGAATATTAAATTGTAAATTAAGGGGTATCTGCCTTGCAAATCCAGTGCTTTTTAAATTGTTTTTACTAAATCTCTCACAAACATATAGTAACAAATACTAATGGAATCAATCATTCAGTTATTATCCATCATCCTGCCAGCCAGCCCTCTAGCCATCCAATGCTGGCTAAGTAAATATTATACTTCAGTTTCAATTTCAAATTTAATTGAACTACGAGAGACACTTTTTAGAACTTCAGTAATTATTTAAAAGAATGTATGCTAAGAGACCAAGATTGCAACCACAATTTCACTATGAAACTTTGGGCAGGTCCCTGTCTCTTTAAAGATTTTGTTGATGTCTTAAAGTGTATTAAAGTATACTGAGCATAGTAACAAGCTCTGATATTTTAAATGAGGCTTGCTCAAGCTTAGTAAGCATAGTCAAATTTATAACTAGATATCTAGTTTATTTTATGGAGAAAGAAAATGTCAATAATGGGGATAATTTCAAAAATAAATTTATGAGTAATTGAGATCTAAAAGTAAGCTGATTATCCAGGTGCTTTTTGTGATTTAACGATTGCTTGCTCTATGTTTATTTTTTTTTAATATTTTAAAAATTTTATTTATTTTTTTAACAAGGTTACTTTATTTTATTTTATTTATCTGTTTCTAGAGAGAGGGGAAAGGAGAAAGAGAGGGAGAGAAACATTAATGTGTGGTTGCCTCTCACATGCCCCCAACTGGGGACCTGTTGTGCAACCTAGTCACAAGCCCTGACTGAGAATCGAACCAGTAACCCTTGGTTCACAGGCCGACACTCAATCCACTGAGCCATAGCAGCCAGGGATAATGATTGCTCTATCTTTAATATTAAGTAGTGCTGGTATTTGTTTCTTCATTTAACCTCTCACACTCTATGATCCTTAATGTAACTATTACTGTAATATCTTTGAGGTGACATTTCATAGCTGTCCACTTGGAAAATATTGTATTTGAAAAATATATTGAAGAAAAGATGTGTGTGTGCCGCGTGTGTGCACGTGTGTGTGCATGTGTGTGTATTTGTTTTTTTTATAAGTAAGATTTTGGAGTTGAAGGATATCTTGTGACTAATTTGTTGCCCACACTAATTTTATAGATTATCAAAAGTTAGCCTCCTAAAGCATCTGATCCTATATGTCACTGAGAATTTTCCAGCAAAACCAAGGCTATACAGCACTTAAAAACATAATCACTCACATTCTTAATTTTCTGTGGGAAATTTCATCCTCTTGAAAGAAAAATAAGGCAGAATTATAAAGGGGTTTCCCTTTTATTCCTGTACTTCTGGTTTGTGGTTTTGTGTTTATGGCTAATTCACCCATTCGTTTGTTTTGTTCATTTGGCTGTTTATTTTTTTCTTGAAGGTTTAGTTTGGTTTTCTCCTGAAGTCTTTGTAAATGAGGCACAACTAGGGAACTCTCCTATGAAGTGCTTTTGTCACATTGAATCCAGTTAATAAAATTAGTAAGTTAATAGAAAAATCACCCTGTTGGTGGATTAGGAAACCAACTGTGTGACTTGTGCATGTGGCTTTCCCAACTAAATGAAAATACTCAAATAGAATATCAGTATATTTGTTTCCTTCCAGTTCACAATTTTATGATTCTATGAAAATGGACATGAATAGCAGTCAATGCCCTTGAAAACACATTTTATAAAACAAGTCTTAACTACCCCTCCAAGTGTTTCCTAATTACCTAGGAATAAAGTAAAAAAAAAAAAAAAAAAAAGTTAATTTAATAAAATTTTGGAGGAAGAGAAAACTTTTTTTAACCATAGTGTGTATTTGTTTAGATTCACATTTATAGCTTACTCATAAAGTTTTGTCAAGCATGAGAATGAATTTTTGTATTGTGTTTTAAATCTACAGTGTAAGGCAAGAGCCCATATAAACATACCAATGTAGCTATTTTACTTTGCTAAGGTACAAAAGCTGGAAATTCTAATAAAAACGTGAATATATTTTCTATGGAAACATCGAAAACTGAAAAATGAAATCTGGTTTGAAACAGACTATTAAGTATCTGGGTAAATGTGATTTTTTTTTAATGCTGTTCAAACCTGATTCCCAAAATCATTTAACCATTTTTTTTTCTATGAAGAAAAAGAGAAAAAGAATAAAATTATATATTGTGATATTGCCCTATCTTAGGAGACATCCTCCACACTCCTTACCTCTTGTTTTCTGAGGATTATCCCAGCTATCGCAGAAATCTGTAAATTACATAATCTGTAGGTGATATGTTACAGGGACTCTGAAGTGGGCCAACCCAATAGAAGGAAGGGAGAGGCTTAAGTTTTTCAGCATTGTTTTTGGTCATTGTTAGTTATGAATTCTATCCTTGCTTTCCAAATGGAAAAATTTCCCAAAGGAAAAAAATGTGATAATTTAAAATACTAGTAGTTAAGTAATTATACAAATGATATATTCTCCTTTCAAAATCTTAGTTAATTTTATAACACAATGAATAATTTTTCTCTGAATGTAAAGCAGAAAAAAATATATATTCAGGTATAAATAATCAAATAATAATGATGATAGTATTATAATTTATGATGGAAAAACAATTGGAAAATATTTTTAATTTAAATATTCAACCCCAGCCCTGGTTTGTGTGGCTCAGTGGACTGAGCATCATCCTGCAAACCAAAAGGTTGCCGGTTCAATTCCTGGTCAGGGCACATGCCTGGATTGCAGGCCAGATCTCCTGTTGGGGAACATGTGAGAGGCAACTGTTCGATGTTTATCTCCCTCTCTTTCTCCCTCATTTTCCCTATCTCTGAAAATAAATAAATAAAATATTTTAAACTAAATAAATAAATAAATATTCAACACCAGAATAAAACTGCTTATTCAAATAACTTTTTAATATCTCTCTTTTTGGCTCTTTAACTTCCTTTTATAAAATCAGAAATTACAGCTTTAAGAAAGAATAATTATTTAAGTAATATTTAAAAATTCCATATATCTGAAATATATTTAAGGCAAATAAACACAAAATTTACAAATAACTTAAGTTTACCTCAACTCTCAAAAATTTACTTAAAAAAAGATAGATGCTTAGCATTTAGAGTTAGAACAATGCTGTTGAGAAACAGTGTTGACTGCAGTTTTGGTTACTACAGAAGAAAGAAGAAATAAGCATAATTTTACTTTAGTAGACTGAAAATTAGTTCCATTTTTATAATTACAAATTTATAATTCTTCTTAAGAAATTAATCATGACTACATTCTGCTTGCTTTTTAAAAAATATTTAACCTTTAAAATTATATTTTATTATTTATCATCAGTCATATTCCAGTTACTATTTCTTCATTAAGAAATACTCCCAAAGTTAATAAATTAAAACAATAATTTTGTTATGCTCATGGTTTCTATCCCCAAAATGTCTAGGTCCTCAGTTAGAAAGACCCAAAGGCTGGGGATGACTCAACAGCTAGAGATTAGAATCATCTGAAAGCTCATTCATTCACATCTCCGGCACCTAGAAAGGGATTAATTTAAAACTAGGACTTCCGACCAAAGGCTTAGCTTTCTCACATCATGAGGACTCTAGGATAGACAGTTGTCTTCTTGCATGGTGGGTCAAGTATATTTACACACACACACACACACACACACACACACACACACACAGATATGTTACTTTTTATGAACCTGCCTCAGAAGTTGTACTCCATTACTTCTACTAGATTCTGTAGAAGCACCATAATCTTTCCTAGAATCAAAGAAAGAGTCCACAGACCAATACCCATATATCTTTATCCTATAGGGCTTTATCACCTCAATATTTCATAATAAAAATTATAAAAGAAAAAAGATGTCCAGGATATGCTTATATGAGTTATTCATCTTTTAGATAATCAAAATGATTTTTTACATATTAATCACTTTGTGAAGGCTCTTAGTAAAGAAAATTTTTAATTTTTTAAATTATGAGTTTCCTAAATGTATTTTTAACAGTAATCTATGAAATATTTTAAGAAATGCTATAACATCTGATTGCATTTCAGAAAATGCTTTTCATCATATCTACACTTAATCATTTATGCTTTTAATCATATCTACACCTAATCACTCAGAAAAATGCTCTGTTGAAAATCTGTTTCAAATATTATCTAAAAGAACATTTTGATATTTTAGGCTTTTTGGTTTATTTTTGTACCTTTTTTGTTACTTGGGAACAAATAGGGTTTAGCTCATTCTTGACCACCCAAGTTATAAAATCACATCATAGATAGCTGTTTAAATTCTTAGAATAAAAAACATAACCTTCTGTTCTGAACAGTTCAAACACAAGAAAATTATTGGATTTCTCATGTTTCTTCATTATTTCTGTGAGAGGGCATTTTAGGAAGATATTGCATGTTGACATTTAAAATCAAAATACTATAAATTTGCAAATGTATTTTCAATGCAATTTTTCCTCATTGTTGTTTGGGACAGAGTGATGGAGATGCAGGAGTGGTTGAACAATTATTCTCTTTTATATCCATGTTTCAAAAAGACACCTTAAGTATGTGAGTAAAAAATTTACTTCATGACTTTCATCCTGTCTTCTGTATAACTTTGTTTTTTATATATGGAAAAACAAAAAGAAATCTCAGGTGAGATGTTCATGGCATTTGCAGGGTGGGTTCATAGAGATAAAAAATTTAATCCTGTAGTAAGTTTAGAGTTTGCCTTGGTTGTCATAATTGGTGCCCAAATTTAGTCATTTCAAATAATTGACAACATGTAGCCTCACTAACTCCTTGAATTTTGAACCAGAGCATGGCAAGCATAATCCTTTGGATTGTACTGAAGGACATTCTCCTGTATGAAAAAAAAAAAAAAAAGTTGAAAGACATATCCTAAGGGCATATTCAAGTACAAGGCTAAATCAAGGCTGAAAACACAGTCAACATTACATGGGATGGAAGAAGTTAAAGAAGGTAGTCATGAACTGAGGTCAAAGGGAAACAGCAGGAAAGGGCAATTCATCTTGTATGTGGTAGTAAGCACCTCTGTGATCTCTCTCACAAGAATTGTGGTTAACTCTGGTGAGTTTGTAGAGATAAAAAGAAAGTTACTGCCATATCAACTCCCAAATGGTTCTTATATTGCTGCCTAATACTCTTTAAGTCATACTTATTGCCTAATCTATGTCTATAAAATATAATCATTCCTATGAATGATTTTGGCATTGTATAACATTGACCTCATGAATATGCAGAATTTATAATCTGAGTTATCTTTTAAATAGTATTTTAGAGTTCACAAGTATTTTTATGTTTATTTGATTCTCTTTAATGTATTTGGAGTAGCTATATGTGACAGCATGTTACATCAGGTGCTACTAATGCCATTTAACAAATGAAGAGAGTAAAGCAGAGAAAAGTTAAATTATATAGTAAGTGAAAATGTTGAAACTGGTATCAACATGTCTCTTCAAATTCAGTGATTCTTATAAGACAGTAAACTATAATGGCATGCAGAGCCAGAAAGGAAAATATGACAGTAATAACAGGATTAGAAATGATTAAAATTTGTGTTGTGTGTTTTACACATTATATTTCATTTCATGCTAATCACAACTTTATGAGGGAGAAAAACTTATCACTAATTATCAGATGGCAATTCTAAAATGCTAATTAATTCACCCAAGGTCATAAAGCTGATCATTTTGATTTGATGATATAGTATTTTCAACTCCAAAACAATCAAAATGAAGACCCTCTTAAAATTTAATAGGAGACGCTGTTAAAGCTACATGTTTTAAATACTGTACTAACATAGGAAAGTTTATCTGATATTTGAAACTCATTTACTTAAACAGATAATATGAAGCTACAATATGTTCCAAATCTTTGATGATTGTCCATTTTGACAGCCCAGAAAATAAAAGGGTAATAACAACATTGCAGAATATTAGAAAAGCAACATAGAGAGTGTCTACTTTGCATTTTTTTCTTAATCAATTCATAGGAAGTTACTGCTAGTCTTCTTGACCTGCCAGCCACTATTACTTTGTCCTATAAAATTAGAAAACAGAACAAAAGGAAAGGAGAAAGTTAATATATCCTATGATATGGAATATTGTTGCTTTGAACATTTTAAGAAAGAATTTATGTGAGACCAGATTAATTTTAAGAACCCTCCTGTGGGTTCTGTTTGTTGTTTTGAATAGCTTTAATAGTAAACTTGCATTATTTATGTTTATTAATATTTAGAATGCACTCTGCAAGGATGATTTTCATCTGAGTTATAATTAGTCTCAGCTGATGAATGCAATAAAATGATTATAAACAACTTTGTGAGATCATTATCAGTGTCATGGGAGAAAATGTTAAAATACTTGCTTCAACATTTTACCTTCAAAGACCCACTGAAATGAGCTTCAACCCATTTAAAATCTTATTAGGTCATATTAAATGTGTTTTCTTCTTAGTACAGTTATTGAACTTCATATACTGGTTTACTTTTCCAAAATCCAACTCGCATTTCCTTTGTCTATAATCTTTAAGTGTTAGGTTTCTTAATCACTTTTAAAAAAAAAAAAAAAATTGGCCTTTTTTATTGTTGTTCTTCTTCAATTGTCCTAATTTTTTCCCCTTTGCTCTCCCCTGACCCCTCACAGTCAATCTCCACCCAGTTGTCCATGTCCATGGGTCATTTATACATGTTCCTTGACTAGACCCTTCTCCTTCTCTCCTCCCTTAAAAATACATTCTTTTATGAATATTTAGAAAATATAGAGTGACAAAAAGAACTATATAAACATCATTGATAAATTTACCATGAAGAAAAAAATAATTACTAGCTTCTTGGTATATTTCCTTTAATCAGGACATATGATGACTTGTGTGTAGGTTTGGTATATGTATGGCATATGTACTTTTTGTAATCAAGTTAATATATTATGTACAATACCTATGAGTTATTTTTATTTAACTAAGTAATAATATAAAACAATACTATATTTATTATAGTTTATTTAGTTCTTTAAATAATTTTGAAAACATGCTTTTTTTTTTTTACTAATTAAATAATGCTGATGTACCATAGTGAAATTAACCCTTCACTCTGGTGGTACCTTTAAGTGATGTTTTTAATTTGTCTCTATGATAAGTAATAGCATAGTAATGATAATAATAGACTTCTTTAAGTGTTTTCTCTACCAAGACAAATATGATTTTTTGAATCAAAGCTTATAATTTTTAGAAACATACATATATATTTTTATCCTTACCTGAAGACATTTTTTTCTTTATTGCTTTTAGAGAGAGAGGAAGGGAGAGAAAGAAACATTGATGTGAGAGAAGCACTGATTGGTTGTCTCCCATTCATGCCCAGACCAGAGATTGCATGTGCCCAGACCAGACCTGCAACCTAGCTAGGTATGTGCCTTGACCAGGAATTGAACCCACAAACTTTTGGTTACAGGACAATACAGCAACCAGCACACTGGCCAGAGCCAGAAATATTTGTTAAAAAATTATGACATAAATGTTTTGATTTTCTAAGAATAGGTTATCCAGAATTTTATCTAATATACTTTTTTTGCTGCTATTAATAAAAATAACTTGTCTTTTTCTGACTTACTTCACTTAGCATAATATCCTCTAGGTCATGTATCATTTCTCTTATATGTGGAACCTAAAAAAACTAAACAAATGAGCAAACAAAACAAACAGACTCATACATACAGAGTACAAAATGATAGTTGCCAGAGGGTTAGGGATAGGGGAGTGCACAAAAAAGTGAATGGGATTAAAAGGTACAACTTACAGTTATAAATAAGTCACTGGGATATAATGTACAGCATACAGAAAACGGTCAATAACATCGCAATAACTGTGTTGGTAATAGATGGTCACTGGACTTCTTGTGGTAATCATTTTGTAAGGCATATAAATATCAAGTCACTATGCTGCACACCTGGAACTATTATAATGCTGTAGGTCAGCTATGAGTTAATAAAAAAGAGCTTTACATTTCAGGATAAAAAATAAATAAAAAGCCATGTAATGAAACTGCTTTTTGATATTTTATAGCATTAGCACCATTAAGTATATATTTTCTTATATCTCCTTTTTTTACTTTGTTATTTAATCAAATGCATGGTTTATATTTTTATTTTTTCTATTAATAAAAATATGTACATTCTTTGAGTTCAACTTTTATGGCAGTCCTTAGGTTTTGGTAAGTTGTATTCTTGCATTTTTTATTTGCTAAAAACTAAATAAATTTAGTCAACCAATAGGGCTTATTTGGGATCATTTGTATTTTCAGGCATTTGATTTCCTCTTCAGCCATTACAGTCCATCTTAAATCCAGTCACCATTATCTCTTTCCAGCATCTCTGTAAAATTCACCTATATAGATCCCAGATTTTCTTATTTTGATTTATTAAAATCTGTTTTTCTCACATCATATTTACCAAACACACTCTAGTGGTTTCCCACTAGATATATATTTAGTATAAATCCAAATATTTTGTCTTAGCCTGCCCTGTATCTGGTACCTGTTTATCTATCCTGCCTCACCTTCTAGCACTCTCACCTTTATTCTCTCTGCACTGACTTCATGGCGTTCTCACTTTGTAATCTCTATCCTGGAGGGTTCTTACCTAATCTCCTGATTTAGGTCTCAGCAAAATGTTCTTAGAGAGGCTATACTATTACCTTTCCTAATTCTGTATCGCCATCATTTTACTTTTCACTCGTGCTTTATTTTTGCTTATAAAAACTATCAATAATAGGAAATAATAATGATGTGTATACTATTAATTTTGTCTCCTTTATTAGAATATTATTTCAGTAAGAGCAGGTTTTGTCAGACTTGCACATTAGCCTAATGTCACTGTCAAAAAATAAATAAAACAATGTGATCTCTAACATGAAAAACTACTGATGATACTCTATATTATTTGAGGGTATTTTGTTTTAACTTCAACTAATATTGATATTCTATTTTTGTATATTTTATTTTTACCCAATATAATTTACTTAGTCTTTCATTTTCAACTTCTTTTTGCCCAGTTTTTAATTTTCAACCTCTGTTCTTAAGGTATCTACTGCAATCAGCATGTAATGAGATTTTGCTTTCTAAGACAATAATAAGACTTTCTGTTTTAGCAGATAAGTTTAAACCAATTATGTTTATTATCATAACTGACAAATTCGATCATGTTTCTCCATGCTTTTATTTGCTAATGACTTCTTGCTGATCCTTTTGTTTTTTCTTTATCTTAGCAATTCAAATATATTAATTTTATTTTACTTTAACATGTGTTTAAAGGTTTTCTCCATTAAAGTTCATATGGTTTTATAATTATAAAAATTTAAATTTAAAATTATATCTGAATCTCTGACAGGAAAGATGAGGGTTTCAGAATGTTTTTCTCACTCTGATCCCTTACCAGTCATTCTTAGTAAAATCTGCAATTTCCAAAGTTATCACTATTACTTTTTTCAAATTTAATTATTTGTTTTAGTAATTATTATTTATTCATTTATTAATTATTTACCATATGACTATTTTCTACTTCTCCTTATAGAACTCTAAAGCTTTAGTATAATATTAAACTTGTCAATTCCCCTTTTTTTTAAGTATGTAAACTTGATATATACTTACAATAATTAAATATTGATTGAGAAAATATTGATAACCCCTTGTATCTATTTAATGTAAAATATAAAGCTAAAATTTCAACACACAATGATGTGTTGGTGGAATTTTAATAAATTTTTAATTAATTTATGATTATTAGTTTGAACAGAAAAAATAAAATGCTATTTTTTCTTCTAGCATTGATATAGTTTTATTTTTATGATTATGACTTTGATTTATTGCAAGGTAATATTTTTAAAGTGTAAGGTAAGGTTAGAGTGTTTTTTTTCCATATGTATATCATGATATTCCAGTACAATTGTTTAAAATACTGTCTTTCTCCATAGAATTACCTCAGCACCTATATTTAAACTGTCAATTTGATTTTATTAAAAATACATAATTTTGAAATTAGTAGTCATGTATTTTTCAATTCTAAAAATTTAATTTTAATATATTTTTGTACTATTTTTTCTTTGTTATGTCCTCCATTTTTTCCTTTTAGGATTTCAACCTATATCATGCATTTTAAAACTTGTCAATTTATCTCTCTATTCTTTGATATTTTGTATCTCTTTATCTCTCTATGCTTGATTATATTTTAATATTTTCCAATTTTTATTTGTCTTTCTGAATAAAAAATTATGACTTTAATACATTTAAAAATTTAATTAAATATATACTTTTCAGAGCTTCTAATTTTTGACCTATGTATATATTCTTTTTCTTATGTCTGATTATGTGTCATAATTTTGTGGTTTTACTTTATTTTATTAAACATACTAAATGTATTTATTTTAAAATATTTTAGATTGTGCTGTAAAATTAAATTCATCTGCATTAAATTTAAGTTCTGAAAATGGATTTCTTAAATGCTTTGGAATTATAATTTCTTAGTTCATTTTGACTGATTATATATCCCTTGAACAATACTGAGGGTTAGGGACAGCCACTTGCCATGCAGTCAATAATCTGTGTATCAGCTTATAATCCATTTGTAACCATGGTCAGACCTCTGCATATGTGAATTTTCAATCTTGGAGCTGACCCCTGAATAATAAGGATTTGAACTGCATAGATCATTTGAAAAAAAAAATCTGTGTATAAGTGGACTTGCACAATTCAAACTTACCTCTGTCGCACTACAGAAGCCTAATTCTCAGTCTGCTGCTTCCAGACCAAGAACACTGCCGGTCTAGCTGCAATCACATGCAATGAGTTATATCTAAATGTCTTGGTGATTGTGTTTTTGCCAGGCCATGGAAATGTACATACTGTGTTGATCCCAGTGTGTTTTGCGATTTCTCTTTTTTTAACCTCTTCTTCATCATCATTAATAACAAGTAAAAATTGAAATCAAGATGGCTGATAAGGTCAGTCAGCTCTTGAAAGTAAAAGGGACGATTTTGCTGGTGAAAGCAGTAATAGAATAAAACAACTTAAATGATTTTCAAAATTTTAAATACAAATGCATGATTCAACATCCAAGGTTTATACTGAAAATATTAGCTTCTTTTCTTCACCTCAGTATCTAATTTACAAAATCTTAGCCTGGTTAAAAGTGGTTCCACATTTAGAAAAAGGCCTTGTTTACTTATATATTTTGATTGTGATCATTATGAGGATTTTGTGCTCTTGAGCTACATGTACCACCTTGGGTGGTCAAAAAAAAAAGTGATAGCAGACTTTATCTATGAATTTACATAATTGATTTTTAGTTCTATATACTTTATCCCATGCACTGTGTCACTGTGTTAAGGCTCCCAATACACTCTCTTGTCTGTTTATTACGAGATATCCCCATGTAGTTTAATATTTCACACACTGAAAGTACTTTAGTATCTCAGTATGTTTCTAAGAAAAAAAGAAATGTAAGAAAGAAACCCTTTTAATTATTTTTCCTAATATGGCAGAGTCAAGCCATTGGCAAACCAGGTATGTTGATTGTAAAAATGTGAAGTTTGCCAAAGTTAGACCAAATTTGTTATTGCAGAAAGAGGTCTCTACTTTACTAAGATCTAAAAATAAAGAGCCTTAAAGACCTTATTAAGCTTCTTATATAATATATAATGTCTATATACTTATTATAAATCAGTATACAACTAAATATGATAGAATTGATAATGTGTACTTAATGTGGCACTATAATTACCATAAAGAAGGAGGAGTCTGTGGTTTAATTGTATAATGACATTTTAATAAGCCTAGAAATGACACTCTAGAGACAGAGTATCTGCACAGAATCAAAACTAAGGATTTGCTTTTAAAAAGTGCTCCTGTTCTTCTACCTGTAATTGGCATACACTGAAGTAATCCAAAGAGGAAAACAGGCCTAGGACCATGGCAGAGATTAAAACACTGGTTACAGATTGCACAGAATAGTGAGTGAAACATTTCTATTCTCTGGCAATGGGTCCAAGAAGAGATAAACCAACCTATATTCAGCCAGTGTGATCAAGATAAAACAGAGGTCAAAACAGCAGGAATCTGGTGGATTACACTAACTGAAATAGATGTTTTCTTCTCTCTTGTGTAAAAATCTCAGTGGCTTCTACCTTGCTGCTCTGTTATTCTCAGCAAGTGCTTCCTGACAAAAGTTTCAGCCAAGATTTTAGTATTTTGGCCAGCATGAAGAAAAAACAAAACAAAACAAGGACACCTCTCGTCCTTCACCTCATCTTTAGGAACACTTTCCATAATACACATAGAACAACTTATTTATATCCCACAGACCAGCATTTAATCATGGTGGTAACAACACTGAAGAGGGCTAGAAAATGCTGTCTATTCAGAATATATACATAGATGTGTATATACATATTTATATATCCTGGGTGGGGCAAAAGAAGATTTACAGTTGTTCATATAGAAAATAATACAATAATTAATGAATAATAATACATACAAGAATAAACTCTGCTTTGCATACTCATAACTGTAAACCTACTGTTACCATACCCTTTATGTATGTATATGTGTGTATGTATATAGTGTGTGTGTGTGTGTGTATGTATATATATATATATATATATATATATATATATATTCTTGGTTGGAAGTAGGTATGTGATAAGTCACTTTGAAGGAATGGACTCATGAAAATTCAGGAGAGCATCCACCTTTCCATAATTTTTATATAAATCCAGAAGAAAGTTTGAAAGCCATATAAATGATCAATCACTAATAAAAATTTTCTGCATCAGGGCTGGGAAAGTTAAGAACAACTCCTCCTCAGCTTCATAAAGGTATTAGTAGGTAATCTCAATCTAAGAATAAAAGGCACCCCAAATACATAATGCATTTTGAATGCAAGAAAAGCAAACCTTAAGGACCATATGCCATACAAATTAAAGTGATAACATTTAACTTGTAAGAAACAGATGTTTTTAAAGACACAACAAAGAAAGAAGACTACTCACCAATATTGCTGATGAACGTAGATGCTAAAATCCTCAACAAAATATTGGCAAACCAGATGCAGCAAAACATTAAAAAGATCATACACCATGTTCGAGTGGGATTCATCCCAAGGATGCAAAGATGGTATAATATTCACAAATCAATAAATGTCACACACCACATAAACAGAATGAAAGACAAAAATCACATGACCATAGCAATAGATGCTGAGAAGACATTTGATAAAGTACAGCACCCATTTATGATAAAAATGCTCAACAAAGTGGGAATACAGGGAGTATACCTAAACATGATAAAGGCAATATATAAGAAACATACAGTCAACATCATACTCAACAGACAAAAGCTAAAAGCATTCCCCCTTAAGATCAGGAAAAAGCCAAGGGTGTCCACTTTCTCCACTTCCATTCAACATAGTTTTGGAAGTTCTAGCCAAAGCAATCAGACAAGAAAAAGAAATAAAAGTCATCCAAATTGGAAAGGAGGAAGCAAACTGTCATTATTTGCAGATGTCATAATAGGGTACATAGAAAACCCTATAGGCTCCACCAAAAAACTACTTGACATAGTTACTGAATTTGGCAAAATAGAGGGATAAAAATTCAATGTTCAGAAATCAAAGGCATTTTTGTACACCAACAATAAAATACCAGAAATAGAAACTAGAAACAAAAATCCCATTTACTATAGCAACAAGAAAAAGAAAGTACTTAGGAATAAACTTAACCAAAAAGATGAAAGACCTGTACTTGGAAAACTATAGAAACTGAAGAAAGAAATTAAGAAATAAATAAATAAATGAAAGCATATACCGTGTTCATAATAGGAAGAATCAACATCATTAAAATGTTTATACTACCCAAAGCAATCTATAGATTCAACACAATCCCTGTTAAAATACCAATGACATATTTCACAGAGCTAAAACAAAGATTTAAAAAATTTATATGTAACCTAAAAGACCCCAAATAGCTTCAGCAATCTTGAGAAAGAAGAACAAAGTAGGAGGAATCACAATACCTGAGATAAAATTGTATCACAAGGCCACTATAATCAAAACAGTCTGGTACTGGCATAAGAACAGACACATAAATCAATGGAGCAGAATAGAGAGCCCAGAAATAAACCCATGTCTCTATGGTTAATTAATATTTGACAAAGAGGGAGAAGCATAAAATGGAGTAAAAATAGCATCTTCAACAAATGGTCTTAGGAGAACTGGAATGGTACATGCAAAAAAAATGAGACTAGACCAGCATCTTACACCATATACCAGAATAAACTGAAAATGGATAAAATATTTAAATATAAGCTGTGACACCATAAAAGTACTGGAGAAAAACATAGGCAGTAAAATCTGATATCTCATGCAGCAATATTTTTGCTGATGAATCCTCGAGGGCAAGGGAAATAAAAGAAAGAATAGAAAAATGGGACTACATCACGTTAAAAAGATTCTGCAAGGCTAAAGAAAACTTCATCAAAATGAAAAGGAAATCAGCAGTATGGGAAAATTATTTGTCAGTGACACCTCAGACAAGGGTTTGATCCCCAGAATATATAACGAACTCATATGACTCAACACCAGGAAGACAAACAATCCAAATAAAAAATGCGCAAAGGACCTGAACAGATACATCTCCAAGGAGGACATACAGAGGGCCCATAGACATATGAAAGGATGCTCAACATCACAGGCCATCAGAGAAACGGAAATAAAAACCACAATGAGATATCACCTCATATCTGTCAAAATGGCTATCATTAATAGATCAACAAACAACAAGTGCTGACAAGTATGTGGAGAAAAGGGAACCTTAGTGCACTGTTGGTAGGAATGCAGATTTGTGCAGCCACTGTGGAAAACAGTATGGAGTTTCCTCAAAAAACTAAAAATGGAACTGTCTTTTGAACCAGCAATTCCATTGCTAGGATTATACCTGGAGAATCCTGAAACAGCAATTCAAAAGAACCTATGCACCCCTATGTTCATAGCAGC